>NC_058080.1:234861331-235536941 GCF_014858855.1 Bufo gargarizans
AAGATTCATATTCTTAGAGAATAAAGTGGTGCAACACTATTAGTAAATCTGCCCCAATGTCTCACAAATAAGCACAAGCATCTGAAAGATATTAACAAATAAAGTGCCATTAGATTTAAAAAATAAAAATAAAAATTGGGTCCTTAAAGAATTAAAAGGACTTTAGATTTTAGCCAAACCAGAGTCTCCTCCCAAAGGAAACCCACCTGTAAACAGCTGTTTTCGGGATTTTGCCTCTCATCAGTACATTGGTTGTGCTCTACTGCTGTATCTTTGAATAGTGAGATGTGTACATTTTTCTTCCCATTGCTACTCGTGTCTCATGCCTCATACTGTCACTTGACAAAAGTCAATAGAAATGTCACACGGCAGTGATGCACATATTTGCACAGTGTGATCTCCGTCTCTTCAGCTGCAGCTTTTGGCAGCCATTGTGTATCGCACTGTTGGCCTATGGCAGGTCGTGTTATACTCCCACTTAATCCTATCTGGTTTTTAAAGATCCACACCTAAATTACTGTCTGAGATTTAAGATTTAGTATTACAATTCATAGTGGATAATGTAAGATGATGTAATTATCCAATCACGTAAGTAACAATGTAAACATAATCCGGTCTTACTGCATTCTTCATTAATTACTTATGATGTTTGCATAGGCAGAAGACATTTTTCAGCATTCATTAACAACAAAAGGCGTGCAGATTTAAGAAACTGAATTAATTTTCATCTCAGTTGGTTAAACAAAGAGTGATACTGTTATAAATAATAAAATATAACGCTATATTACCACTATACATGAGGAAAATTGTAGCTTAATCTGTTAGCTAATAAAAGTTCTCTTTTGAGAGTAGCAATACATTTGAATGTGGTTTCCCATACTGATGCTACAGGAAGCTTAGAGCTGTATCAGAGCAGTCAACTGTTCCAACGTCAACTACAATAGTTCATTCCTGTGTGAGATAAGACTTACCAAAGGTGTCCGGTAGCAACATATGCCCTAAACGTGCATGCTCGGTACGTTCATTATTGATTGTTTTTGGTGAGGCGGTCGGTCAGCTTTCTTATGGGTATAAACCTCTTTAGGCCTCATACACATGACCAAGATGTGTTTTGCGGATCATTGGCAGAACGGAATGGGCGGGCCATTATAGAAATGCCCATTAGTGTCTGCAAAACGGACAGCACACGGAGTACTGCATCTTTTACGGCCCCACTGAAGTGAATGGGTCCTCATTTTTTGCGGCTCGGATGCCGACACAAACAACGGTGGTGTGCATTAGGCCTTAGGGTATGTGCATACATCCTCAGTTGGAAAAATCTGTGGGAGAATCTGTAGCAGAAATTTCAGGCTGACTCAACAGCACTGAGATTGCCATTGCAAACAATGGGGTGCAGTTTGGATGCAGATTTCTGTATGGAATACACTGTGAAATCTAAGAAAAAAGATCACTGTGTGGAGATACCCTAAGGTGCACAATTCAATGGGCAATGAAGATTTGGTCTCAGATCCTTGCTAGATGTCGGAGAGTACCCACATATACTGTATGATAAACCTTCAAAAAACTTTTGATATGTCGTAGGTTTTAATCAGTGGGGGTCTCGCTAGAATGAGGAGAAGAGAAGAACTGACATAGCACTCTCCTCGCAGCAGGAGGCAGAATCAGACAGGCCTATAGACTTTGTACTGAGACAGTCTCCTGCTACAAGGAGAGAGTGCACTATGTGAGCGCTTTTCTCTCCTCGTTATAGCGATCTGTGCAGATCCCAGCACTCAGACCCCCACCGATCAAAACCTTTGCTATGACATATCAAAAGATTTCAGGGACACTTTAAGGCATGGGCCAAGGGATGGTTATAATATTTGATAACAAATGGGAAAGAGCAGTCAAGTAAATACATTAATATAGTCCTTTATATCACAAAAATATGGCATATGATAGAGTCTTATTTAGCTACCAATAAAGAGTTGGTCAAATCATAACAGAGAAATTCTATAAAATGAGAGCGATAATATGATTGGTCACTATAAGCATCTGCTCCAATTTTCCCAATCACTTCAAAGGGATGGCTCCTTCCTGTTCAAGGGAATAGGATAGAGCCGTTCAATTGTAGTGAATAGGGACAGATGAGCTGTAATCGCACCTGCTCACTGCAGTTGCAATGGTGAGCAGGTAAACAGTGAAGAGAAGGCAGAGCTCATACACCCGCTGCGTTCTATACAAACAGCTGATAGGCTGGTGTGTCGGGAGTTGGACGACAAATTGATATATTAATGACCTATCCTGAGGATAGGTCATCAATATAATAATAATAAAAAAATAAAAAAAACACACAACCTCTTTAAGCCGATAAGCACTGTTGATTATGCTGGGACTTCCTGCTGAGAGAGGGGAAAATTTACTTCATTTGGACAATCCATTTTGTTGGATGGGTGTTTAAAAAAAAGCTGTCCAAAAGAAGAAATATGAAATGAAAAAGTAATATATGGAAAGGAGTTGTCCAATGAGATAGTTAGATATTGCTGTCACATACGCATTATGGTACCCCTAGTGTTCTTTTAATTCCTTAAGGTCCTGTGTTTCATGTGTTAAGGCCCCATAAATTTGTGTATTGTCGAGCCAGCCCGCTATTTGTGGTGGAACCAGCTGACAATCTAATATGTAGGAGGAGCTCCCGACTCTATGCTGACAGATGAGAAGGATCGGCCAAATTGAATTTTGTTGCCCCACGCTTTTTTTTGTCGCAGGTGATGTTCCCACCAGAGGTGTCTGTAGGCGGCTTTCTCCTCTCTCCCTATTTAAATCACATGTATGGGTAGATATACTGCTTGAGTATGAGGAAGTCTGGAGTGATAACGATTTTGAAAAGTTAGATATTTGATGAAAAGCAAATATATTTATTATGCACTTTCATATACATAGGAGTCTTTTGCTGAATATCATACAAGGAATAAAATAAAAAGAAATTTACAATGTTTAATTCAATTTACATTGGATATTTACATTAATAAAAAGAAAAGTAAAATGAATGGTTTCTTTTTCCAATAAAGGATGGTGCAAAATACATTTGCATAGCAGAGTAAATGATTTGTAAAGTAACATAATACAGACAAATGAAATACTGCTGAGTTCATAAAGCAAAACCACTAATAACGCACATTGGCTGATAAGAAACAAAGGATTAAATGGAAATGTTTCAGAGCAGTTGAGTCAGTTTTTCCAGCTGATATAAGCATCTTTAAAGGGGTTGTCTGGTTTCCTTTATTGATCCTCAGGATAGGTCATCAATATCAGATCAGCTGGCATCCAACTCCTGACTCCCCCGCCAATCAGCTGTTTAAAGAGAACGCAGCGATCATGCGAATGCAGCGTTCTGTTCACTGTTTATCAGCTCACCGTCAACACTGCAGTGGCGAGCAAGTGTAATTACAGCTCCTTCATCTCATTTACTTGAACTATAACTGATCCTTCCCATTAGGGGGAAAGAATGCAGTGCTCCTAAGTCATCAATACAGGAAACTGGACATTCCCTTTAAAGGATTACAAAAAAACTCTAGTGGTTTTAGCAATTAATACAAGTTCTTAAGTGGTAATAATGACCAAAGGGGGAAAAAATGTAAATAAAAAATTACTTATCCCTCCCAATTATGGTATATCAAAATTTTGGCTGAAAATTAAATACTTATTAAAGGCAGTCCTAGTAAGACTACAGATAGAAAAAGAAATAATAAAAAGCGCAGGGCTACGAGCTGGTGAAGAAAGGACTTGTAGTTTTTTTTGTACAATACAATTGGCAGCACAGTTCAATGTGGGCACCATATCGTCATCAGGTCCAAAACAATAGTCCTTTCTGCACCGTCTGGCAGCGCTACACTTATATATATATATATACACACACACACACACACTACCAGCAGTGACCCTAGGAGCATCTGGACCGTGCTGAGCTGCAGCCAACTGATGCTCCTTTACATGCACACTACAGTGTTGTTGTGCCCATTTTCGCACAACTTCACAAGGTGGGCGATTGCTCTAGGTTTCCCCGGGGACCAATGGTGCTGGTTGATTATGCTATGTGGCACAATGCTTTTTTTTTTCTTTCTTTCTTCTGCCTCTAACAAAACAGCAGGCTGACTACACAAAACTGGGGCAGCAAAGTCGTGAACTACATAAAATGGATCCTCAATATATCAGTGTTATCCTCAAAAGGGGTATTCCGGTAGGTAAAAGTTAGCCCCTATCCACAGGATAGGGAATAACTATCACATCGGTGGGGGGTCCTACTGTTGGGACCCCCATCAATCACGTACCCCCTGCAGGCCCCCTGAAATGACCGAAACTGCTGGTCGCACATGTGCGCGGCCACTGCATTCATTTCTAAGGGAGTTCCAGAGATAACTGGGTAGAGCACTTGGCTTTCTCCGGAACTCCCATAGAAATTAATGGAGCGGCCGTGGGAATGTGCGACCGGACGCTCTGGTCATTTCAGGGGAGTAAAAGTGGGCCTTGCAAGTGGCCCCTGCAGCAGGACTCCCACCGATCAGATAGTTATTTTCCTCTCCTATGAATAGGGGATAACTTTTACCTACCGGAATACTCCTTTAACTGCCATTATCATTGGTTCGGTGCACAAAATGGTCGTCGCTAATATACGGCAAACTGTGCACGATTCAAAAAAAAAAAAAAGCTACAAAAATAAAAATATAAAACCTAGAACCACAGGCTGATAATCTGCTGATAAAGGGAAACCTGTCACATGGACATTTATTAATTCAAAATAATAAATAGTGAACAAAAGGCAAAATCAGTATAGACTGGTAACTTTTAGGTGACTCGGAAGCGCAGGAAAAGCCACTGTACTCCCCTGGTAAGATGTAATTAGCCATTAGCATTTTTAATGCTACGATTTAAGAACTTGTTTTAAAGTATTAAGTATATGTCCCACAGGGACAAGAAAATCCAAACTTTGATAACATGTTGCAATTCCTCAGCAGAGTCATCACTATGATATTCTTACCCTTGAGCGGCGCATGGAAAATAAATACGCGTCAACGTTACTATGTAGGGAACTATAGTCAAGTTTAGCTCATACACGGGTATCTGCCCAACAGGTAAATATGTACTCCTTCCTCTAACGGGACACAGACAACATAACCGGTCACAAAGTTTCTTTAAATAAGCGTCGAGAACATTATTCAACACCAGAAAAATACATAACACTGAAATTGTCAGTGGTGGATAAATATGGTTTGAAGGAAAGTTGAGCTTAATACATTCAACTCCACTGCAAAAGGGGGGTGGTGGGCACTGCTCGGCTCTGACTGTGCAGGGCATGTCTAGGCAAGACGCGGGTTGTTAATTACATACTGTCGGTAAATACTGCAGAAAAAATAGGCTTCATTTTCCATTTACAACTCTTGCCTGCTTTGCACAGGTAATATTTTCAGATGCTGTCAGGACTGGACTTCTTTTGGCTGCATGTCTTCTTACTAAACAGGAGAAACAAGACGAATGGGGGGGGAAGTCATTCAGCTCATGGCAGGACATGCATATTTATCACATTTCACTTCCATCTGAAAAGCTGATCGCTGCAGTTGTTTTAATAGGGAAAAGGGTTCTAGGTGCAGTTACAAAGTGCATTTTTGTGCACAAAACATCTTTAAGCACATTTTATTTCCTGTTAAGTGGCCTACAGGTAGGCACATTAAAGCAATTTTCAAGTTCAATTCACTTCAGATTTCGCAGAAACAAACAAAAAGAAAAGTGATAGCTTTGCAATTGTCGGTGTCTTCTATTCTCTAGTATAGTATCGTCTTGTGCTTTTTCAACCTATTAAAAAATAAAACATACATTTATATTAGGAAGGTAACCTATACCTCACAAAGGAGTCATTTGCTGAAAATATATCAGTGGCAAATGTATGTGACATGCTTGACAGATTTCCCTCGGTCTGTGTTCTAAAAGTGGGAGATTGTATTTAAAGGGAATCCGATTTTCGACCATTGTCTAGCTTAATACATGCGTAGTACTGCACATATGAAGTCCAGATCACTCATTTTTATTTTCCTAATGACCCCAGTTCCCCCACTTTCAGCACTCCGAGCTGCATTGAAATACACAGTCCGGACTGCTGTGATGTTCTAACATAATGGAGAGGACTCAAGAGCGCATGCGCGGCAGTCCAGACAATGTATTTTAACGCACCTTACAACTAAGGTTTTACCTTTACATTATAGTTATAGATATGTATGAAATCACCTTTGATTTAGGGGAATTATAACATTTACCAGAATAATGTTTTTTTTTACCACCAACTCCGATCACCATATCTTAGTTGTGTACATTTCACTGAAGGTCAAAACTAGGGATGAGTGAATTTCATATTTTGAAATTAGTTTTCGGTTCGGGTTGTGGTAAAATGTGAATTGCGTTATGGATTCTGTTACCACGGACCATAAGGCAATTCCATAACGTAATGCCTTCAGAGTCTATGGCCTCCATAACGGATTTGTCCGGTTTCCGTTATGCTGGAGTCCGTTATGAAGGCCATAAACTTCTATTATGACGGAATGAATAATGGAATGCCTCTAAAGGCATTCCGTTATGCATTCAGTCATGGAATTGCGTTATGGTCCGTGGTAACGGAATCCATAACGCAATTCACATTATATCACAACCTGAACCGAAAACTAATTTCAAAATTTCAAAACCTCTGTACCAGTGGCAAAGTTTTAGTCTGACTATACATGTTACTGTAATGCTGTACCTCTCCCCTGAATACAAACTGGGAATATTTTGATTAGTAACCAAAATTAACAAATATAATTTGCTATTTTTGTTTTCAGAGAACAACTGCTTAAATGGAAGTGGAGTACATTAAGAGTCTCTTAACCACAACATTATTCCATTTTTTTTATTTTACCAAGACTTGGAGTTAAGCCTAACAAAAATATAATAAGCAAAATTCTATTTAAACTTCAAGAACATACTGTAACTTAACAACTATGTAGCAAAAAACTGCTTAAATTCATAAAAAAAACAATCAACCATGAAAATTCCATTAGATATATTGGAATATTGCAGATATTCCTTTGGGAACTTTTTAGAAACTGTAGTGACAAGTCAATGCAGATCTTGCTAGGTAGTGCAGTAATGGGTTCGGACAGCAAAGGTCCTACTCCCCAACACTACAGATGGGCAAACTTATTAAGGGTTTAAGATTAGATCAGTGGGGGTCTGATCAATGGAACCCTGCGGATCATTAGAATAAGGGGAGAGCTGTAGCCACCCTCGTTGACGCAGATTTGCTAACGTGTCTGCTCCTAGAATCTGTCTAAAAAGTGAAGAATCTTGGGTGCACCTAGGTCCTAGGGTTTCTTCAGTTTAGACTAGTTATAAAAGGACAGTGTTTAGTGGGATACAGGTGTTGCTTCTCTGGGAAGGGGGAGCAGCTGAAGACATGCCATTTTGCACTATAATTTCACTACTATTCTGCCATAAAGTAAGCCAACCAAAAGATTGTATAGAGTTAGATAACAGCGTTTATCCATGCACCACATTCATCATCCAGACAGAGCCACTGTGAAAAATCTGGTGCAGGTCTATACAGCCTAAAGGTGGATTTAGACGAACCAATAATCGTCCAGATTATTAGGAATGCTCGTTCCTGATAATATGGCCATCTAAACGTGGCACCGATTACCCGATAAAGGAGAAAAACACTCGTTCATTGGGTAATCCTATCACTCATACAGGCACACCAACACTGAATCTGTATGGTGATGAGGAAAGGCTATAGCGATCCCTCGTCCTCATACCGTGAAGGAGATTGTTGCATGTAAATGTGCGGTCTCCTTCACTGAACGAGCAGTCGACTGTCGAGAAGGAACGCTTCCTTCCCAACAATTGGCCACTCCATTTGCCTGTCTAAACTGCCTTATAGGGGTTCTCAGGGAACAGTTCAGTCTAGGGGACAATCAGTGAAGGAGCCAAAATGGAGGCACTTAGATTTAGGAGCATGAAATCCGCCCTTCTCTTGACACTGCAGGATGGCCTGTGTGAGAAAGCAGAGCACAGAGCCCTATGTAAAGTCTGATGGTCTCAGCACTGTGAAGTTGTATATTATGTGCAGATGACAGCTGAGACAACTGCTCCTCTGTTGCTTCCAAAAGGATTTACCTTATCCCGGACTCGCAGGCTGAAGTGTTTTCTACTGACACTCCTCCCCCACAGCAGCGCGTCTGCTCCTCATTCCTACCCTTCAGCCTCCGAGTACGGGATGAGGAAAACTGCTTTCGGAAGCACAGAGACACAGCGGAGCAGTTATCTCAGCTGTCATCTGCACATAATATAGAGCTTCACAGTGCTGAGACCGGAAGACTCTCTCACACAGGCCGTCCTGCAGTGTCACGAGAAGGACGGAATTTTATGAGCATAAGGCTACATGCACACGACCGTATGTGTTTTGCGGTCTGCAAATTGCGGATCTGCAGAAAAAAAGGATAACGTTCCGTATGACCTCCGCTTTCTTTTTTTTTTTTACGGATTGTAATATTGCCTATCCTTGTCCGCAAACGAGAAAAAAAAATAGGACATGCACTATTTTTTTGCGGGGCAACGGAACGGACATACCGATGCGGACAGCACACGGTGTGCTGTCCGGGTTTTTTGCGGACCCATTGAAAGGAATGGGTCTGCATCCTATCCGCAAAAAAAAAAAAAAACGGAACAGGCACGGAAACAAAACACGGTCGTGTGCATGAGGCCTAAATCTAAGAGCTGCCATTTTAGCTCCTTCACTCATTGTCGCCTAGACTAAATGAGCCATTCTAAATAATTAAAAGGCATTTAAGAGTATTTATAATAACTTTTATTTTTTTTTTCAGTATTTTCATTTTTAGCTTTCCTGGAGAACCCCTTTAAGTTTACACCATCTATAAGACTAGTAGATCTGCCCTATTGTTTACACAGGCTCAGTGGCACATAGTACTGCAGCTTAGTTTCCATTCACTTAAATGCTCAGCCTTTCATTCTGCTTAATCGGCAGGATTCCTGGGGATAGGACCCTCACTGGTTAAATGTTCATGGTCTATTCTAATGGTAGGCTGTAAAGCACAGACAAAAGTTAGCCACACACCAGATCTACATGGTCTGCTGAACCCACCAATTTGGCTGGTTTAGCCAACCATCTAATGTTTGAGGTGTCATCCTGTCTCTTCCGCGAAGGCTGATGACAATGCCGATAAAGACCAGGCATATAGGATTTTCTACACTTCTGGAAGCAGCTTTCTCCCTTTATCAATTCACTATATATGCAGGTATGGCCGGCCATCCATATGTATGGGAGGCTTGGGACAGCCGTCTGATGTGTATGGCTGGTTTTACATTATTTATTCAAGACTAGTTTTAAAGGAGAGAAACTACATTATATTCCACAGATGAAAAGTAGTGTAAACAAGAGGCATAGACCGATATCTTCCCATTTAGAGAATCTAAAGGTTCATTTAAAGCAGCTCTGTCACCAGGATCAACCCTATTAAACAAGGCATACTGCCCGTTAGGGTTGCTCATGCTCATTAAAACAATACCTTCAATTTGTCTGCAAGATAAATAGCTGCAGATTATTTATATGCAAATGAGCGGTTGGAGCACTAGGAGGCAGGGCTGAATAGTCAGAGCCAGGGCTGTGGAGTCGGAGTCGGAGTCAATTTTGGGTACCTGGAGTCGGAGTCGGCAAAAAATGAACAGACTCCGACTCCTACTAAATTTAAATTGGAATAAAAAAATAAAAAAGCAAGTTTAAATGTCCAAATTCATAAACAGTTATAATTAATGACTTCTCTACTGTAAGAATAAAGGCCAATGCATGCAGTGCCTCACGTAACCGCAAAACAAACGCGTTCAGTGATGTTAAGAAGCATGCTTTTCATATGCTTCACTATATGGCACGCAATGCACAATTAGGAGTGGCAATACATATACTTTCCATTGTGTTGTGTTCTGATGTTACAGGGAACACAATGCCCATGGTTTACCTAGCCTCTCACTGATAAGGGATTAAGTAAATATGTGTTTTGCAGGACTAGAGACACTTGTATTAGTGAAGGAAATGGAGGGTCAATAGTTCAAGACTGAAGCTGTAAACCATGGATGTCAAACTCATGGCCCTCCAGATGTTGCAAAACTACAACTCCCATCATTCCCTGATAGCTGTAGTATGCCCAGGCATGATGGGAGTTGTAGTTTTGCAACAGCTGGAGGGCCACGAGTTTGACATCCCTGCTGTAAACCATTGGAAAAACTGCTGTCATTCAGCTAAGGCTATAAAACGTGTAAACTCAGAATGTTATCTTAAACTTTAAACATGACTATGGGATTCTTCTAGGGAAATCATGTTTTAAAATAAATGTCCCTTCTTGGATCCTCCCACTGCCCTGTCTTCAGCAGAAGATCAGCACACAAAGGAGAAGGCAGCAGCTTCTGCCCAACTACCTCTCTGTGCTAGAAGAGCTTAGAAGAACTTCTTTCTTTCCTTCAAGGAATGTATAAAATACATTCGCATATTAAATACAGAGGAGTCGGAGTCAGGAAGTACAAAAAACTGAGGAGTCGGAGTCTGAGTCGGAGCATTTATCTACCGACTCCACAGCCCTGGTCAGAGCACTGCTATGCAACACCCCCTGTGCTCTGCACATGACCCCCCCCCCCCCTCCCCCGCTTGATTGACAGGGCTAGACATCAGGCTGAGGGCAGGGCTGTGTGCTAGCATCTACATATCATATACTCTATGTACTATAGCTTCATCACACTGAGATCTGCTCAGAAAGCTAATATACATATTTCTATTGTACCCCCGGGCACAATATACGATTATAAAGACATCAGTAATAGGTGATAACTTATAAGCACAGAAAAGATATGCTCTATGTGGTCACCCAATAGCTTAGCGATAAGTGATCTGCCATGCATGTAGAAATCCAAGAAGAGACTTACATAAGCTTTTTTGCTCTCTCATCTAACCCATAATAAAAGGCTATACTATAATAAATAAAATATCATATAACAATAAAAGGCCTTCCTATATATTTTTTTTATTGTTTCTTTTTTGCTTAGAAACCTGAAACATATTACTGGTTTATTCAGATGCACAATATATGATTATAAAGTAGCCAACATTATGTATTAGCTTTTTGAGCCCAAAAACATAATTCTCAATATGATAAGAATATAGACCTTAATTATAGGGTAAATGTAGAAGAAAAAATATATCTGAACAAAAAAATTCAAACCTGGGATCTCTACATGCAAAACCAAGCATTTACCTCAAAGCTGTAGCATTACCACATAGAGAAAGAAGCATGTTTTTCTCTATATTTATAAGCTAACACATATTACTGGTGTCTTTATAATTATATATTCTGCCTGTGAATAAAGCAGTAATATCTCACACAGTACATGATTATGTAGATGCTAGGAGGCATCTCTGCTCTCAGTATGCTTAGCCTTGTCAATCAAAGCCCAAGGTGGCGTTACAAAGCAGTGCTCAAGGATTCAGCCCACCTCCTGGTGCCTAATTCTGCCTATAAACTTACCATTCATAGTGGTGTTTCCTTTTTGTAATTAAAGCTAGGGTCTGATGCATCAATCTGAAGCTTCAGTGACTGTTTAAGGCCTAACTCAGTTTCTGTTGAAGGGTAGCCATCCAAAACTTCTTGATGTCCTCGACCTTGTACTGAACGTGGTACAGAAACTCTACCTAGGAAAACCTGGTTTCCTTGAAGGTGATAATTGGGGTTGGTCAGGATTCCATTTCTTCTCTTCTGTTCGGCACTTTGCTGCTGAATAAGGAATTGCTGTTGAGAACGGCCGACCTCCTGCTGCATCGAGGTAATCTGAATTTTCGATGCATCTTCAGGGATTTGCTTTAGTGGCACATTCATACCAGTTACAGAACTTGGAACATGCACTCTTTTGTCAAACTGAGTCATTTCATATTCTAATACCTTAGACTGGGAACAGCTGCTTTGCTTGGTTTTCTTTGATACAGAACTAGATTTATTTGAGATCTCTGCCTTGCCTCCTTTACTTGTTTTTGTTGACTTTAAACTAGGCTTGATTTGGCTCCATTCAAATTCGCTTGTGGGAGAATTATTCTGTCCTAAAGAGTGAGTTGTTGAAGAAGGCGATACTATAGACTGTCTACTTCTACTTCGTGGAAGTGAATGTTGTTGAATCTGTTCAGTAAAGGAAAGGCAATGAAAACTATCAATAGGCACAGTTTGAGCAGTTGCTGTAGAAGAGGTTGTACGAAGAGAAGAGTTTTTAGAACTTTTTAGAGAATTATTCGATAGTGATGACTTGTGTCTGTCCACAGTAGAATCTGGAGATTCTGAAGGGGAACTAAAAGCATGAGATGGACCATTGCATAAGCCACGCATTGTAGGATGAACATCACCACCTCCAGTGCTGGATGAGCTATTTGATTTAATTGTTAAAGACTGCACTTTTGTAGATGAAGGATTTAAGGCCTTTTGCTCCATCGTGTGAACAGGAGAAGGGTTGCATCCATTTAAAGTTGAAGCCCCATATTTTTCCAGCAGTTTAATTATTTGTGAATGTCCATTTTTAGCTGCAACACGCATGGCAGTTCTTCCAAATTGGTCTGCGTGGTTAGGGTCAGCACCATGTTCTAACAAAACTTGTACAACATCAGTATGCCCTTCCTGGGCTGCAATGCAAAGAGCAGTAGCTCCTTGGTTGCATGCATGGTCAACAAGGGCACCGTTCTCAATTAAAAGCTGAACAACTTTGACATGACCTTGCCAAGCAGCAGATTGTAAGGCAGAACGTTTTTCATTGTCTGAACCATTGACATCTGCTCTGTAGGAAATGAGGGACTGGACCATCTCTAAATGTCCCTGCCAGCAGGAAACGTGTAAGGCTGTCCTTCCTTCAGTATCACTAGCTTCTACATGTGCACCATTCTCTAAAAAATATTCAGCCATTGTTAACTGATTTTCCAGTGATAATATATAAAGTGTTGGTCTTCCATCAGCATCTTTGGCATTTATGTCTGCACCAT
Source organism: Bufo gargarizans (assembly GCF_014858855.1). Lineage (NCBI taxonomy): Eukaryota > Metazoa > Chordata > Amphibia > Anura > Bufonidae > Bufo > Bufo gargarizans. The sequence continues at coordinate 234,874,413 of NC_058080.1, forward strand.
GACTAATAAGTAACTCCACTATGTCTCTATGTCCTTCTAGTGAGGAAACACGCAAAGCATTTTGTCCATCATATCCCTTTTGATCAACTGGAGATTTACTTTCCAAAATTATTTGCACACAGTCATAATGTCCTTCCTGCGCAGCCAGTATTAAAGGAATTCGACCATCGTTATCAATTTCACTTGTTCGAGCACCTTGTTCAATCAATGCTTCACATATCAATCTATGTCCCTCAAAGGCAGCCATATGCAGGGGAGTCCATCCACCTCCATCTCTATGATTTTCATCTAGGCCTCTATCCAGAAGTGTCCGCACAACTTCAACATTTCCTTGAGCAGAGGATATGCTAAGAACAGTTCTACCTTCACTATCAATACTATCTACTGCAGCACCCCAAAAAAGCAGAGTGTTAACTACGGATGCATGCCCCATTGAGGCTGCTGCAAGAAGGGGGGTACGACCATTTTTGTCAGTATGATCAACATCTGCACCACCTTCTAAGAGTAAATCAACAACATCTACGTGTCCTTCATATGCAGCCACAAGTAATGGAGTCATTAGATCTTTATCACAATGATCCACTTCTGCTCCCCGTTCAATCAGGAGGCTCACCACTGATGCATGACCCTTGCTTGCAGGAACACATAGTGCAGCTACAGATAAAGCAGTTCGTCCATCCACATCTTCATGATCAACTTCTGCACCGTGATTTAAAAGATGCTCTACAATTTCTCTGTGACCCATGTATGCTGCAGCAATCAAAGCAGTCCTACCCTCATTGTCCGCTTTATTAACCTCCGCTCCATGCTGCAGCAAATTTAGTACAATATCTTCGTGTCCCCCCCAGGATGCTGCTCTTAAAGCTGTTCGACTATCTGCATCTGCACAATCAACTTTTGCTCCAGCATATAAAAGTGCAGAAACAACTTCAGTGTGACCACCCCATGCAGCAGATCTTAGAGCTGTCCATCCATCATGATCACAATGGTTTATATCTGCTCCACACCCAATTAAACAATTGACAACCTTTACATGTCCTTGGCGAGCAGCTAAAGTAAGTGCTGTTTGTCCACTGGCATCTTCTATTTCTAGATCAGACCCTCTTGAAACAAGTAAATTGACCACATCAAGATTCCCGCTATAAGCAGCATTGGCCAACAAAGTTCTCCCATTTGAGTCACACTGATTAACAGATGCTCCATTATCTAGAAGAGTGCGGATAGAATCTTCTCTTTCCAAGGCCTGTCTTACAATGCAGCAAGTTCGGTCATCTTCGCTGTCAACATGTGCTCCTGCCTTGACCAACAACTGTAGCACCTCTTGCTCCTTTGGTATTACAGTACACAAAGAGTCTTTAACACAAGTTCCATTCCAGATCATCCACAATGCCAATTCTGAGTTTGTTAACTGCAAGGTTGAATGTATGAGATGTAACCCAAACTCTTGGACCTCTACTGGTGTTAATTCTTTTGCTCGACACGTGTAGCTCATTGCAAGCATTCGATGCCCCTCAGCTGCATTACATAAGTATTTCTGTGTGCAGTGCTTTACATCGAGCAACCACTCTTCAAAACTGTAATGGAAGAGGATTTTTGTGTTCCCTAACCCATCAACCAGTACTTTAGATAGAACATCCAATTTCCGTTGAAAGTCTTCCATGGTCAATGACATATTTTTGGTCCAAACGGCATGGAAAAGTTCAGTGGTGGTCAGTGGCCTGCAGGCAGCCAGAATCACATTTAATATAGGTTGGACCTTTGCAAACTGTTTTCTTACAAATAGCCGCTGACATAGCCAGAGGTACAAACCATTTAAAGTTCCAGGGATGTCGCGAATTTCACGAAGCATTATAAAATTCTCTACAACGCCATCTAAAACACGTTCCAGGTAAAGAAAGCACCCGCTGCTTTTTATGTGTAGTTGATTTAACATTTCTGCAGTTTCCTTTGTTAGATGTTGCCTTAAAGCTTCTTCTTTGTCTAAACGATGCAGAATGTATTGCTGTACATCTTTAACAATGTAGGCTTTTCGGAGATCATCCAGACTTATCTTTCGAAAACCTGCAATTGAAAACAAAACGTTACTTAAGCTTAGGAATATAATAATGATATGAGTGATAAATTCATCTAAAAGCAATGCAATACTATTTGGCAATCATTCAATGTGAGAATATATTCTGTCGGGAGCTATTCTTAGATAAGTCACAATCAAGAAACATTTTTACAGTCTTTATCCTGCTAAGGAAAAGTCATTCCTGTTTCAAACAACATTCCTGCATCATGCAAGACAATAAAGAGACCACCTCTGCATTTCCTATGCTTATTTTATAAATGAAATTCCTTTACATGTACATTGTTCTTCAGTATGGAGAAAGCACCATTAGAGGGAGAATACAAATGATTAACGGGAATACAAAAAACCTAAATAACACAAACATATAGGGGGGAATTTATCACACCTTCACTCCAGAATTCAGGCTTTAATTTGGATTTATCACTATTTAAAAAGTTGCAAACTCACTCCAGTACAAGGATGGAATAGGAAAACTGGAGTAACATTTCTAGACAAAAGTTTAAAGATGCTGCAAATTTAAACAAACATGTGACATTTGAGAAATCTGATGTAAAGTACTCTAACGCATACTCAAGAAAAACTGACTTCATATAGTACCCTCATGATAAATTCTCCCCAATGTTTAAATTCAGTTTGTTAAAAACGTGCATTTTATCCTTCCCTTACACCAAGTATAACCACTCATAAATAAGCAAAACCTAAAGATGAATGAGGAAAAAAAGAAAAGAAAAATGGGAAAAACTGGCATATTTTTGAACCTGCAATGGGGATGCAAATCCAGGACTGACCCAATCTAACATCATTATAGGGATTTAGTGTGAAACCAGAGTGGAGAGATGCCAAGGCACACTGGAAAGGGCAGTTGATGAAGCAACCAAGCAATAGCACCCGTACAGAATATTCACTGGGTTTCAAACCGTTCCCTAAACAACTGCCCCACTCAACATGCAGTGGCATCTGTCCATATCTGACGTTAAAGGGGTTGTCCGGGTTTAGAGCTTAACCTGGACATACCCCCATTTTCACCCAGGCAGCCCCCCTGACTTGTGCATCGGAGCAGTTCATGCTCCGATGCTCTCCTTCGCCCTGCACTAAGGGTACTTTCACATAGCGTTATTCTTTTCCATCATAGAGTTCCGTCCTAGGGGCTCAATACCGGAAAAGAACTGATCAGTTTCATCCTAATGCATTCTGAATGGAGAGCAATCCGTTCAGGATGTCTTCAGTTCAGTCTTTTTTACTTTTCAGGGTGGAGATAATACCTCAGCATGCTGCGGTTTTACCTCCTGCCAAAATTCCGAAACACTCGCCGGAATGCCGGATCCAGCATTTATTCCCATTGACATGCATTCATGCAGGATCCTGATCCGTCTGACAAATGCCGTCAGTTGCGTACGTTTTGACGGATCCGGCAGAAAGGCATGGCAGCAATGAAAGATATTCTCAAATGGATCCCAACAATTTCTGCCCGATCCTACTGCCTAATAACGGAGTGTGTGAGATTACAGTTGGCATTTCAGTCCTTAAGTACCACACTAGCGCATCCTTAAACAGGACCTGTGACCTCTCTTAACATATGAATCTATGTTGCGCTATTCTTTTATTATTCCTGCTAGCAGTTATGAATGTATTGTCAGCAGTTGGTAATAAAGGTCTATCTGGGTGTTACAAGGTGAGGGTGTGTTCTTGCAGAGTAACACTGGCAGCACTGAATGGATACTGGCAGACTGTTTAGGGAGACACCGTTTCTCCACCCCCCATCATCGACATAGCCCTATGAGGAATTGTTTTTTGCGGGACGAGTCAAGTTTATTACAGCACTAGTATGAAGAGAGTGTGAAAAAAACATTGCAATGCCGCCACGGTCTCATTTTTACGAAGTTCACTGCACAGTAAAAATTACATGTTGACTTTATTCCGTGGGTCAGTACAATAATAGAGACATCAAATTTATAAACTACCGTACTTGTTTTTTACTTTTCTGCTGACAGAGCTGTAGTTTTATATAGGGATGAGTGAACTTGTGTTTTCAAGGTTCGGGTTATCTAAGAACTCCGATATGGATTCGGTTACCATAAGTTATGGTCCGTGGTAGCGGAATCCATAATGGGATTCTTAGATAACCCGAACTTTGTATGACGAACTTGAAAAACACAAGTTTGCTCAGTGCTACTTTTATAAATACCATTTTGGGAAACATGGGATTTTATTGGGTGGTGAAGTAACTCAAAAACAACATTTGGGTATTGTTTCTTGTATGGGCTTCACTACTTATGACACTTAAATCGTTTGGACATTACCAATTATGTTTAGCCTTTTAATTATTTTTGTTCTTTATATATGTGATACATAGGAAAAGAGGGAGCAATGTTTTGAAGCTTTATTTTTTTAGTTTTAAAAACTTTATTTTACATTTTATGAAACTTGTACCTGTGATCACATTACTATACCCTGTAAATACTTCTGTATTATGGTGTATGGAGAATTTATTTTTACCAGCAAGGTGTAACAGACAGTAACATGGCAGCCTGGGGGCTTCGTATTGATGAGATGCTTCAAGCATCATAATAACATGGTACAGGGCAGGAAGACGTTAAAGGGAATGCGTCAGCAGAAAATGACCCATTGTTCAAAGGGGTTTTCTGAGATTTTACTACGGATGACCTATTCTCAGGATTGATCATCAGTATCTGATCGGTGGAGTCCAACACCCAGGCCCCCTGCCAATCAGATACTGATAACCTATCCAGAGGACAGTGTGAACAGCACTCAAGTCTACCAAGCACCTTTTCCTGAACGGTTTATTTCACAAGCAGCAAACACTGGAGGGAAGAGACAATTTATGACACGTGGCACACCTAGAACAGGATCAGGGAAGAGGAGAATATATCTATTTATCTCTACATCTATATATACACATACACATGTATACACCATATTTTGATATGCTTTTTAAGACGCATCTAGGTTTTAGAGAAGGAAAATTAGAGAGAGAAAAAAGTCATATTAACGGAAGCACTCACTAGTATTGGCTGTAGAAGATGCATTGCCATTTCTCCCCACTTTTGGGGGAAAAAGGGTGTCTTATAAAGCAAAAGATTTGGTATATATCATTAACTTTACAGCCTTTTAAAACATTTAGCTACGCATCCTATTCCCTGTAGCCATTTACTGTTAAATCATGTTTTTTCATACATTGCCTTTTCTCTCCAGCCATAATACAATTAAACGAGTGCTTTATATTAGGGCCTATAAAAAACGGCCACCTCCCTTAGACTTTTCATGTTCTATTGTGTAACAACATTGACTAACAGGATATTTAATAGTTTTTTTTTTTTGTTGCAATGATCAAAAGAAAAATAAGACTCTAATGTCAATGTGAAAAGAACCTTCTACAAAGTGATTTTCATTAATTACAATCATTAGACACAAAACAATCTAATAAATAACTAACACCACTCCTCCCAAGTCTGTGCTTATTAGAGACACCTTTGAACACATTAACCACCTTAGGTTTGTGTGGATGGGTTGGTTTCAGTATGTTGACACAGTTTTGTTTTTGCCATTGGACTTTTTGAACTTGGTCATTTTAGGATGTTAACATAGAAAACTGATGGCAGAAAAAGACCACATGGTCCGTCTAGTCTGCTTTTGAATGGGAGCTGAGCGGTGGTACCCCAGCATGGCCACTACAATGTACGAAACCTTCTGCTTCTCCCTTTGTACTCTAGTTTTTGATGCAAATGACTGGCCATAACCGCTAAACCGGGGGTGGGGTGTCAGACCTCCACTGATCTGATATCGATGACCTATCCTGAAAACAGGTCATCAACATATAAGTCCTTGAAAACACCTTTAAATTCACTTTCTGAAGACTTCCCAACCAAATCTGCTAGAAGTTTGTTCCAAGTATCTACTAAACCATGGATGTCAAACTCATGGCCCTCCAGATGTTGCAAAACTACAACTCCCATCATTCCCTGATAGCTGTAGTATGCCCAGGCATGATGGGAGTTGTAGTTTTGCAACAGCTGGAGGGCCACGAGTTTGACATCCCTGTACTAAACCCTCCAAAAAATATTTTTTGACACTGCTTCTGACCTTCCTCCCAACTAATTTCAGATTGCGCCCCCTTGGATTTGTGTGGAAGGTTTTGTTGTAAAAGGATTTTCCAGTTTTAAATTAAATAAAACTTAATGCGAAACTGATACTTTGAAAATGCTGTCCAATCTCAGGGAAGAATTGTATAAAAGGCACTGAGAAGATCAATACCTAAAGATTGATCAAAAGATTTTGTTATAAAACAATTCATCATAACTTTGTACTTAGGCCTCTTTCACATTTGCGTTGTCCGGATCCGGCCTGTAATCCACTTGCCGGAATTACACGCCGGATCCGGAAAAACGCAAGTGTACTGAAAGCATTTGAAGACTGATCCGTCTTCAAAATGCGTTCAGTGTTACTATGGCACCCAGGATGCTATTAAAGTCCTGGTTGCCATAGTAGTAGTGGGGAGCGGCATACTTACAGTCCGCGCGGCTCCCGGGGCGCTCCAGAGTGACGTCAGAGCGCCCCATGCGCATGGATGACGTGCCATGCGATCACGTCATCCATGCGCGTGTGGCACCCTGACGTCACTCTGGAGCGCCCCGGGAGCAGCACGGACGGTAAGTATGCTGCTTCCCCGCTCCCCGCTACACTTTAGCGTCCCGGCAGCCATGGTAACCATTCAGAAAAAGCTAAACGTTGGATCCGGCAATGCGCCGAAACGACGTTTAGCTTAAGGCCGGATCCGGATCAATGCCTTTCAATGGGCATTAATTCCGGATCCGGCCTTGCGGCAAGTCTTCAGGATTTTTGGCCGGAGCAAAAAGCGCAGCATGCTGCGGTATTTTCTCCGGCCAAAAAACGTTCCGTTCCGGAACTGAAGACATCCTGATGCATCCTGAACGGATTTCACTCCATTCAGAAAGCATTAGGATAAAACCGATCAGGATTCTGCCGGCATAAAGCCCCGACGACGGAACTCTATGCCGGAAGAAAAGAACGCAGGTGTGAAAGAGTCCCTAATTTGTTTAAATTCCTGCTCAGTCTGGGCTCAAAAGTCCAGTGGGTGGTCCTATGAAGTGATTGCTAGCTAAGCATGCACACAGAGCTAGCAATCACTGAGTAGGACCACTCTCTGGACTCCTAATCATAGTAAGTGCAGGGATTTGAATGAATAAATAAAAGTTCTAGTGAATAATTTCCAAAAAACTATATAGCAATCTGCTCAGCTCCTCCTGCTCTATAGCATGATTCATTCATATTCAGTCCAACAGGCTCCCTACAAAGATGCACTTTGTGTTTCAATTCCTTAACAATTTGAGATGTTCTACAGACTTTCTCCTGCATAGAGTTCTGTTTGGTAGGGGTTTATACATCTATATCCAGTCGAGGGATTACTCAGAGTATTACCCTGGATTCTACACTGATATATTTCATCTATGCTGATACTGTAGGAAACCATCAGGATATAACTGGCTATAGTTGATGTTTTCCTACTCTCTTTGTATGCCTAGCCATAATTTAGGCACAGCATCTTGGCAGTCCGTGCACCTGAACTGAAGATTTAGGCTACTTTAGCACTTGCGTTTGGTGCGGATCCGTCATGGATCTGCACAAGTGCATTCGTTCAGATAATACAACTGTCTGCATCCACTCAGAAGGGATCCGTTTGTATTATCTTTAACATAGCCAAAACGGATCCGTCTTGAACACCATTCAAAGTCAATGGGGGACAGATCAGTTTTCTATTGTGTCAGATTATGTCATAGAAAACGGATCCGTCCCCATTGACTTACACTGTGTGATCCGTTTGGCTCAGTTTCGTCAGGCAGACACCAAAAGGCTGCAAGCAGCGTTTTGGTGTCCGCCTCCAAAGTGGAATGGAGACGGAACGGAGGGAAACGGATGCATTCCAAGCGGATCCTTTTCCATTCAAAATGCATTAGTACAAAACTGATCTGTTTTGGACCGCTTGTGAGAGCCCTGAACGGATCTCACAAACTGAAACCAAAACACCAGTATGAAAGTAGCTTAAATGAATGTGGTGGGGCCACCAGCCCTGCCTGCTTTTTGGGAAAGTGGCAAGGCCGGTGGAGTAACTGCACTTTTCACTCCACAAAAGTGGCGTATCTGTATGATAAATATGGCCCATCTAATCCACTAACAGAAAAAGGAGATCTTGAGAAGTTGAGGACTTCATAGAATATCAACTTGATAGAAAATGAACCTTTTTTCACCTTTAGGGATTTATAGCTTACTTACAGGATATGTCAAATACCTGGGGGTTTCACTTTTGGGATCTGCACTGGGGTTGAGCGAACCCGAACTGCAAAGTACCCGGACCTGAGTGTTCAGGTAGTTTTATTATATAAAAAAAATTATAAGACAGAATGCTAAATAAAATGGCTATTGAGGGGTTAAAAAAAAAACAAAAAAAAAACCTCACCACTTAATCACGCAGCCTTGATCGCGCAGGTCTTCTTTCTTCAGGACCTGCGGTGACGTCACCACGCTCCCCACATGGTGAGCACGGTGACATCATCGCAGGTCCTGAAGAAAGGAGACATGCGCGATCAAGGCCTTCCATGGGTTCACTCATCCCTAATCTGCACCTATCAGGAGAACAAGGTTGGAGATTCAAGGTCATCAGCAGCTGCTTTTTCTGCTGAAATTAATGAGGAGATGACCATGTGCACCTCCCTCCCTATATGAAAAATCCAAACTCAACTCTACCCGAGTTGCCTGAATCTTCCACATTTTCAATTTTTTGTGCTGTGAAGAAGCCCTAAAGTGAGAGGCAATGCAAGATACCATAAATAAGAAAGCATATGCTTTACACGTTTACAGCAGTGTCTACTACATGTGACTAGGGTTGTCACGATAAAGATTTTTATTCAATTTCGATACCATAAAAAAGTATTGCGCTACTCGATACCACGCAAAATGATAACACCAAAAAAGCTGCGTGCATTCCGCATCTTATGGAATGTCCAACCCATAATAGAACAGTCCTATCCTATTTTTGTGGGTGGACAAGGTGACTGTAAAAAATGGTGAACCGCGCAGTTTTTATAAATTTTTTTTTCCTGTTACGGCGTTCACCGCATAGGAGATTTTTTTTATTTATTTTTTTATTTCAATAGTTTGGACTTTTAAGACGTAATGATATGTAATAATGTTTATTTATTATTACTTATATATTTTATACATAAAATTGGGAAAAGGGGGTAAGTTATACTTAATATTTTGGTGGCACTGAGCCACCAATGAAGATAACTAACCCATGAATACAAATACAGGCGGCGGGTGTCGGCTGCAGAATCACATAGTCGGCACCCAACTTCTATGACAGGGCGCTGCGATCCGAGGCAGTTAATTCCGCAGCCGGCACCCGCCTGTATTTGTATGCATGGGTTAGTTATCTTCATTGGTGGCGCAGTGGCCACAGCCCCTCCTCCTCCTCTCTCATTGGTGGCAGCGGCACAGGGGGGGAGGGAGAGACTCCCTCCTTCTCCACTGTGCTGCTGAGGGAACATGAGAGCAGCGCGCTCCATGTTCTCTGATACTAGGCTGCGCACTAGTGCAGCCTAGTATCAGTGAAAGGCAAATCACGGAATTGAAATATATACAAAAGTATTGATTTGGTATCGATAATTCGATATCCGATGCAACCCTACATGTGACTTCAGCTGTGGTGAAACTAACATTTCCAGCATGCCATCAAAGCTAAAGCTGTCACTACAGGCAGAGACTTGTGCCATGAAAACTGCTGGGGAGGCCAAGTTTGCAGATGACTGAGGTAAGCATACAATGTCAACCCATAAACAATAGTAAAAAGCTGCTGCATGATGGGATTTACCCTATTCCATCGACAGTATATTGGATTTCCAACATAATTTCAACCTGCTGTCAAATTTAAAAGGGTTTTCAAAGATTTTGATATGGATGACCTATCCTCAGCAATATCAGATCAGCAGGGGTTTGACACCCCATTAATCAGCTAGTTGTAGGGCCGGCGCCAGAACTAAACTGAAGCAGCTTCATCCACTACACAATGGACAGAGCTGGGTAGTTATGGCCGAAACAGCTGAGCATGGGGGCTGCTGAACAGATATTGATGGCCTAACCAGAGGATATGTCCCCACTATCAAAATCGTTGACAACCCCTTTAAGGTCAGAAGTGCAACCATCATCCTGAAGGCAACATTGAAACCCAACATCACCAAAAAACAAACAAAACAAAAAAAAAACTCCATCAATTTATGTAATACGCGCTCATTTATCAAATAATGGCTTTTTATGCTGGTCTTTGATAGGCCCTGTGCTTCCGGATATAGCATCTAATATATCATGAGGAGCGGGCCTGGTCATAAATTACGCGCACCTCCGGGACTCCATGCATATGGCAGCCCCTGAATGGAGTAGATTTAACTCCTCTTTTACTCCTGTTTTCAGGCTTAAATGTTAGTAAATTTGACGGTGGTCGATGTCCCAAGTGGGACCCCCAAAGAGTCCCAATAGATAAGATATGGAACAAAACCAGAATATACAAGTCAAGGACCTCCGTGTTCCCTTCATGTCAGTTCTGCTGGGACAGGGGCTGCTAAAGGATTGTACGTACTGCAGTCACACCTGTAGTGCAGATTTTTGTGCGGCCGAAATTTTCGCAAAAAAAACTGCGACATATGAATAAGCCCTTAACCCCACTGACCACTTTATATACTCCACTGTTGCACATATTCAGTTTTGAAATCCTACATGAACGTCTTCTGCCATCATCTCCTGCCAATTTTAAACAGATGTGCTTTTGGACATGTTATAGGGAGTCGGTCAGCTGGAAATTCAGTGGTAAACCAGGCACATTGCCTTGTAGGGCTAGCTCAGCTGAATGTCATGATACTTTTTCTCCAGCATGATGCAATGGATCGCTAAGTGAAAAGGTATGATTAGTCCATATGGAAATGAGGAATTAAGTGCACCGAGGCCAGACCCAATTCTGTGCACATTACATACTATTTCCCCACCCGAATACGGAAACTCAGATACACGCTTTTGGGGAATACACGGTTGTGTTTTGCCCAAAGTCGCGTGAGACTTTGGTATTTCTATCTGCGTATTTAAAAACATTTTAAAATAGGAATCCGAAGTGGGCTTTGGTACTGGCTGGTACCTCGGTGCCAAATCTGACTTTAGATCCCTAAGTGCACCAGCAACCATATGTTTTGCTTCCATTTTCATCATTTGCATATTATTAATTGATCCTGTGATTTCCTTAATTCTACGACTTTTCTTGGTGTTGCAATTTCAATGTTTTTAAATCCGGAAATAGGAATACCGTAGTCATTCCCAAAAGTCTTGATTTGCTCAAGCCTAGTTCCATTCCTGTAATAGGGGCTGTGTACTAGCTGGTTATACTGACAACTTACATCTTCTCACGACGCATGAGAGCTCCCCCTCCCTTCTCCAGATCTGTATGGTGAACACATGCAGAGGAAAAACCCATCGCTCACAGGACCTCCAGCAAGGCTTAAGAGATGCCCTCATAAACATGGTATCCAGGGAATGCAGGATGCTGAACTTCATGGGAGAAGGTTTATCACCTCTCTAGAAGTACAAGGGGTTCATTTTATTTTTTATTAAACATAGTATTTATATATTGCTTTATTATGTAATATGCCTGGCAGTCATGTACCAACACAAACGAGAAGCGGCTTGTGCCTCGTCTTCATGGCTCACAAGTCAGCGTAGACAGCCCTACATCAGGAGTAGCGGACACTGTTCAAGCTTCACAGAAATCTCGTCATGCCTGACTCCAAATATAAATGAAATTACTACTTTTAAAGCAGTTTTGTGATCTCAGCAGCCACATCAAAAGACACTAGATGCTCTTTACCAGGTTACTGAATGTCAATATACACATCGGAAATTCGGATCCTCTAATAATAGGAAGAAAAGCTCTGCTTGTTCCTTATTACAAAAAATCTCACAAATCTCATGGAATTTTATCTGCAATATCACAGCATTATTAGGTACATCGGAAAATCTCATAGGATTTAGCATCAAAAACGACATTAAATAAGTCGCCAAATAAGCTCTGTATTAGTAATACCATAATCAAGTTACTTTTTAACAACCGTCACTAAAAACAAGTCATGTATTCATAGCACATGAATGGTTGGCGGAGCCGCAGCACTGTCAATATTTTAAGGCAGGTGCCATACTAATAGAGGAACAGAAATGTGTCATTTTTACAGATGTATATCCCAATCCCTTATTACCTTAAAGGGGATGTCTCTCTTCAGCAAATAGCATTTATCATGTAGAGAAAGTTAGTACAAGGCACTTACTAATGTATTGTGATTGTCCATATTGCTTCATTTGCTGGCTGGATTCATTTTTCTATCACATTACTGCTCGTTTCCATGGTTATGAACATCCTATAATCCAACAGTGGTGGCCGTGCTTGCACACTAGTGTGGAGGCCTATGTGGGTACCCGCTGTCCCAACCACTAGAGAGGCCAGCACTTTTTTCTATAGTGTGCAAGCATGTCCACCACTGATAGATTACAGGGTGGTCATAACCATGGGAACTGGCAGTGTATAATGTGATGTAAAAATGAAGCAGGCAGCAAAGTAAGCAATATGGACAATCACAATACATTAGCAAGTGGCTTGTATTAACTTAACTTTGTATTAACACATTTGTCTACATGATAAAGACCATTTGCTGAAGTGGGAGAGCCCCCAGAAAATAGTCACAAGTCCCTTGATAAATGAACCGCTTTGTTTGCTCCATGTGGATTCCCTGGCATGTGCCATACAGAAGTATATTCGTTTTTGTGGGGGGTAAAAATGGTGCAACAAGGTGATGAATATAAAGAAAGCACACACCGTATTTGTAAAGAGCATTTACATAAAAAATGTAAGGGTATGTCCACACGGGACATCATTTGCTGCAGTTTTGTTGTGGATTTCAAAATGTGGATTACAAGTGGATCAAAATGTGGATTACAAGTGGACCACTGTGGAAATACATAGCATAAACTGACACTGCAGGTCTGAAATCCACACGCATGTCAACATACAATACTTTGTGAGCGTGTAGAGGACATATGCCAAAATCTTTTTCCCAGTACTGTACAATCCTGCAGATTTACCATTACGCAGATCGGCAGCATATCAGGCATGTGTGAACATACCCTAATAAATGGCCGTATACAGACGTGGACAAAATTGTTGGTACCCTTTGGTCAATGAAAGAAAAAGTCACAATGGTCACAGAAATAACTTTAATCTGACAAAAGTAATAATAAATTAAAATTCTATAAATGTTAACCAATGAAAGTCAGACATTGTTTTTCAACCATGCTTCAACAGAATTATGTAAAAAAATAAACTCATGAAACAGGCATGGACAAAAATGATGGTACCCCTAACTTAATATTTTGTTGCGCAACCTTTTGAGGCAATCACTGCAATCAAACGCTTCCTGTAACTGTCAATGAGACATCTGCACCTCTCAGCAGGTATTTTGGCCCACTCCTCATGAGCAAACTGCTCCAGTTGTGTCCGGTTTGAAGGGTGCCTTTTCCAGACTGCATGTTTCAGCTCCTTCCAAAGATGCTCAATAGGATTGAGGTCAGGGCTCATAGAAGGCCACTTTAGAATAGTCCAATTTTTTCCTCTTAGCCATTCTTGGGTGTTTTTAGCGGTGTGTTTTGGGTCATTGTCCTGTTGCAAGACCCATGACCTGCGACTGAGACCAAGCTTTCTGACACTGGCTAGTACATTTCTCTCTAGAATTCCTTGATAGTCTTGAGATTTCATTGTACCCTGCACAGATTCAAGACACCCTGTGCCAGACGCAGCAAAGCAGCCCCAGAACATAACAGAGCCTCCTCCATGTTTCACAGTAGGGACAGTGTTCTTTTCTTGATATGCTTCATTTTTTCGTCTGTGAACATACAGCTGATGTGCCTTGGCAAAAACTTCGATTTTTGTCTCATCTGTCCACAGGACATTCTCCCAGAAGCTTTGTGGCTTGTCAACATGTAGTTTGGCATATTCCAGTCTTGCTTTTTTATGATTCGTTTTCAACAATGGTGTCCTCCTTGGTCGTCTCCCATGTAGTCCACTTTGGCTCAAACAACGACGGATGGTGCGATCTGACACTGATGTTCCTTGAGCATGAAGTTCACCTTGAATCTCTTTAGAAGTCTTTCTAGGCTCTTTTGTTACCATTCGGATTATCCGTCTCTTAGATTTGTCATCAATTTTCCTCCTGCGGCCACGTCCAGGGAGGTTGGCTACAGTCCCATGGATCTTAAACTTATGAATAATATGTGCAACTGTACTCACAGGAACATCTAGTTGCTTGGAGATGGTCTTATAGCCTTTACCTTTAACATGCTTGTCTATAATTTTCTTTCTGATCTCTTGAGACAGCTCTTTCCTTTGCTTCCTCTGGTCCATGTCGAGTGTGGTACACACCATATCACCAAACAACACAGTGATTACCTGGAGCCATATATATAGGCCCAATGGCTGATTACAAGGTTGTAGACACCTGTGATGCTAATTAGTGGACACACCTTGAATTAACATGTCCCTTTGGTCACATTATGTTCTGTGTTTTCTAGGGGTACCATCATTTTTGTCCATGCCTGTTTCATGAGTTTATTTTTTTACATAATTCTGTTGAAGCATGGTTGAAAAACAATGTCTGACTTTCATTGGTTAACATTTATAGAATTTTAATTTATTATTACTTTTGTCAGATTAAAGTTATTTCTGTGACCATTGTGACTTTTTCTTTCATTGACCAAAGGGTACCAACAATTTTGTCCACGTCTGTATATCAGTAGATAAAAAGTGAAAACAGTAGTCAAACTTTGGCAAAAGAAAACCTGAAAAAGTGACAACCGGAAGTGCAGCTAGGGATGAGCGAATAAAACTTAGTTCTATGCATGAGCTCCGTACAGTATTAGAATGTATTGGCTCCGATGAGCCGAAGTTATAGTCACGCGAGACTTCGCGCAATAACTTCATAAATTAATTTGTACTGTAAAAGAACATTTCCCAAACTCGGGTTCGGTTCCAAGGTACCACATAAGTGCAGCCATAGCAGCTGTCACTTACCAATTACTGCCTGGAAGATCATTTAGTAACGTGTGACCATTTTTATGTTTCACATGGAGGTCTTCTATAAGGCCCATATTTATGTACTTCCATTATTCTGCAGGTGTAGACAGACTGACATGCGATTCCCACACCATATATACCAAGGCATATGTAATGCAAAACCACATTCAACCCCCATACTTAAAAGGGTTCACAAAGATTTTAATACGGATCTCGTATCTGATCAGTGGCTGACTCCTGCCGATCACCAGTGCTCCTGTGAGCGCCGTTGGTATAGCATCTGTGCTTGGCATCATGCTCAGACCCATTCACTTCTATGGGGCTGAGCTGCTCCCAGGCCACGTGGCCAATGAACATGTCGTCACTGGCCTAGGAAAAGCCGTGGAGCTCAGAGGAGCGCCGGTGCCTTCTCAGCTGATCAGCAGGGGTCCCAGGTGTCAGACCCCCATTGATCAGATACTGATGACCTATTAACACCTTTAAATTTCATACTGAGACACAATCTTACATAGGATCAAACAGTTGCTCCAAGCAGATGTACGGCACAATGCACACACTGCGTAAGTTAATGTGTAAATGCCTTATCACAGACTCGGAGAGCAGAGGAGCATTTTAAATTCGGCTTTCTTTGAAACCTGCGCTCCTTGTGCAGAACAACAGATCTTTTTCTGAAGAGAATGTCACACCTGGCCTCAAAAGAGCAGAAGCAAGCATGATTGCAAGGGAAAAATGAGGGAAACAGAAGAGACGTGCACCTGGCAAAACGGTATATATGTGTATGTAGTGTGTGAAATATATATATATATATATATATATATATATATATATATATATATATATATATATATATGCGATACGGTAGAAAAAAAAAAGCAAGGTTGGTGTGCCAGCGGCTGTGGAGACAATCCAATATCCAAATAAATAAAATTCCAAAAAATTCCACAGCACCCCCAAAGTGCCATGGAATTTCTTTGAATATATATACCCCCCTCCTCCAATATTTTTTGCTTTATAAGACACACCTGATGACAAGAAGCACCCAGGTTTTTGAGGAAAATAGGAAAATAAGAAAAAATAAATTAGAACCAAAAGGGTGAACTTTTGGTGGGTTTTGAACTAATGGTGTTCTGAGGATGACACTATTATTGGGGATATGTGGATGACACACATATAGCACCTTATGTTGGTCCCCTCATGGTCCTATGTGTCACAGTATTAAGTTATTAATATGTGCCCTCAGGTCCCTGTGTGAATAGTGACCCCATTACACCGGGCCCCACTCACAGCAGTCTTCACATGTAAAGTCTATTCATTTAATCCTTAAGCAGTGGAGCTGCTTTGTTAAGCTAATCGCCTGTACCCAGACATACCCCCATTTTCACCCAGGCAGCCCCTCTGACTTGAGCATCGGAGCAGTTCATGCTTCGATGCTCTCCTTTGCCCTTCACTAAACTGCGCAGGGCAAAGGCATTTTCTGGAGCTCTGGTGACGAACTGGGCTCTCCATGGGGCTGCCATGAAACTCGGGTGACGTCACGGCATTGATGGGTGGGTTTTAGCGCTTCCCTAGCCTGTAAAACGGCTAGGGCAGTGCTAAAGCCCACCTATCAGAGCCGGTGACATCACCGGGAACACAGTGCTGGGCAGAAGCCTCTGCCAGGCAGTGTGTTATTAGAAATAAAAGAGCCCTTAGGCCTAGTTCACACAAACGTTTTTTTTGCGGGTGTACGGGCCGTTTTTTTGTGTTCCGTATACAGAACCATTCATTTCAATGGTTCCGCAAAAAAAACGGAATGTGTTCCGTATGCCTTCCGTTTCCGTTTTTCCGTTCCGTTGAAAGATAGAGCTTGTCCTATATTTGGCCGTAAATCACGGGTCGTGGCTCCATTCAAGTCAATGGATCCGCAAAGAAAACTGAACACATACGAAAATGCATCCGTATGTCTTCCGTTTCCGTTCCGTTTTTTCTGAACCATCTATTGAAAATGTTATGGCCAGCCCAATTTTTCCTATGTAATTACTGTAAACTGTACATGGCATACGGAAAAACGGAACGGAACGGAAACGGAAACACAACGGAACTCAAAAACGGAACAACGAATCCGTGAAAAACGGACCGCAAAAAACTATAAAAGCCATACGTTCGTGTGAACTAGGCCTTACCCTGCGTGATCCAGCGCAGGGCAAGGGAGCGCATCGGAGCGTGAAATGCTCCGATACTAACATCAGGGGGGCTGCCTGGGTGAAATAATAGGTATGTCCGGACAACCCCTTTAACTGTAACTGGTACATCGCAGGCCGTTATGCCACAAAGCGCGGCCTGCGAAGTATCAGTGTCAGCCATAAAGCAGAAAATACGGTATTTAATAGAATTTTTTAGCCCCTTAGAAATTAGAATTTATTTCTTTCACTGTTGCCTTCTAAGTAGCAGTATGAGGGCTTGATTTTTTACTGGACAGGTTGTGATTTTTACTTATGTCATTTTGGGGTACACATAACTTTCCTTTTGAGGCCTCATGCACACGGACGTTTTTTTTCACGGTCCGCAAAACGGGGTTCCGTTGGTCCGTGATCCGTGACCGTTTTTCCGTCCGTGGGTCTTCCTTGATTTTTGGAGGATCCACGGACATGAAAAAAAAGTCATTTTGGTGTCCGCCTGGCCGTGCGGAGCCAAACGGATCCGTCCTGAATTACAATGCAAGTCAATGGGGACGGATCCGTTTGATGTTGACACAATATGGTGCCATTTCAAACGGATCCGTCCCCATTGACTTTCAATGTAAAGTCTGGAGTTCTGTTATACCATCGGATTGGAGTTTTCTCCAATCCGATGGTATATTTTAGGCTACTTTCACACTAGCGTTCGGGCGGATCCGTTCTGAACGGATCCGCCCATAATAATGCAGACGGAGGCTCCGTTCAGAACGGATCCGTCTGCATTATATTAGCTAAAAAAAGCTAAGTGTGAAAATAGCCTGGGACGGATCCGTCCAGACTTTCAATGTAAAGTCAATGGGGGACGGATCCGCTTGAAGATTGAGCCACATTGTGGCATCTTCAAACGGATCCGTCCCCATTGACTTACATTGTAAGTCTGGACGGATCCGCACGCCTCCGCACGGCCAGGCGGACACCCGAACGCTGCAAGCAGCGTTCAGCTGTCCGCCTGTCCGTGCGGAGGCGAGCGGAGCGGAGGCTGAACGCCGCCAGACTGATGCAGTCTGAGCGGATCCGCCTCCATTCAGACTGCATCAGGGCTGGACGGCTGCGTTCGGGTCCGCTCGTGAGCTCCTTCAAACGGAGCTCACGAACGGAAACCCGAACGCTAGTGTGAAAGCAGCCTTAACTTGTAGCGTCCCCATCACCATGGGAACGCCTCTATGTTAGAATATACTGTCGGATATGAGCTACATCGTGAAACTCATTTCCGACAGTATAGTCTAACACAGAGGCGTTCCCATGGTGATGGAGACGCTTCAGGTTAGAATATACAACAAAACTGTGTACATGACGGTCCCCGGCTGCCTGGCCGGTGCGGCCAGGCAGCCGGGGGCAGACCCCCCCCCCCCTGTTTTTAACTCATTGGTGGCCAGTGGGCCCCCCCTCCCCTGTTGTTAACTCGTTGGTGGCCAGTGTGCGCACCCCCCTCCCTCCCTCCCTCTATTGTAATAATAGCATTGGGGCCAGTGTGCGCGCCCCCCCCAACCCCCTCCCTCCCTCTATTGTAATAATAGCATTGGGGCCAGTGTGCGCGCCCCCCCAACCCCCCCCCCCCTCCCTCCCTCTATTGTAATAATAGCATTGGGGCCAGTGTGCGCGCCCCCCCAACCCCCCCCCTCCCTCCCTCTATTGTAATAATAGCATTGGGGCCAGTGTGCCCCCCCCCGATCATCGGTGGCAGCGGAGTAGAAGATTCATACTTACCTGGCTGCTGGCTGCTGCGATCTCTGTGTCCGGCCGGGAGCTCCTCCTACTGGTAAGTGACAGGTCTGTGCGGCGCATTGCTGTCACTTACCAGTAGGAGGAGCTCCCGGCCGGACGCAGACATCGCAGCAGCCAGCAGCCAGGTAAGTATGAAAATCTTCTACTCCGCTGCCACCGATGATCGGGGGGGGGGGGGGGTGTGCGCACACTGGCCCCAATGCTATTATTACAATAGAGGGAGGGAGGGGGGGGGGGGGGTTGGGGGGGTGCGCACACTGGCCCCAATGTATTAAAACAATAGAGGGAGGGAGGGGGGGGTTGGGGGGGCGCGCGCACACTGGCCCCAATGTATTAAAACAATAGAGGGAGGGAGGGGGGTGCGCACACTGGCCACCAACGAGTTAACAACAGGGGAGGGGGGGGCCGCACAATGATATTCAAACTGGGGAGGGGGGGGGGGGTCTGCCCCCTGCTGCCTGGCAGCCCTGATCTCTTACAGGGGGATATGATAGTACAATTAACCCCTTCAGGTGCCGCACCTGATGGGGTTAATTGTACTATCATATCCCCCTGTAAGAGATCGGGTGCTGCCAGGCAGCAGGGGGCAGTCTTGTACAAAGTTTGTAGTGTATTCTAACTAGAAGCGTCCCATCACCATGGGAACGCCTCTGTGTTAGAATATACTGTCGGATCTGAGTTTTCACGAAGTGAAAACTCAGCTCTGAAAAAGCTTTTATGCAGACGGATCTTCGGATCCGTCTGTATGAAACTAAAACCTACGGCCACGGATCACGGACACGGATGCCAATCTTGTGTGCATCCGTGTTCTTTCACGGACCCATTGACTTGAATGGGTCCGTGAACCGTTGGCCGTGAAAAAAATAGGACAGGTCATATTTTTTTCACGGCCAGGAAACACGGCTCACGGATGCGGCTGCCAAACGGTGCATTTTCCGATTTTTCCACGGACCCATTGAAAGTCAATGGGTCCGTGAAAAAAAACGGAAAACGGCACAACGGCCACGGATGCACACAACGGTCGTGTGCATGAGGCCTAAGGCTACTTTCACACTGGCGTTTTGGCTTTCTGTTTGTGAGATATGTTCAGGGCTCTCACAAGCGGTCCAAAACAGATCCGTTTTGCCCTAATGCATTCTGAATGGAAAAGGATCCGCTCAGAATCCATCAGTTTGCCTCCGTTCAGTCTCCATTCCGCTTTGGAGGCGGACACCAAAACGCTATTTGCAGCGTTTCGGTGTCCGTCTGACGAAACTGAGCCAAACGGATCCGTCTTGCACACCATTGAAATTCAATGGAGGATGGATCAGTTTTCTATTGTGCCAGATTGTGTCATAGAAAACGGATCCGTCCCCATTGACTTACATTGTGTGCCAGGACGGATCCGTTTTCTATGACACAATCTGGCACAATAGAAAACTGATCCATCCTCCATTGAATTTCAATGGTGTTCAAGACGGATCCGTCTTGAACACCATGTTAAAGATAATACAAACGGATCGGTTCTGAACGGATGCATGCGGTTGTATTATCGGTGCGGATCCGTCTGTGCAGATCCATAACGGATCCGCACCAAACGCAAGTGTGAAAGTAGCCTTACTTTTATTAACTCTTTGTGGCAGGGAGATGGGAAAAACCTGCAAAACTGCCACTGACATTTTACGTTAATTTTTGGAATAAATAACAACTTTATTGGTACAGTTACAGTGATAACAAATACATATTTTTTTTTATGCTTTACTACTTTTGCTCAATCAAAAACCTTTTTTTAAAAAGAAAAGAACCTTTGTGCATCGGCGCATCCCAAGACCCATAACTTTTGTATTTTTCTTTCTATGGAGCTGTGTGAGGACTTGTAGTTTTCATTGGTATCATTTTTGGCTACAGAGCTCTTTTTGAATGCATTTTATAAAAAAAAAAATTGGTGGCAACTAAGCAAAAAGCAGCAATTCTGCAATTTTTTTTATGGCGTTCAGAGAACGGGATATTTACACAATATTTGCGTAGTGCAGTTTCTTACGGACGCGGCATTACTTTTTTAAACCACAGTCTCCCAAGTGGACTGTAACAGGAGATCTTTTGATTTCTTCTAAAATATAATACACTATTCGTATAGTGCATTGTATTTTTAATGTCAGTGCTATACTGACATTGACCAGCAGGCTGCACGAGAGGTACAGCATCCTGGAAAACTCTAGAGGCAGGCCTGAGGCCTACACTAGGTCTCGGCTTGCCTCCATTGACAACGACACCCCATAATCTCATTAATATCCAATGGGTGGGGGTCCAACTCCTAGCAATCCCGATGATCACTTGTTTGAAGTGGCCGAAAAGCTGATGAGTGCTACAGCCTCTTCATAGTACAACCACAGCGCCTTACATTTACTTTAATAGGACTGAGCCACACAAAGGCCATGTGACTGATAGATGTGACATGACAGACCAAGGTGGAGGTCACAGTGCTCGCTTGAGTACTGGAACCCTTTCAAACGGCTAATCGTGTGGGGTGCTAAGAGATAGACCCCCACCAATCAAATATTGATGACCTATACCCCAGACGTGACAAGGAGAACATAGTATTTATTCTAATTTTATTCGAAATGGTCCCATGTTAATACGCGCTTGCATTGCAATGTGGGCACTGCCATTACTCCTAGAGGCTCAGCTCTGTCTGCAGCTGCCATGCCCTCTCCACTTCATCATGCCTGGACCCTTCAATCAAAGTGCAGAGGGCGCAGCAGTTACACAGAGAGAAGAGCCTCTAGGTGTAATGACAACGCCCCCGTAGCTCCTAGAGGCTCATTTACATATATTAAATTATAATTTTTCTCAGCAATGCGGGCACATATGAACATGGGACCAACACAGATGTCTTCAGTTGTCAAGTGCACAGGTAACAGGTCAGTCAGTTTCATAGATACAAATCTGCTGACAGATGCCCTTTAAGAATTATTTCACATGAGAGATACAGTTTTCTCTCAGTTTTCCTGTAGTTTGCTTCAGTGTTTTCTGCAAATCTGTTAAGTTCTTGAGTTTTTTTTGTGCGGATGCAACCAGTTTTTGATGTGTTTTTCATGAACGTGAAGTAAAGTGATATTCTTCACTTAACATCTCCTAGCAACCATCAGTAAAAGAAAAAAGGACAGTGCTTCAGTTCGGATTCTCTGACCCACCGAGGGACATTTATCAAGACTTCTGTATCCATACGCCAGTTTTGATCGTGGCGTGAGATGCGCCTAATTTATTAAGAGGCTTAATTATAGTGTACATATCATGTGCGCAATAATTTGCAACTTTTTTATGCCACTACTGTGGCATAAAGACATTGATAGATGTCCCCCATTTATATAAATAGACCAGTCCGCTATGAAAAACGAATGAAGAAAGAACATGTTGAGATTTTTCCTGAAAAGACAGATGGTCAGCGAAAACCAATGCTCATTGAAAATGAGTGTTCAGTTCGGATGCTGTCCATTTACAAAACGGAATACAGTTGTGTTCAAAATAATAGCAGTGTGTTTAAAAAAGTGAATAAAGCTCAAAATCCTTCTAGTAGTTTCTATTTCCATACTATACTACACATTCTATTCCAAATCAAAACATGACGAAAATATTGAATATCAAATTTGTGTTGTTCCTCTAAAAAACACAGTTCTTGGTTTTGCCTCAGAAACTGCATTTTTGATGTTACCCCACAAGTTTTCTATTGGATTAAGATCCGGGGATTGGGCTGACAACTCCATAACGTCAATCTTGTTGGTCTGGAACCAAGATGTGGCACATTTACTAGTGTGTTTGGGGTCGTTGTCCTTGTTGGAACACCAATTTCAAGGGCATTTCCTCTTCAGCATAAGGCAGCATGACCTCTACAAGTATTCTGATGTATTCAAACTGATCCATGATCCCTGGTATGCGATAAATAGGCCCAACACCGTAGTATGAGAAACATCCCCATATCATGGTGCTTGCACCACCATGCTTCACTGTCTTCAGTGTACTGTGGCTTGAATTCAGTGTTTGGGGGTCATCTGACAAACTGTCTCCGGCCACTAGACCCAAAAAGAACAATCTTACTTTCATCAGTCCACAAAATGTCTCTTTAGGCCAGTCAATGTGCTCTGGCAAATTGTAACCTCTTCAGCACATGTCTTTTTTCAACAGTGGGACTTTGCAGGGGCTTCTTGCAGATAGCTTGGCTTCACATAGGCATCTTCTAATTGTAACAGTACTCACAGGTAACTTTAGATCTTCTTTGATCTTCCTGGAGCTGATTGTTGGCAGAGTCCTTGCCATTTTGGCTATTCTTCTATCCATTTGAATGGTAGTTTTTCGCTTTCTTCCACGTCTTTCAGGTTTTGGTTGCCATTTTAAAGCATTTGCGATAATTTTAGCTGAGAAGCCTATCATTTTCTGCACTTCTTTATATGTTTTCCACTCTCCAATCAACTTTTTAATCAAGGTACGCTGTTCTTCTGAACATGGTCTGGAACGACCCATTTTCCTCAGAATTTCAGAGAGAAATGCACTGTAACCAGCATGTACAACATTTGCTGCCTTCCTTCCTTAAAGGAAATAAGGGCAATAATTGCCACCTGTTTTTCAAAGAATGAATGACCTCACTCATTGAACTCCACACTGCTATTATTTTGAACATGCCCCTTTCAATAAGCGATTGAATAACAGAGAATCAGCAGCATGTATGTCATGAGTGTTGGGTTTCTATTACTCTACTACACCTGCTAGTAAATTATTTGCCATGTAGAAATATAATTTCTACCAAAAACAGTGATTGATCAGGTTAGTGATGTCTGACTGCTATCATTTTGAACACAACTGTACATGCAGATGGAAAACTCGCTTGTGTGAAAGAAAAGCGCCGCTGCCTTTTCTCAGCTTTTCCTATGCCAGTGATGACACTTTCATTGGCCATGTGGCCTAGGAGCAGCTCAGCCCTATTCAAGTGAATGAGGCTTAGCTTGATACTAAGCACAGCTGCTATATAATGTACGGTGCTGTGCTTGGTGAGCACGGAGAAGGCCTCGGCGACTGTGCCTTCTCAAACAGCTGATCGGAGGACAGAATATCAGTATTAAAGTCTTGGAAAACCCTTTTAAGGAAGCATAAATACTTGCAGTGCATCCGTTTCTCAATGAGAAGATAGAATGAGCAAGACAAATTTTAGGAGTTCTTCTTTGACTGGTTCCAACAAACCAGGAAGGGGTGGAAAAAGTCGGCCCAAACTCACGATCATTTTTTTGAGAAATTATCTGGAGCTCCAAATACCCCAGGGCTATCTGTGTGTGTCATATTTGGGTCTGTATTAGGTCTATTTAATGGTTGGATCGTTTTTTTTTTTATGTATGTAACCTGTAATATTAGTATTTTATGTAAATTCCTTGCAATTTGAGATTCTGACCCTACTAGGCACCCACCTTGTGGATGATGTGTCCTTTGACTATATGTGTTTTTTTTACATAATGTCGTTTCAATAAAAGATGGTATTTCTTTTTAATACATCATTGTATCGTGCTATTTTGATCTATATTGACAATACATTTGGGTAAATTCCCATATGATTTTATTATCTAAAATACAGAGCCTGCTGTAAGAGTGACGGCTGCAGGACGGCCATTACAGTGATAAGCGAATACCTTGAAGGATCCTGTAGCTGGGAAGAAGAGTCTAACCACTGTAACTGATCTGGTAAATGGAATCATGAAAATACCAGTCAGTGGGGGAGATTTATCAAACTGGTGTAAAGTAGAACTGGCTCAGTTGCCCATAGCAACCAACCAGATTCCACCTTGCATTTTGGACACCTGTGGAAGATGAGAGAACAGTAGTACTAAACCATGTAATCTGTGGACAATGCAAACCTAGGTAGGAGAGAAGTATATGGTGGCCCTCGCATGTGGACGATTTGCTGTAATTCTACAAGATGATCTATCCTGAAAAATCTGCAGGATGCCTTAGGTGTTTTTCCAGCCTCCTGCACATAGATACAGTACTCTGCATGTAACACAGAGGTCCCTTGTGGTCACCCCCAGGCACCTTGGCAGAAGGTGAATTGTAAAGCGTGGTCTCAGCATCTGTACCGCCAACCCATACCAACTACTGAAGTCAGAAGTTTATTTTAAAAACGTGCTCTAGATTATGTTTAAAAAAAATAACCCAAAGTATAAAAAAAAAGCATTATTTCAGGCTTCTTGCGAACTTTGGTGAAGGCGATCAATACATGCTGGGCGATTCCACCTCTAAGAGATATCTAATGCCCAGTTAACAGCTGTTTCCCATTACCACAGAGCCTTTGTCTAAGCTTTCTTGGAACAAGCGGGACATTAATCATTAGAAGCATTCCATCTCCACTAACCCTTTCCTCTTCACTTCTTGGAAGTCTAAACAGCGGCTCACCCAGCGTCCAATGTGAAAACCCGATCCACAAACACAGCCCCGTCTAGCAATTACGGTCCATAGTAAGGTCAGTGGACTGAAGGCAATTAGAATATGCATCTAAGGGACAGTTCACATCACCGCTTAGCTTTCCATTCTTCTGATCCGTCAGAAAAACTAAATTAAAAAAAAAAGTCTTAACATTAACGGATCCCAGACAGAAATGGCTCAAACGGATGCCAAATATGCATAACTGTTGCACAGGACTAGAGATGAGCGAACCTCTGTTTTAAGTTCGGCGTCTAAAGTTCGGCTTCCGGTTAGCGGAGAATCCCGATCTGGATCCGGATATGGATTCCGACTTCCGTTGTGGTCCGTGGTAGCGGAATCAATAATGGCCGATTATTGATTCCGCTACCACGGACCACAACGGAAGTCTGAATCCATATCCGGATCCAGATCGGGATTCTCCGCTAACCGGAAGCCGAACTTTAGACGCCGAACTTAAAACAGAGGTTCGCTCATCACTACACAGGACCTTTTGATGGATCAGAACAACGGAAAAATAACGGTGAAGTCAACACTCCCTAAGGGTCCATTCACACGTCCGTAATTTGGGTCCGCATTCGTTCCACAATTTGCGCACCTATTTACTTTCAATGGGGCTGGAACGGATGCGAATCTGCATCCGTTTTATCAGGATCCGCAATTCCGTTCCTGAAAAAACTAGAACATGTCCTATTCTTGTCCACAATTGCGGACCAGAAAAGGCATTTTCTATTACAGTGTCTGTGATGTGCGGTCTTCAAATTGCGGATCGCACATTGCAGGTGTCCGTGTTTTGCGAATCCGCAAAACACTTAGACGTGTGAATAGACCCCAAGTCTGTGTTCCCATCACCGCTTCGTTTTCTGTTCTTCTTTTCCGTCAGAAGAACAGAAAAAAAAAATTTGATCCGTTATTTTCAGCATCAGTTATGATCAGTTTGCGTCACTTCCGCCAGTGCATGCAGGACTTTTTCTCCCGTCAAAAAAATCTGATCTCTGACGGAAGGGACACAAACTGATGGTCAAAATACATTTTTTCTGTTCTTCTGTAGATAACCACTGAAGGCATTCAAGCTCCAAGTCAAAATCTAACCTCACGGGACAAAACCACAAGTCAAGATTTGCTCCCAAGACATCTAATGGAGAGATTTCCTTTCTCTCTTTGACCTCTTCTATAAAGGGTCCTTACTAAAGATGAGCGAATCGAAGTCAAACGCAGTCAAAGGAAAAATTTTAACAAACCGCAAGATTTTGCGCAGTTTCTAAAATCAAGATGGCCACGATGGCCTATCCACGAGCAAATGGAGTATGTATTTTTGTTTACCCTGATTAACCGCTGAAAGGCTTCCATTGTAATGTCAGATGCTGCGATCAGAGATGAATTTGGCATCTGAGGGGTTCAATGACAGGGGCGGCGCAATCGCTGTTCACCGTCATTGCGCCCGCTACATACAATGGGACGTGATTTGTGACAAAGTAATTCGTCACAAAATCGAATTTCTTTGTGAAAGTGGGCGAAGCAGACAAATCCCATTTTTGATAACTAGTTCTTACACACATGAATTTTGCACTGGGGTTTTATTTTACCAATAGAAAAAATAAAACAGATTTTTAGGGTACTTGTGTTTTTTGCTTGGATTTTTCAGCCACTTTTAGTGGCATTTGTTCGAAATGGTTGTGTGAACTGCATTATATCCTTCTCCCACCCCCCCAACCCCCAAAATATAGTTAAACAGATGTAAAAACAGCATGCTGCGTTTTTTAAATGAAGACAAAAAAATCCACCTAAGGGTCCATTCACACGTCCGTTTTTTCTTTCCTGATCTGTTCCGTTTTTTCAGGAACAGATCAGGACCAGATCTGGACCCATTCATTTTCAATGGGTCCTGGAAAAAATCGGACAGCACAATGTGTGCTGTCCGTTTCCGTTGTTCCGTTCCGCATGTCCGTTTAAATATAAAACATGTCCTATTCTTGTCCTGAAAAATCGGATCCTGGTACAATACAAAGTCAATGGATCCGCAAAAAACGGATGACATTCGGATGTCATTCCGTATGTCATCCGTTTTTTGCGGATTCCGTTCCTGGAAACACATAACAAATTTTTTTTTTTTTTTTTTTTTCAATTTTTTTTCAAAGAAATCCAAACAACTTTATTTGATTATTGAAATGTATACATGTTTCCGTTTTTTGCGGATCCGCAAAAAACGGATGACATACGGAAACATTTTCAGGAACAACGGATCCGCAAAAAACGGACCGTTTTTCAGGATGAAAAAAAACAGGACGTGTGAATGGACCCTAAAACAAAAATGCCAGTAACAAAAAACACTTGTCCGTCCTGTGTTTTATATTTCCCACTGATCTCAAAAGTCACCCCAAATGCTTCAAGCTATAAGTTTTCTGGGGAAAAGTGAATCAGATCTAAGCACTGTATAACAACAAGGCATCGACTACTCTGAGGGGGCAATTCCACCAACCATTACGCCTGTTACACCATGTTCTGTGGTATGAACAGATGTACAGATCCCAATTGTCCTATATCTCTACATATGGACAAACCCTTCATGTAACTAAGGGGAATATCTAAGAACATCTAGTATTACAACTTTTCTGATCTCTGTGACCACAGATGCAATGGAGACATTGGGGGTCATTTACGATGGGCACTATGCCCGTTTTTGGAGTAAATAAAGTTGCAAGACCCCAATTAGCAACTTTCTAAACACCAGTGTAACCATATTTTATTGCATGGGCATTTTTGCTTTGTGCTTGCCACTTGGGGGTGGAGAGGGAGTGAGGGGACTGGGCCGGGACATTCATAAAAGCCGAATGAAAAAGTACTCCACGGGCAGTGCTTCTAATTTATGACAAGGCCGGATCCTCATCAGAAATTACAGGTAAAACCTGAAAAATTAGAATATCGTGCGAAAGTTCATTTATTTCAGTAACGCAACTTAAAATTAGAATTTTGTGAAAAGGTTCAATATTCTAGACTCAAAGGGTCACACTCTAGTCAGATAATTAATCCATACCCCCTGAGCAAAGGGTACCTCAAAATTGTGGCTTTGGGGTTTCATAAGCTATAAGCCATAATCATCCAAATTATAACAAATAAAGGCTTGAAATATCTCACTTTGCATGTAATGAGTCTGTCTCATATGTTAGTTTCACCTTTTAAGTTGCATTACTGAAATAAATGAACTTTGCACGATATTCTAATTTTTCGAGTCTTACCTGTAGTTTTTTTCGCCACCAGCGCAAGGGGCAAACAAAGACCAGTGTAGTTTCACACTAACATTCACACTGCCAGAACAGCCTACCAGAGATGTCTGGATCCGGCACTGACAGACGCTATCTGACAGCCACCGTCTCCATTCACTACATTGGGAATCAGCGGAGATCCAGACGCAACCCAGCAAACATGCTGAGAATCCGTCGGACAAATACCGCTGTGTGCAACGGTATTCGTCCATCCAATTCTCAGCATGTTTGCTGGTCTGAAGCTGGATCTCTGCCGGTCCCCATTTTATTGAATGGGGACAGATGGCGATGCTGTAGCTTCCAGCAATGCCAGAATGCAGAGAGATTCGGTAGGTCGTTACCTGCCGAAACAACCTGCCAGACCTAAAAGCACTAGTCTGAAACTAGACTAATACTGTCCCCTATTACTATGCTCTTTCCGTAACTTCAATGGGAAAAGAAAGCGCAGCCACCTCTTTACCACAAGTGAAATGTGGTGACCCATGTATAAAGGGATCACCAGATTCATAGATGAGTATCCCAGAGGTACAGACCTTCATTAACCAGACATTTATGACATAAATGCATAGAGGAGCACAAAACCTTAATGTTAAGTTTGCCTATACTGTATAGGTAGGAGAAATTTCTTACCGTCTGCTAGGGACATTTTACATTCATCAGTGCTGGAAAGCATGAGAACAAGTCTTGAGGAGTTGTACAATGGTCCAAGTAATGTTACCCTTACATTGTGCAACTGCAAGTAACCAAGGATTCCTAGATTCGCGAGAGGCAAATCTGCCTAGCTATGGCACTATTTAGGAGTGAGGATGGGGATTTATCTTGGTAGATTTGGTATTCTGCAGCCTCTTTTACAGTTCCAAATGTTTTGAAAAAGTCAATTCTGCCTAGCTATGATGTTATTTGGAAGTGAGGAGAAGGATTTATTTAGGTAGATTTAGTATTTAGCAGTCCCTATTACAGCTCCATATAACGTGTTTCCAGCTTTCCCAGGATCCTGGGTGCCAAATCGGACTAGCTATGCTACAATATGGAGGATTTGTCACTGGGGTTCTTAAATCAGCCTTTTCAGGCTCCTTTCTAGCAAATCCAGCAAGATATTCCACAATATTGGGGATTTACCAATTCATGAATAGGCTGATCTGGCATTCTGTAGTCTGGGAAAGCTAGGTAACAACCACTGTGGGTTGGTGATAGGGGCAATAGTGGTTATACAAAATACACACAATGCTGCTCTGATACAATATGATAGATTCACACAGTGTATCAGCGCAATATTATTTGTTGTCACCAATGCAGCTGCACTGTGTTCTCACCCACCTTTTCCAGTACCATGAATGGCAAGTTAGTCTAACTATATGAAGGTATTTATTACTACATACAGATTTGAAATTCAGCTGTCTGGTAAAGCTGGGTAACCACCTCTGCAGAGATGTAATGGAGGTCACACGTAGTATATACATTCTGTATACACTATCCCCATAAATATAGTATCAGGGCAACCGTGAGCATATATTGTGCACACAGTCTAGTCTCTTGCATACCTCCCTATGTTACCCAGCTTTCCAAAGCTGCTGAAAGGTAAATCTGCCCAATGATGCAGTGAAAAAGTGGAATTATCGCTACATAACTAAGCTATTTAGCGGTCTAGAAAAGTTGAGTGACTTTCCCTGTCCAGTGTAAATGAGCCCCATTTGGCTGTATAAACACTGCTGTACTGGTTCTATGTAGGTGCTACAGCTGCTACTACTGGTACTATATATGTACTATGGCTGCTACTATGTATTTACAACAGCTCGTACTATGTACAGTACAGACCAAAAGTTTGGACACACCTTCTCATTCAAAGAGTTTTCTTTACTTTCATGACTATGAAAATTGTAGATTCACACTGAAGGCATCAAAACTATGAATTAACACATGTGGAATTATATACATAACAAAAAAGTGTGAAACAACTGAAAATATGTCATATTCTAGGTTCTTCAAAGTAGCCACCTTTTGCTTTGATTACTGCTTTGCACACTCTTGGCATTCTCTTGATGAGCTTCAAGAGGTAGTCACCTGAAATGGTCTTCCAACAGTCTTGAAGGAGTTCCCTGAGATGCTTAGCACTTGTTGGCCCTTTTGCCTTCACTCTGTGGTCCAGTTCACCCCAAACCATCTCGATTGGGTTCAGGTCCGGTGACTGTGGAGGCCAGGTCATCCGGTGCAGCTCCCCATTACTCTCCTTCATGGTCAAATAGCCCTTACACAGCCTGGAGGTGTGTTTGGGGGTCATTGTCCTGTTGAAAAATAAATGATGGTCCAACTAAACGCAAACCGGATGGAATAGCATGCCGCTGCAAGATGCTGTGGTAGCCATGCGGTTCAGCATGTCTTCAATTTTGAATAAATCCCCAACAGTGTCACCAGCAAAGCACCCCCACACCATCACACCTCCTCCTCCATGCTTCACGGTGGGAACCAGGCATGTAGAGTCCATCCGTTCACCTTTTCTGCGTCGCACAAAGACACGGTGGTTGGAACCAAAGATCTCAAATTTGGACTCATCAGACCAAAGCACAGATTTCCACTGGTCTAATGTCCATTCCTTGTGTTCTTTAGCCCAAACAAGTCTCTTCTGCTTGTTGCCTGTCCAAAGCAAAAGGTGGCTACTTAGAATATGACATATTTTCAGTTGTTTCACACTTTTTTGTTATGTATATAATTCCACATGTGTTAATTCATAGTTTTGATGCCTTCAGTGTGAATCTACAATTTTCAGTCATGAAAATAAAGAAAACTCTTTGAATGAGAAGGTGTGTCCAAACTTTTGGTCTGTACGGTATGAACTACAACTGGTACTATTTGTACTATGGCTGGGACTGTTACCAAATCTATTTAATAAAACTGGAATCTAGGAAATTCCTTTTAACAAAATGGCCACGCTCACTGTGTAGACAAAAATTAAGTAATATAAAACCTCACTCTCCTCCTCCTAAACCTCTTGGCTCACGTGGACTAGCCTTAAAGGGGGGAGAGGGAGAGGGGAGAAGACATGGCTGCAGGCATGAATACACTGCTTTTCTGTTTTATTTCTTACTAGACATTAAGCCCGTTACAATAACGGGCGCTAGAACAATAGTGCATAAACATTAGTAGGAACAGTCTATATTAAATGGCAAGGGAACTGACTGCTGTGGCTGAGACTGCTGGCACTGAGTGCTTGCTATAGCCGAGACTGCTGGTACTGACTGGTGACAGACTGCTGGCTGTGGCTGAGACTGCTGGCACTGACAGCTGCAACTGATTGGTGGCTGATACTGCTGGCACTGTGACTGGTGGCTGTGGATGGTGGCACTGACTGATGGCTGATACTGCTGGCACTGGTGTGGGCAGCACGGTTGCAAGTAAAACGTCGTGTGTGGATTGGTAAGCCACAGCCACCAGTCACAGCGCCAGCAGTATCAGCCACCAATCAGCTGATGGCACTGACAACTGCAACTGATTGGTGGCTGATACTGCTGGCACTGTGACTGGTGGCACTGACTGATGGCTGAGACTGCTGGCCCTGGTGTGGGCAGCACGGTTGCAAGTGGAACGTCGTGTGCGGATTGGTAAGCGCGCAGCGCGGTTCAATTATTGGCACGGACACGCAGCCCTGAGCACACACACAGTTGGTATATTATCATGGTTTACTGTCTTGTTTGCACTCTCCCTTTATGAATACTTGTCAGGTTATTTTTGTCGGGCTGTACCGCCAGTGGTGTGGGTCCTTTCTCTGGAACCCCCTCTACTTAAAAAAAATTGTACCCCCTCACAGTAGTGTTGTACAGATGTGTGCCCCCTCAAAGTAGTTATGCCTTCTCTGTGCTCCTTTCCCAATTGTAATGCCCTCTTTGTGCCCCCTTAATAGTAATGTGCTAGTAATTCCCTCTGTGCCCCCTCCATAGTGCCCCTTCACAGTATTAATGCCCACTTCATTGTAGTAATGCCCTCTGGCTCTGTGCCCCCTCCACACTCACTCACCTTCTCCTGTTCCTGTAGCTCACATACCTTTCACTCTGCAGCACTGTGTGGGGGCGGAGCTTATGCAGATTTCCTGGCTGCAGGCTCCGCCCACACATTTGCTGGCAGCGCAATACCTACAGGCTGAATGGTGGAGCGGGGAGAAGTCTTCCTGCTTCACCATTCAGAGCGCCGCAGGCTTGAAGGAGGGGAGGAGCGCGGGGAGCTGAGCGGTGAGTGACGGAACATTAGCTCCCTGCGCGGGGGGCCCTTAGTACGCCACTGTGTAGCTCGGTTCCTGCCTTTTGCCATTTTCCCTGCCTTTTAGTGTGGGCGGTGCGGGCTGTGTTTGGTGCGCCATGTGTTGATTGGCCGGTACGCCGCCCATGCGCACTTCAATAAATCGGCACAGACACCAGCCCTGAGCACTCACACAGGGCTTTTATTATTATGGATGGTCTGTGATTGTGTGATCAGACAAAACAAGAGCTAGAAAATTAAGCAGATTATGTTAGCTTTCAACGGCTTTTCTTTTTTTGTTTGAATTATTTGCAAAGGAACAATTACGTTCTTATTGTTGGATTAATGAACACTAATGGTGTCTCTTTGGATTACCATGCAAGTCTATAGAAATTTGACTACTTCTTAAGTAGCCAAACACCTATGGTCAGCTCCATGCACTGCAGATTCAGAGAATATTGAGAAATCCCCATAAGTACTCTGCACACAGGATGTTATTTACCAATAACAGTCATCATACCCCCGTAAAGGAGGCCCCATCATAGCGGCAGTATCCAGTTAACTGTAAAATACAGATAACAGCTTTCCGGGGGCAGTCACAACAATTCATATATAATTACAAACAGAGCATCTAAGTTTCCATATGGTTTCCGGTTTGGATAAGTTTTTATAAAGAAAAACGTTCTTTTAATTAGTTTTTTGTTATTAGTGTAGGGTTGTCACGATACCAAAATTTTGATTCGATTGCGATACCATAAAAAAAGGATTGCGATAATGAATACCATTCAGTATCACGCAGACCCTATGGCCACTGCCACCAATGATTACAAGAATGGGGGGTTTGGGGCGCACTGCGCCACCAATGTTTTTAATACTGGGGGGCGCACTGCGCCACCAATAAAGATACTTAACGTTTAATACAGATACAAGAGGCGGGTACCGGCGGCAGAATCACATAGCCGGCACTCGGCCTCTATGACAGGGAGATGCAATCAGCGGCAGTTAACCCCTCAGGTGCCACACATGACAACCCCTCAGGTGCTGCACATTGCATCGAGGATTTTTTTGTGTCTATTTAATCGTTTCAGCCCTATTAACGATGTAAATGAATATTTTAATATAGGGAAGAAAGGGATGCAAATGAGGTCTTTGCAAGCTCTGCCTCTAATGCTACTAGAGCTAAGGCAGCTATCCTATAAGTCAATGTTTAGCTCTTTAACTAGGCCTATTTAAAGGGTTAAACATTGACTTATAGGATAGCTGCCTTACATCTGGTGGCATTAGAGGCAGAGCTTGTTTAGAGCTCATTTGCATCCCTTCCCTCCCAGAATTCCAGAGGAGCATGTATGGCCTATAAGCCTCCTCACATTGATTAAGGCGCTCTCCCCAAGGAGAGATAGTACCCCCATTATTCAGATTCAACTTCCCAACCCTTTTGTTTCCAGGAGATAAGCCGCTGCCAGTGGTATCCCCTCTGCCCACTCACTACATATGCATGCTCGGCCGAGATGATCAGGATACACTGCTGTCAGTCAAACACTTGCCTGGACGATAGGTATCTCATCTGTATGCCCAGCTTAAAGAGGTTCTCACCACTCATGACAAGTCTGTTTCACTATATGTATTCCCCATACA
The DNA here is from genome assembly GCF_014858855.1 of Bufo gargarizans. Taxonomy (NCBI): domain Eukaryota; kingdom Metazoa; phylum Chordata; class Amphibia; order Anura; family Bufonidae; genus Bufo; species Bufo gargarizans. The sequence continues at coordinate 234,909,180 of NC_058080.1, forward strand.
ATAGCAATTCTGGAGCACATTTTCTTCTAACTATGTTGCTCCATTCCTCAGCTATTGCTACTAGAAGCTTATTAATAAATCTGAATCTGGGTGTTGGCAGTGAGGGCTTTTTCTGTACAGTCTTATCCTGTTCAATCAGTTGTGCCAATGCCAGACTACATCCCCTCCCCACTGGTAACACCCAGTTGGAGATTCATTAATAAACTGGTAGTAGTAATACCGGAGGAAGGGTGTAGGGATCCTCTCAAGAAAGATTGCTGGCGGGGAGAGAATAGAGTCAGGCGGCCAGGCGGTTGGGTAATCTATTTGTGCACCTTCGGCAAAGTATAAAATACGGGGGTGATAAGGGTGATGGTTAATCACAAATTCGATAAACCTGGCATCAAAGACTCCACTCTCTCTAGCTGTGTTCACAATAGTTTGCAGCATTTCTTTAATGCGATAGACGGGGTCAGTTTGTAATATCTGATATGTGTCAGTGTCCCAGGATTTCAGATATGTAATATTCCTCATCTAAAACAACTAGGGCTGGCTTAAATAGAAGGGACTTATCATGTAATACATGATCTATTCTAGAGCATGTTTTTCTTCTACAGTCAAATTGTGATGTATACGGAACTCTCCCTGCCTACATAGATGCAACAATGTACCCACGTCCCGCTGAACCAGATTAAGTCTCAACTGGGTGATATGCTTTCGGCGGTATGAAAGTACTTTTAATTTTCTAATTAAACTGTTTTGCAGTCAGTCTATCAGTAATAGGTAAATCACCCAGTTGAGAAACATCCTGTCGATTTGTAATCTATATACTCCAATGTCCCTGCGGTTTATTGTACGTGGGGGAAACTTCAATGAGAATAATAGACGGGCTCAGTAAGCACAAGTCCAATTTACTACTCCCCATACCGTATCATTTCCATCAGCAGAAACATACTATAGCACAATCACGTTTCCAGATTGTGGAAGGTGTCTCATTACCCCGTCGGGGAGGTGATAGAAATAAATTGTTACTCAAAAGGGAGGCTTACGTGATCCATCGGTTACAAGGGATGGAGCCAAGAGGCCTCAATCCTGACTATAATGTATGGTTTCCTATGAATTTAGTATCTAATGTTTAGTTATATACTTTTCTTTTTTAGCGGAGCTGAAACACAACTTCATTATTCTAATATATACTCATGGACTTTATTATGACGATTTGTATGGCCGACCTACCGTCTTTACATGTATTGGTCCATGCAATTTTTCTGTATTGTTTCACTTGGGGGGTGGCGTTTCTGCAATGACGTAATTTCCTTTGTATTTTTGGCGGTCTATTTAAAGGAATGATTTGTAGATATATGTATACAGTCTGACAAAGGCACGTCCTGTACCGAAAACGCACCCCTATTGATATGCGACAAATAAATCCAGCATTCTAAAAAGCTACCTGGAGTAAGTGCCGGTCCTTTCTACATCGCTATTTCCTGGGACGCCAATCCACGGACACGTGCACCACCGCGCCATTACATCGCAGTCCCGACCGGTGAACATTATATATGGCAGAGCAAAACTGTCAGCTGTTTCAGTCAGCTTCAAAGAGACTGAAAGGAGCGGTAGATGCATGACGCTCCTTTCAGCTCCATTCAAACACACAACTGCAGTGAGGAGGAACAGGGGGCTCCAGACTCCTGCTCTACTGATCGGTGGGGGCCCCTGGCCACATCAATCAGCTGGTCACTGCAGATAGATATAGCCGGCTGCTTTTATCTTCAGCAGTATTACACATGGCTATTCAAAAAAAATGGTCGTCTATTTGATGCGTGGACATTCTAAATTGGTGAGCTGGCCCTGTCTACTGGCTCACGGAGAGATGGCACCATGGTTCCCCAACAGGAATTGTGCTAAACGGACAACTTATTTACTTGGCTCTTGACATATACAACGTATTATCTCTATATAAAATAGGACAAAAAACATGTAGCGGGTCTAAAAAGGTTCTCCATGAAGGCTTACTCCTCTTACGAGGCAACCACTTCTCACGTCTGATATGGCTATCTGCCCTTCCTGTTTGCTATGCATATGTAAGCTTTATGACTACTTTCAGCACTTTCATTCCCTCACATAATAGCAGAGTGACCTTTGGCCACCAAAGAGAGCAACCAGCAAAGCGAGGCCTCAGGCAATTTCAGAAATAGCAAAGGGGTCTTTCACTGAACTCTGGGGCCGCTTTGTTAAACTTACATAGTTAGCATAGCTCTGCAAAACCCATAAATTATCTTGTTTCTTACAGGCTAGGACATCAACAAAACAAGTGGTCTTAATAGCTATTCAAGGAAAAAAAAGGCTGACATGATAAAAAAAATGAAAGGCCACAATAAAACACGAGTCCGATTAACTGGAATTTATACTAATTTTACCACACACCCAAATGTAAGCTCAGGCAGAGCCTGGCTAGCAGGGTGCAAGAGCACAAGGATTCAAGGATAGCGTAGTTGTTTCTTGTTTGTTCCAGTTACAAATAAGTAGTAACTCCTGGTTTGGGACATCGAGTTGTCACTGCTTATTTGTGGGGCACTGTGGAGGCTGGGAATGGAGGAGAACTCTGGTTCTGTGGCATTACAAAAACATGACCGGTTTCTTCCACAGCTTCAGGAGGGATGTAGAGATGGTCTCGGACAACTCCTTTAATACATACCTGTAAACATTTTAGTGACTGTTCTGCTCTGTTTGCGGGCTGAACATATAAGAAGTAGCCATGGTGGAAAGAACTCATGATGTGTTGCTAAAAGATCAGCTATGGTTCCCGATAAACCAGATGGTCGGTGTTCGCCTTCTGTAATATTGCATCCTTCATCAACTGAATCGACCACCAGCAGAAGACTTTGAGGAGGAGCATCCAAGGCCAGAAGAGGGAGAAGAACACACCTGTAGACAGAAGAAATGTCAGTCTCCAAAAACTCAGCTTCTTTTGTTCGCACTTAAAATACCTGATAAATATGAAAGCAAGTAAATCATCTCTGGTTCACTTTAAGTAGATCTTTAGTTCAGCAAGGCTGGTTAACCTGAGGCATACTTAGAGATCCTTTTACACTAGCGTTTTAGTTTTCCAGTATTAGGATCCGTCATAGGGGGCTCAATACTGGAAAAAAAAAAAAAAACGCTTCAGCTTTGTTCCCATTCATTGTCAATGGGGACAAAACTGAACTGAACAGAACGGAATCCTACAAAATGTATTCCGTTCTGTTTAGTTGCGTTCCCATTCTGGAGAACAAACCGCAACATGTTGTAGTTTTCTTTCCGTCCTGGGATGCGCAGCAAGACTGATCCGGCATGACCCCTAATGCAAGTCAATGGGGACGGATCTGTTTTCTCTGCTACAATAGAAAACGGATCCATCCTCTATTGACTTTCAATGGAGTTCATGACGGATACGTCTTGGCTATGTTAAATATTATACAAACGGATCCGTTCACGGATGCAGATGGTTGTACTATCAGTAACGGAAGCATTTTTGCTGAACCCTGGCTGATCCAGTAAAAACGCTAGTGTGAACATGGCCTAAGATTAGCCACCATAAATCAGTATCAGTCCTTTATCCATGTCAGGTCTCTTGCCATCGCTGGATGTTGGCTTTAAAGGGATTGATGACCTATCCTCAGAATAGCTCATTAATATCTGATCAGTGAGAATCCAACACCCTGCACCCCCATGGACCATCTGCGGCCCCTGATGCTGAAACTAGCACTTTGAATGGAACAGGAAGTACCGCTGAATTCAAGGTGTAGTGGTCGTGCTGGGGTACTACAGCTCAGCTCCCATTCACTTTAAAGGGAGCTGATCTACTGTAAGCCAGCATCGTTGTCTGCTGCTTCTTCCATGTAAAGTGCTTGTTCCGCATAGAGAGGCTGCAGGGAACAGCTGATCAGTGGGGGTGCCGGGTGTCGGACCCTCACTGATCCTGAGGATAGGTCATAAATATCATGAGCCTGGAAAGCCTCTAACTGATACTAGACTACCTCCATTGAAAACCTGACTTCATAAAGTTTAGGCCTTGGTTTTGCAGCCAATATTTCTGCTACTGTACTCCTAAGAACATGCCCTGGTGACGGGGTGGATTATATACAGAATTTCAGCACAAGAAACAAGTCAAATGTAAATATCCAGCTAAAGGGGTCCTTCAGGGGGTACTATTAGGAAAGGCCTTTTGGTAATTGGTAAGGGTGAGCACAACTTCTTCAGTTTTTACTCCCATTCTGAGACTAATCATTTCTTGCCCCCTTGACAATCCCATTAAAGGGAATCTGTCCGAAACACCCCCCAAACTAGAGTAAGCGGTGAATAGTGTAGGTGATGCAGAGTCCGGTTATGTCATTTTTATCTACATGTTCACTTGCATCCTGACACTGTGCTCCAACAAACCAGCAGTAAAATGCACTGAGGACTCCTCTTTGAGTCCTGTCCGTTATATGTGTGAGCTCAGGAGTCCTCTCAGTGTGTTTTACTGATGTTTGTCAGGGTACAGCGTCTGAATGTGAGTGAGCAGCAAGAGAAAAGGGACATAACCAGACTCCGAATCACTTATACTATACACCACTTACTCCAGTTTGGGGGTGTTTCAAAGCTGACCAATTCCCTTTAAGATACACACAAGTGGAAATTCTGACGTCCATGTCATAAGCATGTGGTTGTTCTGACTCTCCCCCAATGACAGATGCCAGTGGAGGAAAGGATTAGGGGTGTTGGATTATTATCAGGAGTAGTGAGATTGCAGACTTTTATTCTGTCGGATTGGGCTTCTACAAGTGCCCTTGAGACGTTGCTTCACTGTGACCTACTCCACTGGATTGAGCTTCTTCACAAGCCTTTCCTTCTGCTGTAGTGGTCTCCTGGATTGGAAGCAGAGAGCACGTCATAGTGAAGTGCCACTTCCAGGCAGGTGCAGAATAAAAGGTGCAACTCACACTACTCCTGATAATAAAAGTTACACGAAAGGTATGAATGTCTGTTCTCCTACTTAGTGCCATCAGCAGTTTAGCATGGTCAAAGCTGCTAACAGATTCCCTTTGACATGACAGTCAGGGAACCTTTTATTTCCCTCTCCCCAGTGGAAACACATGCATGCTCAGCTGTGCTAAGAGGCACCTCATTCGGCAGACAGTTCCTGAAGGTGAATGGGGACATTTAGTCAAAGGATATATTCAGTACATTAGGGGTGTCATTACAGAAAATAGCTTCTGTAGACTTCAGGTAAGTTATTTGCTTTGTAATATGACACATATCATACATGTGCATGTAAAATACATTCATTTTAAGAAAGATTGGCTGGGATGGGGTAGAGGGGGATTTTTTATTATCTTTCACTTTCTGGGACGGATATTCCAAATTATATTGTCATTTCAAGCACCAAACATGGCATGTTTCATTACAGAAATGATCAGCGCCTGTCATGGCATAGTCCACGGATGTGGATGATTAGTATTTACTGAGCGTGGCAACTAGGAAGTAAATATAACTTGGGAATAGGGGCTTTCTTTCTCTACTCCTAAAAGACGTTTTCCTGGAATACGATCAGGATAGGTTGTCATCAATATCCTGGCACCTCCACCAACCAGCTGTTTGGAGAGGCCAAGGCCATCTAGTGATTGCTGTGGCCTCTGCCTAGGACAGTGACATCACATTCTTCAGTCACATGGTCTGGGTGCTGCTCAGTCCCATTCAAGTGAATGGGCCTAGGCCGCAATGCAAATAACTTTTTGGAGAGAATTTTTTTTTTTTTTTATTCTAAATCCAGTTATGTCCTGGTAATGCTAGATTAAAGGGGTTGTCCAGGTTCAGAGCTGAACCTGGACATATCCCCATTTTCACCCAGGCAGCCTCCTTGATGTTAGCATCGGAGCAGTTCATGCTCCGATGCTCTCCTTTTCCCTGCATTAAATTGCGGAGGGCAAAGGCATTCTCTGGAGTTCCTGTGACGAACTGGGCTCTCCATAGGGCTGCCAGGCAGAGGCTTCCGCACAGCAGTGAGCCCGGTGACGTCACCGACACAGATGGGCGGGCATTAGCGCTGCCCTATCCTGTAAAACAGCTAGGGCAGAGCTAAAGCCTGCCCATCAGAGCCGGTGACGTCTTCGAACACACTGCTTGGCGGAAGCTTCTGCCCTGCAGTGTGCTATTGTAAATAAAAGAGCCGTTTCCCTGCACGATCCAGCGCAGGGCAAGGGAGAGCATCGGAGCACGAGATTCTCCGATGCTAGTCTCAGCGGGGCTGCCTGGGTGAAATTATAGGTATGTCCGGGTTCAGCTCTGAACCCGGACAACCCCTTTAAAGAAATTATAGAATTCTACAGTACATCTATACAGTCTACAAAGGTAAGCAGCATTTCTTTCTTGTAGGGCTGGGACCATGAAGTACAAGCAAAACCCACAGGGGTGCATTGTACTCCAGCGCAGTTGGTTATTGAATGCTGGAGTACAGCGCACTTCTTAATAAACTTGGCACATCTTGAGCTGTCTTCAAGACAGAAAATAAAATCTACACCTGCTGATTGAAGGTCATATTGGAGAAACGCCCAGCATATCCCAAAATCAAACACAAAAACTATTTTAAGTACACGTTTTATTAAATGGATATGAACGACAACATGAACAATTCTACCTTTCACTTATGATTGGGTAGATGGATACCTTGCTGATTTAATATATATACTTTGGGCTGTCTTAAAGGGGTGGTTTTTGCAGTATAATATTGATAATCTATCCTCAGGACAGTTCACAGTATCCGATTGGTGGGGGACCAACTCACAACTCCCTCTTATCAGCTTTTTGAAGAGGCTGTTGCTCGCTGGCAAGTTCTGCGGTCTCCCCACAGCGCCATACACTGTATAGTGGCTGTGTTTGGTATTGCAGCCCAGGCCAATTCATCTGAATAGAACAGAGCTGCAAATAGCCCATTTGACTGTTGAACATGACATCACTGGCCTTGGAAGAGGCCACAATGCTCACCTGAGGGCTGTGGCCTCTTCAAACTGCTGATTCATGGGGGTGCCGGGAGTCATTAATATTTTACTCTCAGAAAAACCCTTTTAAGCCAGAAAATCTACATCTGCCGTGAGTGGGGACAGATTTGTGCCTTTTTTGCGTTTTCTAGGTTAAAACCTCGGATTTGTTGGAAGCTTGTTGGGCCTGTCCTTAAACCCCACTTTTTGTGATACTTAAAAAAAAAAAAATAACTTGCTGTGAAAAGTCACAAATTATTGTGCAGATATGACATGCACCATAATGTGAGGCAAAAGTGGCACAAATCACTGTATATTCCCCCAGCCCATTCCAGCGTGCCATTCCAAATTGGAAAAATTGTAAGGGGAAAATTCTGCACGTCTATAGCTGCTTTACGCCTCATTTACGTACTGCATTATTTATCCTTCACTTCTGGGGAAAAAAAATCTGGGACGTCTTTAACTGGTTGACCATTTCCGTTCGATGTTAGAAACGGAAAGGCCAAAGTACTAGAGGACTTCTCATACTAGCTTCCAGTCCTACCAACCCACGTACATTTCCAGCAAAGTAATACCAGCTACAAAACGGACTAAAGAGTTAAACTCTGACCCTATATCCAGATAGTCCAAGCTACCAGTGGAAATTTCCAGCCTGGGACATGAGTGAACTGTATACGTAGGAATAGGAAACCTCCCGCAGAACTCTATACAATAACATTTTGCGCACAAAGGTGGAGAAAAGCGCCCGCTTCTCAAAGCCATTCTTGTTCCTGCTGAATATCATATCCAGGTTACTATGGCTAAATCTGCATCAATACTAAACCACACTGTGAGAGGCACAAAGCAGTGAAAGGGCCTTGTGTTCACGCCGAGCTTTTACAGACACTGAAAGACTCATAGGGACTGTAGATGGGACTCGCTTTTATCACTGCGCTTCTATTCATCCCAGGTCACCGGAACAATAACTGCGGCAGAGATGACGGGGGCAATTCATAACTTATGGTCACATCAGATACGACTCCCAAAATATCACCAATACTACATTTCTTAAATGGATCTGAAACCCAGCAACTCCAAAAAGGTGCCGTCCAGTTATTTTTAGGCCGAGACTACATGTCATGCGGTCAAAGATGGCAGCATGACAACTGTATACAGCAAAATAATGAAAATGGATGTGATTTGCAAGTTGGAGGAACCACGACTCAACAGTCACAAGAAATTCTTGCGATTGCTGCGTCGCCGAGTCACAACGCCGCATTCAGCTCCCTTACGTTGCGATGTAAAGTATAATGGCTTTGAGGTGCTGTAATGTCTGACTGTGAAACGTATGTCGCAGCCGGAGTGGTTGTGTAGCGCTAGCCTTAAAGAGGTACCCCATCATAATGATCACTGTTAAATCTGTTAATGATTTGACAGTGATCATTTTTGTAAATATTTTGATTAACAAATTCCCACCGTTTAAGATAAAATTCATCCCCACTTACCCCATTGTTGTCATTCGGTCTCCCCTGGTTACGGCCACCGCTCTTCTCCGGAATACCAGTGGCTGCGCTTGCGCAGAAGACTCCTTTTTTTCTCCCGGCTGGGCAGCTCACTATGGCTGAACACACACGCTGCCGCGCATGCGCGATGGTGACTTCTTCCTGGCCAGAATAGTAAAGAGCCGCGAACACGCACGCCGCCTCTGTACTATACTGGCCAGGAATAAGTCACCATGGTGAATGCGCGCGTGTTCAGTCCAGTGCGCGGCCCGGCCGGGAGAAGACTTCAATCAAGATGAAGCCCGCCCCCAGCCAGAATCCAGGAAGTGAACGTCGCGCTAGCAGCAGGTAAGTATGAAAAGGCGAAGTAGGATAACCTCGCTGCGGTTTGCTTTCCGGTATGGGAACGCAACCAAACAGAACAGTATGCATTTTGGAGCATTCCGTTCTGTTCAGTTACGTTTAGTCCCCATTGACAATGAATGGGGACAAAACTGAAGCGCTTTTCTCCAGTATTGACATCCTCTGCCGAATCTCAATATCGGAAAATGTAAACGCTAGTGTGAAAGTAGCCTAAATCACCAAATGTGTGCTCACTCTCCTTTTACATTGACATGTAATATATTGCTCAATGTAAAGCTTGACGATTAGTGAAAGTGAATTCAATCTCTGTTTCAAGTCAGCACAATTCTGGATCTGTCCAGAATCGTGAAACCGATGTAAGGTTTTCTCGCACAGCAAGAGAGAAGGAAAAAAATAAAAAATAAAAATAGATCTGACAATACCCCAGGTCAAAGGCGTTCGGTCAACAGCCATCTTCCCGATTCTCCCATACATGTGCATGCTCAGCTAAGTATGCTTATGTAGTCACTGCTGTGAGGAGAGAAAGCCTCCTTGAGAACTAAATAAACTGAGCCATTGAATTCAAGATGCCCAATACTGATCTCCCCCGACATCACCGTTGGTGGAGTCATGAGGACATATTCACCAGAGGGTAGAAAGAGATGGCCACAGCAGCATTTCCAACCAGATACTTCTTTATTGTTTGAAACTCCTTGGTACAGTGTACAAAATAGCAACGTTTCGGCTACAACTAGCCTTTGTCAAGCATATAAATACAAATGATAATGCCCACATATAAATAGTTAAAATCATGCACACCCACAATATTGGTCATCCAATAATCACTTAGATCTATGAACACACTCTGGTTATAGCCAAGAGAAAATAGAATGTCACAGCGATATCTAATTAAGGTGTATACGCCTCTGTCTCACCTGTATAAACTTTCCATGATGTGCAGCAATCGGCGTGTTAATAGAATGACTGTGCATGTCCGCGCACGTCATCAGTCTGCGACAGTGCAAAGTTCGATTAGATCGCTCGGGATTAAATCAGCGGCATCAGCAGCCAATCAGAGATGCCCGCACCAGCGGCGTCATAGCCGGCGTGCAAGTCACGTGACCAAGACAACTCCGTCACATGACCGCTGTCATTGCATATGTTATTGTTAACCACGCTATAGCATTATGTCAAACTAGCACATCGATTATAAATTTAACAGAAGAAGACCACAAGTTATGTTGTACACTCATAATTAAAGAAAGGCACATGTTCACAGGAGATAAAAATAGTTGCTGCAAGCACGCCATGGTGAAAAGGATCTCACCATGGTTAAATATCCAGAACATTACATAGATATATGTAGTGAACTAGTTTGACCGGGGGTGCATATAAACATCATTCATAAAAGCATGTAAAACAATGCGTATAACGGATGAAGACCTAACTGATCCCCGCCACATTGAACTCAAGATTGAGTCCAAAGGGTTGTAAGGACCTCAGAGTGTATATCCATTTCAATTCTTTTTTTCGGAGCACAGCATCCTTGTCTCCACCCCTGCGTAGGGTGCTTACACTGTCTATCACCCTAAAGCGCAATTGATTGTCAGAGTGTCCTGCCTCCACAAAATGTTTCGCTACTGGTTTGTCCATGTTTGCCTTGCGGATCGTGCTTTTATGTTTATTGATCCGTTCACGGATTTCCATGGTAGTCTAACCTACATAAATGAGACTACAAGGACATTGTATAACATAAACCACATCACGTGATCTGCATGAATAGTAAACATTAATCTTGTACTTTTTTCCACTATAGGGATGTTAAAAGTGGTCCCCTTTAAGGATGTTACCACAATTGCAGCAAGACAAACATGGAAAAGTAAAATTTTTCCTTGGGGCCAGAAGCCTTTGTGTGCCCAGGCGACCAACATTAGTTTTTACTAGCCTGTCACGTAGGTTAGAGTTCCTTTTGTAGGCCATCATAGGTGGGACCTTAAATTCTTCTATGTCTGGTAGACCTCTTTGTAGAATGTGCCACTCCTTTCTGAGGATGTTAGCAATGTCGCCACTGTCCCGACCAAACACAGATACAAAAGGAACTCTAACCACGGACCTGGCAGTCGCTGGTTTGTGGAGTGCAGAATCCCTGCCAATCAAAGCCACTCTCTTTTTCGTTCTATTTAAAAGGGTCCTGAGATAGCCCCATTCAATGAATCTATCACACATGGCATCCACCCTTTGTGTAAAGTTAGGGTCATCGGATACAATCCTTCTGATCCTTAGTAGTTGGCTCCAAGGTAAGGAGTCCAACATACGCCGCGGGTGGTAACTGTCATGTGTGAGAAGGGTGTTTCTATCAGTGGGCTTCTGATGAAGGTCTGTTCTAATTTGATCCCCTACTACATATACCCGAACAGCCAGAAAATGAAGTTCGCTTTCAGAGGACGTGACAGTGAACTGTAACCCAGGTACACCTGCATTCAGGTGTGAGTGAAACTCTTTTAACTCATCGACTGTACCGGTCCAGATCATGAAAATGTCGTCGATGTAGCGCCACCAACATAGGACCCTCCCAAAAAATTGGGATTGGTTTACCAGCTTGTCCTCCACCTCGGCCATAAAGAAGTATCTGGTTGGATATGCTGCTGTGGCCATCGCTTTCTACTGTCTACTACTGGACCACCGTGGATCTGGGGTCTTTTGCTCAGCTGTTGCATCTACACAACCAGAGCCGAGTTGAGTGCTGCTCCTACCCCCCCTTTTTCCTCTATATTTACCAGAGGGTCGTCCAAACTTGCCAAAAATGTGCTGGTTAGGCCATAGATAGATTTAATGTGTATGGCTAGCTTAAAGGGAACCTGTCATCAACTTTATGCAGTTCTCACTGAGGGCAATGTAACGGGCAATGCTATTTCAGCAGTGGTGTGTCTTTCATAAGCTAAAAGGCAGCATCATAATCATTGCATCTCGGGCCTAGAAAAAAAAAAAGAGTCAATAGTTAATCATGAGATCCTACTCTCCCTTTCCCACCTCCTGATCATTAACAGTCTTTGCCTTGGTTTTCTCCCTCAGAGAAACTGCGTATCATCAGCGGGTGGGCAGGGAGAGCGGGATCTCATGAACAACCGTGACTCTTCTCCAAGTTCGGGCTGCGATGAATAAAATGCTACTTCTCAGGAACCACTTACTTTTAGCTCACAAATGACAGCCCGCGATGTCTGTCACTACTTTATGCCTCACTCACATGTCAGGGTTTCCAGTAGTGATTTTGAGCCAAAACACAGAACAGGTGCAGATCTCTCCCTTATACCTTATCCCTGAGGAGACTCGAGTCCTGGTTTTGGCTCACAATGACTAAGAGAAATCACTGAGGCTTTAGGAGAATGAGGCTTTAGGAGAACCAGACATCAACTATATGCTGAGCTCACTGAGGGCAACAAAGGCTTTTCTGCTGTTTTTGAAGCCAAAGCTAGGAGAGGATTTAAGATGAACAAAAGAGTCTTTCCTTTATATGTGTCCTCTGTTTATGTTCTGCTCCTGGCTTTGGCTTCAAAAACTGTATGAACATGCACTGGGGTCCTAGGTTCGAATCCGACCAAGGACAATATCTGCATGGAGTTTGTATGTTCTCCTAGTGTTTGTGTGGGTTTCCTCCGGGTTCTCCGGTTTCCTCCCACACCCCAAAGACATACTGATAGGGACCTTAGATTGGGAGCTCACTGGCAACAGTTGGATGCTAATGACTGTAAAGCGCTGAGGAATATAGTAGCGCTATATAGGTGCATAAAATAAATAAACCCACCCTATGGGTAGTCCAATTACTCAGACTCAGAGATGGGGAAGCTATGAGTTTCTATGTCAGACCTTGTTAGAAATTCAAATCAAGGATTGGCCATATGTTTTAACCACTTAAGGACCACAGGTTTATACCCCCCTAGTGACCAGGCCCTTTTTTACAAATCGGCACTCCACAACTTTAGCGGTTTATTGCTCGGTCATGCAACTTACCACCCAAATGAATTTTACCTCCTTTTCTTCTCACTAATAGAGCTTTCATTTGGTGGTATTTCATTGCCGCTGACATTTTTCCTTTTTTTGTTATTAATCGAAATTTAACGATTTTTTTGCAAAAAAATGACATTTTTCACTTTCAGCTGTAAAATTTTGCAAAAAAAACGACATCCATATATACATTTTTCGCCAAATTTATTGTTCTACATGTCTTTGATAAAAAAAAAATGTTTGGGCAAAAAATAAATGGTTTGGGTAAAAAAGTTATAGCATTTACAAACTATGGTACAAAAATGTGAATTTCCGCTTTTTGAAACAGCTCTGACTTTCTGAGCACCTGTCATGATTCCTGAGGTTCTACAATGCCCAAACAGTAGAAAACCCCCACAAATGACCCCATTTCGGAAAGTAGACACCCTAAGGTATTCGCTGATGGGCATAGTGAGTTCATAGAACTTTTTATTTTTTGTCACAAGTTAGCGGAAAATGATGATGATTTTATTTTTTTTATTTTTTCTTACAAAGTCTCATATTCCACTAACTTGCGACAAAAAATAAAAAATTCTAAAAACTTGCCATGCCCCTCACGGAATACCTTGGGGTGTCTTCTTTCCAAAATGGGGTCACTTGTGGGGTAGTTATACTGCCCTGGCAATTTAGGGGCCCAAATGTGTGAGAAGAACTTTGCAATCAAAATGTGTAAAAAATGACCGGTGAAATCCAAAAGGTGCACTTTGGAATATGTGCCCCTTTGCCCACCTTGGCTGCAAAAAAGTGTGACACATCTGGTATCGCCGTACTCAGGAGAAGTTGGGGAATGTGTTTTGGGGTGTCATTTTACATATACCCATGCTGGGTGAGAGAAATATCTTGGCAAAAGACAACTTTTCCCATTTTTTTTATACAAAGTTGGCATTTGACCAAGATATTTTTCTCACCCAGCATGGGTATATGTAAAATGACACCCCAAAACACATTGCCCAACTTCTCCTGAGTACGGCGATACCAGATGTGTCACACTTTTTTGCTGCCAAGGTGGGCAAAGGGGCACATATTCCAAAGTGCACCTTTCAGATTTTGCAGGCCATTTTTTTACACATTTTGATTGCAAGGTACTTCTCACACATTTGGGCCCCTAAATTGCCAGGGCAGTATAACTACGCCACAAGTGACCCCATTTTGGAAAGAAGACACCCCAAGGTATTCCGTGAGGGGCATGGCGAGTTCCTAGAATTTTTTATTTTTTGTCACAAGTTAGCGGAAAATGATGATTTTTTTTTTTTTCTCTTTTTTCCTTACAAAGTCTCATATTCCACTAACTTGCGACAAAAAAATAAAAAATTCTAGGAACTCGCCATGCCCCTCACGGAATACCTTGGGGTGTCTTCTTTCCAAAATGGGGTCACTTGTGGCGTAGTTATACTGCCCTGGCAATTTAGGGGCCCAAATGTGTGAGAAGTACTTTGCAATCAAAATCTGTAAAAAAATGACCGGTGAAATCCGAAAGGTGCACTTTGGAATATGTGCCCCTTTGCCCACCTTGGCATCAAAAAAGTGTCACACATCTGGTATCGCCGTACTCAGGAGAAGTTGGGGAATGTGTTTTGGGGTGTCATTTTACATATACCCATGCTGGGTGAGAGAAATATCTTGGCAAAAGACAACTTTTCCCATTTTTTTTATACAAAGTTGGCATTTGACCAAGATATTTTTCTCACCCAGCATGGGTATATGTAAAATGACACCCCAAAACACATTGCCCAACTTCTCCTGAGTACGGCGATACCAGATGTGTCACACTTTTTTGCTGCCAAGGTGGGCAAAGGGGCACATATTCCAAAGTGCACCTTTCGGATTTTGCAGGGCATTTTTTACACATTTTGATTGCAAAGTTCTTCTCACACATTTGGGCCCCTAAATTGCCAGGGCAGTATAACTACGCCACAAGTGACCCCATTTTGGAAAGAAGACACCCCAAGGTATTCCGTGAGGGGCATGGCGAGTTCCTAGAATTTTTTATTTTTTGTCGCAAGTTAGTGGAATATGAGACTTTGTAAGGAAAAAAGAAAAAAAAAGAAAAATCATCATTTTCCGCTAACTTGTGACAAAAAATAAAAAATTCTAGGAACTCGCCGTGCCCCTCACGGAATACCTTGGGGTGTCTTCTTTCCAAAATGGGGTCACTTGTGGCGTAGTTATACTGCCCTGGCAATTTAGGGGCCCAAATGTGTAAGAAGTATCTTGCAATCAAAATGTGTAAAAAATGGCCGGTGAAATCCGAAAGGTGCACTTTGGAATATGTGCCCCTTTGCCCACCTAGGCTGCAATAAAGTGTCACACATGTGGTATCGCCGTACTCAGGAGAAGTTGGGGAATGTGTTTTGGGGTGTCATTTTACATATACCCATGCTGGGTGAGAGAAATATCTTGGCAAAAGACAACTTTTCCCATTTTTTTATACAAAGTTGGCATTTGACCAAGATATTTTTCTCACCCAGCATGGGTATATGTAAAATGACACCCCAAAACACATTTCCCAACTTCTCCCGAGTACGGCGATACCAGATGTGTCACACTTTTTTGCAGCCTAGATGCGCAAAGGGGCCCAAATTCCTTTTAGGAGGGCATTTTTAGACATTTGGATCCCAGACTTCTTCTCACACTTTCGGGCCCCTAAAAAGCCAGGGCAGTATAAATACCCCACATGTGACCCCACTTTGGAAAGAAGACACCCCAAGGTATTCAATGAGGGGCATGGCGAGTTCCTAGAATTTTTTTTTTTTTTGCATAAGTTAGCGGATATTGATTTTTTTTTGTTTTTTTCTCACAAAGTCTCACTTTCCGCTAACTTAGGACAAAAATTTCAATCTTTCATGGACTCAATATGCCCCTCACGGAATACCTTGGGGTGTCTTCTTTCCGAAATGGGGTCACATGTGGGGTATTTATACTGCCCTGGCTTTTTAGGGGCCCTAAAGCGTGAGAAGAAGTCTGGAATATAAATGTCTAAAAATGTTTACGCATTTGGATTCCGTGAGGGGTATGGTGCGTCCATGTGAGATTTTATTTTTTGACACAAGTTAGTGGAATATGAGACTTTGTAAGAAAAAACAAAAACAAAAACAAACAAAAAATTTCCGCTAACTTGTGCCAAAAAAAATGTCTGAATGGAGCCTTACCGGGGGGGGGGGGGGGGGGGGGGGGGGTGATCAATGACAGGGGGGTGATCAATGACAGGGGGGTGATCACCCATATAGACTCCCTGATCACCCCCCTGTCATTGATCACCCCCCCTGTAAGGCTCCATTCAGACATCCGCATGATTTTTTACGGATCCATGGATACATGTATCGGATCCACAAAACGCATGCGGACGTCTGAATGGAGCCTTACAGAGGGGTTATCAATGACAGGGGGTGATCAGGGTAATCAGGGTGATCACCCCCCTGTCACTGATCACCCCCCCTGTAAGGCTCCATTCAGACATCCGCATGATTTTTTACGGATCCATGGATACATGTATCGGATCCACAAAACGCATGCGGACGTCTGAATGGAGCCTTACAGAGGGGTTATCAATGACAGGGGGTGATCAGGGTAATCAGGGTGATCACCCCCCTGTCACTGATCACCCCCCCTGTAAGGCTCCATTCAGACATCCGCATGATTTTTTACGGATCCATGGATACATGTATCGGATCCACAAAACGCATGCGGACGTCTGAATGGAGCCTTACAGGGGGGTTATCAATGACAGGGGGTGATCAGGGTAATCAGGGTGATCACCCCCCTGTCACTGATCACCCCCCCTGTAAGGCTCCATTCAGACATCCGCATGATTTTTTACGGATCCATGGATACATGGATCGGATCCACAAAATGCATGCGGACGTCTGAATGGAGCCTTACAGGGGGGTTATCAATGACAGGGGGTGATCAGGGTAATCAGGGTGATCACCCCCCTGTCACTGATCACCCCCCCCTGTAAGGCTCCATTCAGACATCCGCATGATTTTTTACGGATCCATGGATACATGGATCGGATCCACAAAACGCATGCGGACGTCTGAATGGAGCCTTACAGGGGGGTTATCAATGACAGGGGGTGATCAGGGTAATCAGGGTGATCACCCCCCCTGTAAGGCTCCATTCAGACATCCGCATGATTTTTTACGGATCCATGGATACATGGATCGGATCCACAAAACGCATGCGGACGTCTGAATGGAGCCTTACAGGGGGGTTATCAATGACAGGGGGGTGATCAGGGAGTGTATATGGGTGATCACCCGCCTGTCATTGATCACCCCCTGTAAGGCTCCATTCAGACGTCCGCATGTGTTTTGCGGATCCGATCCATGTATCCATGGATCCGTAAAAATCATGCGGACGTCTGAATGGAGCCTTACAGGGGGGTGATCAATGACAGGGGGGTGATCAATGACAGGGCGGTGATCAATGACAGGGCGGTGATCAGGGAGTTTATATGGGGTGATCATGGGTGATCAGGGGTTTATAAGGGGTTAATAAGTGACGGGGGGGGGGGGGTGTAGTGTAGTGTGGTGTTTGGTGCGACTGTACTGACCTACCTGAGTCCTCTGGTGGTCGATCCTAACAAAAGGGACCACCAGAGGACCAGGTAGGAGGTATATTAGACGCTGTTATGAAAACAGCGTCTAATATACCTGTTAGGGGTTAAAAAATTCGGATCTCCAGCCTGCCAGCGAACAATCGCCGCTGGCATGCTGGAGATCCACTCGCTTACCTTCCGTGCCTGTGTGCGCGCGTTCACAGGAAATCTCGCGTCTCGCGAGATGACGCCTATTGGCGTTAGTGTGACCTGGGAGAGCCGCCGCGATGACGCCTTTCGGCGTTAGCGTGGCGGCAAGCGGTTAAATAAACCAGATTTGATTTTCAAAGCCAAATCGCACAGTCCTAGCAAGACGATCATCTATTTTTCAGCCAACCAATACTTGACAAAAACACTGTGGAATTTGGGAGCAAGACAGATAATTCCGATTTTCTTTGAGTGACTCCACAACAAGAAACTTCCCAAACATGAATAGAAGACAACCCAAAAGGGTACCAACAGCAAGTTTCATGGCTCAGCCTAAGGCCTCCTGCACACGAACGTGCCGTGCTGCGGCCCACAAACACCAACCGTGGGGCAGCCGCAGTGGATCGCGGACCTATTCACTTTAATGGGTCCGGAATCCACCCGTTCCGCAAAAAGATAGGACATTTTAAGCCTCAACTTGGTTGAGGCTTAATACAAGGGGCAGTGTTACTATCTGGCAAAATTATGTCACGAAACGGTCATAAATTATAGCTCAAAACGACCCCAGCTATAGCTGGCATAGTTTAGATCTTTTTACAAAAAGGGCATCACCTCTTAATAAATTTGGGGAATCTCATTCCAGCGCACATCAGGTTCAGAGTGGCATATGAAATGTCAGTCCATCTCCGCTTTTTCTTAGGCTACATTCACACGACAATGAAAAACAGCGGTGTTATGGCCGTTTTTTGTAACAGCGGTCACACGGCCATTTTTACAACAAATTGAAGTCTATGGAGCTATTCACATGGCCATTTTTTTAATGGCCAATGGATAGCTGCCATCAAAAAGTAGGATGTCCTATTTTTGGCCATTTTCAATCCTAGGCATTTATTAGTCAGTCATTCTCAAACAGGCTGGGAGAGCATGGTCACATCATCATGTTGGGAGCGCAGGTCATTCGGCATGTCCAAGAGCAACGGCGAATGCCTCAGCACGTGCAAGTGGAGGGTAAACTTTTTTTTTTTTCTTCATTAAAAAAAACAAAACTAAAAGCACATTATTACAGATGAGGACCGCTATGGGGGCCACTGAGAACATCATGTATACTGCGGGGGTTGGGATTTTATTAAAAACTAAATCATCCATTTTTAAAGGCTGTTAAAAATGGCCAGAAGGCCAAAAAAATAGGTGCAAAACTGACTGAAAAATGGCCATGAAAACCTGACAGCGTGTCCGTATTTCATGGTTGTGTAAATGTAGCTTCAAGGTAGCCTTAGGACTTTGCTGAACACATGGCCAGCTTTGGATTTACCTCACTAGGTTGTGTGCCACGTCTGAGGCGATTTGTGGGATGAAATCTAATCATGGGTTCCCTTCAATGTGTCTTTGAATAGGGAGAGGCTCTACAACAAGAATCCATTTTTGTGTCTTGATGATGACTAACAAAAAGCCAACAGCTAAATAAAGATCTAAGTGTAAATCAAAGCCAGAAATCAGTCTCATTTCTTTACAGGGCTCAGGTAGAAAACGGCTCATATTAAAATGCAAACCAACGGGCACAATGTTTATCCTGGGCAGAAGCCAAGTGAAATATCCTGTCTCCTCCACGGTTAATACTTAGGACATGACATATGCCAGCCGTCCTATTTTTAATGTAAATGATACCTTCCATCTTCAAACAGGATTTACAAATGATAATAAGACTTCCCTCGTCATATTCTGGCTCTGCCACACAAAATGGCTGCTGCAAGACAGAAAAATAACAAAAAGCCAAGCTATACGAAAAATGTCCTTCACTTGAGCTGTAGGATCTGACTGGCTTATTAACGCTTTAAAGAGGACTTGTCACCTCTCCTGACATGGGACAACCATCCTGGAGCATCTTATGACTATGGGGAGATTTATCAGGACTGGTGCTTTCTACGCCTGCGCTGCCAGAGGATGCGCCTAAACAGAAATCTATGACAGGTTTGAGCTTCATTTACACCACAAATACTATACGTAAACCCAAAATAAGACCTTTCTTTTTCCCCAAAAAACTAAATAAGAAAGAATTTAAATTAAACTCTCAAGTACATTATCCCATAGAGGTATACACCTTAGAGAACTGTAAGTATCCCCTATTTTAGGCCTCATGTGCCAGCTGGGCCCATGCTGCGGACCGCAAATTGCAGTCCGCAATGCACGGGAACCGACCGTAGGGCCGCCGCATGTGGACACTTTAAGGGGGTCCGCGATCCGCATCCGAGGGTCCGCAAGGCAAAAATATAGTGCATACACCACTTTTTTGCAGGGAGGACGTACGGACAGAAACCCAATGGAAGCACTCCGATCCGCACCGACCTTCTGGATTGCAGACCCATTCAAGTGAATGGATCCACATCCGTGATGCGGGTGCCCGTGTATTGCGGACCCACTGTCTGCAGGCAGCAATACGGCCACGGCTGGGTAACTGCCATGTGCATGAGGCCTTATTCAGACGTTCCCAGAATTTGTGCAGTAAAGTGAAGATTTTAATACAGCTGATGGTCTGCTGAACTGACCGCATTTCAAGATCTGAAAGACAGAAAAGCTGCCTATTAAGCCCAATGCTAAAATACAATTTTAAGGAGGACCTCTCACCTCTCCCGACATGTCTCTTTTAGTAACTACTTGGATCCCCAGCATAATAACAATTCTGGAGCATCTATTTTGATGGCTCTATGTTGTGCCATTCCTTTATTATTCCTACTAGAAGTTATGAATGAATTGCTATTAGCCTTCAGTAAGGGTACAGAGGGGTGGTAACCAGTTGGGGGCGTGTACCTGCACAGTCTGACACTATCCAATCAGTGTTGCCAGTGTCAGGGACACACCCAAATGGTAACAACCATCTAGACCAGGGATAAGCAACCTTCGGTACTCCAGCTGCTGTAGAACTACAACTCCCAGCATGCACACTTACTTGGCTGTTCTTTTTACTTCTATGGGAGTTGCAAGAAGGAGTCTGGGAGTTGTAGTTTTAGAACAGCTGGAGTGTCGGGGGTCGTTGATCCCCAATTTAGATACTCATTGCAAACTGACAGCAATTAATTCATTTCTAGTAGGAATAATAAAGAAAACTGAATTAGTCTTACCGGTAATTCCTTTTTCGCGAATCCTCCATGACGGCACCTTACTTGGAGATTATCCTCCTCCTCCAGCCAGGCAGGGACAGGAAGGTTCAAAAGGGCCCGCCTCCTCACTTATCTTCAGTGTCTTCTGGACTTGACAGGCCCTAAACTTACACACTCATTCGTGACCTCCACCAGTTAATTAACTATTCATTGTCATACGTATTAAACCTCATACATATATCTCTAGACTAATTATTAACTTTATAACTAGTCCCTTTTTTGGGGGGGGAATATAAGCGGTGCCGTCATGGAGGATTCGCGAAAAAGGAATTACCGGTAAGACTAATTCAGTTTTTCCCCTCCCCTCCATGACGGCACCTTACTTGGAGAACTAACAGATTAGTCAATTAGGGAGGGACAACAGCTTGTAAAACTTTCCTACCGTAGGATAGGTCTCTTTTAGAGTCAGTATCTATCCTATAGTGTTTTACAAAGGTATGCGGATTCGACCAGGTTGCTGCCCTACAGATCTGCTCCAAGGAAGCGGATGCTTCTTCCGCCCATGAAGTCGATACTGCCCTTGTTGAATGAGCCTTGATATTTACCGGGGGTCGCTCTCCTATTGCTATGTAGGCCTCTGAGATGGCCGATTTTAACCACCGTGTAATAGAAGGTTTGGACGCTTTTAATCCCTTCCTACCCCCTAGGAATTGGACAAAAAGGTTATTGGATTTTCTCCAGTGTTTAGTTTCTGATATATACTTCAGAACACATCTTCTGACATCCAAAGTGTGAAAAACCTCTTCTTTTTTAGATCGGGGATTTTCACAGAATGAAGGGAGAATCACCTCCTCCATTCTGTGGAACTCCGCGACAACCTTAGGCAGAAAAGAATTGTCGAAACTTAGAATTATTCTGTCGTCCCTGATCGTCATGAAGGGCTTTTTAACCGAGAAGGCCTGTATCTCGTTAACCCTACGTGCAGAAGTAATGGCCACTAGGAAAACTGTTTTAAGGGTCAGATATCTGATATTTGCTGACTCTAAGGGCTCAAAGGGGGGTTTTGTGAGACCGGAGAGGACAGAATTTAAATCCCACGGAGCGACTAGAGGTCTATTCCGGGGTCTGAGTCTGACGGTTCCCTTCATGAAGCGAATAATCCACGGATTAAGAGCTATTTTTTCATCTAAGTAGGTACTTAAAGCTGAAATTTGAACTCTAAGAGTACTAGGTTTTAGCCCTTTGTTAAAACCTTCTTGAAGGAAATCCAGAATAGACAGAATACACCCCCTGGAGCTAGAGGTATTTTCTGAACACCAGGAAACATATCTCTTCCAGATTTTACGGTAAATTTTATTAGTAACCTCTTTTTTGCTGGCTACCATGGTATTAATTACTCCGTCCGATAAACCCTTAGATTTTAATACTGCCCTTTCAGGATCCAAGCAGAGAGGTGCAGACTTTGCGTCTTTGGGTGGAAAACCGGCCCTTGAGAGAGGAGGTCCTCTGACCAGGGCAAAATCCAAGGATCCTCCCTGGACATCTTTGCCAGGAGAGGAAACCAGGATCTCCTCGGCCAGTTGGGAACAATCAGGATTACCTCGGCCCTTTCTTCTTTTATTTTCCTGAGAACCCTCGGAATCAGGGGTAGAGGTGGGAAACAGTATGCCAGTTGGAATTTCCAAGGGAGAGCTAGCGCGTCTGTTCCTGCACTCCTCGGATCCCATGGATCCAGGGAAAAATAGGTTGGTAATTTTGCATTTATTTTGTTTGCAAAAAGGTCTATTTGGGGAAGACCCCACCTTTGTGTTAAGGTCTGGAAAATTTCCTCCTTTAAACTCCACTCCCCCGGATCTAATCTCCTGCGACTGAGGAAATCCGCCTGTATGTTTTGCGTCCCTTTTAGAAAAACTGCTGACAGGGAGAGGAGATTCTCCTCCGCCCACAGGAAAATCTTGTTGGCTAGGGCTTGTAGTTGTTTGCTTTTTGTTCCTCCCTGGTGGTTTATATATGCCACTACCGACTTGTTGTCGGATCTTACTTGTACGTTGGACCTTTCCAACTCCTCTGAGAAGTAACTCAGAGCTTCCCACACACCCAGAAGTTCCCGGTGATTTGATGAGTATCTCTTCTGGGCCTGTGACCACTCCCCTTGGGCTGATTTTGTTTGAAGATGTGCTCCCCAGCCCCAAAGGCTGGCATCCGTGGTGAGGATCACCTGATCTCTCACTACCCATGGAACTCCCCTCTGTAAATTTAAGTTTACTTCCCACCATTTTAGCGAGGACCGTACGCGATCCGGAATTATTATAAGACTGTCCAGGGAATCTTGTTTCCGGTTCCATACTTTTAACATAAACGTCTGAAGAGGACGGGAATATATTTGCGCCCACTTCACTGCCGGGATACAGGCTGTAAAGGTTCCTATCAGGGCCATCGTTTGTCTTATGGTGTGGGATCTTTGTTGCCTGAACCGTTTTACTTGGGATTGGATTTTTGGGATCTTTTCTGCTGGTAAGAAGCATTTTTGGCTCACCGAGTCTATGAGAATTCCCAGAAAAACTATCTGTTGCGTGGGAACTAAATGGGACTTCTCCCGATTTAAAATCCAACCCAGTTCCTCCAGTCTGTCTATCGTTCTGGATAGATTGGACTCTAGGTCTTTTCGGGAGTCCCCCACTACCAACAGATCGTCCAGGTATGGAATTATTATTTTTTCCTTTCTCAGAGGGGTTATTGCCTCTAGCATAATTTTTGTGAAAAGCCTGGGGGCAGTCGTTATCCCAAAAGGTAGAGCTTGGAACTGGAGATGTTTTAACTGCCCTTGGACCCATACCGCTATTCTCAGGAATGGTTGAGACCCTGGATGGATGGGTACGTGAAAATACGCATCTTTCAAATCTATGGATGCCAGAAACGCCCCTTCCTGTAGAACTTTGACCGTGGTTCTTATAGATTCCATCCTGAATTTCTCGTGCTTTATGGACCTGTTCAGGGCTTTCATATTTATAATGAGACGCATTTTCCCGTTTGTTTTTTTTACCAAGAATACCCTGGAATAACAGCCCAGACCGACTTGGTCCGTAGGTACCGGAACTAAGACGTTCATCTGAACTAAAAGTCCGATTTCTTGCTCCATGCCGAGCTGGAGATGTTCCGAGCTCTGAACTGGGGTCTGAATAAATAGGGGGGGGGGGGGCTCCTTACAAAGGGAATACTGTACCCCTTGCTGAGAGTATTCAGTAACCTGTGGCTGCAAGAGTATTTTTCCCAGCAATCCACAAATTTCCCCAGTCTTCCCCCCACTGGGGCTCTGGCGTCATTTTTTGGAAGGTTCCTCGGAACGGGGAGAGAACAAAAATCCCTTCCCTTTCTGTCTTCCTGATCTCCAGTTTTCCGATTTACTCCTTTTATTTTGAAAACTAACCTTTTTTGGGGACGAAAAAAGGGAGCTTTCCTCTTCTTTTTATCCTCTGGAAAATTCTTTTTAGAATCGGACGCTTTCTCTAGGATTTTATCTAAATCCTGACCAAAGAGAAGGTTACCATGAAATGGAATGTTACATAGTTTCGCTTTGGAACCTGTGTCACCAGACCAAGCTTTTAGCCAAAGTGCCCTCCTAGAGTTATTGGCTAGAGCCGTAGCTCTTGCGGCCAGCCTGACAGAATCCGCTGTTGTGTCTGACAGAAAATCTACGGCTTTTAATAAAAGAGGGAAGGAGTCTGCAAAATTTTCGTATGGGGTATTGGACTTCAATAGTATCTCTAGTTGTTCCAACCAATTTTTTAGAGATCTAGCCACGGACGTGGCCGCAATATTAGGTTTAAACAAAGCCGCGACCGCATCCCATGTTCTTTTAAGGCTAGCATCCACTTTTTTGTCCATAGGATCATGCAGTGATCCTGTATCTTCAAATGGTAAAGAGGAACCCTTAGCTAATTTGGAGAGTGACACGTCAATTTTAGGACAAGTCAGGAACGGGGACAGTTCTTCTTCGTCAAAAGGAAGCCTTTTCCTAATTGTTCGGGGCAGAAAAACCTTCCTGTCAGGATTTTTCCATTCCCTCAGGATAAGAGACTGCAGATTTTTGTGTACCGGGAATACCCTTTTTTTCTTGGTTTCTAATACTGAAAACATTTTATCCTGGGCGGACTTATGTACTTTTTCTTCCTTAATTTCCATGGTATCCCTAACCGCTTTTAATAGATCCTTTATATCGTCAGATGAAAATAGATAATTTTTAAAATCTTCATCAGAGTCGGAATTAAAACTATCCTCCTCGCTATCTGAAGAAACATCAGAGGCAGATGAAGAGGTTTTTAAGGGGGATCTTTTCCTAGGCCCCTGTTTGGAAGTAGATGGGACGTTAGCAGCTGCAGAAAAATTAGAGAAAGCGTTTTTTATTTCCTGCTTAATCAGGCACTGCAATTCCTGTTTCAGGGACGGGGCTTCTTCCCTAACGATGCTATCAATGCATTTCTCACAAAGTTTTTTAGCATAGTTATCGGGGAGTTTGGCCGAACATACGCGACATCTAGGAATTTTAGATTTCGGCGATATTTTAGGCCTTACAGAGCTATCCTTGTCACTCTTCCATACAAAAAAAGGGGAAAGATGAGAAAGACTTAGTATAGTGCAAGCAGCATTCCATACTCACAACCTGGATGTCACTCACAGCTACAGGTTGGTCCATAGCCTCCTCCTGATCCATACGTGCGGATGTCTGAGGCTGCAGGAAGCTTGCAACTGTCTGGTCAGAGGCCGACATCCGACTTGACCAGGGCGCCAGATTTTGAATGTACGTGTGGCCGGAAGTCCTCCCCCTGACCTCCGACGTCATCCGGCCGGGCAACTCTCCGGCTACCTCAATTAGGCCCCTAGATGACGTCACCCGCCGGAGCCGAGAATCTCGGGCAGCGGGCAGCCTGGAAACCGGAAGTACTCCCTGAGTGTCCGGTTGCCGCGGCCTGCCACTACGCGCTGGCGCGCGCGAGTTTTGAAAAGGGGACCGCGGCAGGCATCCATGGAACGGACTTACTTGCCCAAGGTAAGACCGTGGCTGGCGCAATGCACCCGCCCTCCGCGAAAAGCTCCCGACCGGAGCACCAACGTAGTCCTATCCTCCGCCTGGCAGGGACAGGAAGACACTGAAGATAAGTGAGGAGGCGGGCCCTTTTGAACCTTCCTGTCCCTGCCTGGCTGGAGGAGGAGGATAATCTCCAAGTAAGGTGCCGTCATGGAGGGGAGGGGAAAACACAATCTAAGGCCAAACAAATAGACGCTGCAGAATTATTACAAGGTGGATACAAGTAGTTACTAGAATAGACATGTCAGGAAGGGTTACAGGTCCTCTTTAAAGGGAATGGGTCATTTTTTTTTATTCTGCCAGTTAAAACCAGATAGCACATACCCTTTTTATTTTTTTTATTTTCTTATTGCAGATTTTTTTTATTCTATTTACTAAACATGATTATGGGGGCGGCCATCTTGCATGAACTGTTCTTCCACAGCAGTAAGAAAATTGCTTTACAGCAGCCACAAGGACCATAGACACAATGGTCAGGAGGGGACCTCACTGACTTCTATGGGAGAGTTTTCTAGGCATGCTCTGTGACCTGTGCAGACCTCACTGACTTCTATGGGAGAGTTTTCTAGACATGCTCTGTGACCTGTGCAGACCTCACTGACTTCTATGGGGGAGTTTTCTAGGCATGCTCTGTGACCTGTGCAGACCTCACTGACTTCTATGGGGGAGTTTTCTAGGCATGCTCTGTGACCTGTGCAGACCTCACTGACTTCTATGGGAGAGTTTTCTAGGCATGCTCTGTGACCTGTGCAGACCTCACTGACTTCTATGGGAGAGTTTTCTAGACATGCTCTGTGACCTGTGCAGACCTCACTGACTTCTATGGGAGAGTTTTCTAGGCATGCTCTGTGACCTGTGCAGACCTCACTGACTTCTATGGGACAGTTTTCTAGGCATGCTCTGTGACCTGTGCAGACCTCACTGACTTCTATGGGACAGTTTTCTAGGCATGCTCTGTGACCTGTGCAGACCTCACTGACTTCTATGGGAGAGTTTTCTAGGCATGCTCTGTGACCTGTGCAGACCTCACTGACTTCTATGGGAGAGTTTTCTAGGCATGCTCTGTGACCTGTGCAGACCTCACTGACTTCTATGGGAGAGTTTTCTAGGCATGCTCTGTGACCTGTGCAGACCTCACTGACTTCTATGGGGGAGTTTTCTAGGCATGCTCTGTGACCTGTGCAGACCTCACTGACTTCTATGACAGAGTTTTCTAGGCATGCTCTGTGACCTGTGCAGACCGCACTGACATCTATGGGAGAGTTTTCTAGGCATGCTCTGTGACCTGTGCAGACCTCACTGACTTCTATGGGAGAGTTTTCTAGGCATGTTCTGTGATCTGTGCAGACCGCACTGACTTCTATGGGAGAGTTTTCTAGGCATGCTCTGTGACCTGTGCAGACCTCACTGACTTCTATGGGAGAGAGTTTTCTAGGCATGCTCTGTGACCTGTGCAGACCTCACTGACTTCTATGGGGGAGTTTTCTAGGCATGTTCTGTGACCTGTGCAGACCTCACTGACTTCTATGGGAGAGTTTTCTAGGCATGCTCTGTGACCTGTGCAGATCACACTGACTTCTATGGGAGAGTTTTCTAGGCATGCTCTGTGACCTGTGCAGACCTCACTGACTTCTATGGGAGAGTTTTCTAGGCATGCTCTGTGACCTGTGCAGAGGTCATTGTACAAGGGAAGAAGCTTTGATAATCACCTATTGTGAATGTGAACCCTATGTTATCTGTACACAGAGGTGATATATGCCATTCTAATCCTACCTGTAAGGATAAGGAGATTACATTACTGCAGTTATCAGTACAGACCAAGAAGTGGTGACAATTATTAGGCTTGGTGACTAGGATGAAAACTGCAGGGATAAAAATCACCAAAAAGTCTTTAACATAGGTTAGCCATAAAAAACGTGATTTATACAATAGGTCAAGACACATTCCCTTTAAGTCAGGGATACCAAAACCCCTTGGCATTTACCTAGATAAAAAGTTTTGCAAACTCATTCTGGCAGGTCTGCCTCTTCAAACAGGTTTTCCAAGTAGAATATTGAATATGTTGTTGTTTGAATTCAACAGGACATGTGGTAAGTGCGGCAGGAGGAGCATGCTATTTGGAAATGTTTGGTACATCCACGGGATATCCACCTCTGGGCCCCAGACCTCGAGAACGGGTCCTGGAATGGAAAGGTGAATATGACATGTAACCAGATCAAACTATGTTTTTTTCCAGAAGAGTAAAAATACTCCTCTGAAATAAAAAATATAAAAGAAGTTAGCCTTCATGTTTTTTTGCTGAACCTTGCAGGATGGAAAAGCGTGGTACACTACACTTTCCCATCCTGCAGAGTTCTGCAAAAAAAAAAAAACATACTTTAGTTATTTTTTTACAATGGAACTCCATGGTGACGGATGCTACAGTATGGCATCTGTCTGAGGCGTCCGTTAACGTGTACGGTTTTTGTGTATGTTGAAAGTATGACAAAAACCCATCCTTACATGCCGGATCCAGCACTTCTGTTATTTTTGTTGTTCTGCTCATCTAGTGGAGCAGAACAACAAAAATAAATAGTGGTGGTGTGAACGTGGCCTAAGAGCTGGGGATTTATGCAGGGGACCATTACCAAATACAAGCAGGCAAT
Source organism: Bufo gargarizans (assembly GCF_014858855.1). Classification (NCBI taxonomy): domain Eukaryota; kingdom Metazoa; phylum Chordata; class Amphibia; order Anura; family Bufonidae; genus Bufo; species Bufo gargarizans. Next base: position 234,937,594 of record NC_058080.1, read on the forward strand.
TATAGCCAAGTGATAAAGTCCTGTCCAATATAGCGGAATTAACCCTGCACTTTATCAGTGGGCTATAATAGCCTGCCTGTCTTCACTACACAGTGCACTACATGCATCAGTGTGTGATGTACACAGGTGTGTGTGTGATGTATGTAGTGCAGTGTGTGATGTACACAGGTGTGTGTGTGTGATGTATGTAGTGCAGTGTGTGATGTACACAGGTGTGTGTGTGTGATGTATGTAGTGCAGTGTGTGATGTACACAGGTGTGTGTGTGATGTATGTAGTGCAGTGTGTGATGTACACAGGTGTGTGTGTGATGTATGTAGTGCAGTGTGTGATGTACACAGGTGTGTGTGATGTATGTAGTGCAGTGTGTGATGTACACAGGTGTGTGTGATGTATGTAGTGCAGTGTGTGATGTACACAGGTGTGTGTGATGTATGTAGTGCAGTGTGTGATGTACACGTGCTGTCACCTCTGAGGAGTCCTCTTCAGCTCCTCCGCCGTCATGTTTCCCAGGGTCCTTGTGCAGCGCGCCCCGCTCTCCATACTGTAGAAACTCCTGGGAGCCAGGCCCTTCCCCTGCTGAAGGGCGCTGTATCGCTCCGGCGCCCGCCCAAACCATCCAATAGTAAAGCTCCTTACTGCACGAAGCTTTGCTATTGGTAATTTCAGGCACAGGCAACATTGCTGCCTGTGCCGTTCCCTGAGCTGCTGAATGTAGCTGACGTTTTCCAGGGAGTAAAATGGCCTGAACAGGCGTCAATGACGCTTGTACAGGTGTTATTGCGACCTCTGCATGTAACCATGACAACTAAAATATTCTGCAATTACTTAAAACAAAAACAAAAAAAAAAAACTGTAAGAAGCCCACGTGAAGAAACCTTAGACCCAGCTCAGCTCTAAGACACATAATCCCCAGGTAATACTAGGCAATTATATATTCTAAATCAATACACCCAATTTGTCAGTTACATGAGCAGGATCTGTCAACAGCAGGCAGTGACATCTTCTAGAAGAACACAACAAACACAACAGATCTACCTTTCAGATGAGTCTATACCCTGACCCATCTACAGACACATTCTGTCTGTATAGATTAGTTGTCCGATCCTTAAAGGGAGTCAGTCACCGTTATCTTGGATTATTATCTGTTGTGTAGTAGTGCAGGTTTTTACTTTGTATTTTACTACTGCTCTCAGAGCTGCACTGAAATACATTGTTAGGACTGTTGTACATGCGCACAGGAGTCTCCACCATTATGACAGTACAGCAGTCAGGACTGAGTATTCAAGTGCAGTTTCGAGAGCCGACAGTGGGGGAACGGGGGACAGCAAAATAATAATAATAGTCCATCTGGACTCTTAATATACAGCATTACTCATGTATTACTGCAGATAACAGTCCAGAATGGTGGTAACAGATTACCGGTAACACTGATGAAGCACCACACTGGCAGTAAAGAGTGACCTCAGAAAGAGCGGCTGTGCCAAAAGCAGCATTGCCAACTCTCTCTGTATGGTTTCAGCCATGGACCCAGGTCTGGGCCCCTTTACCACCCACTTTTCTCCTCATCAGAAGACTGAATAGAGCTGTGATGGGGGTGCCAGCAGTCAACCTCTATGGAGTTTATCACTTATCCTGTGGAAGGGTGACCAATGTTTAAAAGGGCTTTCCCATTCACAAGACCCTCACAGATCACAAGAACAAGAGGCGCCATGTCTCTCAGCAGAAGAGCATGTCTGACCACCGTTCCATAGTACAGCAGTCAGCTACCTCCATGTGAATGTGGGTGGTAATGCATGCACGCTTCCTCTTCATTCACACAGGGAACACCGTTTTCCAGACTTGTGGTGCGACTGTGGACAGATCCCCAGCTATCACACATTTCTTACCTGTGGACAGGTGATAAATGATGTTAATGGGGACCCCCTCTATATATAAAAAAAAAAAGAAAAAAGAAACGCCAAGTGACTATGTACGAAAACAAGAACTGGGGTGCAAAAAAAATTAATAAAAATGGAAGCAGGTGAGGAGTCAACATTTGAAATATTTGGTTGCATCAGAGGGCAGTTTGTTCGCTGGAGAGCAGTACAATAATGGGTGTCTGCAGGCAACAGTAAGTCTGGTACCGTGTTAGCCAGTAGAAAACTAGTTTAGTGCTCTCATTAAGAGTAACAACATAAGAGTATTGCAGGTTTGATACCTTTTAATGGCTAACAAAAATTGAGTAATGATGTTACATAGCGAGCTTTCGGGACATCACCAGCCCCTTCATCGGGCATCTGATGCAGACAATAGTGAAACAGGGTGGAGGTTCCTTGGAAGTTTAGGGCTGCCTTTCAGTAAATGGAGTTGAGGATATGGTCAGGACTAATGGTGTCACTCAATGCTGAGATATACAAGCAGAAACAACCATTGCACAACAAGCACTTGATTGGTTCCAAATTTATTCTGCAGCAGGACAATGACGCTAAACATACAGTCAGTGTCATTAACCCCATCCCGACATGTGGCTTCTGGAGCCTGAACAGCTATCCAATGCTGAGATCAGGGGAGCTGTTTGTTTGCTGTGGCAGTCTGAGACCTTCTGTAGGCTCCGAAGCATGCTACAGTGATGTTCCTCCTGAGCCCTCCTACTGACTCTCCCATAGACTGCAATGATACATTCCTAGGGGAACTTAAAGGGGATGTCTCCCTTCGATAAGTGGCATTTAATATGTAGAGAAAGTTAATACAAGCCACTTACTAATATATTGTTATTATCCATATTGCTTTCTTTGCTGGCTGGATTCATTTTTCCCTCAGGACATGCCCTATTATTTTGCGGAGCCGCGGACTGGAAATGATAAATTCCTAGGGGGACTTAAATGGGATGTCTCACTTCAGCAAATGACATTTATCATGTAGAGAAAGTTAATACGAGGCACTTACTAATGTATTGTTATTATCCATATTGCTTCCTTTGCTGGCTGCATTCATTTTTATATCACATTATACACTGCTTGTTTCCATGGTTACAGACCATCCTGCAATCCATCAGTGGTGGTCGTGCTTGCACACTATAGGAAAAAGCACCAGCCTATGTACGCTCCCATGGTCCTGGCCACCAAAGAGGCTGACATTTTTTCCTATAGTGTGCAAGCATAACCACCACTGATGGATTGCAGGGTGGTCTGTAACCATGGAAACGAGCAGTGTGTAATGTGATATGAAAATTAATGCCGCCAGCAAGGGAAGCAATATGGATAACAACAATACATTAGTAAGTGCCTCGTATTAACTTTCACTACATGATAAATGTCATTTGCTGAAGTTAGACATCCCCTTTAGGTCCCCCTAGGAATTTATCATTTCCAGTCCACGGCTCCGCAAAAAAATAGGACATGTCCTATTTTTGACCGCAGCTGCGGACAAGAATAGGAATCCTCTATATAGTGCCGGCGATGTGCGGTGTCAATGTTTTGCAGTCCACAATTTGCGGACTGCAAAACGCTACGGATGTCTGAATGGACCCTTAGGCCGAGTTCACACAAACGACCCGTGCCCGTGCTGCGGTCCGCCAATTGCGGGCCGCAATGTACGATCGCGGGTCAGCCGCATCGGATCGCAGACCCTTTCACTTTAATGGGTCCGTGATCCGCCCGTTCCGCAAAAAGATAGGACCTGTTCTATCTTTTTTTGCAGAACGGAAGTACGGGACGCAACCCCATGGAAGCACTCCGTAGTGCTTCCAAGGGGTCCCATTCCGTGCGGCCGTTGTGCAATTCCGGATTTGCGGACCCGTTGAAGTGAATGGGTCCGCATCCGTGATGCAGAATGCACACGGAACTGTGGCAGTATATTGCGGGCCGCAATATGGCCACGGACCACACACGTTCGTGTGAACTAGGCTCTAGACAGATGCCTCCAAATCTCCCACTGACATCCGCCGTCACCATAGAGTTCCACTGAAGAACACATATACAGTATGTTAACATATATGTTTTTTTGCAGGACTGCAGGACGGAAATGTGTAGTGTACTGCACTTCTGTATCTTTTTTTTTTTCAAACACAAATTAACCATAAGGCAAAAACGTGATGTGAATCCAGCCTAACATTGCAAGTATATGTAGCAAGCCAGGATTAATCTTCCGGCCATCGTCTCATCAAGGCGGGCCCTTCCGGCCATCGTCTCATCAAGGCGGGCCCTTCCGGCCATCGTCTCATCAAGGCGGGCCCTTCCGGCCATCGTCTCATCAAGGCGGGCCCTTCCGGCCATCGTCTCATCAAGGCGGGCCCTTCCGGCCATCGTCTCATCAAGGCGGGCCCTTCCGGCCATCGTCTCATCAAGGCGGGCCCTTCCGGCCATCACGTTATACACAGCTTGTTTCCAGGGGTAGTCCAGCAGTGGCAGCAGTGCTTGCACACTATAGGAAAGGCGTCGGCCTCTCTGGTGGTCAGAACCATAGGATTGTGCATCGGCACACATGTGCATCCGCTCCTACCCCGGCCGCCTCGTATCTGCTGTGCAGGGTGGTCATAACCATGGATATAAGCAGTGTATTATGTGATGGCAAAATGAGTCTAGCCAGCAAAGGTGGGTAATAACAATACATTAGTAAGTGTCTTGTAGTAACTTCCTCTACATGATGAATACCATTTGCTTAACCGCCTCCGGACCGCCTAACGCAGATGTGCGGTCCGGAGGCGGCATCGCTGCGCAGACTGACGCATATACGCGTCATCTCGCGAGACGCGAGATGACGCGCTATGCCGGCCCGCGCATACGCAGTTCGGGCCGGCATTTCGTCAAGGAGTAAATCGTCATCAGCTTGCCAGCCAATGATCGCGGCTGGCAAGCTGATGATTTTTAAAAAATCCAATCAGAGCGCCAGATAGCAGATCATATTAGTAAATATGATCTGTTATATGGCTGCCTGCTCCTCTGCTGGTTCTTTTCGTCGGTTGGATCCAGCAGAGGAGCAGGCTACACAGTGAGTACACCAACACTACACACTTAGCCCCAGATCACCCCCCTGAACCCCAATTAACCCTTTGATCACCCCTTTGATCGCCCCTGTCAATCACTAGTGAAAGGAAAAAAGTGATCAGTGCAAACTGTCACATTTTTTTTTCACTGGTATTGACCGTTAGGTTTTAGGTATAGTTTAGGCCCCTTGGTTAGGTAGTTTAGGGATCGGTTAGCGTCCAGCCCACCGCACCGCAGTCCGTTATTCGCTGATTAGCGTATCGCTAATCAGCATTTGTACTTTTATAGTATCTGGAAGTGATCAAAACTGATCACGGTCAGATCTATAATTGTATTAGTGTCACTTTAGTTCTCCCTCCATCCAAAACGCAGTGTTTGCCCGATCAGGCCTGATCGGTCGCCCACACGTGCGTTCGCCCACACCCGCCCCACCGCAGTGACAAAAAAAAATTTGGGGGAGGGGATCGCTTCACATTCACTTTACACACGCTGCGGCGATAAAAAAATCAGTTTTGATATTTTTTATCAACCGCAGCGGCCTCCGGTACTTCGCTAGCCTCCCCTTTGTAAGACAGGCTTGCTTTTTTTTTCTTGGGTAGTCTCAGGGAATACCCCTAAATTTAGTTGCCCACATGTCAAACAGGGGGTATTCTTCTGAAGAGGCCTACAGGCTTCTGACCCAGTCGGATGAGGAATGGGAACCCTCATCTGATGAATCCAGCGGGTCAGAATACGAACCTGTAGAAAGCAGTGGCTCTCTGACCCAAAGTTTGGACGAGGAGGCTGAGGTCCCTGATAGCACCAGGCGTACCCGGCCCTGTGTCGCTAGACCGCAGGTTGCGCAGGATCCGCTTCAAGAGCAGCAGAGTGGGGCTGGTGCTGTCGGATTACGTGGTGAGGCATACACCAGCAGCCCAGCCCTCCCTGGACCTAGTACCAGCACTGCCGTACAACCTGGTGAAGTAGCGAGCACCAGAAGGGCAGTTGAAGCTGGTACGGTGGCACGTGCAGTAGTGACCCGGTCGCAGCCACCGCAAAGACGTGCCCGTAGAGCCCCTAGAATCCCAGAGGTGCTGGCAAACCCTGATTGGCAGTCCCCAACTTCAGCCGCACCTGTAGTTTTCCCTTTCACTGCCCAGTCTGGAGTTCGGGTTGAGACAGCTCAGATCGGTTCGGCCCTGGGATTTTTTGAGCTGTTCTTGACTGCAGAGCTCTTAGACATAGTTGTGGCCGAAACAAACAGATATGCCACACAATTTATAACCGCTAACCCGGGAAGCTATTATGCCTAGCCTTTCCGGTGGAAACCAGTCCAAGTTTCCGAAATTAAAACTTTTCTGGGCCTCCTCCTCAACATGGGTCTAACTAAAAAGCATGAATTGCGGTCATATTGGTAAACGAACCCGATTCATCACATGCCCATGTTCTCTGCTGCCATGTCCAGGGCACGTTTTGAGGCCATCCTGCGTTTCCTGCACTTTAGTGATAACAGCACCTCCCGTCCCAGAGGCCACCCTGCTTTTGACCGGCTCCACAAAATTCGGCCCCTCATAGACCATTTCAACCTGAAATTTGCAGATTTGTATACCCCAGAGCAAAACATCTGCGTAGACGAGTCCCTGATACATTTTACCGGGCGCCTTGGCTTCAAACAATACATCCCAAGCAAGCGCGCCCGGTATGGGGTCAAATTGTATAAGCTCTGTGAAAGGGCCACAGGCTATACCCACAAATTTCGGATCTATGAGGGAAAAGATCAGACCCTGGAGCCGGTCGGTTGCCCTGACTACCTGGGGAGCAGTGGGAAGACAGTTTGGGACTTGGTGTCACCCTTATTCGGCAAGGGGTACCATCTTTATGTGGACAATTTTTACACAAGTGTGGCCCTCTTTAGGCATTTGTTTCTAGAACGGATTGGCGCCTGTGGTACCGCGCAAACTAGTCGCGCGGGCTTCCCCCAACGGCTCGTTAGCACCCGTCTTGCAAGGGGGCAGAGGGCCGCACTGTGTAACGAAGAACTACTCGCAATGAAATGGAGAGACAAACGTGACGTTTACATGCTCTCCTCCATTCACGCAGACACGACAATACAAATTGAGCGAGCAACCCGTGTCATTGAAAAGCCCCTCTCAGTCCACGACTATAACCTTCACATGGGAGGGGTGGACTTCAATGACCAGATGTTGTCTCCGTATTTAGTTTCCCGACGCACCAGACGCTGGTATAAGAAGGTGTCTGTATATTTAATTCAATTGGCTCTGTATAATAGTTTTGTTCTCTACAGTAAGGCTGGGAGAACTGGATCCTTCCTCAAATTTTAGGAAGAGATCATCGAGAACCTCCTGTACCCAGGAGGTTCCGTGGCCCCATCCACCAGTGTAGTTAGCCGTCTACACGAGCGACATTTCCCCAATGTCGTTCCTGGTACCTCAACCCAACCTTCACCCCGAAAAAGATGTCGTGTCTGTAGCAGGAGTGGAATAAGGCGTGACACCCGCCATTTCTGTCCTGACTGTCCTGACCACCCTGCCCTATGCTTTGGAGAGTGTTTCCGGAAGTACCACTCACAGGTACACTATTAGCATAGGGATCATCTCACCAGGACAGGCACACAGGGCTATTATGGCCCATTCACTCACACAGCTGCTGCAAACCTCTCCTTTCACCTGGGACAAAGTGCATAACGCACTTCGCCACATCATTGGGCGATTTGCGCTTTGCACATTGACCCATGGGGAAGGAGAGGTTTGTTCTATAAAGGTTAAAAAAAAAAAAGCACCAGTAAGCAAAAAGGTTAATGTTCAGTTAAAAAAGTTAAAGTTTATATGTTCTGTTGCAAAGTTAATAAAATTATTGCGTTGCGGCCTGTTTTTTTTTTTTTTTTTACCTTCCAGGTGGACCAACCGATCGACTAGCTGCAGCACTGATGTGCATTCTGACAGAAGCATTGCACTGCTGTCAGATTACAAGCAAGTCGGTGTATGCGGCGCTGCAAGACAAGATTTCTACTCTGCAGTAACAGATACGTTTGCCAAGGCATACGAGCTGAGGAGGAGGCGGCGTTCCTATGCTTTGGCAAACACTTTGTATGTAAAAAAAAATAAAAATCCCGGCAATGATTTATTCATCCACATCGATTGATGTGAATGGAGAAATCTGGTTTGCCAGGGCATACGAGCTAAGTGGGTATGGATGTTGGGCGGAGCTCTTATGTCCTGGCAGACGCCTTTCCCCTCCTTTTTTGGTAGAGATTTCATCCACATTGATCGATGCGAATGAAGAAATCTGTGCCGTTCATTTTTTTTCTTTCAGCCCAGAGGCTGAACGGAAAAAAATAAAAAATCTCATTCCCTGTTTGCGCAATATAAGGAGAATAGCAGAAACTCCTAATGCTGGCCATACATGTAATGATTGTGGAGACCCTCAAATGCCAGGGCAGTACAAACACCCCACAACTGACCCCATTTTGGAAAGAAGACACCCCAAGGTATTTGCTGAGGGGCATATTGAGTCCATGAAAGATTTAAATTTTTGTCCTAAGTTAGCGGAAAGTGAGACTTTGTGAGAAAAAACAAAAAAAATAAAAAATCAATTTCCGCTAACTTATGCCCAAATTTTTTTTTCTAGAAACTCGCCAGGCCCCTCATTGGATACCTTGGGGTGTCTTCTTTCCAAAGTGGGGTCACATGTGGGGTATTTATACTGCCCTGGCTTTTTAGGGGCCCTAAAGCGTGAGAAGAAGTCTGGGATCCAAATGTCTAAAAATGCCCTCCTAAAAGGAATTTGGGCACCTTTGCGCATCTAGGCTGCAAAAAAGTGTGACACATCTGGTATCGCCGTACTCAGGAGAAGTTGGGGAATGTGTTTTGGGGTGTCATTTTACATATACCCATGCTGGGTGAGAGAAATATCTTGGCAAAAGACAACTTTGTATAAAAAAAATTGGAAAAGTTGTCTTTTGCCAAGATATTTATCTCACCCAGCATGGGTATATGTAAAATGACACCCCAAAACACATTCCCCAACTTCTCCCGAGTACGGCGATACCAGATGTGTCACACTTTTTTGCAGCCTAGGTGGGCAAAGGGGCACACATTCCAAAGTGCACCTTTCGGATTTCACCGGTCATTTTTTACACATTTTGATTGCAAAGTACTTCTCACACATTTGGGCCCCTAAATTGCCAGGGCAGTATAATTACGCCACAAGTGACCCCATTTTGGAAAGAAGACACCCCAAGGTATTCCGTGAGGGGCATGGCGAGTTCCTAGATTTTTTTATTTTTTGTCGCAAGTTAGTGGAATATGAGACTTTGTAAGGAAAAAATAAAAAAATAAAAAAAATCATCATTTTCTGCTAACTTGTGACAAAAAATAAAAAAATTCTATGAACTCACTATGCCCATCAGCGAATACCTTAGGGTGTCTACTTTCCGAAATGGGGTTATTTGTGGGGTTTTTCTACTGTCTGGGCATTGTAGAACCTCAGGAAACATGACAGGTGCTCAGAAAGTCAGAGCTGCTTCAAAAAGCAGAAATTCACATTTTTGTACCATAGTTTGTAAACGCTATAACTTTTACCCAAACCATTTTTTTTTTTTTGCCCAAACATTTTTTTTTTTTTTAATCAATGACATGTAGAACTATAAATTTAGAGAAAAATTTATATATGGATGTCGTTTTTTTTTGCAAAATTTTACAGCTGAAAAAAAAATCGTTAAATTTCGATTAATAACAAAAAAAAAGTAAAAATGTCAGCAGCAATGAAATACCACCAAATGAAAGCTCTATTAGTGAGAAGAAAAGGAGGTCAAATTCATTTGGGTGGTAAGTTGCATGACCGAGCGATAAACGGTGAAAGTAGTGTAGTGCAGAAGTGTAAAAAGTGGCCTGGTCATGAAGGGGGTTTTAGCTAGCGGGGCTGAAGTGGTTAACTGAGACAACCCCTTTAAGTGATGGCATATCCCAGCATCCTTCAGTGTCCTCTCCTGGGTAAAGCCTTCCCATAACATGATGCTGACAGCCCCACTGTTGGGATAGCGTTTACTGATGAATGGACAGTGTTAGATTTTTTTTTCCCCAAATGCTCTATTCTTGCCTCATCAAATCACAATTCATCAGCTCACATTTAGGGCTCATGCATACGATCGTATGAATGATTCTGCACCCATTCCACAATTTTGCGGAATGGATGCAGATCCATACATTTCAATGGGGCTGCAAAAGATGCAGACAGCACACTGTCCACGTCCTGGCTTTGTTTTTGCGGACAAGAAAAGGCATTTCTATCATAAGGCTGGCCGTTCTGCTCCGCAAAATGCTGAATGCAAAACAGATACAGTCGACTGAATGAACCTTAAAAGGCAATGTACACCTTCAAAGGCAATTTTTTTTAGTGATTACATGTAAGGGCTCTTTCACACCTGCGTTCTTGTCTTCCGGCATAGAGTTCCGTCGTCGGGGCTCTATGCCGGAAGAATCCTGATCAGGATTATCCCCATGCATTCTGAATGGAGAGAAATCCGTTCAGGATGTCTTCAGTTCCGGAACGGAACGTTTTTTTGGCCGGAGAAAATACTGCAGCATGCTGCGCTTTTTGTTCCGGCCAAAAATCCTGAAGACTTGCCGCAAGGCCGGATCCGGAATTAATGCCCATTGAAAGGCATTGATCCGGATCCGGCCTTAAGCTAAGCGTCGTTTCGGCGCATTGCCGGATCCGACGTTTAGCTTTTTCTCAATGGTTACCATGGCTGCCGGGACACTAAAGTCCTGGCAGCCATGGTAAAGTGTAGCGGGGGAGCAGTATACTTACCATCCGTGCGGCTCCCGGGGCGCTCCAGAGTGACGTCAGGGCGCCCCAAGCACATGGATCACGTGATCGCATGGCACGTCATCCATGCGCATGGGGCGCTCTGACGTCACTCTGGAGCGCCCCGGGAGCCGCGCGGACTGTAAGTATACCGCTCCCCCGCTCCTACTATGACAACCAGGACTTTAATAGCGTCCTGGGTGCCATAGTAACACTGAAAGCATTTTGAAGACGGATCCGTCTTCAAATGCTTTCAGTACACTTGCGTTTTTCCGGATCCGGCGTGTAATTCCGGCAAGTGGAGTACACGCCGGATCCAGACAACGCAAGTGTGAAAGAGGCCTTACTCATTTTTGGCCTTCACTAAAAATATTAAGCTGTTCTGTCACAAAGGGTTAACTATTTTTCTAGCTGTGTGACTGATACTTTCACTTTGTGCTGGTCATCTAATAAACCTCATCTCTAAACTGAGAGGTCATAAAGGGGTTGTCCCACGAAAAACATTGTACACTTTTCAAACCAGCACCTGGATCTGAATATTTTTGTAATTGCATGCAATTAAAAATTTTGCATAGCCATTAGCCACTGAGCTATTCAGTAAAATCTATCTGTATAGCGCCATCTGCAGTTTATTTTTTTCTTATTTCTTTGTCCTGCTCACTGAGATGGCTGCACATGCTCAGTTTCATCCTTCAACTGCCTGCTGAGCTGTGATAGGGAGAGACGTACAGAAGAAAGACACGCCTCCTGAGAAAGGACACTCCCCTTGAGCTGTCAGCTTGATACAAATCTAGCAGAGCAATGAATGGGGAGATCCTTGGATCCATGGGAGGTACAGGGCTGGTTCTAGCTTTGTTTAGAAAGAGGTTGTCATGTTCTATATGATGTCCGATTTACATTTTTTACATTAGTCATTGGATAACCCCTTTAACCCACATTCTTATCAGTAAGACAATAACTGAGCTATAATGAGTGTTGTGTTTAGGAGGTCAGAGAGCAGAGATAAGGAGTCCATCAGCTCCTGGTCTGACAGAAAATTCAAAGGGTGCTATTAGAGCATGTCAGCTCTGTCCATAAAAAAGGATGCCATATTTTTAATATAGACCAATTTAAAAAAATATTTTTAGCTCAAAATGAGTACAATGCAATAATATAATTGCCCCCAAAAGGTATACATAGCCTTTAAGGTCAGTCATTTGATGCTTTCTGGTAAACTCCAGACATGCCTTGATGTGTGTTTTTTCCGGAGATGACTTACTTCTAGCCAGCCTCCAGTCTCAATGTACAAGTCTCCTTGTTTTGATGCCAAGTTCTAAGAGACATCTTTATCTCGGCAGCGCCCGGATGCAGCCCATCACTGATCTACCCTTGCTTGCTGGGATAGCCAAACCTTTCCACATATGTTGTAGCGTGATTTCATCACTAAAGAGGTATTCCAGCCAAAACCACTGGATTCATGGAACATTTTCACAGCTTTCTACTAGACCACTCTGACCAAACCTATAAACCTGAAGCTTCCACACAATACGCAGGCAAGCAGCAGGTTTCTGTTTTTTAAGTTTATTTTTAAAAACTCTGCTGACAAATAACAAGTTTGAAAATACAGATGTGTTATCTCACCTGACATGTCCCCGTTACTAAATATTTGCCATAACAGAACAATATTCTCTTGGAATGAGGCAATGTGCCGTTCCTCTGTTATTCCTCCTGAATTATGACTGGAGAGTTTGAGAACATGTAGAGTTTAAGGCCTACCAATATTTGATTGTAGGGGCGGGGGGGTACAATTCCATCACCAGATCATGAGAGAGGATGCCTGTGTCATGCATTGCACTAGGCATAACAGTACCAGTTTTGCCCCCAGTGCCCCTTTAAGTGCCCTGCACTAAAACTTACCTTTCCCTGCCTCCATGCTGCTGTTATAACCTCAGATGACATGACAGCATCCTCTTCTCAGTTAGTTCTGCACCACTAGACACAAATAGGTCTGTGACTCAATGATTATGGCCCTAATAGAAGAGACTTATGGGCCACATGGGACCCTAAACATCTGCACCCCTGCATTAGAGGGTCCCCAGAACATTGTACAATATTCCGACATGGAGTAGACAATGACTACATGAAGACGTGAGCGGTCTAGTAGCCAGAGCTTCCGTGCCCCTCATTGTGCCGATGCCTTCATTTCCCTGCCCGGCTCCAGACATATTACATTAGCCATCCCATACCCCAGGAGAGGCTATTACTTCTCATAAAAGCTACAAGTGGAGAAAATTAGGAAAATTACCAAACTGAAGCTGAAATGTATTACCCTTGTCCTGGACAGCAAAGACTCTGTTTCACTAATTAACGTAAATTTCACGGCTTCTGTCAGGTGCCCATCCCAGAGACGTATGAAGGCACTTTTACAGTCTATATTGACAAAGGTTTTCCCTAAATAAAGTATATTACAAAAATATCCCTACACAATAAACAGCAGAAAATCAGCTGCGGCCTTAGGGTCCTATGACACTGGACGGAACAAGCGCCAATCAATGACACATGCGTCGTTCTGCACAGGCCAATTACACTGCCCCATATACAGGCTGGACAAGCGCCAATCAATGATACAAGCACCGATCGGCGCTCATCTGCACAACCTACTATACTGCCCCATATAACGACTGGACAAGCGCCAATCAATTATACACGCGTCGATCGGCGCTCATCTGCACAGCCTATTACACTGCCCAATGTCAAGTATATGGGGCAGGAATGACTGTCCCGCAACCTCTCCTCCCCATTCAGTTATGTTTATTATGGGCAGTACAGACCTCTGATAGCAGTCACTCAAACAGCTACCCTTTCTGACTCCTCACACATGCACACTTAGCTCATCAGAGCATGCATGTGTACTGGCAGTGGGCAGAGGGGAACATGCTGCTGTCAGACTTATTTCCTGTGAGAACAAAAAGGATCCATGTTTCTTTTGGGACAAACGCCATACATTGTGATCGGTGCGGCGGTTAGGGGATAACTTGCTGTAAGGCCTCATGTACATAATCATATGTATTTTGTGGTCCGCAAAATGCGGAACTGCAAGATACATACAGTTATGTACATGAACCCTTAGGCAGTACCTGTGCTTATTGCTTACCTGCTTTTTTTTTTTTCAGGTTTAGCCACTTTTTTAGCTCTGCTTTACATGAATGCAAGTCTACCTCCTGCATCCTGATACATAAGTTCCCACTGTGTGTATCCACCATGCTTTACACTGCATCTCTGCTTGTTAAGATTAGTAATTGTCTAACCAGCCCAAAATGTCACAATTGCCAAATAATCTGCCTCAGGTCAGCGCTTGAGGACAGTTATTGCCGTACACGTGGTGGGGGATAGCGCAGTTCCAGTAATAAGGGACTGTGGGTACGGCAAAATCATTTATTCTGTAGCTGTATCTGCCAGACACCAGAATACTGCGGCCATACTTTAGATGGAGACAGCATATTGGCAGTTGTGGCATGGTAAATGGCAGTACTACTTTCATATTAAAAGTATGCTGATGATACAAACCGCGCTTGGATTTGGTCAGTGGAGAGGGCCTGTAGGCGACTGATGGAGATTAAGGTTCAGAATATCAGCCTGATGGGATTGAGCAGATGAATGGCAGATTAACCTATGGCTGGCTGGTCGTGCTGCCGAGGAGACACAGAATGACTGGACAGCGCTGTCATTTCTTCACAGACGACAGGACCTCCAAGAAAAAGGAGGACTTCGCCCTGGAAGCAACCGGTTTTAAGCGAAATATCTAAAGATGGATGGAAAGGTGGCCAGCGGCAGATTCTAGTCAGAATACATCTCTATGGATTCTCTAGTCTCTCCCAAGATAAAGCAGGCCATAAAAGTCTGGTGACGTCAGATTAGTAATAGTTAGGGGAAGTCGGCATGCACAAAAAGACATTTCTCACAGAACATAGAGGGAGATTCATCAAAACTGGTATAAAGGAAAACTAGCTTAGTTTCCCATAACAACCAATCAGATTCCACCTTTTATTTTTAAAAGCAGCTGTGAAAAATGAAAGGTGGAATCTGATTGGTTGCAATGGGCAACTCAGCCAGTTCTACTTTACACCAGTTTTGACAAATCTCTCTAAATACTCTGTATAGTGAGAGATATTGTACATTTGCATTACTTTTGATGTAGTCTAACTAGTCCCTAAAGTCCACCGTGATTAGTCCACCCTAGGCTTGAATGTCTACTCACACAGTACTCTGTTGCCACCCGGCTACTGAAACAGCATAAGCAGAGGGCAAGGAAATACATAAATGTGTATTATACCAGCCGTATAGCACACAAGCCAGTCCCCGACCAGACAGTAACTGAATAAGAACTGGCAGGCCGCCAATACTCTACCTCTTGAAGGCTTCGGATGGGTTTCGTTCACATTCTCCAGGCTGTAGAAGTTTCTGCACTGAAGGGTCATTCAATTTATCCTCAAATCCCGGCACAAGCCCTCCTTGACAGATCTGTTCAACCAGCGCCCTTATGAAGTTGCCCACACAAAGAGTATCAGAGTCTTGCGCCTTGCAAAAGTGGAAGGCCAAAACCTGGCGGTGCAAGCCCCTTTGTAAACCGGCAGGTGAACTCGGCCACAGCAATTCTGTACAAAGAGCTGTTTTCCCACTGCCAGGGCCGCCAACAAAGAGTAATCCCCAGGACGTGCCCTTGCCAGTGCTGCCTCCGTTGCTGCCAGAGTTTGCCAATGACAGTTTGTTGGCTGTGCTGGACGTGCAGCTTGTCTTCTCCTGCAGACAGTGCTGGAGCTTGTGGAAGATCCATTCCCTGCAGTAGAAAGGCTTCCCCTGCAGCAAACTCGTCTGAGCCATTCTAGCTATTGGTCGGGACTTCCAGCTCTCACGCCGAACCGTGTTACTTCAGCAGAATAAACCTCGGGGCAAAAACTAGAGCCGAATTCCAGTAGTGACATATCCCAAACACGAGAGGCCGGTGGAATGCAGGGGGAATTCAATGGTTCCAGTAACTGTCACCACACAGATACAAGACGCTCACAATTCTCCATGCGTCTTCCCCCATTTTACCGTGAGGTAAGGTCCCCGTTCATAGTTCTGCTTCTGACGGTTCACAGAGTCAAGTACTCTCATCCCTGCATCTGGAGTTCATAGAACCGTGCATTCTTCCTCCACAAGAAGGACAGAATACATCTGGAAAAACCAAGGGGGAGAAGGGGAGGGGGAAAACAGCCGTTAGTATGTACTAAAGCCAACTGCTCATCACATGCTACAGTTCAGATGCAAGCAGCATTTCAAGAACTTTATTTAAATATGTACAAAGGGCAGAGTTTACTTCTGACATCCTAAACGCAAGCTTTCCACAAGTATCAAAGAAATAAAATAAAAAATACGGAAAAAAAATACCGTTGTAGCTGAGAAATTATAATAAAACAGACACGAAATTGCTGTCATTAAAGGATAAATATAAGATTGGCAGTGGTCCGATTAGCTGCTCCAGCACGGAAAATAAGATACAGACCTGGTTACTGCAGCAGAGCTCCAAATCAAGTGAACAGGAGGCATGGCAGTAACTCAGGAACAGCTGATCGGCAGAGGTGCAGGGTGCCAGACCTCCGCCGATCTGATATTGATAGCCTATCCTTAGGCCTCATGCACACGACCGTTCAGTTTTTTGCGGTCCGCAAACCGCGGATACACAAAAAACAGAAGCCGTCCGTGTGTCTTCCGCAATTTGCGGAACGGAAAGGGCGGCCCATTGTAGAAATGCCTATTCTTGTCCGCAAAACGTACAAGAATAGAACATGCTATATTTTTTTGCGGGGCCATGGAACGGAGCAAAGGATGCGGACAGCACACGGAGTGCTGTCCGCATCTGTTGCGGCCCCATTGAAGGGAATGGGTCCGCCCCCAAGCCACAAAAACTGTGGCTCGGATGCAGACCATAAAAACGGTCGTGTGCATGAGGACTTAGGATAGGTCATCAGTATAAAAATACTGGAAAGGCGTCATCCCACCTGGACATTTATGGTATATCAATAGGAAAAGGCATTAATGTCTGATAGGTGCAGGTTCCCCACCTCTGGGCCCTGCTGTGAATGTAGAACAAGAGGCACATGTACGGCCACCCCTCCAGTTACCTCTATGGGGCGGCCATAAATAGTTAGGCGCTGGCTCTGCTATTTTCAGAAGTCCCATAGAAGTGAATAGGAGTGGCTGTGCATGCGTGGTTTGCTCTCCGTTACGCTCGCTCAGCTATTTCCCATAGCTGTGAATGGAGAGGACGCTGTGTATGCGTAGTGTGCTCGCCATTCACAGAAGGGCCCCGCACTTAACAGACACTTATCTATCGATAAGGCTCTGTTCATATACACATTGCGGCTTGCGTTCATCGGACAGTGACACATACACTGGGTATTTTCAGATGTTCTTCCTGTCCTATCGAGAAGACTATAGGAAAGATACAACACACCCAGAGCACGACGCATTTTGGAAAAACAAATGCCATAAACCCAACTGCTGTATATAAAGACTTTGAGTTGAAAGTAACATTTTGCCGGTGGAAGCCGCGCCAACATGCCAGCGTGGTGTCTACCTCCTGTTGTTTTCAACGTGTGGCAGCACCGCAGTTTGTGGTTTATGGCCGCGAACAAGCCAAGCATGGACACGTCTTTTTTTGGTGTGATGTCCGAATGGACGCTGTGGTGTAGCGCCATTCAATGATCTAAGTTCCGCATCTGTATGTCCATTCCGCAAAGAGATAGAACACATGCTATTCTTGGCAGCAAAATGCAGACCACGGACATACTGAAGTCAATGGGGGGGGGGGGGGTCGCAAAAAAAAAAAAAAAAAAAACTACAGGTGCAACGCGGACTCCATCCGTATTTTGCAGATCGCAAAATGCATACAGTCATGTGAATGAGGCCTAACTCATCAACTGTTCAGTAGGAGTGCAGAGATTAGGAGGGGTCACCTGCTGGAAGGAGGGACTGCGACTACAGGCTTCAAGAATGATTCATTAGGAAACCTGAAGGAAACCACAAATCTCTGCTCACAAATATACAGAAAACGACATCTATCTGCTTCAGGGACATGTTTGAAGCATGGTATCATGTTTTCATGGGAGCCTACAGAAGCATATTAGGCATGGTCCAGCCCTGAAGAAAAGTCACTAGGCCGGATTTATCATTACACTTATATCTTACTCCACTTTTACGTATGTCCAAAGTCAGATTTATTAATGGTCCTTTTAGGTTTATCCTTCAGTAAGCGGCTTTACAAAAGTCACAAGTCTTTACGAAAAAGTAGCATGTTCTATTAAAAAGTCGCATAAGATAAGCTTGGTCCTCAATGGAGTGAAATTGCACAATTTTTTGTGACTTTTTAAACTGTCGCAATAGTAAATCTGTCTAGAGATTCATTTACATAAGAAAACACGCCCCCTTTCAGAAAACTGCCGAGCATAGCGCAGAGCCAATAAAAGTCGCACATTTTTGTGCAGTTTTAGCGATTGCGCAAAAAATTACGACTTTTTCACTCCATTATTTTGACTTGAGCTAATGATAAATCTGGCCCACTATCTTTAGTGGCCAGAGGCACGGACATGATAATGGAGGATGGTGTGGAGACCACGTCATAAAAGGGTCTACAGTCCGCTGACCGGTGAGCAGAAAACTCCCAGATGTGTGCCCTGTGGTGTCCCTGATCCATTTTCAGTACTGTCATACTGCCGATACAGATTCCTAATGTACCTGCATATCAGCCCAGTCAGCACCTTAAAGGGGTTTTCTGTGTGTTTAATACTGATGACCTATCCTCACCACTGACGATCAGCTGTTTGAGAAAGGAGGAGGTTGCGGTGCTCCGGTGAGTGCTGCAGCCTCCTCGCAGCTTAGGCTTCTTTGACACCAGCGGCCAGGTGTTCTTTTTTATTCAGCCAATTCTCGACACATTTGCAAGGTAGCAGCTAGAGCTCTACCGAACCCCATTACTGTCAATGGGGTCCGGCGGGAAGGCAGTAGTATCTGGCAATGCCAGATCCAGAGAACTGTTCTCGTAGCAGGGAAATCCAATCAAGTGTGAAACTAGCCTTACCAAACACAGCGCTGTCCACTGGATAGTGGCTGTGCTTGGCATTGCAGCTTAGCCTAATTCACTTGAATGGGACTGACCTGCCTCTAGGCCACGTGACCGATGAACGCAACGTCACATGACCTAGGAATAGGCCACCCTCTTTAGCTCAACAGAGGGATTACCAGGAGTCGGACTCCTGCTGATCTGATGTCAATGACTTATCCTGAGGATGGGCCATCAACATCAAAATCCTGGACAACCCCTTTAAGGGTATATGCACACACACTGCAGAAAATCCACAGTGTAAGGCTACATGCACAGGGGCGTTGTTTTGGTCCGCATCAGAGCCGCAGTTTTTGCAGCTTGGATGCGGACCCATTTACTTCAATGGGGCAGCAAATGATGCGGACAGCACTCCGTGTGCTGTCCGCATCCGTGGACCGCAAAAAAAATATAACATGTCCTATTCTTGTCCGCGCTTTGCGGACAAGAATAGGCAGTTATATTAATGGCTGTCCGTGCCGTTCCGCAAATTGCGGAATGCACATGGACGCCATCCGTGTTTTTCAGATCCGCAATTCGCGGACCGCAAAACACACAAAACGGTCGTGTGCATATAACCTAATACAGTACCAGCAAAGTAAATGAACCTCATGTACATGGCGGATATTTTGTACGAGCGTCAACTGACCTGTAGTGCGGATTTTAGAATCCGCAGAATGTTAACTGTCTGTGAGGCTCTGCGGCTGAGGTACTGTGTCTTCCCAATAGACTTCAATGGGGTTGTTAAAATACACAGAAAATCTGCACCAAAAACCATGATAGTGAAGAATTCTGCTGCTTTCATGCCGATTTCTTCATACAGATCCGCACCCTGTACAAGACTTCACCAGATTTAATATGTGGGTCCACCCAACAGGGCTTCATTCAAATTCACCTCCACTCTCCTATGAAGCCATATTACTGGAGGGTGACCATCTGTAAGTGCAGCTCTAATGGATTTCCTTAGGAAACTGCAGTTTCTGGCATTTCCCGAAATATTAGTGTGGACTGTCAGCCTGTTCTAGGACCCCATCATTCAGGGAATCAAGGCCTCCCATCTTAGGGACCTCCACTTATGCTTCTGCACCTTTTACCTGCATAATACAAATGCCATCAATACCCGCGTTATATCTGGACGCTGGGCATCCGGGTACAATTCCAGAGGAAGAGGACGACAGACTGAGCTCTGCTACATCCAAGAGACATGCATGATAACCTTCCGGTATATGGACTGCGAGGACTGGTGCCATAGTCCAAGCTTCAGACTACACCGAATCCTCACAGTTTACCCCACTACATATAGGAGGGGGGAGGATGTCACATGTAAAATACAGCGCAGACTACGGGGAGGAATGACCACCAGAACAACTAAACAATGCAACTAGTGGGTGCAACTGTACCCAGGGGACAAAAAGCGTGCTCCACATGGGAGCGCTGCACCCCGCTTCTTGGCGAGCTACAGCCAAGCGTATGTGATGTTCTTTAGGCTAGCCATGAACAGTTCAGCAAAATGTACAGAAAATCCGGTGGCAGGGAAAACCATTCCTGGTTGAGATCTAACCAGCCCTCGCACTCCCACCACTGAGACGTCAAGTCAGGAATAAGGGGAAGGCGCTTTGGGGCAAAATGAGGTCAATTTGGCTTCACTAGGGAATCCCAGAGACGTGGAAGTTTAAAGGGCTCGTCAGGTTACAGATTCCCGTCCGCTGGTAAAAATGCAGCTGCCGTCCTGGGGCTCTCATGTCCAGTTATGGAGTACGCGTTAGTAATTCAGCAGATCCCAGCGGTTAGGTGCACCAGAGCAGTATACAAGTGCATGCCTGCTAAGTGACAGCTCGCTCTACTAACAGGCTGACATGGCACACCAGACGGGCACTGGCGCCAGTAATGCTATACATGTTGTGCAGCCATTCTATGTGTATATATACAGCAGTGTCAGGTGTCATCGGTCACTGGGAGGATGGTGATAGCAGGGGCACCCACTGCATGCCTGGCATCACCCTTGTATATGCTGACAGCAGGGCACATCTGCCCTCAGCCCAAATACACTGGATGAAGTACTGCCAGTGCTTCTTAAACTTGAACCCCTGTGGAAAGTGGGTGAAGTGGCAGAAGGATGAGGGCAGAAGCTGGGCGCTGCATGGGGTGGACGAGGCTGGGCATTTATGACCCTCTTCCTCCTCCTCCCAGCATCGGGCAGCTCCAGCCATCCGTGTCTGGCCGAGCAGACACACGTACACACAACACATACAACGAGGGGCAGCCAATGACATGCTGGAAGGGGGAGGCGGCTCCTCTGTACAGCCGGGGGGCTGACAAGCAGGGTGTCAGGGCAGAGTCACGCCCGGGAGCAGACAGCTGCAGCGGGACTTGGGGTGCACACAGAACTTCTGCAGGGGGGCGGACAGCACACACAACATGCATGTGCACACTCACATACGTGTCCCCGCGCCCGGCCATACTCACCGGCTGCCCGTCACCAGCGGTCCTCTCCCCGGGGTGCTCGCTCTTTGTTTCCCCTCTTTCTCGGGTTCACAGTCTGGCTGTGCAGCGGCCGCTCCTCCCAGAGTCGGAGGTCCCCGCCCACAAACAGCAGGAGGGGGCGTCTGCCATACAACTTGCTGTAAGCAGAGGACACCCTGCCCGTGGCCGCACCTACCCTCTGACGTCACGGCTTCCAGCCACATTCCCGTCGCCACGGTCTGGACAGGGGCCAGCATCTCCTCGGTGCATCCTGGGAGTTGTAGTTTGGGCCACTTTGCGGCTAGCGCGTCACGTGACCAGGCGTCCTGGTGTAACCCGCACCGGTAATGGATTCGTGTCAAGTCGGGTTTTACTGGAGAATAAATAAAAGTCCACAGCGTCCGTATTTAACCTCGTATCTACTGTTCCCTGCTATCAGCCATTTCAGGCTGACCTGTTACCCGAACACCAGCCCTGGCACCCTTCTCCCCTGCCCCCACCCAGAGCTATGAGGGCTTTTACATCAGAGTGCATCAGTCTATTCATTTCAAACATTATTTATGCCATAGGTCATTGATCCTTATACATTTTACCACACCAAACCTCAATATGCTCCCTAAGGGCTGGTGCACACGGCTGTGGTCGTTTGTGGATCAGCAAAACACGGATACCGGCCATTTGCCTTCCGCATTTTGCAGAACGGAACATCCGGCATCTCTAGAACTGTCCGTAAAACAGACAAGAATAAGACATACAGATACAGATGGCACACGGTGTGCTGTCGGCATCTTTTGCGGCCCCATTGAAATGAACGGGTCCGTATCCAACCCACAAAAAAACGTGCAAAAAACATTTGTGTGCATAAGGCCTTACTCAGCAACTGCACTTATGTAAAGGACATGCACACAGTGGTGATTAAACGCAGATTTTTGTGCAGAAAATCCTCAATGCATACAACCGGGCCGTCCATAATAGAAATGCCTATTCTTGTCCGCAAAACGGACAAGAATAGAACATGTTCTATTTTTTTGCAGGGCCACGGAACAAAGCAACAGATGCGGACAGCACACACAGTACCGCATCTTTTGTGGCCCCATTGAAGTGAATGGGTTTGCATCCGAGCCGCCAAAAATGCAACCCAAACAACGGTCGTGTGAAAGGCCTTATACAGTACCAGCTAAGGTACACTAGCGGAACAGCCTGCCGGATCGTGCTGCCGCTAGTGCACTGTGCTGCCGGAAGTCCTCTCCGGCCCCATTGACTATAATGGGGGTGATCCGGCCGCAGCACGGCAAACAAGCCAAGAGGCAGCCGGAATAAAACTACGACATGTCGTACTTTTAGTTCGGTCGCCTCTCGGCGTGCGCTGCCGTACTGCTGTCGAGATTCCGCTCCGCCCCCATTATAGTCAATAGGGCCGGAGCGGGGGCACGTGTGCACTAGCGGCAGGACGGATTCAACAGGCTGTTCACCTGCCGGAATAGCCTGCCGGAGGTCCTTGCAGCTAGTGTGAAAGTAGCCTTATATGAGCATCAGTTTGTGTCCCTTTCATCAGAGATCAGTTCGTTTTGACAGGAGAAAAAGTCCTGTAAAAAGTACTTTTTCTTCTGTCTTAAAATAACTGATCTCTGATGGAAGGGACACAAACTAATCATAACTGACGCTCAAAATAAGGCCTCATTCACACGTCAGTGTTTTGGTCAGTGATTTCCATCAGTGATTGTGAGCCAAAACCAGGTTTGGAGCCTCCACAGACATAAGGTATAAGGGGGAGATCTGCACATCTTCTGTGTTTAGAGCCGCACCTTGTTTTGGCTCAAAATTACTGATGGAAATCACTGACCGAACACTGACTTCTGTAGGATCTGTGAATGAGGCATAACAGATCCTACTTCAGTTATTTGGTCAGGTATTTCGATCAGTTATTGTCAGACAAAATCAGGAGCCGGTCAAAAAAACATTACAGGTACAGATCTTTCCATTATACCTTGTCTCTGTGGAGGCTTCACTGCTGGTTTTGGCTCGCAATCACTGATGGAAATAACTGTGAACCCAGCCTAAAGCCTCATACACACGTCCGTGTCCATGCTCAAATCCGTGAGAAGGTGGTCAGTGATGCATCCGTGAAGGGTCCGTGTGTCAGTTTTTTGCTGTCCGTGTGCCATCCGTGTTTCACTGACACTGAACAGCTGAAAAATACTTCAGCAAGCAGCAAAGTTAATAAAAGGCACTAATATATTGTGATTGTCCATATTGCTTCCTTTGCTGTCTTGATTCATTTTTCCATCACATTATACACTGCTCGTTTCCATGGTTATGACCACCCTGCAATCCATCAGTGGTGGCCGTGTCTGCACACTATAGGATAAAGTGCCGGCCTCTCTGGTGGCTGGGGCCGTGGGAGTTCATGTAGGCTGGTGCTTTTTCCTATAGTGTGCAAGCACGACCACCCTGCACTTCATCAGTGGAAATCAGCAGTGTATAATGTGATGGAAAAATGAATCCAAACAGCAAAGGAGGCAATATGTACAATCACAATACATTAGTAAGTGCCTTGTATCAACTTTCTCTACATGATAAATGTCAGTCCAGGCCTGCTCTCTAGTGGTGAAACATGCTGGGAGTAGTAGTTTTACTACAGCGGCAGGCATAGTGACCACTGCAACAACGCCCGATCTACAGTCCATTGTAGTGGACAGCGCTTATCACTGCTCCCGTTGGGGTTGTGCAGCCAGTAGAATTGATGACCTATCTCATTGTGGGGGTCCAACTCCTGGCACCCCAGCCCATCAGCTGTTTGAAGAGGAGGAGATGCTTGTACAAGCACTCCTTCCTGTTCAAGATTACAGTGTGTGTTGTCTCGGAAGTCTCAACGGAGCAGGCCCTTGTAATTACACTACAAGCGAGATGACGGGCAGTGTAATCTCAAAGTGGAAGCAGTGCTCGTATGAGCGCCTCCCCATGTTCAGACAGCTGATCAGCGGGGGTTCCTGGAGTCAGACCCCCACCGATCAGATGTTGATGACCTATCCTGAGGATAGGTCATCAATATTACTGGCTGCACAACCCCTTTCAAAGGAAATTAACCCTATTTAAAAAAAAAAGAGCAAACACAGATACCTGCTGCCAGCAATGCAGTGCAGGACCATGCTTCTCCCCTCCTGCTTGCAGCCTGGCTCAGATGGCGTGATGATGATGATGATGTCTTTTGTGCTGCCTGTGCCAGCCTCTGATAGGCTACAGCCACTAGGCCTGAAGCCTATCGGAGTGAATGGCAGGGCTGGGAGACCGTCTCCTAATATGCCCAACCTTATCGTTCAACAGAATTGCCATCCTGAGGACAGCAATTCAGTTGAATATCAAAATACCCCTATCAAACGCTAGGGAAGCCCCACATACCCCCTCATGCTGTGGAATGTACCACTTGAGGTACGTGTAGCACAGGTTGAGAATTTCTAACCTAGAGGATGCCCTGTCCAAGGCGGTCACATCTCTATGTCCTCTCTTATTGAGATGATGTGCTGGTGGAAATCAGGGAGCGTCAACCTTGGGCATTCCATCTGCTGTGAAACTACAACTTCCAGCATGCATACTATGCTGTTCTTGTAACTCCCTTAGAAATGAAAGGAGGATTCTGGGAGTTGTAGTTTCACAACAGCCAGCTTGCTAATCCCTGGCAATGTAAGCCAATATTTTTAAGGTGTGCCTTTGTAGGCATGTCCTTGAATGAATACACACACGTCCTATAATTTATGGAGCGGCCACACAGATCTACAAAGCTTACAGAAGTGTGCATGGTCCCAGAGAAAGGGATCAGTGTGGTACCTACAAAAAATGCAGATTAAAAATCTGATCACGTGCATGAGGCATAAAAATTCATCACAATAGCAGTCACTTTACCAATGGCAGATACCTGCAGCAAGAACTCATGGGCATGGCTGTATTATGGCTCTGGCTGCACCGAGCAGAATAGGGCGGGTGGTTCCACAGAGGTAAGAATCTGACATGTGCCCCCGAGAAGTATCGCCACTAGAGGAGAACATCTCCATACGCAGTGCACGGTGGCCTCACAGCTCAGGAGTCATATCAGATCCATGCACATTGCTCTTCCCTGTCATTTCTCCTTTGGGCTGTCCGTCTCATAATATTGCCCTGGTAACGATGAGATTTTAATAGCCAGTTTTCATTTGCCCAGATACAAAAACTGTCAGTTTCATTGAGGTAATAAATATATTGTTTTGTCTTCAGCGAGATTTATAGAAGACTCCAGGGCAACCTGCGCTTACTTATGCTCAAGGTTAATGGTGTTTGGATTGATTTTTTTTCGCACTCCAGAGGACAGGGCGATATTGAAATGGATAAAAGGTCTTCTTCTGCTCCTGAGCAATGACCGCAACATAACCAATTTTTTATTGGGTCGTTATTTGGGTACAATAGCGAAACCTGGCATTGCCGATTTCTCCGCGTATCTCTTCTTGTTTCTACTCCAGTATAATGATAGAAGTCATGTAGGTTTCAGAACAATCCCAATCCTATGAATGTTTATTGCTGAGCTCAATATAACGGGAAACAGTGAAACATAATGTGTTATCACGGCCTATGGTATACTCTGTGACACTGTTGCCACACTTGCGGTTGCCCGCAGCAGTGTCTCGGCCTTCTGGGTGATTGCCATGCATGCTGTTGCCGGTGGTTACGTGTGGTTCAGTATGCTTGTGTGTGCACTTCCCCTTTAAGTTGTATCCTCCCTCTGTCTGGTGCTGTAAGGGTTAACTCCCTGACTGGGTGTGGTCACTTGGCTTATCTTCTATGGTTTCCTGGCTGGAGTCAGTTGTACTTCAGCTGTTGTTGGTGCTGGAGCTCTGCTCCAGTCCAGGGTGTTCCATCTGTCCAGTGAGGGCCACCCTTGTGGTCATCAATGTTATCCCGGTGTCTCCTTTCCTTCCTGTCCCTATTTGTATGGAGTGGGTTATGTTAAGGGTGTTTGTATGTCTAGTTTGGTGTTACATATCTGGTGGTGTTTGGTGTCCAGCTTGTTTACTAGACATTCCCCTGTCTCATGTTTATTGCAGCTATGGTTGTCCTGGGTTCCTGTGTGGTTTGTGGTGTGTGCTGTGTCTTTTAATGTTGGTGTGGACAGCAGCACTAGTGCACGGGTTCCAGTCAGAGTGTCTGTGGCAGGTAAGTGTGTTATTGGTTTCGCTTACCTGCCATCTCCTTTTGCTGTATGTGTTCCCCTCTCCTTGCAGCCTGGCCTCAGATAGAGACTCCTGTTCCTCCATGACTGGGATGAACAGGTCGTCTCTTCCCTGCACCTTGGTGAGGGATTACCAGGGTGACTTAGGGTCTCTTGGAATCCTGAGTATGAGTCGTCCTACCATCGGGGTCCGCTCATATGGTGAGGAGTCATGGAGAGGATTAGGGACGCTGTAGGAGGTGACCTGCTCCCTTATTACTCATTTTGGCCAGGCTGATACCCTTTTACCCTTTGACACCGCACGGTGGGGGGGTTTCCCCCACTCCCCGCCGTGACAGTTATATACAATCAGATGTCAAGTCCTATCAGTAGGGCCAGACCACAGAATTAATAAGACTGGGTTTCCAGGCAATCCTGCCTGCTCGTGGTGGCCAGTGCCTGCGTGAATTTGAAGGTAATAACTCACATATTTGTGCAACCATTGGTCACCTCATGGGGGCGCCAAATCGGGTTGTGCCCAGGAAAACCAACCTTATAGTGACGGTCATTCCTGCTGCCGGTTACACCCAATATTTTGCAAGGATGGACTCAATTTGACACAATATCAGGGCCCCATGAATGTCATTAAAGTAGTACCCTGCTGTCAATATGCTTCTTCCATGCGTTATTTCGGTGGATTTACCTATACTGTAGTTTTTTAGTGTTGTATTTCTGTACTTTTGCATGTTTTGGGGTGTACTTTTGCACATGAGGTTTTGGTGTATTTTTTGGTTAAAAAACTCAAGCTTCAGATGTGAGCTAAATGTCTATGGGAATTCTGAAATTCAAGACCCAGAAGCACTGGAGTTTTTTTTATGTCTCTGGAGCTGAAGCAATGGCATTTTGTTCAGATGTTTTTAACCCAATCTCTATAAGTAGAAAAAAAAATATTAAAAAAGGGGCCATTCAAACGTGTGAAAATAAAAATGGCACAAAAAAATACATAGAGTATACAAAAAAAACTTGTGGTTTTCATGGTAGCGGTTAAAAAAAAAAAGCTATCAAAAATTTGTACATGAAGGAGCTGTTAGGCCCCTTTCACACGAGCGAGTTTTCCGCATGAGTGCAATACGTGACGTGAATGCATAGCACCCGCACGGAATCTGGACTTATTCATTTAAATGGGTCTGTGTATATGAGCGGTGGTTTTCACGCATCACTTTTGCGTTGCGTGAAAATCGCAGCATGTTCTATATTCCGCGATTTTCACGTTGAGGTGAATGGGTCTGCAATGCGATTTTCACGGATGATTGCTAAGAGATGTTGTTTGTAAACATTCAGTATTTTATCATGCGCGTGAAAAACTCAGTAAATCGCATTGCACCCGCGTGATAAAAACTGAACAACTGAACGCGATCGCAAACAAAACTGAATGGCTTTGTTTGCGAAATCGCGCAGTTTTCACTAAATGCATCCGCACATAATCTGGACACACTCGTCTGCAAGGGGCCTTAATCTATTTTTTCGGTGTTCGTCCAAGTCCATGCACTGCAGCACCTGCCTCTCTGAAAATAGCCCATAAAACTGATCCTTCTGGGCGTACTGTCTCAAGATGCCAAGTGTGGAGTGACACAGACAAAACAGCCAGAGACATAAAGCAGTGCAATGGCTGCCATTATACGTTGCACGTGTATGTAACATTGCATACAGATCCGTTTTTTACTTAGATGTGGTTTTACACAAGTGAAGGAAGTAGTTAAGATCTTCTGTACTTTTTCTATAGTCTTTGCTTCTTGCATCTGAGTTTTGTCCTCTGGGTTTTTCTTGCTTTTTTTATTTCATTTATGACCATGAATCATTATCTGTTTCATCTTGTATTCTGGATGTGCTCTTGCCTTTTGGCAGACGTTCCAGCTCTGTTGGGTACTGTAATTTTTACTTACTAAATATAGTACCCTGGAATTAAAACTTTCAGCAAAAATGGTAACATATGCATTTCAAGAGCACAATCCCGTTGATTGGAAAGCACTTCCACCATGTAACCTCAAAAGGCAATAGATTCTGGAAGGCTAGTGACATAACTTCCCAAATAAATAGAAACAGGCGCACATACTGTATATTATTCTTGTGTTGAAATGCAGCATTAAAACAAATGGCAAATAGATAGGAGACTTGATTCTTAGTGTACAGTCGTGGCCAAAAGTTTTGAGAATTACATAAATATTGGAAATTGGAAAAGTTGCTTCTTAAGTTTTTATAATAGCAATTTGCATATACTCCAGAATGTTATGAAGAGTGATCAGATGAATTGTATAGTCCTTCTTTGCCATGAAAATTTACTTAATCCCCAAAAAAATTTCCACTGTATTTCATTGCTGTCATTAAAGGACCTGCTGAGATAATTTCAGTAATCGTCTTGTTAACTCAGGTGAGAATGTTGACAAGCACAAGGCTGGAGATCATTATGTCAGGCTGATTGGGTTAAAATAGCAGACTTGACCTGTTAAAAGGAGGGTGATGCTTGAAATCATTGTTCTTCCATTGTTAACCATGGTGACCTGCAAAGAAACGTGTGCAGCCATCATTGCTTTGCATGAAAAATGGCTTCACAGGCAAGGATATTGTGGCTACTAAGATTGCACCTCAATCAACAATTTATAGGATCATCAAGAACTTCAAGGAAAGAGGTTCAATTCTTGTTAAGAAGGCTTCAAGGCGTCCAAGAAAGTCCAGCAAGCGCCAGGATCGTCTCGTAAAGAGGATTCAGCTGCGGGATCGGAGTGCCACCAGTGCAGAGCTTGCTCAGGAATGGCAGCAGGCAGGTGTGAGCGCATCTGCACGCACAGTGAGGCGAAGACTTTTGGAAGATGGCCTGGTGTGAAAAAGGGCAGCAAAGAAGCCACTTCTCTCCAAAAAAACCATCAGGGACAGATTGATCTTCTGCAGAAAATATGGTGAATGGACTGCTGAGGACTGGGGCAAAGTCATATTCTCCGATGAAGTCTCTTTCCGATTGTTTGGGGCATCAGGAAAAAGGCTTGTCCGGAGAAGAAAAGGTGAGCGCTACCATCAGTCCTGTGTCATGCCAATGTAACGGTCAGCAGAGGAAGAGACCGTAGAGCAGGACTCAAGTACAGTGCAGCAGACAAGGAGGCTGAAGTAGAAACCGGCTTTATTAAAGGAGAACTCTAACTGCCGGAGAAGCAGATTTACAATATGAACAGCTTGAGAATTCACAACAAAGATAATGGAAATTTGCATAAAGAACACAAATGAATCACAAACACAAGTACAGACAATAGCAGGCTACTCTCTTCTAGGTAGTCCTATCTGTCCCCGCTACCCGGGGTGCACCTCTACGGTGCACTAAACTAAATCCTATTCCACTATGTCCTAGCTCCGGTTAGCATCAGTGCACTCACAGTTCGGTGTCCGGCACATGCAGGCAGATACAGTCTGGGTCCCGATCTGGTTGCTTGCTTGCTTCAGCGTGGCTCAGCTCTGGCCTCTCTTTGTAGTCTCTGTAACTCTGGTTAGAGATAATCAGCAGCTCTGGACGTGTAATCAGGCAGGGCCTGGAATTCACTCACAGTTCCTCTGGTAAGTGCCTCACACTACAGCAGTCTCTCTTCTACACCAGGACACATCAGCTCAGTCAGAGAGCAAACACACTCTAATGTCCCAGATACTGTGTCAGCAGGCAGGGAGCAATCACTCTAATCTTCCCTGTGGATCTCCCTCTCAGTGCACAGCGTCCTTCTTCCTGTGTACTCAGACACCTTCAGCCCAGGCTCTCTGCTCAGCCCGGGAAAAACACTTAACTGCTTGTCCTCTGGAAACAACTCCTCACACTGTCCTACTCAGCCACAGTGGCCTCTGGTGGCTGGAGGGAAACATGACAGTCTGCTATATATATATGTGTTGGAAATATTGCTGGATGATCAGGGCTGCCTCTTACATGCCTCCCCACTTAAAGGTGGCCGTCCTCGGCCTTGCTATATAGTCCATAGAAATAATGGTTAATGTAACTTTTTATACAGCAGTACAACATTGTCCACAATACATACAGGTGGACCAAATGAACTCATCAGCAGCGTACCTGTTTGGTGGAACCCCTGCAGTAAGCCTACTGGATCTCCGGAGGTCCTGGCTATCTGTTACGACCTGACTCTCTCCACTAGGAACTGCCAGTCTGGATTCATCCACCACAATAGGAGGTTCGGGTGTGTCCGAGGGCCCCTCTCCATTACGGGCTGGCAATGGTTCTGTGACAGTGCCTTCATCACCTGTAACCTGGGAGGCTCCTTCAGTGTTGGGAGCAATCCACCAGTCTTCACCATAATCTCCATCAGAGATAACAAGTTCTGAGTATGGGGCAGGAGGAGGTGTCCTCTGAACAGGTGCGGGATCTTTGGACCGGCATGGCCGTAACATATTCCTATGTAGAGTCCGTGAAGCAAATTCCTCATTCTCAACCTGCACTTCGTAGACCGGACCATTAGGGTACACTCTCTTGATCACTTTATACGGCTGTACTTCCCAACGCTCACTCAACTTGCCTCTGGGACGTTTCTCTCGTACCAGTACCCGATCCCCAGGCTGCAATGGAACCTCCTGAACTGGAGGACGGTCTGTATGAGCTCTCTCCTGTAACCGCTGACCTGCCAACCGGCGAATGGTCTCGAGACGCCGACGGTGTTCTTTCACCCATGAGGTGGTTGATCGCTCTATTAGGTCTTCTGGCTGTTCTAGGTTTAATTCCACGATCTCTCGACCAGCCCTACCGAACAGTAACATGTATGGGGTGTAACCGGTGGTGGTGTGGACACGATTATTGTAAGCCCAGACTAATTCTGGCAGGTAGTCAGGCCAGTGTGCCCTCTTGTCTTCCTCTAGCGTCCTCAGCATTTGCAGCAATGTGCGGTTGAAGCGCTCACAGGCTCCGTTTCCTTGGGGATGATAAGGAGTTGTCCTGGATTTTTCAATGCCGTACAGTCGATGTAGCTCTTCCATCACTTTTCCTTGAAAGCACGCCCCTTGATCTGAATGGATCCGCTTTGGACACCCATAGACCCGAATGAAGTCTTGACAAATGGCTCGTGCCGCGGACTCGGCCGTCTGGTCCCGAGTTGGGGTGACTACTGCAAACTTGGAGAAGTGGTCGATCATGACCAGGCAATACTGTGGACCTCTTGACGATTGTCCCACAAGAAGATAGTCTATCATCAACACTTCCAGCGGTTCTGTGGTCTGGATGGACTGTAGGGGTGCTCTCTGTTCTGTACTCTTCGCGAGTTCACACACTCGACACTGTCGGCAAACTTCTTCAACTGTGGCCTCCAGTCGCGGACAATACACATAACGCTGCAGCCACTGGTATGTCTTGACTGGCCCGAAGTGAGCTCCAAACTCATGAGCCTCTTTGGCTATCTCCCGTGCCATTCTTCTGGGTATCACTACCTGCCACCTCGCCTCTAGGTCGGCAGGCTGTTGCCACTTGCGGAACAAAACAGCTCCATGCACTTCCAGTCTGTCCCATTGATGTAGAACGGACTTCATCTCGGCATCCAGATCAGTCCTTTCTTCTTTGTTGGGTTTCCTGCACTGGGTTACCCAGCTTTTCATTTGCTGCAGTCCAATGTCTTCATCTTGCAATCTGCCCCATTCTTCATTAGTTCTCCCCAATGCTTTGGGTAGCTTACGGGCCTCCCCACTTATCTGGGCCGCGACTGTTGGGGGAGTGAACTTGCGGAAGTCAGGAGTTTCATCTTCTTCCTTTCGTTCATCCATATCCCCTACTGGAGTTTCAAAAGTAACCCTCGAGAGACCATCAGCATTAGTGTTCTCTGTAGCGGAGCGGTAGCGAATTGAGAAGTCATACTTTGCGAGGCGAGCCGCCCAGCGTTGCTCCAGGGCTCCCAACTTGGCAGTACCCAGATGGGCCAGGGGATTGTTATCCGTCCGTACGAAGATCTTAGCTCCTGTCAGATATCCTGCAAATTTCTCCGTCATAGCCCACACCAGGGCAAGGAGTTCCAGCCGGAAGGAACTGTAGTTATGGGGGTTTCGCTCCGTATCTCGCAAGGATCTACTGGCATAAGCGATCACTCTCTCATGTCCATCTTGTACCTGCGACAGGACTGCCCCAAGTCCGTAGAGGCTGCCATCAGTAGCTAAGATGAATGGTTTATCAAAATCGGCATAAGCCAAGATGGGGGCCGATGTCAGGGCTTCTTTCAGGGCCTGGAAGGCCTCTTCCTGTTTCTGTCCCCAGGGGATACTTTGGCCCTTGGGTTGCCCAGCCGTTCCTCTCAACAACTCATTCAGAGGGCCCGCTATTTTTGCGTAGTCTTTGATGAACCGCCGGTAGTACCCAGTCAGTCCCAGGAAGGCCTTCAACTCACGCAGTGTTCTCGGCACTATCCATTGTCGTATTGCAGCCACTTTGTCTTGGGACGGTAGCACTCCGTCTTGGGACACCCTATGGCCCAGGTACTCGATCTCCCTCTTGAAGAGATGACACTTCTTTGGCTTTACCTTCAGGCCATGGGATCGCAGTCGCTCGAGTACCTGCCCTAGCCGATTCAAGTGTTCTTGAAAAGTAGCAGAGTATACGATGATATCGTCTAGGTATATCAGAGTGGCTTCAAAATTCAGGTCTCCCAGGCATCTCTCCATCAGCCGCTGGAAGGTTCCAGGGGCATTAGTCAGTCCGAATGGCATCCTGTTGAATTCAAATAACCCCATGGGGAGTATGAATGCTGTCTTTGCCTTGTCCTGCTCAGCCACTGGTACTTGCCAGTACCCACTTGCTAGATCCAGGGTGGAGAAGTATTTGGCTCGTCCTAGAGCCGTCAGAGACTCCTCGATGCGTGGCAGAGGATATGAGTCTCGCGCAGTGCAAGCATTCAACCGCCGGTAATCCACACAAAATCGAATAGTGCCGTCCTTCTTCTTGACAAGCACCACTGGGGCTGCCCAAGGGCTCTGGCTTCCCCGCACCACTCCGGAATCTATCATCTGTTTCAATAGCGTCTTCACTTCCTGGTACAACTTGGGCGGAATCTGTCGATATCTCTCCCGAATTGGTGGAGTGTCCCCCGTCGGTATATCATGTGTGATAGCATTCGTGCAGCCAAAGTCATCGGCGTGGCGGGCAAATGCAGCCTGATTCTCCCACAGCATGGTTTCAACTGCTCGCTGTTGGTCTAAACTGAGAGCCTTAACATCTATCTCCATTTGATCCAAGATGGTTCCCCCATTCCATTCTGGGGTCGGCGCCTCTTCTGCACTGGCAGTAACTGCCAGGGTCCAACCAGCATCCCCTATCGGAGCTAGAGTCACTTCTCTCTGACTCAGGATTTCTCCCTGATGTAGGTACACACGAGCCAGTTCCACCCCTGGCGTCAAGGGAACTTCTAGATATCCCACATTCACAGCTCTTATGGGTACTCGTCCATTCTGGACCACTCCCAGTGTCCGGGCCACCAGGACGTCCTGACCCAGCTCTCCTAGGCCTGTTGGTTCAACGAACACCTCCATGCCTTCAAGATTACGGAAAGTTCCCACGGGTAACGTCAGCACGGTCTCCCGACCAGGGGGAAGGGTGAAGGTAGCCTTTCCTGGCGCTCGGATCGTTCCCACCGCCTGGTGTGCTGGTACACTTTTCTGTGTTCCACAAAAACTGATTAGCCGTTGAAATGCTTTCTGGGTAGGTTTGTGCGGGGTGGCTTGTTTCCAGTAACCCGGCCCCCGTTTGGTGAACATGATCTGATCCAATTCTCGCAGGATATTCATGCCCATTATCACCGGCACATCTTCTTTGAACGTTTCGGGGACCAACAAGATACCTTTCCGCCCCACTTCCTGTCCACATAGCCGTACATTCATCCACACGACCCCTGTGACAGGAATCTGTTGTTGGTTAGCCGCTGTAACCCGGACCAGTGTCTCTCGTTCTGGCTTGGCCAGCGCTTGAAAGTAACGGTAGAAGAATGACTCGGGCATAGTTGTCACTTGAGACCCAGTATCCACTAAGCAGTCGACAGGAACACCTTCAAACTCAGCTCGTATAGTGGGGCACCCTGCGACCAGGTGTTCGGAGCTTTGCTGGGTAACTTGGCTCTCCACCTCCCCTGCAGTACGCCCCACTACTGCAGGGGTCGGTAGTTTAACGGCGGCTCTTGGCGTCCAGCTGGATTATTCCGACACTCTCTGGCGAAATGTCCTAGATCTCCACACCGCCAACACTGTGCCCCTTGACGGCCCACTTTTTGCCTGCGAGTGGGAGGTGCCCTCAGAGCTTGGCTGGATGGCCCCACTGAAGGGTAATGAGGGGCTTGATGGTATGGTAAACTAGCATAAGGGCATTCGGGTGTAGGAACCCACGGAGTCGCCTGATAGGTTTGTTGTCGGGCTGGATAGGCAGCCTCAGTAGTATAGCGCGACTCTATCCGTTTCTCCAGGTGTGTCAACTTTTCGTGCATGGCACTCAGGGAGCTCTGCAAGTCTTGTACCACTCTGACCAGGGCTTCCTCATTTCTTGTAACCCCGGGGGGTGTAACGGTCTGGGTCCGTATTACTCCAGAAGCATAGCCGTCTTCTTTGTTTCGCGTCACGGCCTCTGCCAAAATTTGTCGAAAGGTTAGGGTAGGGTCTACTCTGACTCGTTCCCGCAGAGCCTGTTTCAGGGGATTGCTGTAGAGCCCCAGAATAAATTGTTCCCGCAGTATCCGGTCTATGGGTCCCATGCCAGTAACCCCATCTGCCTCTTTTTTTTGTACCTCGGCCAACACTTCCTATAGGGCTGTAGCGTACTGAGAGACACCTTCGTCTTCCCGTTGAATCCGGTAAAAAAAACTTTGCCCGGAGGTGCCCTGCACTGGCTGTTTCCCCATATATTTCTTCCAGGAATCTCACCATCTCTTGCAATGTATTGCGCGTGGCTTCTGGTTGTAGGAGAACATTTCTTCGGGCCTCACCCTCGAGAGCGGCCAAAGCAATTTCTACTTGTAGTTCTGGGCTGACATTGTAAATCCTAACAGCACTCTGTAACCTTGTCACCCAGTCTGACAGTGTCATGTTCTGGCCATCAAATTTGGGTAGCAAGTTGAACAACGTGCCAATAGGAAGGGCCCTTGCAAGGGTTCCACCATTGCCTGAGGTACTCACATTAACATCATGCACATTGCCTTCAGCCGCCTCCATCTCTGTGACTGTACCCTGCTCGCAGCGCCACTTGTAACGGTCAGCAGGGGAAGAGACCGTAGAGCAGGACTCAAGTACAGTGCAGCAGACAAGGAGGCTGAAGTAGAAACCGGCTTTATTAAAGGAGAACTCTAACTGCCGGAGAAGCAGATTTACAATATGAACAGCTTGAGAATTCACAACAAAGATAATGGAAATTTGCATAAAGAACACAAATGAATCACAAACACAAGTACAGACAATAGCAGGCTACTCTCTTCTAGGTAGTCCTATCTGTCCCCGCTACCCGGGGTGCACCTCTACGGTGCACTAAACTAAATCCTATTCCACTATGTCCTAGCTCCGGTTAGCATCAGTGCACTCACAGTTCGGTGTCCGGCACATGCAGGCAGATACAGTCTGGGTCCCGATCTGGTTGCTTGCTTGCTTCAGCGTGGCTCAGCTCTGGCCTCTCTTTGTCGTCTCTGTAACTCTGGTTAGAGATAATCAGCAGCTCTGGACGTGTAATCAGGCAGGGCCTGGAATTCACTCACAGTTCCTCTGGTAAGTGCCTCACACTACAGCAGTCTCTCTTCTACACCAGGACACATCAGCTCAGTCAGAGAGCAAACACACTCTAATGTCCCAGATACTGTGTCAGCAGGCAGGGAGCAATCACTCTAATCTTCCCTGTGGATCTCCCTCTCAGTGCACAGCGTCCTTCTTCCTGTGTACTCAGACACCTGCACCCCAGGCTCTCTGCTCAGCCCGGGAAAAACACTTAACTCCTTGTCCTCTGGAAACAACTCCTCACACTGTCCTACTCAGCCACAGTGGCCTCTGTTGGCTGGAGGGAAACATGACAGTCTGCTATATATATATGTGTTGGAAATGTTGCTGGATGATCAGGGCTGCCTCTTACACTAACAGTAAAGCATCCTGAGACCATTCATGTGTGGGGTTGCTTCTCATCCAAGGTAGTGGGCTCACTCACAATTTTGCCCAAATACACAGCCATGAATAAAGAATGGTACCAAAACACCCTCCAACAGCAACTTCTTCCAACAATCCAACAACAGTTTGGTGAAGAACAATGCATTTTCCAGCACGATGGAGCATCGTACCATAAGGCAAAAGTGATAACTAAGTGGCTCGGGGACAAAAACATTGACATTTTGGGTCCATGGCCTGGAAACTCCCCAGATCTTAACCCCATTGAGAACTTGTGGTCAATCCTCAAGAGGCAGGTGGACAATAGTGTTGATCACGAATATTCGAATTTCGAATTTTTATCGCGAATATAGGTACTTCGAAAATTCGCGAATATTTCGAATATAGTTATATATATTCGTAATTTCGAATATTCGATTTTTTTCCCTTTTTTTTTTTTTTTTTTTTTAAAATCAGTACACATGATCCCTTCCTGCTTCTAGCTTGTGGGCCAATAAGAAGGCTGCAATATACTTGACTTTAGGAGTAGTGATGAGCGGCAGGGGTCATATTCTAAAATGCACAATTTTTTTTTCTTGAAAAAATCGGCATGGTAATGATTGTGTAATATGCGAATTTTCGTAATTAGCATTTTCTGATTCGAATTTTTATTGCGAATTTTTCAACTTTAAGACAAAGAAGATTATAGCACTATATTAGCTAAATTGCTCTAAATTCGTTTTTTCGAATATTCGCTATATTGCTATATATTCTTGTTTTAGAATATTACAAATATTCGAAAAAACGAAGTTATAGCAATATAGTGAGTATTCGAAAAATCTAATATAGAGCAATTTAGCTAATATAGTGCTATAATCTTTGTCTAATAGTTGTAAGTTGAAAAATTCACAATAAAAATTCGAATCAGAAAATTAGAATTACGAAAATTTGCATATTACACAATCATTACCTTGACGATTTTTTTCAAGAAAAAAAATCGCGAATTTTCGAATTTCCGAATTTTCGAATATTCGGCGAATATTCTAAAAATATTCGCTAAATATCGCGAATTCGAATATGACCCCTGCCGCTCATCACTAGTGGACAAACAAAAACCCACTAATTCTGACAAACCCCAAGAAGTGATTATGAAAGAATGGGTTGCTATCAGTCAGGAATTGGCCCAGAAGTTGATTGAGAGCATGCCCAGTCGAATTGCAGAGGTCCTGAAAAAGAAGGGCCAACACTGCAAATACTGACTCTGCATAAATGTCATGTAATTGTCGATAAAAGCCTTTGAAACGTATGAAGTGCGTGTAATTATATTTCACAGAAACAACTGAAACTAAGATCTAAAAGCAGTTTAGCAGCAAACTTTGTGAAAACTTTTGGCCACGACTGTACATTCACACAACTGCCATTAAAACAGATAAACTGGCATTTTTTTCATTGTCATTTAGCATCAGTGTGTGCACCCATTTTCTGGCAGTTCATCTGTTTTTAATAGGAATTTTGCATCCACTTTTAATGTTTGTTAAAAACAGCCATTAAAAACTAAATAATTTCATAGGCTTTTTTTTATTTTTTATATTTCCAACCCCTGCAGTGCCCTTAGTATATATAATGAACCCCATTGGGCCATCTAGACATCCAATGGCCCCCAAGGTGCTTCTCAGTATAAAGAATGATCCCCATAGTGTCCCCAGCATAAATAATAGTCCCTATAGTGCCCCTAGTATAAAGAATAGTGCCCCATAGTGCCTCCTAGTATAACAAATGTCCTCCATAGTGCCCCAGTATAAGTAATGTCCCCCATAGAGCCCCCAGTATAAGTAAAGGCTCCCTTTGTGCCCCCAGTATAAGTATGTTGTGATGTCACAACACTGGGAGCATCAGGTCCTTCTGTCTCCAGTATGAGGGAGTTCTTTTTATTTTAACCCCTGAACGGCCCCATTTTTACATAGTATACCCTTTTTTAACGGCCATTAGAAGGGTACACATCTCTCTAAATGGCCGTTAAAAATGGCCACATTGATTTTAATGGGGTCAGTCCGGCTGTGTAAAATAGGTAAATAGGACGACCTTTTTTTTTACTGCTGCTTTTACTGACCATTAAAAATTTTGCCATGTGAATAACCTCATAGTCTTTCATTAGTTCTGAAATGTCCGTGTGACAGCCGTTACAAAAAACGGCCTACACGGCCATTTTGTGAACGAGCTCTTACCCCATTGCGTTTCATGCATTATAAGGGTGCCCTCACACGCTAAGGAATTTTTCACAATAAAATCCACTATGATAGCTTATACAGGTAAAATGGGATGGGCAGCACCACTATCAGCAAGGTGCAGTCGGCGTGCCGGCGGCTGTGGGGGCGATCCACCTCCAAAATGTACAAATAAAGAATTCCGCAGCACATCCAAATCGTAAAAAAGGAGAAAAAGGCTTTATTCACCAGACATGCGACGTTTCAATCCTCTCAATGGGATTTTTCTCAAGCAGTGATACAGTGGGCAGTGCAGTGTACATATTTAAGCAACTTCACATCATTATACAATCAACAAATTAAATACATTTATTAGAGACAATACTTTCAAAAATATTAATACAGACAGTATTATCAGTATGCTGGCACAATCACAACCTGTCCCAGATCTCAATAAAGTGATATAGTGTCGATTCTTCTCTGTCACGGCTGAGGATGGGGAAAATCCTCAGCCGTGCGATGCCAGAAGATGTCCAGTCGCTACTCGGCCAGGGCAACAGAATTAGGGAGCAGGTCACCTCCTATTGCGTCCCTAACACTGACCCTGTCTCCTGTCCGTATGAGCCGACCCTGATGGTAGGAGGGCTCATACTCTGGAACCTAATAGTCCCTACAAGCCCTCAGGATGGCCCTGAACTAAGGAGCAGGGTAAGACGACCTGTTCCTCCTCGGCACGGAGGAACAGGAGTCTCACTGCCAAGCAGCATGGAGATGGGGAACGTAAACAGATCTATGGACATGACAGGTGAACCCAACAGTTCCACACTAACCTGCCACAGCCTTGCTGACTGGAACCCGTGCTCAGAAAACGTTGTCCACACAAACATAAGAGTAACAGCACACACATAAGAACACTCAGGAACCAGGACATCCATAGCTGCACTAAAAACCAAAGACATAGGACATCAACAAAACATCAAGGTTATGGATTTATGACCGGAAGGGTGGCCCTTACTAGAAGGACGGTTACAGGATAACAAGAGGACGACTCCAGCAACATGCCTGGAGTACCCCACCAGAGAACTGATCTGGACTGATAGTTTATAGCCCATGTAGCCACACCCAACAGTCAGACACACCCAGTGACTCACACACACACTGGGAAGGGAGTTAACCCTTCCAGCACCAGGGAAGGGAAACACCAACTTAAAGGGGAAGTGCACACAATAACATAAAACCTAGTGCACACATACACACACACCTAACAAAGAGGAAGCTAGGTGTAACCGCATGAAGATGCCGCAAGCTGCCTAGCACCAGCTCAGGCTGCTATCTGCGACAATCTCCAACCACTTGTTGCCCGCGGCAACCACAAGTGAGGCAACACACAAGCAGCCCTCACCTGTGGTTGAACAACCAAAAACAGACCGCAGGCAACCGCATGCGGTTAAGGAGTCACGGTCATGGCCATGGCCGTGACATTCTCATGACCGTTTCAGCATAACCATATATAATACAAAATAATCTAATTGTGACAATCATTAACACATGTGTGGGTCTTCTTCAAAACCCAAAGTGTACAGGTGTACCTTCAGTGAAGTGATGAGCTGGGTCGCAGGAGCGCACGATGTGGTCAATCCACGTGGGTCCCGGCGTCTCTAACATTACATTGCGCATGTCAAAGGACCTTCCTGAATACTCCGATCACGTGATCATCCATTCAGACCGATCATCAGGATGCGCATGTCCAAGGACCTTAGAACACGTGATCATACCATGTGATCGCACCCCCGATCATGTGACTAGATGTATCACATCGTCAGGAGGGCAATGTAAGATTCCAAATGCTCCGCAGTTTCGTGGTCACATCAGGGAATATGGTCGCATGTTCAATGTTCTCAAATGTATGAAAATCATATCTGGAGCATTATAGTTTTGCTGAAGTACCTCACACATATCAAGATGTAAAATCATTGAGATAAAAACTGTGGATATACGTATGAAACTTGACATAATACACAGATTTGCAACGGCTCCACGTAGAGTCCCATTGTAATCCGCACGCTACCAGTTCACTTGTGAAAAAACAAGGCAGATGGGTCAACGATCAATCTGAGAGGTGAAGGTGACTATATAGTCACCTTCACCTCTCAGATTACTGAAGGTACACCTGTACTGAAGGTACACCTGTACACTTTGGGTTTTGAAGAAGACCCACACCTGTGTTAATGATTGTCACAATTAGATTATTTTGTATTATATATGGTTATGCTGAAACTGTCATGAGAAGGATCGACACTATATCACTTTATTGAGATCTGGGACAGGTTGTGATTGTACCAGCATACTGATAATACTGTCTGTATTAATATTTTTGAAAGTATTGTCTCTAATGAATGTATTTAATTTGTTGATTGTATAATGATGTGAAGTTGCTTAAATATGTACACTGCACTGCCCACTGTGTCACTGCTTGAGAAAAATCCCATGGAGAGGATTGAAACGTCGCATGTCTGGTGAATAAAGCCTTTTTCTACTTTTTTACGATTTGGATGTGCTGCGGAATTCTTTATGATGGCTTATAGGGATGAAAAGTGCCAATGGCTGCTTCTTTTCCGCTGCGGAATATTAATTCCGCAGCAGAACAAAACGCAGATAATGTTTTGTTGTGGATTTCATGTAGCTGAATGTCTCCATTTATTTCAATGGAGATGTAATCCGAACAGAAATCCACAACGTAATTCAAAAAGAAAATACCCATTTGGTTCCATTGTGAAAAAATCTGCAGCAAAAACCGCACTTAAGCATGTCCTACATGTCTCGCAGTGCTTTTAGTCAGTAAAAGGCCCTTTTCATCTAATATTAATCCTTGTGAATTGTCTCCAAGAGATTGAGAAGATTATTGCCTTATGCAAAAAGGATCAATGATAAGGGAAAACCTGAACGTTCAACATGAAAACTCTTTATTGGTAATTGTGAATGCAGCGCTAGAAAATGCTAGCAAATGTATAATGAATGATGGAAATGTCTCTGATGGGTAGAAACACTGCTAACATATTAATGTACTTTCCATGGAAATCCATCTTTTGTCTGTCACCACTAGTCCGCAGTGACATTGTACGCCTAATGACAAAATGTCATTTGACCTCATTGTCCATTAAGGTCACCTACAGCACTCATGGCAAGATTAAAAGACCATATATTAGTCACAAATAATAGCCCTGTCAGAGAAAACAAAACTTAATGCAAAATAAATTAAGTTGATAATAAACACTATAAACAGATCAGTAAAAAGAGATCTTATTGTGTCCCAGAGCTACTGTAATGAGACCCCGATTGTCCGTGTAGTAAAAGGGTATGAATTAAATAATCAATGCAGTGTCTGTGGTTGCTCTGCTCCTAAAAGCCCCTTCACACTTGCCAATGCACAGGCAATGATCAAGAAGGAAGCACTCCTGCAAGATAATCGCCTGATCACCGAGCAGACATGATACCTGCATTTATATGCAACCACGGTTGCCAACCGTTCAGAAATTTCTGTCCCTAAGGCCTCATGCACACGACCGTTGTTCTGGTCCGCATCCCAGCCGCACTTGTTGCAGCTCGCGTGCAGACCCTATCACTTTAATGGGGCAGCAAAAGATGTGGACAGCACTGTCCACATCCGTTGCTCTGTTACGTAGCCCCGCAAAAAAAATATAACATGTCCTATTCTTGTCCGTTTTGTGGAGAAGAATAGGCATTTCTATAATGGGCTGCCTGTTCCGTTCCGCAACCTGCGGAAGGCAAACAGGCGGCTTCCATGTTTTGCGGATCCGGAATTTGCGGACCGCCAAAAATGGAACGGTCGTGTGCATGAGGCCTAACAGTCCCTAAAAATAGTCTTTTTACTGTGTCCGTGAAAAAGAAATGGATGTGTCTGTGATTTTCTTTTAGTGGTAGTTGAGTAGATTATTTTGGTGGTAATTATCTTCATGTTACAGCTCACGTAAATGCTGTAATGAGTTCTCAGTAATCTGAGCTGTAGACATGGATTACTTATTATTTTTCATATTCATTATGGTTTTCCAAATTATCCATAAAAATGTTGGCTGGCTGTGATTTTGGGATTAGTTTTCCAGAAAAAAAG
This sequence comes from Bufo gargarizans, assembly GCF_014858855.1. NCBI lineage: Eukaryota > Metazoa > Chordata > Amphibia > Anura > Bufonidae > Bufo > Bufo gargarizans. The sequence continues at coordinate 234,980,575 of NC_058080.1, forward strand.
ATAAATTCCAACCTTATTTCATCTTGTTTCCAGGTTTGAGGTGGACCAGCAGGGTACTAGAGCCTCCTTTTTCAATTGCAGTTTTCCCCAATAAACTTTTGCTTTCACTCTAATATTGTAATCTCCTATATCACATATATCATCATTACATTCACACATAGAAAGTTTCATTATTTCTTTAGCTCTGTATGTACTAAAGAAGACAAAGGAGCTGATATAGATGGTGCCAGTGTTGTTAATATTGTACATCCAGAATTAAAGGGGTTTTCCAGGCTTTTACTATTGATGACCTTTCCTCACGATAGTAGAAAAAATTGTGCAGGAGCAGCACTCAACGGTCCGTCCTTGTTGTAGGGAGTTGCAACAGCCCCGCACCAGCCGCGAATCCAATCAGCCAGAGAATACGTGAAAATCAAACAGCGGTGGCAGCATCTCCCATCACTCCATCATTTCAGCTGAAACGTTGCTGATTTTGCTGATTTTTTTGTATGCTGTGAAGTCCTAATAAAGATGGAATGATGGGAGATGCTGCCACCGCTGTTTGATTTTCACCTTTCCTCAGGATAGGTCATCAATATCTGTCATTGCCGCTATGCCTTAAAGGCGTTTTCCTGTCTTTTAATATTGATAACCGCAGATCAGCTGTATGAGGAGACGGGCGCACGTTGGGTCTGTGCCGTCTCCAGCCTCTCTTCCTGTCCACCGCTGCTTTGCCATAGACAGCAGCGGTGAACAGGAAGAGAGACTGCACGTGCGCACTCCGTCTCCTCATACAGCTGATCGGCAGGGGTGCCGGGTGTCTGATATTGATGAGCTATCCTGAGACTAGGTCATCAATATTAAAAGCCTAGAGAACCCCTTTAAATGGCAGATAGTAGATATGGTTCAAGCTAATTTAAATAAAGTAAATGTGAACAAGGCTCCTGGTCCAGATGGATTACACCCAAGAGTACTTAAAGAGCTCAGTTCAGTTATTGCTGAGCGCCTTTTTTTGGGGGGGGGGGGGGGGGAGATTCCCTAGAGACTGGTACGGTGACTGGCGGAAGGCAAATAATTAGCAGGAGGATGCACAAAGGTTAATGCCTACTCGGGTTCAGTTTGGTCTCATTGAAAGGTGAGCACTTGAGACCTGTTCATATTAGCAGAGTACACCTTTGAGAGTTATAGTTTAGTAATTGCACAGATTACATCAAAGCAGAACAATATGTATCATTTACTGCAAACCTTGATGAATACAAAGTGGCAAGTAAATGTCCAAAACCACTCTGTGTCCTTTATTCCATGTCCTTTACACTTCCCGAAAGCCAATTTTATTTGAACCTCCATAAAATGTATTTTTGACAAACATTTGAGAGCAAAGGTCTTGTGTGATTTATCTCTTAGGATGAGTCCTGTATTTCACAGGGGACTCCAGGGACACTCTGGAGCCGGGATGGGGATGACACATGGTAATTTTACTTTGGAGCATAAATACTGCCATGTAAAGATTTTACTATGCCAGTAAGGACTGCAGCTAAAATATCACATCCTATATATGAAATAAATAATAACCATGCTCCCTCAATGTGAATGAAAACGTCCAATCTCCATATTGATCAAGCCTATCACTGAAAATGCACATGTATGCACCTCCTTTATTGATGCCTATTCTAAGGAACAGTCATGAGGCCGGGTTCAGGAAAACTATTTTACTTGATATTCTACACCATAGTAACATCATTTATAGGTCTAAAAAAAAGACATCTGTCCATCCGGTTCGGCCTGTCATCCTGCAAGTTGATCCAGAGGAAGGCAAAATACCGCTGTGAAGTAGAAGCCAATTTTCCCCACTTGAGGGGGAAAAAATTCCTTCCCGACTCCAATCAGGCAATCAGAATAACTCCCTGGATCAACGACCCCTCTCTAGTAGCTATAACCTGTAATATTATTACACTCCAGAAATACATCCAGGCCCCTCTTGAATTCCTTTATTGTACTCACCATCACCACCTCCTCAGGCAGAGAGTTCCATAGTCTCACTGCTCTTACCGTAAAGAATCCTCTTCTATGTTTGTGTACAAACCTTCTTTCCTCCAGACGCAGAGGATGTCCCCTCGTCACAGTCACCGTCCTGGGGATAAATAGATGATGGGATAGATCTCTGTACTGACCCCTGATATATTTATACATAGTTATTAGATCTCCCCTCAGTCGTCTTTTTTCGAAAGTGAATAACCCTAATGTAACCATTTTCCTCTTATAGACTTTATGGAATCCCCCACTTAGCCTTTCATATCTCATGGCCTCATGTACATGGCATTCCTCTCTGGTTGTGAAAACTCATTTTCAAATATCAGATTGTGGAATCTTGAGTTAAAAAATGGAAGAGGGTCCCATTTAAAAAAGAGAACAGCTACAAAGAGTGTTTCTTTTTTTTTTTTTTTTGAGGACCTGCCTCATCAGTGCATTAAAGGGTTTGTCCAAGCCCTGAAAAAATAATTGGGGGATGGACGGCATTGTCTGTGAGTAAAAAAAAGCAACGAATTCACCTGCTCTGGTCACACAGATTACAGCACTGCAGCTCTGTCGCTTCCAGTCCCTGCCTGGCCAATCGGTGGCCTCAGTAGTGTGGCTGCACGTCACCACTGAGGCCACTGATTGGTTGGCAGTGGTGACATACAGGGAGTTGGGACACACACTTCCAGCAATTTTTGGCTAATAAATGGGATTGATTCGACTGGTGAGTGACGTGGTATTTCTTCTATTTTTTGCAGCACTAACATATGATTGCGCAGTCCATGTCTTTTTTTTCTACAGTTGTCGCGGTCACAAAAAGACTCCACAAACCTGAATTTTTCAAAATCAAAAAGAAGGCAAGATATTGTTGTCACATCTAAAACTGATGTGGTCTGGGTGGGTCAAGAATTGGTGGGTAACTGTGTAATTGCTTACAAGTATGTCTAATGACCACTTACCTCCTGGTGAAAATTCATGACATCATTCATTCTACACTTGCATCCACGACGACGTGGAAGAATTGACACAACAGGTCCATCATTTCCCCCAGACGCAGCTATGTGTTCTGCTTTTCCACACAAGGAATTAATGAAAATAAATTCTCCCTTCAAAATCTTCCTATCTGTGAATTAGAGACAGATCCTCTTAATCCACTTTGCCCGCTGTAATCTTTAATCCTGATTAGTTTTTTTATAATGCACAGTTATTTCTATATTAAAACGAGTTCAAATGTACAATGTAAAAAAGGCTATAAGGATCACGTGTTTTTTTCTGTTGGCTTGAAATTGTTAAGATATTGCAGTGCAAATAGGTAAAAAATATAAGGGCGGCCAGTCTTTACACATTAAAGGGGTTGTTCACCTTTGTGGACCTTTGCTACACACCCCACAGTGTGGCCTGACCCACGGTGATCCTACTTACCTGATCCATCACTGCCCTGTAAGCTATGAAGGTCCCCCCGTGTCAACATCCAGTTTTACACCAAGTCGTGTGACCGCTGCAGCCAATGATTGGCCACAGCAGTCATGTTTTACCCATGTGTCATGTCATTGGGACATGAAACTCATGGTTGATATGTGACCGCTGCGGCCAGTCATTGGTTGCAGCATTCATCTCATTCATGAACAGCCTGTTTAAATTAATGTTGACTGAAGCCAACCAATCATCTAATGTGTACGGGGGCGTCTGAGCTCTCTCCTCATGGCAGATATCAGGGGTCAGACATGATGAATAGAACCTGTTACACTGAACATACAATTTGATCTGCCAACATAATCTTATAGAGCAGGAGGAACTAAGCAGATTGATAGATAATTCTGTGGGAAAAGATCAGGGCCGGTGCAAGGATTCTTGCCAACACAAGCGAAGCTACATTTTGGCGCCCCCCCCCCCCCCCAACGCTTCTCCTCTCTGTGGTCCTGGTATCTTCTCTCTGCTTCAGACAATGGCTGGTTTAAAGGACCATATTTTTTGCCCTCTAAGACACACCTAGGTTTTAGAGGAGGATAATAAAAAAAAAAAATTTCCATTACACCTCAGGTCAGACCAGCAATCAGACCCCCAATGTTAATCAGACCTCAGATCAGACCCCCATGTCAGACATCATCCCCCAGCCATCAGCCCCCATGTCACATTTCTCCCCCTCCATGTCACATTTTTCCGCCCTCCCCCAGGGTGCGCCCTAAGGTGGCCGCTTGGTCTGCCTTATGGTAGCACCGGCCCTGGAAAAGATTTAGTGAAACTTGTAACTAATTAAATGAAATCCCAGATCTTTCTACACTTAGGAGTCCACTGGATGGTCCTAATCAGTAAATATCAATCATCTCTATAGGCAAGTTCATAGATGGAAGGCAGGCAATCAGGACTTTCAATTTACAAGTTGCACGTTATACTGAATCTTTCTCTTAAATTGCTCAGCTCCTTGCTGTGTAACAAGATGCTGGTAGATTGTACTGCATTTTCATGTTGATAGGTTCCCTTTAAACATGGCTGATCCTTGGTTCTGAAGGAGGTGCCTGTCAGCTGCTTAGTTCACCCTCCATTTTGAGATCATGTAGATGCCTGGCCGCACCAAACAAGCATGTGTATGGGAGGAGAGATTGACTGAATGAGTTTTTGGTTGGACAGGCTAAAGGGGTTTTCCAACATATTCCCACAACTAGGAATTGTGATAAGGTATACTGTACATACCAGTTTAATTCCCCGCCGCTTCTAGTGCCATGTTCCCATCCTGCTTGGCAGTCTTTGTCTACATGGCTGCAGTGATGACATGCTTGTATACCCCAAATGACTGCTGCAGCCAATCACTGGCCTCAGAAGTATATGGCACAATGCCGATGAGGTCAGTGATTGTCTGCAGTGATCAAGATGGCAGCCAAAGACTAACTGAATGTTGTACAGCTGCATAGCGTCTCATTTAATTGCCATTGTAAAAAATGTATGCCTAGACCTTATTTATACCTTCTAAAGAATCATAGAAGAATCAACCTCTTGAAGATCCAAAGGGATTTCAGTTTTTTGTTTTTGCATTACAGTGGTGATCATTTTTCCATCAACCCAAGAATATTGAAAAGTGTTCATTAAACATGTTAAAGGAGTCTGACCATGCTAAACTTCGGACAGCACTAGGTAGCGGCTGAGGAGAGCAGTACCAGCCTACTTTTTGTGGAGCTTATCAGAAATAGTGTTGAGCGAATCAAAGCATCTGAAGTGGTTTCGATCCAAAGTTTAGGAAAAATTTGATTCACCATGAATCCAAATTTCCTCCCGCTTTGTGGTAACAAATAAAATTTTCCAAAAATTGTGGCTGAAAATAAAATAAAAATTATACTCGCCTCATCAACTTGATCGCGGAGAGACCGTCCACTCCCATGTAAATTGCAGAAAACGACCAAAGAACCTGAGGCGAGCATGAAGACATCACCACGTGATCACGCTGGCCATGCGCGGTAACATCATGTCGTCACTATGTAAAACTAGCCTAATCAAGGTCCACCTGGGGGATGTGTCCCTGCAGAGTTTGACAGTGGACATCCCCCAACTGGTAACAACCATCTGGACCTAGCAATTCATTCAGGAATAATACAGGAATGGCAACACATGGAGCCATAAGAATAGATGCTCCAGAGTTATTACTACATTGGGAATGCAACTACTTGCTAAAACAGACTTGTCTGGAGAGGTGACAGGTCCTCTTTAACACAGTGTATCAGTTTCCCATAAAGTGTTCCTAAATAGTACTCTTCCTCATTCAAAATAAGCATAGACACCATTTACAGGATTTTCTTTCAGGCACATTAAGACCTGTGTTCATCTTTCACCTTCCTAATCAGAATGTGACAGCAAGATGTACTGAGAATGCTTGAATCCATCAAGTGGAGGGCAATTCCGCGGATTCACACTTATTAGTAATCATCCACAGGGTTGGATTAGATACAAAGGTCACAGCATTGTCGTCCAAATTCTCTAATTAGACAGCACATCAGTGCAGGGAGAGGGAATTAGTCTGTGTCTCCAGGAGAACACGTGCAGGGAATCATATGACTGTCACCGAGGCGTTGGTTTAAATGTGTCTGCTTCCCTAGGTATTAGCAGTTCTTCTTAGGCTACATGCACACGAACGTATTTTGTTTCTGTGTCCGTTCCGTTTTTTTGGCGGATAAGATGCAGACCCATTCATGGCTATGTCTGCTCCATAGCCCCGCAAAAAAATAGGACATGTCCTATTCTTGTCCATTTAAGGCATTGTTATAATGGATCCGCAAAAAAAAAAACTGATGGCATACGGATTTCATCAGTTTTTTATTGCGGATCCGCAATTTGCAGACTGCAAAACACATATGGTCGTGTGCATGTAGCCTTAGGGCTCATTCACACGAAAGTGTGCTGCCCGTTGCCGTATTGCGGCCCTTGCATTTGCGGAACCGCAATACACGGACACCGTTCCGTGTGCATTCCACATCACGGATGTGGACCCATTCACTTCAATGGGTCCGTAAATCCGGAGATGCGGAACGGAAGCACGGAACAGAACACTACGGAGTGCTTCCTGGGGTTCCGTTCCGTGCCTTCACACCGTAAAAAGATCATTCTCTATCTTTTTGCGGATCAGACGAATAGCGGACCCATTTAAGTGAATTTGTGATCCACAGCACGGGCTTCACACGGTCGTGTGAACAAGCCCTTATACTGATGGAAATCTAATTCCGTAAGTACTTTTTCAGGCATCTACTTAGGACCTTGCGCACACTGTTTGAATGAGCCAGTGTGCTGCATGACACCGATAGAAAGGCGTGTGTGTTTATGTACACAGTATGCTACACGATACCGCATGTAGGAGAATAGAAATTGTGGCTGCTCGTTTGGCAGGGATTATTTTGTGTTCTCGGTATTGATTCATGATTGTATTCTCATGGGGAGGACTGAAGGTAGCCGGTCGTGACACAGCTTAGCTTAGTATTGATTTTCTGTAATTGTTTACATTTTCATTTCTTGGAAGGATGTAATGTGAAACAGCAATACACTAAAATCATTACTGCCACATGGAAATATATATTTTTTATTTTAAATGGGTTGTTCACCTTTCTTAGCGCCTTTCTACAGACCCCATAGCGTATCCGGACGCACTGCGCTAATCGTTCTTACCTGATCCCCCCCACTGCCTTCCAGCTCTATCGCTGCCCCGCCAGTTCCAGGTTTCCCCGCGTCAACATCAGGTTTAACATCATGTGAAGTAATACATCATGATATAGGTGATATATCACTGCTGCGGCCAGTCAGTGGCTGCAGCGGTCATGTAACTTGCATCAAATCGGAGAGACCTGCAGAGCTGGTGGGGCAGTGATGGAACTGGAACACAGCGGTATGGATAAGGTAAGTATGATTACCACTGCAGGTCAGGCAACACTGTGGGATCTGTAGAAAAATGCTAAAAAGGTTAACAACCCCTTTAAGGTGGAGAGTCCAAGTTATTTTCATTACATATCTTATACTATGGGGTTTCTGAATCTGCACATCTTAATTAAAAAATGCTAGAGAAATCATTAAGCCTTGTGAGTTTTAACCACAAAATGTTGATGGATAAGTGGTATTCCAGTTAGAAGTTATCCCCTCTCCACCAGAAGTAATCTATGGGATCCCAGACTCACAGTTATTTCCTATCAAGTGGAGAGGGGATAAATTGTTGTAACCAGTATAGACATTAGACTTAGGTGACACCTCATGGACCATCTTTCATTAATTTATTTTATGCACTTATATAACGGTACTATATTCCGCAGCGCTTTACAGACATTAGCATCAAGCTCCCAATCTAAGGTCCCTATCAGTACATCTTTGGAGTGTGGGAGGAAACCAGAGTACCCAGAGGAAACCCACGCAAACATGGGGAACACTACATTCAGGGCATAGCAGGAGAACGGAGCGGCGCCCAGGGATAATAGTAAGTGCAGTGAGATCCCCGGGCGCCGCTCTCCATGTCTGTATTCTTAGTTCACAGTGTCATAATCGGTGAAAGGTCCTCTTTAATGTATGTGGCTTGCTTTATTTATTTCTCATAAGAACAAAAAGTTAGGGTACAGCCACATGCTCAGGTTTTTTTATGCAGTTTTTTAAAGCCAAAACCAGGAGTGGAATAAAAAAAAGTGAAGGGGTACAATCTGTCCTTAGGGCTACCTACACAGGATGGGGATTACGCACAATGTAATACAATGCCTGCAAAGTGAACAAGATTAGACAAATCTCATGTCTACTTTTCCTTTTCATTTCGTGCGAAAATTTTGAAATCTGCAGCAGGTGAATTGTTTTTGCAGATTTTCTGTGCAGATGTCATCCTTTACATCACAAAGGGTGAGATCGGGGCCAAAACTGCATCAAAATCCACAACAAACTACACAAGTAACACATGTAGATTTAGGGGGACATTTATTAAGACCGGCGATTTATATGCCGGTCATAATCCCTCTGTGCTGCCGGTAGATGCGCCAAAGTTATGTATCTACATTGCTTTGGCTCTTGCTGCTGCCGGCCGCACGGCATGGTTTAAACTACGCCAGTTCCCTTGCTGATGTAGTTTAAGGCCATGAACTGGCGTGGAAAATGATGAATGAGATGGGCCAGCCGGCCCGTCCTATGCCACAGTCCCTTTTTCTGCTACTTCGCAAAAGTGGTGTGAGAGGGGTAAAGTCACAGATTTTGTCGCAAAACACCTTTGCGATAAATTCTGCAACTTAAAACCAAAAAGTAGCGTAAAACAAATAATAAATGACCGCTTAAGCATGTAAATCCCCAGAAATCTGCACAAAAATCCATTCTGAATCAAAACCTGCTTTCAAACCCACACCCGTGTGCAGGTGCCTTAATACTTTCTCTCCTTTATGACCCACTCCTGATTTTGGCTTCAACAATGCACCCTCTAAGAATCATGGATGCTTAGCTGTACCCTGACAGGTAACGGGAAGAAGCGGTGTGCCTCTATGTCACCTGTATTTAGCCAATCTGCACCTGAATAGCAATAACGTATTCTAGGTACCAACATTGGTTGTACAGATTGAAGTGTAATTACTGGGACAGGCATTGGACAGGACTTCTTGTTCACACACTCTAAGGGTCCATTCACACGTAGGCAAAATGAGTCCGCATCCATTCCGCAATTTTGTGGAACAGGTGCAGACCCATTCATTTTCAATGGGGCCGGAATGTGCTGTCCACATCCACATTTGCGGATCCGCACTTCCGTTACGCAAAAAAATATAACATGTCCTATTCTTGTCTGCCATTGCGGACAAGAAAAGGCATTTTCTATGCGAGTTCCGGCGATGTGCGGTCCGCAAAATGTGCAACGCACATTGCCGGTGTACGTGTTTTGCGGATCCTCAAAACACATATGGATGTGTGAATGGACCCTAAGGTTATGGCCAAACGTGGTGTAAATGCTGCAGATTCGTCACAGTGGATCTGCGTGCAGCAAATCCACTGTGAGGGCTCATGCACATGAACATATTTCTTTTTCCGTGTCTATTCCTTTATTGGGGGGGCCCACATGCAGAAGTGAATACTTCAATGGGGCCGCACAATTTTTTTTGAAATGACTCAGTGTGCATTCTGTGTCCGTAAAAAAAATAGAACATGTCCCATTATTGTCCGTGTTACGGAAAAGAATAGGACTGTTCTATTAGGGGCCGACCCTTCTGTTCTGCAAAATGCGGCCAGTATCCTTGTTATGCGGATCCGCAATTTGTGGACTGTAAAACACCCAACTGTCGCATGAGCCCTTACAATGAGAGCCAAGTGGATGGGATTTCATCAAAGAATTCCATAGTGAAAAAGTGACCTGTGGTGCGGACTTTAAATCAGCAGCATGACAGTTTTCGCAGCAGATTTTACCCTTTGCAGTGCAGTGTGAAATATGCAACAAATCCGCAGCGAAATCTGCAATAAATTCTGCTTCATGTGGTTGTAACAATCTGTAGTAATGACAAGTTTCCATTCCTCTTACTCTACAAATCAATGTTTTCCATAGAGTAAATGGTTTTAGCCTGAATGAGTATAATCCATAATTTACAGACTATTGAATTATGCGGTTATTGTAACCTAGCAAAAGACAATAGCAGCGGCTATATCACAACGTACATGGTCCTTATTCCCTGAAATTTGTTTTACCACAAACATATTATACAATACAGTCTGTAATATGTGTGCAGCCATCGGGTCTCAGGGGTGTGCGTGAGGGTGGGTGGCCAGATGGGTGTAGTAGTAGTTGTACTCACAGTTCTGAAGCTCCCTGGGATGGAAAGGCCGCACCTGTTCTTACCTTCGTAACACACTCTGGTTCTGGAGTCCCCCGGCCTGATGACGGTTGAGGGTCCTGATTGTCGTGACGCCAGCACCTTTTAGTGCAGTAGTAATGCAGCAAGAAAAGATGAGGCCTGGTTAGTTGCAACAACATTGCTGCACTTCACTGAAGCAGTTCGTAAATAGCTTGTGCGGGCATTGGGTGGATGCAGTCTTTACAGTGAACATATGCAATTCCCAAGGTTGTATGTGGGAGGCTAGCTTCTCTCTTGCAATTAGGCTGCACAATCATTTCTTTCTCAGATGCACTTTCTCTATCTCCAGATATATATGTATATCCGGAGTATCCTTTAAGAAATACTGTACGGGGGGCCCTTTCTGTCTTTAGATGTGATGGACAGTCTGGTACTTATATTATTCCCATTACATGCAGATGAGGCTATTGTTGTAGGCAGTTACCTTCTCTGACAAAGTAGTCTGCAATGCTTTTGGTGACCACTAGTGTTGGGCGAGCATGCTCGGCCGAACACTAATTCGGCTCAAGCATTGCGATGTTCAGCACATTGTGGTGTTCGGCCGAATACCGCGTGTGCTCGAGCGCGATGCTCGGTTCTCCTCCCCGCACGTTTGTTGACTGCTAGGCAGCCAATAAACGTGCGGGGATGTACTGGCACTCACTGTAATGCCGTAGCCATGTTGGTTACTGGCATTACAGTGATTGGCTGGCTGAAACGCGTCATCGGGTGCTATTGTTCGGCTCAGTATTAGTCAGGGAGAGCTGGAGAGCAGAAGGGAGAGGGGATACTATGGGCAACTAAGCCAGTTCTACTTTACAGCAGTTTGATAAATCTCCCCCAGTGCGTCTAGCGTTAGGTGCAGTGAAGTAAACATCTTGAGCAGCAAGAAGCATATCCCGTAGGAAGATCCAACTCCCCTATGGACTATAAGAGCAGCAAAGTGCCAGCCCTTGGAAGGGAGAAAACTTCCAAAACGTTTAGTGGTCACTAGTGTTGGTCGAGCACCAAAGTGCTCGGGTGCTCAAGTAGAACACCTCGGGATCCACGCTGAGCATATGGAATAAAACTTCATGGGTACTACCCTCTGTAGTGGAGGCAACTGTCTCCTGGTCCTCCTCTTCATCATCATCATCCAATTTGCGCTGAGAAGACGAACTTAAGGGGGTGGTCTGGCTATCACCCTGTGTACTGTCTTCCCCCATTTCCAAATACAAAGCATCTGCCTTAACTATGAACAGCGAGCGTTTGAGTAGACACAGAAGTGGGATGGTTACGCTGACTATATCGTTATCGCCGCTCACCATCTGTGTTGATTCCTCAAAGTTGCGTAAAACCTCACAGAGGTCAGACATCCATGCCCACTTGTCTCTTGTGAAGAGCGTAAGCTGACTGAAAAGGTGACGACCATGTTGCAGCTGGTATTCCACTACTGTCCTCTGCTGCTCACAAAGTCTGGCCAACATGTGGAACGCGGAGTTCCAGCGCGTGCTCACGTTGCACAACAGTAGGTGAACTGGCAATTACAAGCGCTGCTGCAGCTATGTCAGATTGGCGGAAGCTGTCGATGACTTGCAGAAATGGGCACACACGCGGCGCACCTTCACCAGTAGCTCAGGCAAATTTGAGTAGGTTTTGAGAAACCGCTGAACCACGTTGAACACGTGGGCTAGGCATGGGATGTGTGTGATCTTGCCGAGCTCCAAAGCCGCCACCAAGTTACGGCCATTATCCGACACAACCATGCCTGGTTGTAGGTTGACAGCTCAGTCTGGTTTCTTATCCCCTGCCACAGCTCTGCGGCAGTGTGCTGTTTTTCACCTAAGCAGATCAGTTTAAGCGTGGCCTTTGGCCGCTTTCTAGGGGATATGCTTTTTGCTGCTCAAGATGTTTACTTCACTGCAGCTAACTCTAGACGCACTGGGGGAGATTTATCAAACTGGTGTAAAGTAGAACTGGCTTAGTTGCCAATAGCACCAAACCAGATTCCACCTTTCATTTTCAAAAGGAGCTGTGAAAAAGGTGGAATCTGATTGGTTACTATGGGCAACTAAGCCAGTTCTAGTTTAGTTGCATAAGACAGTAAAATGGGAAAATAAACCTAGGACCATTATCTTTATTTTGTAAACAGGAACAAAAAATGACACGTACAATCTGTCAGGCTGTCACGGCTGAGGATGGGGGAAACGCTCAGCCGTGTGATGCCAGATGGTGTTATGGCTGCTCGGCCAGGACAACAGGATAGGGAGCAGGTCACCTCCTACAGCGTCCCTAACCTGACCCTAACTCCTATCTGCATGGGCCGACCTTAAAGGTAGGAGGACCCATGCGCAGGAACCTAGGAGCCCTGACTTACCCTCCGTCCGGTCCCTAGCTAGGAGTCAGGGTAAGACAACCTACTCCTCCTAGGCACGGAGGAGCAGGAGTCTCAATGGCCAAGCTGCTGGAAAAGGGGGAACATAAACAGCTCTATGGATATGGCAGGTGAACAAGGAGTTCCACCTACCTGCCACCGCCTTGCTGACTGGATCCCTGTGCTGGCAAGGGGAAGATCACAACGCATCCACACACAGGGACCCAGATCCATAGCTGCACAAAATCACACAAGTAAACATCAAATAGACATCACACATAACTGGACATAAACTTAAATGTGACATAATGGTTATGACCACAGGGGTGGCTCTCACTGGCAGGTGGAAAACACAGGAGGCTGCTCCAGCAAAGCATGGCTGAAGCAACCTCCAGACCTGAGAAAACAGTGAGACTTTATAGGCAAAGAAGCCACACCCCACAGTCGGACACACCCAGTGAGACACACACACACACACTGGGAAGGGAATTAACCCTTCCACCACCAGGGAAGGGAAGACAGCAACTTAAAGGGGAATACAGGCAAATAAACCCCGTGCACACCAGACATGGGAAGTGCACACCAAACACACAAGTTGCCAGATGCAACCACACGCACAACACATCAAGCAGCCACGAAACAACTCAGGCTGCATCGCTGCCACATAAAAACTGTTGCCAGCGGCAACCACAGGTGAGGCAAAAACCAAAGCCCTCACCTGTGATTGACAACGAAACCAACACCGCTGACAACCGCATGCGGTGCAGGAACAGGAGTCACGGTCATAGGCATGGCCGTGACACAGGCTGAATGTAATGTATTCATTTGCACTGGGTTGTAAATGCTTCCATAGGGAGATAGAAAACTAGTCTTAGCATTTATTATACTGTATACCTGAATGGCAGTGGTGTTCACACTGACTAATAAATCACTAAAATGTGATGCCACAGTGAGCCACTATATTGTTCAGGTAGATTCACATTGGTGTTTAAAATTCTGATACTCTGTTGCACCATTGGAACAAATACGGAATTGCGAGATCCGGTATATGCAAGACACTGCTAGCACCCGACGAATTCCATTCACTGTAATGTTCATGAGATTTGCAGTACTGGCATCCTGTCAAACCCTATACCGCTGCATGCAGGACTACTGTGTCTGGTATTTTGTTTTTTATAAATTATTAATTTAAGTTTTGATTATAACATAAAAGGAAATGGTTCGCAGATTTCAGTAGAATGCTTGATGCATACGCACTACATACCATATATTGCAAATCATATAATACAGGAGGAAGGGAATGAAGAAACATAGCCTCCGACACAGCTATCAACACTGCCTTATACACCTAGACTAATTTATTTTCTTCATATCTGATTGACCACTATTTCTGCATAAAAAGCTATACTACTATCTTATGTAGAAGAATATGAACACTGCACTTGAAGCCTTCACTGCACATGCTGCTTCAGGATAAATCTTAATTTTTATATTTCTTCTTCAGTATATGAAAACTACCTATGGCATTATCAATCATTTTGATCAGCTCTTGGTCCTTTTATAAATTTCCACAGACTTTAAATAAAGGGGGCTATTCAGTCCCTGTTCTTGAGATCAGACCTGTGGATATGCTATACAGGAAAATGCTTAAAGGGACTCTGTCACCAGTTTCTAACCCCCCCTTTTAAAACTATTGTTCTCTCCATGCTGCCCTTGTCATTACAAAGCTGTTGTTATAAGATAAATCCGCCGTCTAGTTTTGATAAAAATCGCTTTTATCTAACCTGTCAATCTTCTGGATAAGGTGCCCAGGGCGTTTCTGAAGGTCTGAATCTGACGCTCTCCGCCGCCGCCGTTGGTGCCCAGCTCCTCCCATGATCCTTTCAACACCACCTGGATGTAATGAAATCCGCCTCCGGCTCTCCTCAGTGCCCCCTCCTCCTTTTCAAAGATCCCGCGCGTGCGCACAGGCCTGTGCCTGATGCGCCCGTGCAGACTTTTAGATTCTGCCTCGTTGAGCGAAGTGCGCATGCGCGCGCACGTGCGCGAACACGCGCGCGCTTCGCTCAACGAGGCAGAATCTAAAAGTCTGCACGGGCGCATCAGGCACAGGCCTGTGCGCACGAGCGGGATCTTTGAAAAGGAGGAGGGGGCACTGAGGAGAGCCGGAGGCGGATTTCTTTTACATTCAGGCGGCGCTGAAAGGATCAGGGGAGGAGCTGGGCTCCAACGGCGGCGGCGGCGAGCGGCAGATTCAGACCTTCAGAAACGCCCTGGGCACCTCATCCAGAAGATTGACAGGTTAGATAAAAGCGATTTTTATCAAAACTAGACGGCGGATTTATCTTATAACAACAGCTTTGTAATGACAAGGGCACCATGGAGAGAACAATAGTTTTAAAAGGGGGGGTTAGAAACTGGTGACAGAGTCCCTTTAAAGGTGGTGTCCAGTATAAAGTTTTGTTTCCAGCTGCCTGCCTCTCTTTACTGGTCTTCTGGTCCCCATTTATCAACCTCAGCATGAGTGGGGTCATGTGAGCGCTGCAGTCAATGACCGCCTTCAGTGCTAACGTGTCCCCAAGAGGGACTTCACTGCTGGGTCATCTGCCAACTTAATTTGCAATTTTTCATTAGTCTTTTGACTCATCTTTCCTTATCCCACTGGTAAAAACAGTCTAAGTAAGTGTAAAAAAAACTAAAAGACAACAACATATTAATTGATTTATCTGAGACATTTAAAGCATAAACCATTAAACGTTGTGTAGAACACAATCTACAGTACGTAGACAAAGCTAATCACTTTACTCAATAAATCATCTTCACATTGCAAAGTGGTAATGAAGGCAGTACTTGAAAGGGGTTCAATGAAAACACGTAAATTAAGAGGTCTAGTCAATGGCTATCACAGAAATATATAGCTGTGAGATCAAATTCAAACATCACTCTAGAAAGCACCAAGGTCTAGTGACATCTCAGGGAGCCCTAGAATACATTCACATCTATTCTGTCTTCATTATAGTAATAACCCTAAAGTGCTTGACAAAAGAGAACTGAAAACAACACTTGTAGAGTTTGTATAAATTGACACAATTTACCTAAATATTTGAATTGCCAGATGGGTCGGCCAGCAGGTGTTGGAGACATGGCCCTGATGTGGCTGAAAACAGCATGGCTGTGCAAGCTTTCTATTGTTAAAAATGGATTGACAATTGGTGGTTGGCGCGGACCAGGAGTCGTCAGTTCACCTTCAGCAGATCTTTATCCAAACCGTGATCCCCCCAGCAGAGCACCACTTCAAAAAGATATCACCCAACTCACACTTCCACAGATCTGGAACTTTATCCTTCTCTAAGAAATACTTCAGAAAGGCTTTGCCCATGGCCCTGGCACCTGGGCCGTATGAGCAATACCAGGAGCCAGTGGGCGAATTACAGGTGCGCAAGGTCCGACTCAAAGCAATCTCCCAGTAACCTCCAGCATGTGACCATGCATACAATGGGAGGAGGCAGAGGATATCTTCTTGAAGTGGTGCTCTGCTGGGGGGATCGCGGTTTGGATAAAGATCTGCTGAAGGTGAACTGACGACTCCTGGTCCACGCCCGCTCCACGAATCAAGCTCTCATGTTGAAGATACACACAAGGTTTCTACCCATGCGTTCTGCAAGTGGAGTCTTGTGAGTATACTGTACTCACTTGGTGCGATAGGTGTTCAGAACATACTACACCATAGTGTGTCTTGTTACTACATTTCAGGTTTCCATGCCATTGTTGAGAGTGATCGATTGTATGTGGTCCATTTAACCGAAGAGTGTTACGAATATAAGAAAAAGAAAAGCGCTTGAGGGGACAAATATCCTTTACAGAGACTTTACTTTTTATTGGAATTGGTGGTTGGCAGCAACATCTGTGGGAAAATGTGCCGCAGGATACCATATAAAATCTTTATGCCTCCATGCCGACTGTATCTCATCTTGTACCCAAGCTAGAGGCAGCCCAACAGGGTACTAGAGCCTCCTTTCAATTGTATAGTTTTCCACAAAATATATCCTTTCGCTCCAATATTGTAACCAGATTCCAATAAGGCTTGCTTCACATATGTGTGAAACAGAAGTCCATCCGGCCCCGTTCACTGTAATCAGCGGGGGCGGACAAATACCGCTGCGCAGATCTGTTTCACGCATATGTGAAACAAGCCTAACTCCTTTTTGGTGCATTGTTTTTTTGACAATGAGTGTACTTTATATCAAATAATTTATTAGCCACATCCAAGACTCATACATTAAAAGTAACACATAGCAAGCATTGTGAATGTCATTCACCAAAAAGGCATTTCCAAATATGTTTTTTGTCACTGTGTCTATCAAAAATGAAATTATAAATTATGAAAAATCCATATCATACCAATAAATTACAACTAGTCTCACAAACAAACCACTCTGTTCCCTCTGACCAGAAGTGACATGCTGCAGGTAACATCAGCTTTTGCACTATTTTCAGCAATCATGGTTTTAGAGCTGTCCCTGCTATATTTTATTGTGCAGCAGTACTTTGTGATGTCATTTGTATAACATTTTTTACAAGATTCTGTTTCAATAATTTAGGAGGGTTTAGTGACCCATGATGCAGTGTTGGTAACTTCAGTGGCATCGACACATCCGCAACATCAGCACCAATGACTACCTCAACAGGTTAGTATAAAATGATAAAGCATAAAGCTTGTTGACTGAGAATATTTTTTCTGTAAGACATCATGAACATGTCTGCATTGAACTGTTGCTGAGCAAGAAATTCTGATCAGAGCCTTTTATACAAAATCTAGGCCAAGTAATCTTCAAAATACTGCAGCATGCTGCTAAACCTTTTCCATCCCAAAAAATTGCACCTAAACAGAACATAGAATCCATTTAAAGCAACCTAAAGCAGACAAAAGTAGTGCAATCTGCATGCAGAAAAAGCTGAGCAGAATGATGTACCGTATTTTTCACTTTATAATACGCACCTGATGATAAGACGCACCTAGGTTTTTGAGGAGGAAAATAAGAAAAAATATATTTTGAACCAAAAGGTTTGCTTTTGGTGGGTTTTGAACTAATGGTGGTCTGTGGATGACCCTATTAATGGGGGATCTGTGGATGACACTGTTATGGAGGGGATCTGTGGATGACACACTGTTATGGAGGGGATCTGTGGATGATGCACTGTTATGGGGGATCTGTGGATGACACTGTTATGGGGATTTGTGGATGACACTGTTATGAGGGACCTGTGGATGACACTGTTATGGGGGCATCTGTGGATGACGCACTTTTATGAGGATCTGTGGATGACTCACTGTTATGGGGGATCTGTGGATGACACTGTTATGAGGGATCTGTGGTGGATGACAAACTGTTATGGGGGCATCTGTGGATGACACTGTTATGGGGATATCTGTGGATGACACTGTTATGGGGGGATCTGTGGATGACACTGCTATGGGGGGATCTGTGGATGACACTGCTATGGGGGGATCTGTGGATGACACTGCTATGGGGGAATCTGTGGATGACACTGCTATGGGGGAATCTGTGAATGACACTGCTATGGGGGGATCTGTGGATGACACTGCTATGGGGGGATCTGTGGATGACACTGCTATGGGGGATCTGTGGATGACACTGCTATGGGGGGATCTGTGGATGACACTGCTATGGGGGGATCTGTGGATGACACTGTTATGGTGGGGATCTGTGGATGACCCATATACAGCATCTTATGCTATATATGAGTCATCCACAGATCCCCCCATAACAGTGTCCCTGTGTAAATAGTGACCCCCAATACAAGGGGTGGAGGCCGGCAACTGGTGTTGGAATCGTGGCGAGGCCCACTGCAGTCACTGTACTCTATTACACCGGGCCCCGCTCACAGCAGTCTTTATGTATATAAAGGGTAGTCATGGGAGCTTTGTTAAAGTAGGACAATTTTCTGCAGTAGCGCAATCCTCTATAGTATTCACTGTCAAACTACCGTAGCAGGCCAGCCGGCCGGCAGCGTAACATCACTCACTCCCTTATGCGCCTGCTCCTCCTGCTTCATTAATAAAGTGGGAGGAGCAGGCTTGTGACGGAGTGAGTGACGTTACTCTGCCGGCCGGCCTGCCTGCTACGGTAGTTTGACAGTGAGTACTATAGGGGATTGCACTACTGTTGAGGATTGCCATACTCTAACAAAGCTCCCATGACTACACTTTATATATAAAGACTGCTGTGAGCAGGGCCCGGTGTAATAGAGAACAGTGACTGCACCGGGCCCCGCCGTGATTCCAACACCAGTTGCTGGCCTCCAGCCCCTGCTCCCTCCCCGCTGATACATCGCAGGCCGCGCTGTGCAGCATAGCGGCCGGCCATGTGTCAATGTCAGCAGCGTAAAAATGGCAACATTCCCTTTATAAGACTCACTGCCATTTTCCCCCCACTTTTTTTTTGGGGGGGGGGGGGAGTTTGTCTTATAAAGCGAACAATACGTATGTATTTTTTGGAAATTATTCTGCATAACTTGTATTTAATTCTGTTAAAGTAGACAGTCAGTGATTGACAGCCTTCCCTGTATATGTTTCATAAGACCATCCACTTACTATCTAGCTCATAAAGATCAGAGATTCAAATGAATAAATTCAATTTTATTTGGAGTCTTTTGTCATAGAATGATATATTAGTGTGCTCAGCTCTTCCTGCTTTACAACATGCTGCCTGCAGATTGCATTGAATTTTCATGGTGAAAGGTAGACTTTAAAGTCAATGGAATCTGATGTATGGCATTTTGTTAACTGCCATCTGCTGGATCCATCATGTCTCTTTTTTTGTTCTGATAATGGAACACAAAAGCAAACAAAAACAATGGAGAGGTAATCCTAGTATATACGATTGCTTTCTTAGAAAAGTAATTTATCTCTAGCTCCAAATTAAGGTATCTACCTAAATAGAAGAGAGCATTGCGTATTGGTCAAGTACATGTGTTTTCTTTGGTTATTGTTCAGGCAGAAGGTGACAGCATCATGGACAGGTGCCGAATTTCTGCAACGTGCACCCATGTGTAGGTAGGCTTAGGGTACCAGCACACGTTGCAGATTACATGCGTTTTTCTCCATGTGGATTTTAATGCCGAGAAACTGCAGTGTAATACAGTACCAGCAAAGTGAATAAGATTTGCCAAATCTCATGTACAAATTGCGTATTTTGTAGTGCGGAAATTGACCTGCTATTTTAAAATCCGTGGCATGTCAATTGTTTCTGCAATACCTCACTTTTTGTAGAGTGGTTTTCCCCATAAACTTCAATTGGGTTGTTAAAACAAACAGAAAATCTGCACCCACAACCAATTAAAACATGCATTAAAACTACAATAAATAGTGCAGCTTTATGTGCGCTTTTATGTGGTTTTCTTGTGGGTTTTCTGCATCTGTGTTAATACTCATCCATGATAATTGCACAAATCCTTGGCCCATGTAAAAGGGCCTTATGGCTTGTTCACATCTGCGCTGGAGGCAGGTCCTCCATTGCAGATACTAGGGATGAGCGAATTGACTTTGGATGAAACATCCAAAGTCGATTTGCATAAAACTTTGTTTGAATACTGTACGGAGCCAGCACTTCATGCAGTATTAGAATGGCTCAGATGGGCCGAAGTTATTACTTCACGAAGTCTCGCGAAACTTTGGGTAATAACTTAAAAAATTTATTTCTACTGTTAAAAACCTTTTCCCGAACTCAGGTTCAGTTCCAAGGCTATGGGAGAAGCGAACAGATGATTGCCTAGGAGGACATAAAATAAGTGAAAAAAAGAATTTAAAAAAGTTTTTGAAAATATAGAAAATATAAAATATATTCAAATCACTCCCTTTCCTTATATATACAAAAAACAATAATAAATAAAGATTATTAGCATTGTCATGTCCCAAAATACCAGAACTATTAAAATATAAATGCCTTTATCCCAACGGTGTAATAGGAAAATGTCAAAATAGACAATTTGTTGTTTTTTTTGCTTCACTCCCCAAAAAGGCTGAATAAAAAGTGATCAAAAAGTCATAGACACTCCTACCATTACAAGTTACAGATCACCCCTAAAAAAATGAGCCCTCAAAAAGCTTTGTAGACATAAATATAAAAACATTTAGGGGCCATAATATGGTAATCTAAATAAAAAAAATAAAAAATTTAAGTTTTTATTTTTTTTAAGTATAAAAACCCAAGGAAAACTGAAATGTGGTAACACTGTAATAATATTGACCTGGAGAAATAAGAAAACAGGTCAGTTTTACCGCATAGGCAACACCGCAAAAACAAAATCCATAAAACTATTTTTTTTACCAATTTCACCCCATCTGGATGTTTTACCATCTCCCCACTACATTGTATGTAATATAAAATGCCATTAGAAATTATATCTTGTCCCGCAAAAAAACTAAAAAAACTAAACTAAAGCCTCAGTTACAGCTACAGGCCTCATGCACACGACCGTTGTGTGCATCCGTGGCCGTTGTGCCGTTTTCCGTTTTTTTTCGCTGACCCATTGACTTTCAATGGGTCCGTGGAAAAATCGGAAAATGCACCGTTTGGCAGCCGCATCCGTGATCCGTGTTTCCTGGCCGTGAAAAAAATATGACCTGTCCTATTTTTTTCACGGCCAACGGTTCACGGACCCTTTCAAGTCAATGGGTCCGTGAAAAATCACGGATGCACACAAGATTGTCATCCGCGTCCGTGATCCGTGTCCGTGATCCGTGTCCGTTTTTTCCTATCATTTCAATGGCAAACTTGACTTAGATTTGTTTTTCATTTTTCATGCCCGTGGATCCTCCAAAAAACAAGGAAGACCCACGGACGAAAAAACGGTCACGGATCACGGACCTACGGACCCCGTTTTTGCGGACCTTAAAAAAAAATGGTCGTGTGCATGAGGCCACAGTATGTGAACAGAAAAATATAAAAGTTATGGCAGAAAGGCAGGGAGTTTAAAAACACAGAATTGCTAAATTGCTAGGTCCATGAGGAGTTAAACCAGGCATACTGCCTGATAGGGTTGATCTTTGTGATTAAGTGGTACTTTTGTTAAAATAGGTCGTGTTTCCAAGGAAAAAATACAACTTTTATTATTTATGCAAATGAGTGTTTCAGTGCACAGAGAGGCGAGGCCTAGCCCTTTGGATCACATCAGATCCTCAGCTTTCTAATTCTGATCCTGCCCCTTGGTGCACTGAAGCTCTAATTTGCACAAAAATAAAAGTATTTTTTTCTCAGGAACGCAGCAACCAATTTTCACAAGACAGGTATTATTTTAATCAATGCCTGAAATAATAGGGTTGATCGTGCTGAAAGCGTCAATTTAAGCATTCTGTAGTGCACTACACTTAAAAGTGATAATCTTGACACTTCAGTAGAAGGCCCAGGATTAAGGATGAGCGAATTTGTGGCCTACTAAGTGCTCAGGTGCTCTTCATAAAGAGAAATAGTGCTCTTTGGATCCTGGTCAAGGCCTCTCACTTAGCTAAGCCAGTTCTCTCTGCACTGCACTGATGAGGGCCAATCTAAGTTATACATCAAAGCCTGTTTAAAAGGCTAAACATTGTCTTATTGGATTGATACCTAACATCTGGTGGCAACATAAGCTTAGCTTTCTGTTCCTTTAGGAAGGAAAGTTAATTTGCATAAGCAGAGGAGATGTATTTAGCCTACAAGTGGCCTCATGGATATGAATCTCTCTCTCTCTTCCTGTCTCTTCTACCGACTAATATGAAAAAGTTTGGGTTAGAATTCTGATTTTAATGTATTGATTTGCTCATCTCTATCCAGGATGTTTGCTTTCTTACACAAGGTTTTGGTGTCAATATTTAGCTGGTAGACTAGGCATAAACTGAGGTCATTCATGACATTGCATTACTTTCTTCATCTTTAATGGAAGAATTTGGTGGACAGTTAAACACCATGTCACAACACCTCTGTAAAACTGAAAGTCGTTGGCTGAAGACGTTTAATTAAAGACAAACTCTCTCCACATGCAGGAAGTGAAGATTGGACCTCATTTGGACAGCTCTGTATCTTCTCTATGAGACATGTTGGACAGCCACTAAGTAAAAGTGACTCTTCCTATGGCTGACAACTCCTACTCCTGTATTACATGGTTTGCTGTTCATACATTTTGGGCCACACAGTAATTTTCCCTAACAATAACAGCTGATCACTAAGATTTAGGCTATGTACACACTGCCAAAAGTCAATGCTTATACCACAGTGAATATGGTATAATATAATAAGCATTCATTACACCACAATTTTTTCATTGAATACGACTTAATGTACATTTTCTTATGCAGCTGACTTTAAATACACTTTAAAAGAGGTATGTTACTGTTTTCAAGAGCCTTTGAGGCTACGGTACTTTGTCCATTGAAGTCAATGGCAAAAGTGTACATTGATAATCAGGGAGGAGGTGTATCTGGAGAGTATTTGGCAGCAGTTATTCTGCCAATCATGAGCTGTTATCAGTGGTAGATTTCCATTCTGATCTGGCACTGATCTTTAGCTCTGTCTTTTGCCATTTAAACATAGCTTGCAAGAAGTCAGGTGGCTGATTTCCAGTCCATCTCTTCATGGGGTTCTCTTCATGAGAATTAACAAACCTGATCCCAGAGAGTCCCTTCTTGTTTTAGTTAATACTTTAATCATGCTGCTAGCAGTGAAGAACAATTTTCCTAAAGTGCTCCTGTCATTTCAGGTGACCTTCCAGAATTAGCTGTAATGTATGTGGGAAACAACAATATATGCCTGTTATATGACTTGTATAGTGCATTTATTAGGCAGGGTAAGCGGACGCAGTACAGAGGCAAAAACCAGTTTGTAAAGCAAAACTTCAGTGTTTATTCACACATAAGGTATAGCACAAAACGCAAGTCACTTTGCAGTCTTGGTGTTTGTTGACACACACAAAAAGTTCATAAAGCAAGAAAGTCACTGTGTCTCCTGGGTGTTAGTTCACACCCTGCTGGCAGTTCTCATCAAGTCCATAAGCAGGCTTTAGAAGGCCTGTTTCCCCTACACCCGGGTCTCAGCCCTCCAACACGGCACAAGCCTCAGATCCCAACACAGAGATCCCCTCTTCTGAACCCAGCTGTTTTTTTTAAAGGCAGCTAGATGTTGCCAAACCCCAGACCAACAATAAAATCTAGTCTGGCATTTGACCCCACCTGGATGCAAATCAGCCCAGCAGCACACACTGGGAGGAAAATACCTGTTTTCCCAGACCATACCTTTTACTGTGTCACATACCGCCCCCCCCCCCCCCCCCCCCCCCTTGTTCAACTCTGAGGGGGTGAACACTCACCAGACAATGTACTCGGGACAGGTCATCCGCGTTTCCCTGTAACCGTGCTGCCCTGTGTTCTACTGTGGCTTGTTGCAGAGCCTCGGGTACCCGGTATGGTTTTAGCCAGACTTTTTACCTGAGGGTCAGTGACAATGTCATGCCGAATTATGGAAGTACATCCAGGGAGGTCCAAGAAAACATTCGTGTTGCGGCTAACAAACTCCCTGGCCTCCTGAGCCTGTTTAGATAAGAGGCTGTCAGCAATTTTTACTGTGGCAACCACTTCCTTTACATTAGACAGAAAACCCGGCCGCGGGCTGTCTTCAGTACAGGTTTCCGTATCTTTCCAAGGTTTGAGTAAATTAACATGATAAACCTTCTCCGGCTTTCGCCGCCCTGGCTGATGTACCTTGTAGTTTACATCTCCAATTTTCCCGAGTACCTCGTAGGGCCCCTACCACCTACCCAAGAACTTACTGTCCACTCATTGATCCGACTGCCGGAACACGTGCTTAGGGACACCAGAGCAGTAAGGTACTCTTTTAAATCTCCATGTATGCTGAGCTCCCCGACTTTCCGGCCCGTGAACTCAGAGGGTTGCACCAGGGAAGCCCTCACAAAGGTCACCCAACTACCTGAATCCAGAAAAGCTGCCACGGGAGTGCCTCCCACCTCCACCTGACACAAAGGTTCGTTATGGAGATCCTCTGGAGTGTCTGACGCACTGACCCTTCTGGCATACAATGACTGTCGATACCCAAAGTTTGTGTCAATGGGCTTGACCAGGTGGGGACAGTCAGCCCGTACATGGCCAGGCTCATGACACCACCAGCAGAATATTGAGTCCCGATCCCTAAAGGGCACCTCCTGCACGGTCTTTCTCAGCTCAGGCCCCCCGTCTGGGGTGGGGATTTTCGTGGGTTCATTACGTCCTTCCCCAGTTGCCCCCTGGAGTTTCATCAGTAGCCCTATACCGTTCGACCAGGTCCACCATCTCCAGAGCACTAGTAGGAGATGTCTAGCCAACCCAGCACTGGAGGGGTGGTGGCAATGCCCTCCAGAATTTGTCAGCTACAATACGGTCCAGCATGGCAGTGGGACTCAGTATGTCAGGCGGTAGCCATTTTTGCAAGAGATGCAGCAAATTATAATACTGGGATCTCGCTGGCTCAGCCGGGTTAAACTCCCACTGATGCACCAGCTGGGCCCGGACCAACACATTCACCCCCAGTCTCGCCAAGATCTCACCCTTGACCTTATAGTAGTCTGCCGCTTGCTCGTCCGGTAAATCGAAATAAACCTGTTGGGGTCCGGATGCCAGGAACGGAGTGATGACCTCAGCCCACTGGTCTCGGGGTAGATTCTCCCTCATGGCCACCTTCTCGAACACCACCAGGTAGGTTTCAACGTCATTTGTTGGTGCCATCTTGGCAATCGCTGTGCGAACTGATTTCCGAGCAGCGTGGACTCCTTGAGACAACCCTGACTTCTCTAAAGCCATAACGGGTTGCAGCAGCCGCTGGTTCGTTTCTTGCTGTTGCTAATTAGCCTCTAGCAGATGTCGGTTGGTCTCCTGCTGCTGTGCCATCGCCTGTTCCTGCCTTAAGTTAGCCTACACCAACTGCTTCATCATCTCCTCCATCTCGTCCCATGATGCTGGTTGCAACTTAGCAGACTTTATCCAGGACATGCAACGAAAAAAAAATGCAACAAAAATATTTCGGCTTTTACGCCAGCCTTACTGTGATTGCCCGCATCCTCCACCAATTGTAAGGTTTTGCTCTGATAGGCAGGGTAAGCGGACGTAGTACAGAGGCAAAGACCAGTTTGTAAAGCAGAACTTCAGTGTTTATTTACACATAAGGTATAGCACAAAACGCAAGTCACTTTGCAGTCTTGGTGTTTGTTGACACACACGAAAAGTTCATAAATCAAGAAAGTCACCTTATCTCCTAGGTGTTAGTTCACACCCTGCTGGCAGTTCTGCCTCATCAAGTCCATAAGCAGGCTTTAAGAGGCCTGTTTCTCCTACACCTGGATCTCAGCCCTCCAACGCAGCACAAGCCTCAGATCCCAACACAGAGATCCCCTCTTCTGAACCCAGCTGTCTTTTAAAGGTGTTGCCAAACCCCGGAACGGCAATTAAAATCCAGTCCGGTATTTGATCCCACCTGGAAGCAAATCAGCCCAGCAGCACACGCTGGGAAAAAAAACCTGTTTTCCCAGACTATACCCTTCACTGTGTCACAAGGCTCTATCTCTAGTTGCCAGAGTTCCCTGAGGTAGTAGGTGGATACAATATGCTATAATGTTTCCAATATACAGCACACATTAATAAGTAATGATCCTGCACCACTATCTCTCTGTAACACACATTTACAAGCAGCATGGAGGACATTATACTGCAGCACTGAGCTGTGTACTGGTGAATCCAACATCGGGGAGAGATAGAACATCTTCTAGAGCCAGCTGCAGCACCTACATCTGTTTGTACCTCTGTTTCTATACAGCAGCTTACTCCTTTTTAAACCCCCTTCATAGACTTCTTTGGGCAGCATGTAACCTGTTCCCTCAGTGAGCTGATAGTTTGTCTTGCCTTTCAAGATGGATTTTAGCTGTGAATTGAGGTTGAATGGTCAGTTTAGTAGGCATTGGGAGGAGAAGAAGAATCTAATATATGGAGAAAGGGGCATTTTTATCTAGATATATTACAAGATATAAGATAAGATATATTACAAAGTTTGTAATATTTGCTTGTACTATTGGTTTATAAAAAAATTTGGAAAGTATAGTCATTATTTAAGATATTTCTATTGATGGAAGTGCTCGTCATTGTAAATGTTTCAACAAGAATATATTGCATCACCAACAATATTTGTCTTGAACCAACACCCCAAGAGGCTCTCTTATTATTTCTGCATTCCAGATTAATTTGGTTGTGACCCAAAGTGCAAGCTGTTGAACAGTTCAGGCCTCCTGGTTGGTAAAACAAGTTGTTATAACATCGCAGTTGAGCCATCTGTTTGCCTGCTTTGCATGTTTTGGTTTTAGGAAAGCACTTGATGAGTGAAGGCAAACTTATGACTTCAAAGAAATATGAGCATGTAAATCAGGAACTTGTAAAGGTCAATTATTACATTCAGCTTGTACATTTCTTTGTAACAGAAGCTTACAAAACTTTATGTTTTTTTTACTTTTGTATTTCTTTTGACCCACTCATGCTATATCATCATTTTAAATGTTAAGACTTACAGCAGTAGAAAGATAGTGGTGGCCATTCCCAATTGATAATGTTCCACCCATAAGAGCCTTGTTCCACCCATGGACAGATGTAACATTTTGTATTTGATGACTAATCAGTGCTGACGCATGTGTTAGTCTGTCACAAATGCCTCTTTGTCTTACAAAATGCCTTTTGACATATTGTATTTCTCAGCTAACAGACCTATGACATTCATTTTTTACACTTATGTAAACATTGAATTGAATTTGACAGTGATGTTTTTGTTAAAAATTGTTAGCTTACCATATTTGCTGGTTTCATTGTCCAGTAACATCTTAAAAAAGTATAATATAATTACTTTTTACACTATTATTCTGATTCTAATGACACTTTAACAGGACAAGTAAGAATAAACGTAGGCAATGTTTTCTTAGATTTCAAATTGTGGTTGGTCTAAATTGAATGAGATTTATTATGTGTAGATATTGGCTGTATACACCTATTGTATCCACAGGGCTCCATTCACCTAAGAGAAACCAAAAAGTGTCATTTTGGCCTCTTTTAGTCTGGTATATGCCATCTTATTCTTTACTGTATAGAAAGCATAAGCAAAAACATTTTCTATGCAGCAGCATCTGTAAAAAGGTACATAGCATAAAATTCTATGGGTAATGTTTGCCAATGTATGCCCATACAGTGCCAAATGTCAGAACCTTCCATTTGAGGTATATATGGGGCAATACTCCCAATGAATATGTCTGAAAAGGGGCGCTAATATTATGTGAATAGAAGCTAACATGGTATCCACTGAATTCTCTTGGCTAATAGGGTATCTTTATGAGCTTCTAATTTAATATGGAGGCAATGCTAGGATTGTATCACAGATTACATATCAATCTGTGAGAGATAAAACTGTGACATGCTACAGCTCATACTGTGTTACGGTATATTACATTCAGAAATGTGCCATATGTCTGATATATGGCATATGAAAACACTGAGCAACCTGCACCCTTGTCAATTTGAAAACTCACTGTAATAATGGTTACTAAATTAGTTAAATTCAAGTATAAACCCTTTAAAAGAAGATTAGACATCTAACAAAGGGAGCTACTTATACCATTCATCCATATGTATGTGACTGCTTCTGTAACTTCTCAAAACTGGTATGGGAGCAGCCCAGCAATCAGTGGTAATTAGGGTTGAGCGAACACCTGGAAGTTCGGGTTCGCCGGATTCGGCCAAACTTCGCCGCAAAGTTCGGGCTCGGGACCCGAGCTTGACCCCGAACCCAAACCCCATTAAATTCAATGGGGACACTAAAATGGCTCTAAAAAAGTCATAGAAAGGGCTAGAGGACTGCCAAAGGAAGCAAAATAGAGGTAAGAGCAGGACAATTGCCCTGCAAACAAATGCGGATAGGGGAATGAATTAAAATAACATAGAATTTAAAAAAATGAAAAAAATAATGATCTTGAACAGGGAGGCGGAGGTCAAAGTGGAGTAGGAAGTCGAGGAGGTGGTGGACGTGGCGGTGTAGGTGGAAGCGGTGGTGGAGGAGGAGGTAGCCAACACTATTTTTATTTTTTTTATATAGATTTGGGAAGATCTTAAAACATTAGGAAATATAAAAAAGAAAACAAAGAGAAAGTGCGCTGAAGTATAACAATGGCTGGGTGCGGCCTGCATACTTGTCTATTCTGCACAAGGCACAGACAAGTCCTGTGGGATCCATGCCTGGTTAATTTTAATGAACGTGAGCTTGTCCACATTGGCTGTGGACAGGCGGCTGCGCTTGTCTATGATCACCCCCCTGCCGTGCTGAACACACGTTCCGACAATACACTGGCCGCAGGGCAGGCCAGCACCTCCTAGGCATAAAAGGGCAAGCTCAGTCCATGTGCCCAATTTGGAGACCCAGAAGTTGAATGGGGCAGACCCATCAGTCAGTATGTGTAGGCTTGTGCACATGTACGGTTCCACCATGTTGCTGAAATGCTGCCTCCTGCTAAGACGTTCCATATCAGCTGGTGGTGCTGGCTGTTGTGGCGTGCTGACAAAGCTTTTCCACATTTCGCCCATGCTAACCATCCCTTCTGAGGTGCTGGCGGTGCCCCAGCTGCGTTGGAGACCTCTTCCTCGTCCTCTGCCTTTGCCTTGTGTTTCCACTGGGCCTCTGTTGGTGCAGGAACCCACCCTCTGAGCCACTTGTGAATGACTGGTTTGATAACTGTGGAAATGATACCTCTTCCTCCTCCTCTTTCTCCTGTGCCATATCCTCTTCCATCATCACACAAAGCATTTTCTCATCGGCACTGGCCATGTTGGTGGAGTACTCGAAACAGTTCAACACGGCACACACGTCCCGCATGGAGGCCCACTCGTTGGTGGTGAAGTGGTGTTGTTCCGCAGAGTGACTCACCTGTGCGTGCTGCAGCTAAAACTCTACTATCGCCTGCTGCTGCTCGCACAGTCTCTACAGCATGTGCAAGGTGGAGTTCCACCTTGCGGGCACGACGCATATGAGGCGGTGAGCGGGAAGGCCGAAGTTACGCTGCAGCACAGAGAGGCGAGCCGAAAGCGCGTACAGACAGACCGCACTTTCTGCAACAGCTCTGACATATCGGGGTAATTTTTCATGAAACTCTGCACCACCAAATTCAGCACATGCGCCAGGCAAGGTATGTGCGTCAAACCGGCTAGGCCCAGAGCTGCTACGAGATTTCGCCCATTATTGCACACCACCATTCTGGGCTTGAGGCTCAGTGGCACCAACCACTAATCGGTCTGTTGTTTCAGGCCCGTCTACAGCTCCTGCGCGGTGTGGGGTTTATCCCCCAAACAGATGAGTTTCAAAACAGCCTGCTGTCATTTCCCCCTGGCTGTGCTGAAGTTGGTGGTGAAGGTGTTACACTGACCAGATGAGGAGGCGGTAGAGGAGGAAGCGGAGTAGGAGGAGGAGGCAACAGGAAGCAAAGAGAAACATCCTGCAATCCTTGGTGGCAGAAGGACATGCGCCAAACTGCTATCCGTCTCAGGCCCAGCCACCACTGCATTTACCCAGTGTGCTGTTAGGGATATATATAACGTCCCTGCTCGTGCTTACTGGTCCAAGTATCGGTGGTTATGTGGACCTTGCCACAGATGGCGTTGCGCAGTGCACACCTAATTTTCTCCTCCACCTGTTATGCAGGGCAGGGATGGCTCGCCTGGAAAATTTGTGGCGGCTGGGAACCATGTACTGGGGAACAGCCACCGCCATAAGTTTTTTTAAAGTCTCCGTCTCCACCAGATCGAATAACAGCATTTCAGGGATTGTGGGTGGGTAGGGGGGTACTTCCTCTTTCTCCCCAGTGTTTCGGAGATGGACATCTGAACGGATCCATGGGACATGCTTGGTGACGGTGATGGATGTGGTGGTGTTGCTGCCACATCCTCTGTTTGCGGGGTGGCAGGTTCCACTGTCACTCTAGAGGGGGAGGAAGAGACTGAGACTGCAGCAGAAGAGGGACCAGGAGGAGCCTGAGTTTTTTCGTAATTTTTGCGGTGTTTACTCCACTGCAGCTTGTGTTTTGCATTTAGATGCCTGGTCTTGCAGGTGGTGATCAGGTTTAGAACATTTATGCTTCGCTTCAGCACAGCGTGCAAACCACTCGCATTTTGTCGTCAGCACATTGTCTGAACAACTCCTTGGAGCTGGCTTTGGTGTGCTCAGTCCCTGGGTGTGGTGGGCAGTAGCAGGCATACTGGCTACGGGATGGATACTCTGCTTTTGCACACTGCTTCCTCTTTTGCTGTGCTGCTGGTGCTGTATGACCACCACCTTCCTCCGAACTGCACACGTCACTCGCATGACCTTGATTCCATGTGGGGTCTAGGACCTCATCATCCTCCACATCATCTTCCACCCACTCTTTACCCCTGCCCTCCTTGCCGGTCTGCACACTGCAGAAAGCCGCAGCAGTTGGCACCTGTGTTTCGTCATCATCAGGGACGTGCTGCAGTGGTCCTCCCATGTCCACATCCTGAAACATAAGTAGTTGGGCATCAGTGCACTCAATCTCTTCCACTTGTATGAGTAGATACACTTGGCTATCCACTTGTATGAGTAGATACACTTGGCTATGTAGACGGCCCTCGGAAACCCTGCCAGCAGAGTCATCAAAAAGCATAAGAGACTGCTGCATGACTTGGGGCTCAGACTGCTTGACTGATTTGCAAGGGGGTGAGGTGAAAGACAGATGCCCATGGGCTGCTGGTGCCAATTCTGCGCTTTCAGCAGGGGACCGGGTGGGAGACAATGTGAAGGAACTGGAGGCACTGTCAGCCACCCAATCTACTACCGCCTCTACTTGTTCTGGCCTCACCATTCATATACCGGTATTCGGGCCTACAAAATAACGCTGAACATTCTGTTGCCTACGTGCACCTGAGGAAGGTGTTTAATTTGGGCGTGTAGCTGGCACAGATAGACCACGTCTTCTCTCTGCAACAGGAGCTCCACCAACCCCAGCAGCACCACGACCAGGGCCACATTCCTTATTTGATGCTCTCCTCATTCTTTGAGGTCACCCACCGAACTAACAGACAGAGTAACTATATTATTTTCCCTGTCACGTATGCAGTGCAGGTGTACCTCACACAATAAATGGGTAGATGACGTGCACCCAACTAAAAGACGGATTAACTATATCAATTTCCCTGTCACGTATGCAGTGCAGGTGTACTTGTCATGGTCTTACCTTCTTGCTGTTCTCCTTCGTTTGACATGTGCTGGCGGCCATCTTGGTTTCTGGGTTTCTTGTAGCCTCCCACCCTGCGGCTTCTCCTTCCCACTGGGAGGAGCTGGATGCCTAGCTCATATATATAGGAGGTCTGTGGCTTCAGTTCCTTGCTTGGTCCTCCTGTGTTCACATGCTTCTAAGACTGCTGCTGCTTCTGGTTCCTGATCCTGGCCTCGTCTGACTACCCCGCTGGTTCCTGATCCTGGCTTCGTCTGACTACCCCGCTGGTTCCTGATCCTGGCTTCGTCTGACTACCCTTCTGGTTCCTGACCTCTGGCTACGCAAGACCCTGCTTTGGTTTAGCCATCCGTTTGGACTTTTGCTTACAGCTTGATTTTCAATAAAGCCTTCTTATTCCCACTTATCTCTTGTTGTACGTCTGGTTCATGGTTCCATGACATTAGGACCAAGCCATGAATTCTGACGGTACAGGGCCATCCTCGCTACCTACGCTGATTGCCAGACTTGATCAGCAGGATCACCTGTTGGGTCGGTTCGCTGTGGCGTTGCAAACCCTGCTTGAACGCACGGCTCATTTCGCTTCCGTTGCCGATGGGTCGGTTGTCGCTCCTGGGCCCGCTCCTACTGCCGCTCCGGTTGTTGCGCCAGAGTCTACCCCGACACCTGTTGCTGCGCCTGCGGTGTCTCGGGGTATGACCGGTTCTGCCCCCCTTCCACAGCGCTTTGGGGGAGAGCCAACTCAGTGCCGAGGTTTCCTTAACCAGGTGGGCATTTATTTCGAGTTGCTGCCACATGCCTTTCCTACTGAGAGATCAAAGGTGGGCTTCTTGATCTCGCTGCTCTCGGACAAGGCCTTGGCCTGGGCCAGCCCTTTATGGGAGAACAACAATCCGGTGGTTGCCGAGTTTTCCGGTTTTGTTGCTTCTCTTCGGAAGGTATTCGATGTGCCGGCTCGTGCTGCCTCTGCTGCGAAGCTCCTTATGTCCATCAGACAGGGTTCACGATCCGTAGCTGAATACGCCATTGAGTTTCGTACCCTGGCAGCAGAGGTGGGCTGGAATAATGAGGCTCTGGTCGCTGCTTTCTCTCATGGTCTCTCGGATGCCTTGAAGGATGAGGTTGCAGCTAAGGACCTACCAGTGGAGCTCGAGTCTCTTATTTCTTTCCTGATTTTGATTGACACCAGACTCAGGGAGAGACCTTCCTTTAAGGAGAGCCTGCGGAGGCCTTTTAACAGATTGGCGCCTACGTTTGCTGTCCCACCCGTGCCTCCCTCTCCGTGACTTGTCTGGGGATGAACCCATGCAGCTGGGGTTTGCTCGCCTGTCCGAGGGGGAGAGGGTACTCCGGAGACGCGAGGGCCGATGCATGTACTGTGGTCTCGGTGGGCATTTTCGGTTGGCATGTCCGAACCGTCCGGGAAACGCTCGCACCTGAGATCCTGTCGGGGGCAGATCTTGGGTGGAGTCTCCTCGTCCCCGGTTTCCCGTGTTGACAAACCACTGATCACTGTTGTCCTCTCCTGGGTCGGGGGCTCGGTGACGACCCAGGCGTTGGTGGACTCTGGTGCTGGTGGTTTGTTCATTGATAGTGTGTTCGCTGCCGCCAATTCCATTCCTCTGCAGCCTCGAGGTTCCCCACTGGCTCTTGAGGCGATAGACGGCAGACCCCTTCTGCCGCCACACGTGACTCATGAGACCCTTCCAGTGGGGATAGCCATTGGTGCCGTTCACAGAGAGTCGGTCTGTCTCCAGGTGATTTCGTCTCCACACTACTCGGTGGTCTTGGGGTACCCCTGGCTCCAGAAGCATAATCCGACTTTCGATTGGAGATCGGCCGAGATCCTCTCGTGGTCACCGCAGTGTGGGGCTAGTTGCATCCATGGGCCTGTCAAGTTGCTGTG
Organism: Bufo gargarizans; assembly: GCF_014858855.1. Lineage (NCBI taxonomy): Eukaryota > Metazoa > Chordata > Amphibia > Anura > Bufonidae > Bufo > Bufo gargarizans. Next base: position 235,014,443 of record NC_058080.1, read on the forward strand.
TACTTCCTCGGACTCTCTGTTGCCTCCTGAATACGAAGAGTACCGGGATGTATTCGATAAGGTGCGCGCGGTTGCCCTACCTCCGCACCGCCCATACGATTGTGCCATAGAGTTACAATCTGGTGCCGTTCCTCCTCGTGGCAAAGTCTATCCACTGTCGGTAGCGGAGAATGAGGCCATGGAGGAGTACGTGAGAGAGGCGCTTTCACGCGGACACATTCGCAAATCCTCGTCCCCGGCAGGGGCTGGATTTTTCTTTGTGAAAAAGAAGGGCGGTGAGTTGAGGCCTTGCATCGATTACAGGGGTCTCAATCGCATCACGATCAAGAACGCTTACCCGATACCCTTGATTTCCGAGCTGTTCGATCGCCTCAAAGGGGCCACGGTCTTTACCAAACTCGACCTGAGGGCGGCATATAACCTGGTAAGGATCAAGGCGGGCGATGAGTGGAAGACCGCGTTTAACACCAGGACCGGTCATTATGAATCCTTGGTTATGCCCTTTGGGTTGTGCAATGCGCCCGCAGTCTTCCAGGAATTCATCAACGATGTTTTCCGTGACCTGTTGCAGCAGTGTGTGGTGGTCTATTTGGATGACATCTTGGTATATTCTGAATCCATGGAGGCCCACATTATGGATGTCAGACGAGTGTTGCAACGGTTACGAGAGAACAGGCTGTTCGGTAAGCTTGAGAAATGCGAATTTCACCGATCCCAGGTAACCTTCTTAGGTTACATCATTTCCGCTGAGGGGTTCTCCATGGATCCTGAGAAGGTTTCGGCTGTCTTACAGTGGCCCCAGCCCAGTGGTCTCCGTGCCCTGCAGCGCTTTTTGGGCTTCGCCAATTATTATCGGAAGTTCATCAGGGACTTTTCTATGCTAGCCAAGCCTCTCACGGATCTGACCAGGAAGGGCAGTAATTTCCAGGTCTGGCCGCTCGAGGCCATCCGAGCTTTTGAGGCTCTAAAGTTCGCCTTTGTGTCGGCTCCGATTCTGTCGCATCCCAACCCTGGGTTGCCCTTTGTCCTCGAGGTGGACGCATCTGAGACGGGAGTAGGCGCCCTTCTGTCTCAGCGTAGAACACCAGAGGGTCCTCTGCTTCCTTGTGGGTTTTACTCCCGGAAACTGTCTTCCGCGGAGTGCAACTATCAGATTGGTGACAGGGAGTTATTGGCCATCGTGCAGGTCCTTAAAGAATGGAGGCACTTGCTCGAGGGTTCGGTGGTTCCGGTTCTCATCCTGACGGACCACAAGAATCTGACCTACCTTTCTGAGGCCAAGAGATTGACACCACGTCAGGCCAGATGGGCTCTGTTCTTGTCACGTTTTAATTACGTGGTCTCCTACCTACCCGGTTCCAAGAACATCAGAGCGGATGCCTTATCACGGCAGTACTCCGAGCTGTCCAGGGAGGAGTCGATTCCGACTTCGGTCATACCTCCGAATCAGATCCTGGCCGCCATTCGCACCAGTCTGACCTCTCCCCTGGGTGAGCAGATTTTGGCGGCTCAATCTGGTGCTCCCTCTGGGAGACCCAACGGCAGATGTTTTGTGCCTGAGGAGTTGCGCACTCGGTTGTTGCGAACCTACCATAACTCCAAGGCCGCGGGGCATCCTGGAAAGAATCAGCTGTCCTGGGCTGTTTCACGTCTGTTCTGGTGGCCTTCTCTACGTTCCGACATCGCCGCATATGTAGCGGCATGCTCCGTTTGTGCCCAGAGTAAGTCCCCTCGGCACCTTCCGTTGGGCCTTTTGCAACCCATAGCCACCGGGGAGCGCCCATGGTCACACCTGGGGATGGATTTCATTGTGGACCTCCCTGCATCCCGAGGCCATACGGTCATTCTCATGATTGTGGATCGGTTTTCCAAAATGTGCCACTGTGTTCCTCTCAAGAAGTTACCCTCTGCACAAGAGTTGGCCACGATTTTCGCCAGGGAGGTCTTCCGGTTGCACGGTTTGCCCAAGGAGATTGTGTCGGATCGGGGGAGTCAGTTTGTGTCCAGGTTCTGGCGCGCCTTTTGCTCCCAGTTGGGGATTCATCTCTCTTTCTCCTCGGCCTACCACCCTCAGTCCAATGGGGCCGCAGAACGATCCAATCAGGCCTTGGAGCAATTCCTTCGTTGCTATGTCTCCGATCACCAAGACAATTGGGTTGACCTCCTGCCTTGGGCTGAGTTTGCCAGGAACGCGGCGGTGAACTCTTCCTCTGGGACGTCTCCCTTCATGGCCAATTATGGGTTCCAACCTGCCGTGTTACCGGAGGTATTCTCTCCCCAGGATATTCCGGCTGTGGAGGATCACCTTTCCGTCCTACGTGCTTCTTGGGTACAGATCCAGAGGTCCCTTGAGGTCTCTGCGCAGCGCCAGAGACTCCAGGCTGATCGCAGACGAGCGCCCGCTCCTTCCTACCAGGTCGGAGACCGTGTATGGTTGTCCACCCGCAACCTCAACCTTCGAGTGCCCAATCCCAAGCTGGCACCTCGCTTTGTTGGTCCCTTCCGAGTGCTTCGCAGGGTAAACCCGGTAGCCTATGCCCTTGCGCTTCCTCCTGGCATGCGGATCTCCAACGTGTTTCATGTCTCCCTGTTGAAGCCATTGGTGTGTAATCGTTTCACTTCCTCGGTTCCTCGGCCCCGTCCGGTCCAAGTGGGCAATCGTGAGGAATATGAGGTGAGCAATATCCTGGACTCACGCCTGGTCCGCGGTCGGTTGCAGTTTTTGGTCCATTGGCGTGGTTATGGTCCAGAGGAGCGTTCCTGGGTTCCCTCCGCAGATGTCCATGCTCCTGCTTTGCTCCGAGCCTTCCACGCACGCTTCCCTCAGAAACCGTTCCTTACTCCGCGGAGGAGGGGCCCTTGAGGGGGAGGTACTGTCATGGTCTTACCTTCTTGCTGTTCTCCTTCGTTTGACATGTGCTGGCGGCCATCTTGGTTTCTGGGTTTCTTGTAGCCTCCCACCCTGCGGCTTCTCCTTCCCACTGGGAGGAGCTGGATGCCTAGCTCATATATATAGGAGGTCTGTGGCTTCAGTTCCTTGCTTGGTCCTCCTGTGTTCACATGCTTCTAAGACTGCTGCTGCTTCTGGTTCCTGATCCTGGCCTCGTCTGACTACCCCGCTGGTTCCTGATCCTGGCTTCGTCTGACTACCCCGCTGGTTCCTGATCCTGGCTTCGTCTGACTACCCTTCTGGTTCCTGACCTCTGGCTACGCAAGACCCTGCTTTGGTTTAGCCATCCGTTTGGACTTTTGCTTACAGCTTGATTTTCAATAAAGCCTTCTTATTCCCACTTATCTCTTGTTGTACGTCTGGTTCATGGTTCCATGACAGTACTTCACGCAATAAATGAGTAGATGACGTGCACCCAACTAAAAGACGGATTAACTATATCAATTTCCCTGTCACGTATGTAGTTCAGGTGTACTTCACACAATAAATGGGTATATGACGTGCACCTAACTAACAGACGGATTAACTATATCAATTTCCCTGTCACGTATGCAGTGCACGTGTACTTCACACAATAAATGGGTATATGACGTGCACTAACTAACAGACGGATTAACTATATCAATTTCCCTGTCACGTATGCAGTGCAGGTGTACTTTACGCAATAAATGGGTATATGGCGCGCACCTAACTAATAGACGGATGAACTATAGCAATTTCCCTGTCACGTATACAGTGCTGGTGTACTTCTCGCAATAAATCGGTATATGACGCGCACCTAACAGACGGATGAACTATATAAATTTCCCTGTCACTTATACAGTGGACGTGTACTTCACGCAATAAATCGGTATATGACGCGCACCTAACTAACAGACGGATTAACTATATCAATTTCCCTGTCACGTATGCAGCGCAGGTGTACTTCACACAATAAATGGGTATATGACGTGCACCTAACTAACAGACAGATTAACTATATCAATTTCCCTGTCACGTATACAGCGGACGTCTACTTCACACAATAAATGGGTATATGACGTGCACCAAACTAACAGACGGATTAACTACAGTTGCAAGAAAAAGTATGTGAACCCTTTGGAATGATATGGATTTCTGCACAAATTGGTCATAAAATGTGATCTGATCTTCATCTAAGTCACAACAATAGACAATCACAGTCTGCTTAAACTAATAACACACAAAGAATTAAATGTTACCATCTTTTTATTGAACACACCATGTAAACATTCACAGTACAGGTGGAAAAAGTATGTGAACCCTTGGATTTAATAACTGGTTGAACCTCCTTTGGCAGCAATAAGTTCAACCAAACGTTTCCTGTAGTTGCAGATCAGACGTGCACAACGGTCAGGAGTAATTCTTGACCATTCCTCTTTACAGAACTGTTTCAGTTCAGCAATATTCTTGGGATGTCTTGTTTGAATTGCTTTCTTGAGGTCATGCCATAGCATCTCAATCGGGTTGAGATCAGGACTCTGACTGGGCCACTCCAGAAGGCGTCTTTTCTTTTGTTTAAGCCATTCTATTGTTGATTTACTTCTATGCTTTGGGTTGTTGTCCTGTTGCAACACCCATCTTCTGTTGAGCTTCAGCTGATTGACAGATGGCCTTAAGTTCTCCTGCAAAATGTCTTGATAAACTTAGGAATTCTATTTTTCCTTGATGATAGCAATCCGCCCAGGCCCTGACGCAGAAAAGCAGCCCCAAACCATGATGCCCCCACCACCATACTTCACAGTTGGGATGAGGTTTTGATGTTGATGTGCTGTGCCTCTTTTTCTCCACACAGTGTTATGTGTTTCTTCCAAACAACTCAACTTTGGTTTCATCTGTCCACAGAATATTTTGCCAGTACTGCTGTGGAACATCCAGGTGCTCTTGTGCAAACTGTAAACGTGCAGCAATGTTTTTGGACAGCAGTGGCTTCCTCTGTGATATCCTCCCATGAAATCCATTTTTGTTTAGTGTTTTACGTATCATAGATTCGCTAACAGGGATGTTAGCATATGCCAGATACTTTTGTAAGTCTTTTGCTGACACTCTCGGATTCTTCTTCACCTCATTGAGCAGTCTGCGCTGTGCTCTTGCAGCAATCTTTACATGATGGCCACTCCTAGGGAGAGTAGCAGCAGTGCTAAAATTTCTCCATTTATAGACAATTTGTCTTACCGTGGATTGATGAACAGCAAGGCTTTTGGAGATACTTTTATAACCCTTTCTGACTTTATGCAAGTCAACAATTCTTAATGGTAGGTCTTCTGAGCACTCTTTTGTGTGAGGCATCATTCACATCAGGCGATGCTTCTTGTGAAAAGCAAACCCAGAACTGGTGTGTGTTTTTTATAGGGCAGGGCAGCTGTAACCAACACCTCCAATCTTATCTCATTGATTGGACTCCAGTTGGCTGACGCCTCACTCCAATTAGCTCTTGGAGATGTCATTAGTCTAGGGGTTCACATACTTTTTCCACCTGCACTGTGAATGTTCACATGGTGTGTTCAATAAAAACATGGTAACATTTAATTCTTTGTGTGTTATTAGTTTAAGCAGACTGTGATTGTCTATTGTTGTGACTTAGATGAAGATCAGATCACATTTTATGACCAATTTGTGCAGAAATCCATATCATTCCAAAGGGTTCACATACTTTTTCTTGCAACTGTATATCAATTTCCCTGTCACGTATGCAGTGCACGTGTACTTCACACAATAAATGGGTATATGACGTGCACTAACTAACAGACGGATTAACTATATCAATTTCCCTGTCACTTATGCAGTGCACGTGTACTTCACGCAATAAATGGGTATATGGCGCGCACCTAACTAATAGACGGATGAACTATAGCAATTTCCCTGTCACGTATACAGTGCTGGTGTACTTCTCGCAATAAAACGGTATATGACGGTCACCTAACAGACGGATGAACTATATAAATTTCCCTGTCACGTATACAGTGGACATGTACTTCACACAATAAATGGGTATATGACGCGCACCTAACTAACAGACGGATTAACTATATCAATTTCCCTGTCACGTATGCAGTGCAGGTGTACTTCACACAATAAATGGGTATATGACGTGCACCTAACTAACAGACGGATTAACTATATCAATTTCCCTGTCACGTATGCAGTGCAGGTGTACTTCATGCAATAAATGGGTATATGACGTGCACCTAACTAACAGACGGATTAACTATATCAATTTCCCTGTCACGTATGCAGTGCACGTGTACTTCACACAATAAATGGGCATATGACGTGCACCTAACTAACAGACGGAGTAACTATATTAATTTCCCTGTCACGTATGCAGTGCAGGTGTACTTCACGCAATAAATGGGTATATGGCGCGCACCTAACTAATAGACGGATGAACTATAGCAATTTCCCTGTCACGTATACAGTGCTGGTGTACTTCTCGCAATAAATCGGTATATGACGCGCACCTAACTAACAGACGGATGAACTATATAAATTTCCCTGTCACGTATACAGTGGACATGTACTTCACGCAATAAATCGGTATATGACGCGCACCTAACTAACAGACGGATGAACTATAGCAATTTCCCTGTCACGTATACAGTGGACGTGTACTTCACGCAATAAATGGGTATATGACGTGCACCTAACTAACAGACGGATTAACTATATTAATTTCCCTGTCACGTATGCAGCGCAGGTGTACTTCACACAATAAATGGGTATATGACGTGCACCTAACTAACAGACGGATTAACTATATTAATTTCCCTGTCACGTATGCAGCGCAGGTGTACTTCACACAATAAATCGGCATATGACGTGCACCTAACTAACAGACGGATGAACTATAGCAATTTCCCTGTCACGTATGCAGTGCAGGTGTACTTCACGCAATAAATGGGTATATGACGCGCACCTAACTAACAGACGGATGAACTATATCAATTTCCCTGTCACGTATGCAGTGCAGGTGTACTTCACGCAATAAATGGGTATATTAGTAGGCATGGCTGTGATGGCTTCTAAGGGCACACAGCTTAAAAGCTTGTTGATTGTACCGGTACGCCATGTTTGCCGAGTCCTTAAGGACCCATGACGAACCGGTACGTTCTAACTTTAAAACTACATTTCGGCGCGCGGGGGTTAAGCGGAACAGGATGTCCGCTGAAATCATTCAGCGGACATCTTGTCACAACAACGGGGGGGTCATGTGAAAATCACTCATCGTCGATCGCAGCAAACCGCAGGTCAATTCAGACCTGCGGTTTGCGGCTTTACCTGAGGTTTGCAGCGGCGATCGGCGGTGCCATCGGGTCCCCATGCAGCTGTAGGAGGGACCCGATGGCATGGAAAGCAGCGCAATGCCGTCCTTAGGCATCAGCGCTGCCTTCCGGTGAAGAGCCTGTGAGAGCCAGCCCCCTGGATCTCACAGGCTGGAAGCTGAATGAGTAATACACACAGTATTATTCATACAGCCAATGCATTCCAATACAGAAGTATTGGAATGCATTTTAAAGGGGATTAGACCCCCAAAAGTTCAAGTCCCAAAGTGGGACAAACAATAAAGTGAAAAAAAGTTGCAAAAATAAAGTTTTCCCCCCAAAAATTCAAAGTTTCAAGTAAAAATAAACAAAAACGTAATTTTCCCCAAATAAAGTTAAAAAAAAATAGGGGGGGAAAAAGTATATTTTACGCATCGCCGTGTCCGTATTGACCGGCTCTATAAACATATCACATGACCTAACCCCTCAGATGAACACTGTAAAAAAATAAAAAAACTGTGCTAAATAAACAATTTTTTTGTCAACTTACATCACAAAAAGTACAACAGCAAGCGATCAGAAGGGCGTTTGCCCACCAAAATAGTACCAATCTAACTGTCACCTCATCCCGCAATAAATGAGCCCAAAAAAGAAAAAAAAAACTATGGCTCACAATATGGAGACACTAAAACATAATTTTGTTTGTTTTAAAAAAGCTGTTATTGTGTAAAACTTACATAAATAAATAAAAAAGTATACATATTAGGCATTGCCGTGTCCGTATCGACCAGCTCTATAAAAATATCACATGACCTAACCCCTGAGATGAACACCGTAAAAAAATAAAAAATAAAAAATGCTAAATAAACCTTTATATTACAAAAGTGTAATAGCAAGCGATCAAAAAGTCATATGCACCCCAAAATAGTGCCAATCAAACTGTCATCGCATCCTGCAAAAAATGAGACCCTACCTAAGATAATCGCCCAAAAACTGAAAAAATTATGGCTTTCAGACTATGGAAACACTAAAACATGATTTTTTTTTACTTTAAAAATGAAATCATTGTGTAAAACTTACATAAAATAAAAAAAAAAGTATACATATTAGGTATCGCAGCGTCCGTGACAACCTGGTCTATAAAAATATTACATGATCTAACCTGTCAGACGAATTTTGTAAATAAAAAAAATTAAAAAACTGTGCCAAAACAGCTATTTCTTGTTACCTTGCCTCACAAAAAGTGTAATATAGAGCAATATTTTCCATTAAATTAAAATTCTTGTGGAACACCTAAAGGGTTAACAAAGTTTGTAAAATCAGTTTTGAATACCTTGAGGGGGGTAGTTTATAGAATGGGGTCATTTTTGGGTGGTTTCTATTATGTAAGCCTCGCAAAGTGACTTCAGACCTGAACTGGTGCCTAAAAATAGGGTTTTTGAAAATGTCTGAAAAATTTCAAGATTTGCTTCTAAACTTCTAAGCCTTGTAACATCCCCAAAAAATAAAATATGATTCTCAAAATGATCCAAACATGAAGTAGACATATGGTGAATGTAAAGTAATAACTATTTTTGGAGGTATTGCTATGTATTATTGAAGTAGAGAAATTGAAACTTGGAAATGTGCAATTTTTTACCAATTCCTTGTAAATTTGGTATTTTTTTATAAATATTATTATTTTTTTTACTTCATTTTACCAGTGTCATGAAGTACAATATGTGCCGAAAAAAACTGTCTCAGAATGGCCTGGATAAGTCAAAGCGTTTTAAAGTTATCAGCACTTAAAGTGACAGATTTGCAAAAAATGGCCAAGTCCTTAAGGGGTTAAATGCCAGAACACTGAACTCGAACCTGAACTTTTCCAGCAAAGTTCGGGTTCGGGTCCGGGTACCAAAAATCGTAAAGTTTGGTACGGACCTGAACTTTACAGTTCGGGTTCGCTCAACACTTATGGTAATCTCATAGCTGGGCCACACTATGTAGAGGAAACCCTAATTCCTTCTCTGGATATCTCATAACCAGGCTTATTACATAAATTATAAAATGTTTTTATTCTTAAGTTTAGAAAAACACTTAGTCCAGCTCACCTTCCCGGTCATGCATACTCCCGATTCCGAAACCCTAGGGGTGTGTCCCCGTTGCAGGCCGCAGGTAATTTGAAAAGAGTGGTCTCGGATTCAGATTAGATCCAAATTTAAAAACTGCTTCTTTATTGGGACATCATATAGACATGACAGACAGCCACTTGATACAACAGAATCAACGTTGATGCGTTTCGGGTACTTGGCTGTCTGTCATGTCTATATGATGTCCCAATAAAGAAGCAGTTTTTAAATTTGGATCTAATCTGAAGTTTCTCTCTTTAGGAAATCTTTTCCTTTTTTTTTCATAATTAGGATATAGATTTTGAGCTACTCATCTGGTATTAGCAGGAATATTAAGACTGATAGAATAGAACAACACATGAGTTTAACCCCTTCATTACCGAGCCACTTTTCACCTTAAATTCCAGGCCAATTTTTGCAAATCTGACATGTGTCACTTTATAAGACAAAACATGCAATGCGACAACTCACTGCAATATAGAGTACAAAATTGCATAATAATTACAAGTGCTACACTATAAGTGAGAGACACTCGGCAAATCTTTTTGTACAAAAATATTTGAGCCCATCTGCCTCACGTCAAGGCAATCTCTGTTAGACGGGTTCCTAACACTAAATTCTACCTGTTAAGTGCCATGACGGCTACCATACACTTCAGGGAGTGTAGGTTCCACATGCATGCTGGGTCTTCTTCAATAACTGTCATTTTGGGTGCCAAAATGGCCTTCACTGTATCCAATGAGTGCAGGTACCAACATGCATGCAGGCCCACTCCACAACACCCCCGGCTCCAAAGAAAGAACAAAAGGGGGTCAGTCAGCACATACCAAACCGCAGGAGCACATTGCTATGGCAGGGAACAACATTAAAAGACAAAACATGCAATGCGACAACTCACTGCAATATAGAGTACAAAATTGCATAATAATTAAAAGTGCTACACTATAAGTGAGAGATACTTGGCAAATAGTTTTGGGTCAGCATCAATATGTGTTCTAAAAGTGTTAGGAACCCGTCTAACAGAGATCGCCTTGACGTGCGGCAGACAGACTCAAATTTTTTTTTACAGCATTCACCTGAGGGGGCATATAATGTAATATTTTTATAGAGCCGGTCGATACAGATGTGGAAATACCTAATATGTCTACTTTTCTCTTTTTCCCTTTTTTTTACAATCTTTATTAACTTTTTGGGGGGGAAAGGATGCTTTTTTTTTTACTTCTTTTTTAACTTTATTTTTTGTCCCACTCTGGGACTTCAACGTTTGGGGTTCTGTATTGTAATGCATTGGCTGTAAGTGTATTACACTAAGTAATACACTTACAGCCTGCTTCCTGTGAGATCCAGGGGGCTGGATCTCACAGGCTGACATGTATGGCAGCCACGATGCCTAAGAAAGACATCGGGCTGCCATCCAAGCCATTGGGTCGCCGTCACAGCAGCACAGGGAAACAATGGACACCCTGCACCTGGCAGCATACTGCACGTGCTGCGGTCAGTGCTGACCGCGGCAGTGCAAGGGCTAATGCATCGGCATCAGTGTTTTCACCAATGCTGGCGCATACAGCAGGGGCCTGGCTAACAGTGACTGCCGGACCTCTGCAGTTGATCGGGTGGGCACAGCTCCTGTACTCGCCCGATCAGAGCACTGTAGCTGTACGGCGCTGGGATTTGTGATCCTGTTTCCAGCGCTGTACATGTATGGTGCTGATCTCCTAAGTAAATTTGAGCATAACGAAGAGCTGGAAGACCAATTAACACTAATTAGATCAATTGGCAACATGATTGGGTATAAAAAGAGCTTCTCAGAGTGGCAGTGTCTCTCAGAAGCCAAGATGGGTAGAGGATCACCAATTCCCACAATGTTGCGCAGAAAGATAGTGGAGCAATATCAGAAAGGTGTTACCCAGCGAAAAATTGCAAAGACTTTGCATCTATCATCATCAACTGTGCATAACATCATCCGAAGAATCTGGAACAATCTCTGTGCGTAAGGGTCAAGGCCGTAAAACCATACTGGATGCCTGTGATCTCCGGGCCCTTAAACGACACTGCACCACAAACAGGAATGCTACTGTAAAGGAAATCACAGAATGGGCTCAGGAATACTTCCAGAAACCATTGTCAGTGAACACAATCCACCGTGCCATCCGCCGTTGCCAACTGAAACTCTACAGTGCAAAGAAGAAGCAATTTCTAAGCAAGATCCACAAGCTCAGGCGTTTTCACTGGGCCAGGGATCATTTAAAATGGAGTGTGGCAAAATGGAAGACTGTTCTGTGGTCAGACGAGTCACGATTCGAAGTTCTTTTTGGAAATCTGGGACGCCATGTCATCCGGACCAAAGAGGACAAGGACAACCCAAGTTGTTATCAATGCTCAGTTCAGAAGCCTGCATCTCTGATGGTATGGGGTTGCATGAGTGCGTGTGGCATGGGCAGCTTTCATGTCTGGAAAGGCACCATCAATGCAGAAAAATATATTCAGGTTCTAGAACAACATATGCTCCCATCCAGACGTCATCTCTTTCAGGGAAGACCCTACATTTTTCAACAAGATAATGCCCGACCACATTCTGCATCACACCATCATGGCTGCGTAGGAGAAGGATCCGGGTACTGAAATGGCCAGTCTGCAGTCCAGATCTTTCACCTATAGAGAACATTTGGCGCATCATAAAGAGGAAAGTGCAACAAAGAAGACCCAAGACGATTGAACAGTTAGAAGCCTGTATTAGACAAGAATGGGAGAGCATTCCTATTTCTAAACTTGAGAAACTGGTCTCCTCGGTCCCCAGACGTCTGTTGAGTGTTGTAAGAAGAAGGGGAGATGCCACACAGTGGTGAAAATGGCCTTGTCCCAACTTTTTGGGGATTTGTTGACACCATGAAATTCTGATTCAACATATTTTTCCCTTAAAATGGTACATTTTCTCAGTTTAAACTTTTGTTCCGTGATTTATGTTCTATTCTGAAAAAAATATTAGAAGTTGGCACCCCCACATCATTGCATTCAGTTTTTATTCACGATTTGTATAGTGTCCCAACTTTTTTGGAATCCGGTTTGTAGATAGCGAAATAGAAAAAATAATACTTTTCATCCGTGTACAGGGAGAAGCAGCAGCGGAGGTGCAGGGACCAGGAGCGCCACAGGCAGTGGGGAGTGGGGTAAGTATATTTCCTCTGAGGAGACTGGCACATGGGGTGGGGGCTGTTTATCATAATGGAATACCCCTTTTAGTTCCCAGTCTGCTTCCCTCACTCTGTTGCTCCTTAGGACTATTCAGTGAAAGAAGAATGCACCCTGAGATCTGAGTCAACATGACCCGAAGAAAGCAGGCATGCTGCCCAGGAGTTATGATAGTACCACAGACCGAAATTTAAATATCAAGTTTAGGTGGGTTAGTAGATGGGGAAAGACAAGACAAGGTTCAGTTTCAGATAGAGAGTGGAAATAATACTAGAGACAGCTGCCAGACAATCACTGGTGTTTTGTAGTAAAGCAGGGGTGATGTCAGGGGATGAGGTGTATAGTTGGGTGTCATCATCATAGAGCTAGTACTGAAAACCAAAGTTATTGATAGTCTGATAGGGGCTGTGTAGAGAGAGAAGAGGAGAGGACCTAGAACCGAACCCTGAGGAACCCCAACATCAAGAGGATGAGGATAAGAAGTAGTGCCAGCGAATGATACAGATGTAGCAGAGTTAACAGTCATAGTCATAATGTGTTAACTAGATATGATAACTCACCGAGTGTGAATTTGCATATAGTTGCATAACAGGTTACAGATACAGCAGTCAATAATCACAGTCATATTGCGTTAACTAGATGTGATAACTCACCAAGTGTGACTGTTTATACATTTGTACACTAAAGGAGCAGATAGAGAGATAGGAAGAGAACCAGGAGAGAGCATTGTCCTTAAGGCCAATTGAGTGAAGCATAGTTAGGAGGAGTTTGTGGTCTGCTGTATCAAATGCTGCAAAGCTATCCAGAAGAATCAGTAGAGAATTGGTGCCATTCTTTTTTTTTTTGTCAGGAGGTCATTAATCTGTAAGGGCAGTTTCTTTATAGTGGAATGGGCGAAATCCATATAGTAAGGGGTAAAGAAGAGAGCTTGCAGACAGATAGCTTATTAAGCGAGAGTAGATGAGACGTTCCAGGAGTTTAGAGATGAAGTGAAGGTTAGAAACAAGAGAGGGGAGGAGAGTAATGACAGACAGGAAGAGGGACTACAGGACAGAGGTGTGATAGAATAGGATCACTGTTGCAGGTGGTGAGTTGAAGAGAGAGGCCTGGAGACTTTTTACATTATAGGGTCAAATGAGGAAAGAGAACACAAGGAAGTGTAAGAGGGAAGAGGATCAAATTTGGTTGAGGACTGGGATTATTACTTACTGTTTGGATGTTACCAATCGTATAAATCACGGAAAAAAAGATACAAAACATTCTGCACAATATAATAGTAAAAATGCGGATGTGCATGGCTACATTTTTAAAGTCACAGAAAATAATGCACTATAATAATAGATGCAAACATAACATATGGACTAAGCCCTCACTCTAATGATACATTCTGAGACTCTTAGCCAATATATCTTGATCAAAACACATCTGTGCCCACCCACCCAGCGCCACGGTGGTCTCAAGTCAGGCAGATCCTACGCTAAACCTACCTATGCCGTTGGACATCTATATTCAGGAGCGCAGACCCTGCATATATAGTGTGTTGCACCTAGTTACCTCCGTGTGCATCAGCAACCAATGAGAGGAGAAGCAGACACAACTATATGTACCACCTTAATCAAGGTCGCCTCTTAGATAGGTGGGGCAAAAGTGCACATGAATGCAACTCCCAGGATAGAAGCGCATTGACACCTGAAGGTGCCACTCCTTCAAAACAAATCAAAAAAATCACAGACCGCGCTCCTAAATATAGTTGCCCAAAGGCATAGGTAGGTTTAGCGTAGGGCCTGCTTGACCTGAGACCACCATGGCGCTGGGTAGGTGGGCACAGATGTGTTTTGATCAAAATATATTGGCTAAGAGTCTCAGATTTTATCATGAGAGTGAGGGCTTAGTCCATATGTTATGTTTGCATCTATTGCTATAGTGCATTATTTTCTCTTACCAATCTTATTTCTGAAGTAAGTGGCCAAGTCTTCAGCACAGAGGTCAGTGATGAGCACTTGCACTTTAGGGCTTAGAAGGGAATGAAAAGTATCAAAGAGTTGTTTTGTTAGAGAACATTTTAGAGTCAGTTTGCAGCATAAGGTAACTCGTGTAGGTGTGATATATAGACCACCTAGCCAAGTCAAAGAATTAGATGATCTACTAGTTGAGGAAATAGTTAAAATGACATTGAAGGGGGAAGTTATCTTCCTGATGTAAACTGGAAAACTAAAATAGCTACTTCTGCCAGGAGTACAGATATTCTAAATTCCCTACTGGGATTATCTCTACAGCAAGTAGTTGAGGAGCCAACCCAGAAGGAGGCCATTTTAGATTTAGTATTCACAAATGGGAATTTGGTATCTGATATTACTGTAGGGGAAAGCTTGGGATCTAGTGATCACCAGTCAGTGTGGTTTACTATAAGTACAGTGACTGAGTCACACCACACAAAAACAAAAGTTTAAGATTTTAGAAAAACTGACTTTTCTAAAATTAGATTAGTGGTATACGAGTCCCTATCAGATTGGAACAGTTTCAATGGAGTCCAGGAGAAATGGGACTACTTAAAATTGGCACTATTGAAGGCAACAGAAATGTGCATTAGGCTTGTCAGTAAAAGCAAAAAAAGGAAGAGACCACTGTGGTACTCAGCAGAAGTGGCCCAAATCATTAAAAAACAAAAAGATAGCATTTAGTAATTATAAATAAAAAAAAACGAGGATGACAGGCAAATTTATACGATTATGCAGAGAGAGGCCAAACAAGTTATAAGAGCTTCTAAAGCACAGGCAGAAGAGAAATTAGCTCAGTCAGTAAAAAAAGGCGATAAGACAGACATTCTTCAGATACATAAATGAAAAAAGGAAACTAAAACAAGGAATTACCAAATTAAAAACAAAAGAATGAAGGTATATGGAAGAAGATAAAGAACTAGCTGACTACCTGAATGAATACTTCTGTTCAGTTTTTACAAAGGAAAATTAAGGAAAAGGACCTCAGTTAGGAAAGAAGACTAATGAATCTTTTGATGCATGTGTCTTTACAGAGGAAGAGGTTCTAAGTCAGCTGTCTAAAATTAATACAAATAAGTCACAGGGGCCTGATGGGATACACCCAAAGCTATTAAAAGAGCTTAGCTGTGAACTAGCAAAACCATTAACAGATTTATTTAACCAATCACTGGCAACAGGAGTCGTCCCAGTAGATTGGAAATTAGCAAATGTTGTGCCCATTCACAAGAAAGGTAGTAGGGAGGAATCAGGCAACTATAGGCCAGTAAGCCTGACATCAATATTGGGGAAATTAATGGAAACCATACTTAAGAGGATTGTGGAACATCTAAAATCCCATGGATTGAAAGAGGAAAAACAGCATGGGTTTACTTCAGGGAGATCATGTCAAACTAATCTTATTGATTTTTTTGATTGGGTGACTAAAATAATAGATGGCGGAGGTGCAGTAGACATCGCTTATCTAGACTTTAGTAAGGCTTTTGATACTGTCTCACATAGAAGGCTTATCAAAAAATTGCAGTCTTTGTGCATGGACTCCCATAATGGAGTATATTCAGACCATGGTCTTGTTACGAGTGGGGTACCTCAGGGATCTGTTCTGGGACCCATATTGTTTAATATCTTTATTATGTAATTGCAGAAGGCCTCGATGGTAAGGTGTGTCTTTTTGCTGATGATACAAAGATTTGTAACAGGGTTGATGTTCCTGGAGGGATACACCAAATGAAAAAGGATTTAGGAAAACTATAGGAATGGTCAAAAATCTGGCAACTAAAATATAATAATGATAAGTGCAAGATAATGCACCTGGGACGTAAAAACCCAAGAGCAGAATATAAAATCAGTGATACAGTCCTAACCTCAGTATCTGAGGAAAGGGATTTAGGGGTCATTATTTCAGAGGACTTAAAGGTAGGCAGACAATGTCATAGAGCAGCAGGAAATGCTAGCAGAATGCTTGGGTGTATAGGGAGAGGAATTACCAGTAGAAAGAGGGAGGTGCTCATGCCGCTCTACAGAGCACTAGTGAGACCTCATTTGGAGTATTGTGCGCAGTACTGGAGACCATATCTCCAGAAGGATATTGATACTTTGGAGAGAGTTCAGAGAAGAGCTACTAAACTAGTACATGGATTGCAGGATAAAACTTACCAGGATAGATTAAAGGACCTTAACATGTATAGCTTGGAAGAAAGACGAGACAGAGGGCATATGATAGAAACTTTTAAATACATAAAGGGAATCAACAAGGTAAAAGAGGAGAGAATATTTAAAAGAAGAAAAACTGCTACAAGAGGACATCGTTTTAAATTAGAGGGGCAAAGGTTTAAAAGTAATATCAGGAAGTATTACTTTACTGAGAGAGTAGTGGATGCATGGAATAGCCTTCCTGCAGACGTAGTAGCTGCAAATACAGTGAAGGAGTTTAAGCATGCATAGGATAGGCATAAGGCCATCCTTCATATAACATAGGGCCAGGGGCTATCCATAGTATTTAGTATATTGGGCAGACTAGATGGGCCAAATGGTTCTTATCTGCCGACACATTCTATGTTTCTATTTCGGAGTGAGGAGATGAGAGAGGTGAAGTAGTTCTGCTTGGCAATGTGGAGGGCCGAGAAGTAGGTATTAAGCTTAAATTTATAATGGAGGAAATCTGCAGGTGTTCATGATTTTCGGCACACCTAATGCAGTCCTGGAGAAAACATGTTTCAGGTGTGTGCCAGGGCTGCTGCGTTCTACATGAGAAGGGTCCGATTGTAATTAGAACTGCTTTGTCCAGGGTGGTTTTGAGGGTATGGTTGAAATGATCGGCAGATATATCCAGACAAGAGAGGATAGAGATTGGGGCAAAAGATAACTTTAGAGTGTCGATAAGTTTCTGGGAGTCAATGGTGTGTAGATTTCTGTATGTGTGAATGGTAGGAACGTCATAAGAAAAGTGAGAGGTATTTATAGCAAAGGAAAAAAAGATTTTGGTCAGAGTTGACAAAGTCAAAATCTGAGCAGATGCGGGAGAAGAATAGATCACGTTTATTGTCATCTTTGTGCGTACAGAAGAAGTGAATTGAGGTTATAGAAAGAAAGAGTGAGAGAGGCTGATGGGGAGATATGCTATAGCACCCATTCTGGAGAGTGTGCCATCTTTAAAGACCTGACATGTGACATACTAGTTCTTTACATGTCCGTAAGGGGTCAAGCAAGGCACATTAGGAGAGATACTATTTGTAGGTAAAAACTACAGCTAAGGACCTGAATGGGCCATAAAATCAGGACAGATCGCAACCTTTACAACAGTAACATAAATAACATCAGATCAATTGGGAGAACATCTATAATACTAAGTACAATTATATCATACTTGCAGGAAACAGTATAGATGGATGAATAGGCAAGTGCAGGGGTGTAGCTATAGGGGAAGCAGGGGCCCAAACTCAGAAGGGGCCCAACCAGGATGAGAACTAAAATATTTTATTGTCAGGGTCCCTTCAACAGTATTACACAATGAAATTCTATACAGTGACAGTTTATAAAGTGTAGGAAATGGATGGAGCAGCTGCCGGGCCTGGTCTGAGAGAGCGATCTTTACTAGCCACAGAAATGGGGGTGGCATAAAAAGAAGGGGTTGCAAATAAATTACTGGGGAAAGGGGGCCCGATTCAAAAATTTGCTGTGGGGCCAAGTCATTTCTAGTTACGCCGCTGCAAGTGTATGTACCAGGAGAGATGGAAGCTGCAAAATTATAGTTGGAGAAAGCTGGGTGGAGCAGTTTTGTTCAATGCAGACATTCCTGTGTGGAGAGAGGGGAGAAGTGTGTTATACAACTGCCATGTTTAACTGCCAGGGGCTTAGGCAATATGGCACTTTGGCAAAGATGGTGCTTTGGCTCATGTTTGACCCTAACGGACTATCCTTAGTCTCAAAACAACAGAAAAGGAAACAACAGAGTGTTTGGGTGTTATTGTAGTAAACTGCAGCCTATTAGGCCATGCCGTGACTGCACATGCGGCCGAAACCCCACCCAATGACGGTGGAAAATGCCCACATGATTTTCTGGGTTAAGCTGAAGTCTTACCTTCAAAATTGTGTGGCCATTGGCCACTGTGGGTGGGTGAGCCAGTAGTAGAAGGCCTGTCTGGAATGGAAGTTATTGCAGATAATATATTGGTGTATGGCTGTGGTGACACTACAGAGGAAGCCACAAAGGACCATGACAAGAATCTGACTCTGGACCCTTAGAGAGAGCACCTGAACCTGAAATTCATTAAAAAGAAGCTGAGACTATCTTTGGACCATACATGGGACATTTACTCACAACAGAAGACCTGCGTCCTGATCCAGACAAAGTCAGAGGAATTTTAGAATTTTAGAGGTACCAAGGCCTGAAAATGTACAAGCAGTTCAGAGGCTAGGGTTTGTAAACTATCTTTCAAAATTCTTACCACATCTTATCAAGAGCAGCCTTACTTCGCAAAACAATGGACAAGGACACCCCAGATTATGAATTTTTTTTTATGCAAGCAGAGGATGTGTTTTCTAAGTAACTGGAAGAGATAAACTTTGCTGAATATCGAAGAGTGTCTGAATTGTGCCTCAGAACAACTAAAAATGACTGTTCTTACAGGATGGCCTACCAGAAAGAAAAAATACAGATTTGTATTAGGGACCACTGGGGCTTTAGAGATGAGATGAGCATGCAAAGTGGAATTCTGTATAAAGTATACAGGGTCATCATACCAAAAAATATGTGTCCAGAAATGATAGCGAGGACTCATTCTAGCCACTTAGGAATAGAAGCATGACTTCAGAAGGCCAAGGATGTCATCTTTTGGCCACACATGGGCGCAGAGATTATAGAAGCAATAAAGAACTGTAATGCTTGCAATGAGTATATGCGTAAACAAATAAAGAAAAAACACTGGAGCAAACTAGGCATGGACTTATTTTCCTTACCAGGACAAGATTATTTAATAATTGTTGATTTACTGTTCAGATTTCTGGGAAATTGATTTAGTCTCTGATAGCACCTCTAAAACCGTTATATACTGAACAAAAATATAAACACAGCACTTTTGGTTTTGCTCCCATTTTGCATGAGCTGAACTCAAAGATCTGAAACATTTTCTACATATGCAAAAGACCCATTACTCTCAAATATTGTTCACAAATCTGTCTAAATCTGTGTTAGTGAGCACTTCTCCTTTGCCGAGATAATCCATCCCACCTCACAGGTGTGGCATATCAAGGTGCTGATTAGACAGCATGAATATTGCACAGGTGTGCCTTAGACTGCCCACAATAAAAGCCCACTCTGAAAATGTTCACAGTTTTGCCTTACTGGGGAAGGGGGGGGGGGTCAGAAAACCAGTCAGTGTCTGGTGTGGTCAGCATTTGCCTCACGCAGTGCAACACATCTCCATCGCATAGAGTTGATCAGGTTGTTGATTGTGGCCCGTGGAATGTTGGTCCACTCCTCTTCAATAGCTGTGCGAAGTTGCAGAATATTGGCACTAACACAGATTCAGACAGATTTGTGAACAATATTTGAGAGTAATGGGTCTTTTGTGTATGTAGAAAATGTTTCAAATCTTTGAGTTTAGCTCATGCAAAATGGGAGCAAAACCGAAAGTGTTGCGTTTATATTTTTGTACAGTGTAGATTGTTGCAAAGCACATTTTAGTAAAAATGGAGGTGGTCATTTACTAACAGATATATGCCACTTTTTGGTGTATATCTGTCACAGATTGAGGTGTAAAGGTTATTTGTGCTGCCATATGCGCTCACGCCAGGTCTTAAAAAGGGGGGCATGGCGTGGGTGGGAAAAGGAGTGGGGTGCAGGCCCGTCTCATTTATAATTTTCTACGCCAGCTTTAGGCGTAGAGAACGGTCTAAATCTATGCCAGCAAGGGAGCTGGTGTCGATTTAGACAGGTAGTAGATACACCAAAGTTATGCAGAGGGTGGCCCCTGTACATAAATTCTGCGCATCCACCACCAGCTAAAGGGGTATTAAGACCAGTGTCTGAAAAGCTGATCTTAATAAATGACTTCCAGAATCCCTGAATGGACCAGTTTGTCAGCTCTGAGTTTGTACAGTTTTCTAGACAGTGGGAATTTGAACATGTTACATCATCCCAATATCACAGTCAGTCTAACAGTAAAGCTGAAGCTGCTGTAAATAGCAAAAACACTCATAAAGAAATCTAAACGGGATGGCAAGGATCTCTGGAAAGCGGTTCTTGACTGGAGGAATACCCCATCAGTAAGCACCAGCAGTAGTCCGGTACAACAGCTAATGTCAAGAAGGACTAGGACTTTACTTCCGACTGCTCAGAAACTGCTGTTTCCAAAGGTCATCAAAGGAGTGGTCGAGAAGCTAACTAAAACCTCCAGAAAGAAACAGAGATGGATGATCATAGGCAACAATGTGAAGCTCCAGCCATACGAAGACATACTAGAACTAGAGTTATTAGAATATAATGATTTTGTATGCTAGGTGCATTATAAAAAAGAATGTCACCTATGAAATCTATTGTGTTATCCAATCCTCTTATGTTATATATTACTTGATTTCACAAGAAAGGGAGGATGTTAGGAATTATACATGCTAACATGTTTATTGCCACCTGTAAGCTATATACAGTAGATATGGAAGGTTATAACCTTTGCTATATAGTTTGTGTCTCAATAAAGTTTTGTTGTTGAAATGTGTTCTTTATACTACGTTTGGAAACACAGGACTACTGTGATCGTGGGGGTCCCAGTGGTCAGACCCACACAGATCAGCCACTTGGCATAAATCCTTTAAAGGGACACTTCCAGGGTATTTTTTTTACACTCATCATTTATAGAAAAGAAATGTTTTTAAGAATATATCCCTAGTTTTCTTTTTCATTTCCACACTACTATACTGCTGAAAATTAAATACGAATTATTGTGCTTCTTTAACAGCTAGCACAGTGAGATAAAACTCCTATAGAGATAGGATGTTCATTGTTTAGTTTGTTACTGCTGTTATCTGCTAGTATAGTAGTAGATTGTAGAATTAGGATGATAATATGACAGCTCTATTGTTCTCTTGATAGGTATAGATAAAGATGGCCACTGTACATATCAGTGTAATGTGTGATGCTCTAATTGAGTCACTCACCCGCTTCCCTCTCTGGTTGGAGTAAATGGTCAGACTGAGAAAGTCAAGCAAGGCTGTTTGCCCTGCTAAAAATCCAAACAATGGAAGACAATAAAGAGCCAGGAAAGGAAGTAGAATACATGAAGTAACTTCAAAAATATTATATCCCGAAAACTATTCACCTATTTTTTTTTGTAAAGTAAAAAAAAAAAAGTAGAACTCATAGAAATAGAGGCAAATGGGTACCGAAAAGGGTCCAAAATATGAACACATGACAATATTCTCAGATGGACTAAGCCTCTACCACTTCCACAATATTTCCTTTATCAAACTTACCTGCATCTTCTTCCTCCTCTTCTTTAGTAACCCATCCTCTGTCTTCTTTTTTTGGCAAAGAGTGCCCCCTATCAACTCAGGGAACGCACTCAGAGCATACCCCAACATTAGGGCAGATCAAATGCATATCATTACCTCTTCTCCAGACACATTTCTGCTGCTGAACTGAGTCTATTAAACGGGTTATCCTTTGTGTCAACACTAAATTAAATTTGTTTTTCCTGGATCAAGGATCTTAATCTATTTGCCAGAAGACTAAAATGGCATAAATTCTTTGAGCTTAATGATGCCAAAAAATGCAGAGATCTGGGAATAGAGGAACATGAAATGGAAGACCTTAAACCACTGGACCAACAAGTTAAAATCCATCCTGATGACAGCTCTAGAAGACAACTTAATCAACATGAATGAATTTATATATTTCTAACCAAACCACAAACAGCTACTTTTAACGCCCTACCAAAAATCTATAGGGGCCTTTTGTATCAGGAATAGGGTCAATCTGCCAAAATGCTAGTATTTATATTGATCAAACATTGAGGAAATTTGTCTCCGCAATCTCATCTTATGTTCGTGACAGCATGAACCTATTACAGAAAATTGAACAAATCCCTCTGGAAGACAATATGTCACAAGTATTGATGATGAAGCAATATGCACCTCGATCCCCCAAGAAATAGGCTTACAAGCAGCTGAGTTTTTCCTTCATACTAGAAGAATCCATTTGAGACCTCACAACCAATTCATCTTGAAACCTCAATGGGTAGCCCCTTGTGCACCGTCATATGCTGATCTCCTCCTGGGATGGTGGGAGGACTGGGTACTTTTTGGCACACAAGAAACAAAGTGGTCCTCACATATCATGCACTGGCTCAGATATATCGACGACATCCTTATCCTCTGGTCAGGCAATCGACAATCATTTACAGAATTTGTTGATTCCCTTAACCATATAGGCCTCAGATTCACCTATGAGTTTGGAGGGGACAGCGTCAACTTTTTAGATTAAATTTTGCAAAATGATCCCTCAGTTATCATCCTCTCTCCCTTAAAAAAGATATCCCGAAGGGCCAATATTTAAGAATGAAATGCAACTGCTCCTCTGATTATGAATTTTATCTTCAACCTAAGCAACGAAGAGACAGGTTCGTGGACAGGGACTACCCAATTTAGGTACTCCAATTATGATTTCAGTCAGCAGCTGGAAGCAGAAGGAGTGATTTACTTATACCAAAACAACCTGAACCATCAGATAGTAACTGTCAAATTGTACATTGACTCATATTACGGCCATGTGCATAAACTATTTTATTGAGCAATAATCTATTTTAAATCACATGTTGATGACAATCATATAATAAGTTATCAATACTATAAGATTATAAGCATTTCAAAGCCGTTAAATTAATATTATTGCAGTTTGGTCTCCCCAGGCCTGATCTTGTGTTACATTCTCAGCTAAGTGTGATCTATGAGATCTAGTAGCAGGAAAAAAATTCTCACTGTGCTTTATGATTGGAAAAAATATAATTTTCACTTAAAAATCTGACTCTGATAATGGTAATGCTTTTTCCCATATCCTTGCTTTATACCTCCTGATATCTGAAGGTTCATGTCCACTGATACAGCGGAACTTCACTGGAAGTTCAAAAGGTCTTCTGTGCTTATAATACCTAGCCAAGCTCTTACTCCTTATGAGGACAGATAGGAGTATTCTCTAATGAATACACAGGATGTTGTTTCCTGCTTCTTTTCCATTTGCAGATGAACTGTTCTGTGGTTTTGCAGATAACATTTATACTGTGTATAAACAAGCTTTGGCATTTATGTTATGCACACAGTTTGAATACTAAAGTTCTGCATTTTGTTCTGTAAATGATTCACTGTAGATCTCAAGTCTCTTACCATATTTTTCACCTCATAAGACACACTTTTTCCCCTCAAAGCGGGAGGGGGGAATGCCAGTGCTTTTTATGGAGCGAATACTAATGAGTGTTTCTATTATTAAAGTGCTCATTAGTACAGGAGGACTGGGAAGCTCTGAATGCAGCGCTCCCGTGGCTCTCTACTCACCACTTCCCAGTCTTCCTCGGCTACTTGCTTGGCTGTGACTGCACACAGCGTTAGGACGCTGGTGCTCTGTGACATAACAATGTGCGTGTCGGGTCACAGCACAGATTGTGGCAGGAAGAACAGGTAGACTGCTGGATGTGAGGAGTGGTGGCGGCATATCGGGGTCTGATCTGAGGTCAGAATGTGTTCTTATGCACATTGGAGCTCTAATCTGAGGTCTGAATAGGGGTCTTATGTACATTGGGGCTCTGATCTGAGGTCTGATTGGGGGTCATATTCACATTGGGGGTCTGATATGAGGTCTCATTCACTTTGGGGTCTAATCTGAGGTCTGATTGGGGGTCTTATTAACATTGGGGGTATGCGTTGAGGTCTAAATAGAGTATTATTAACATTGGGGGTCTGAGCTGAGGTCTGATCAACATTGGGAGTCTGATTGAGGCTCTGAGTTGAGGTCTGATGAAATTTCTTTTTTCTTCTTTTCTGTCTCTAAAACCTAGGTGTGTCTTATGTGCGTCTTATACGGCAGAAAATACATTATATCAAGCATGGTTACATAAAGGCATTGCCTAAATATTGCTGTTTGACAATGACCACCAGTTTAGCATCATTCAGGGCTGCTTACTTATAATCCTTTCCAGATATACTTCCTGGATTCCCACCGTTCAGGAGAATGGGGATCCCTATCTCCCCCATTCATTGTCCAGAATGGAAGAGACCATGCATGCGAATCTCTGCATTGTAGTTTATGTGAGTTCATGAAACATTCAAGTTTTTTACTGCTCCCGTAATCTACAATAAAAATAGCTATAAATCACATCTACTTCTTTCTGAAGACCCACACAGAGTTTAGGAGATCACAATTTTGCTGATCTATGGGAGAAACAGAGACAGCTACACATTGCTGCATGAGTTCTCACCTTTCCCTGCCACTACATGCCTCTTCTCTCTAACATAGGAAATACATGCAAATAGCCACCAAACCACAGACAATAATATCTCTGACCAAATGGCTGGAGGCCTCACAGAATGGCATAGCAGGCCACATGTGACCCTTGGGCCACAGTTTGTGTACCCCTGCTCTATACTTTTAAACTTTATGATTATTTTCATTGTATCAACATAATATCAAATGTGTATGTCTGGACTATAGTCAGTGAAGCCCAAAATTCCTACCAACCTTCTAAAACCACTCCTGGTGATAGGAAGCTAAGGCTAAGGCTATCGGAATTTCCTCACCAGGGCCTGCCACAGGGCAAGATGGACCCAGGTTACATCTGTAGAGTTTATAAAAGAAAACTGGCATGAGCAGACTAGTGGCAGACCAGGCAGGTGTAAAGTAAAGTCAGCAGGCAGGGTCAAAACCAAAAGAGACAGACACTGAAAATGCAGTACATGACAGGTTAATCCAGAAAAAGCAAGAACAGCAGCCACAGAGTAAATCCAAAAACAAGCCAGTAGTCAGGTCACCAGAAAAGTCAATAGAGTACTGCAGAGTATAGAGCCTGGATACAAATGAAATCACAGGCAAGTCACTCAGGAATCAGCAGTCTTAAATTCACTGCATATCTCTGGGATTGGCTCTGCTTCCAGTCACACTGACAAGTCAACCAGCCAGAACCTAACTGCTATTATAGCAATCATCCCAGCATAGCAATGCATTGTGGTTTTTGGGATTATTTGCACACACATTTTGAGATATTTACATTTTTCGTCCACACGCTCCACTTTAAAAAGGGGAAAGAAGGATAGGAAATTGGGCATCAACTAACACATTTTAATAAGTTCCAAAAAATTGTCTCAGTCTTAATCCACTGAAGTATTCGTGCGGAAAGTGGACTAACATCTTAAGACAGAAATGTTAAATGCACTAAAATGACATTTGATACAATTTGCCCACATTATGGCAACACAGACTGCTGCAAAACTTAAAAAATTCCACTCATGATAAATCTTCCTTATAATTCCTAGTGTCCCAAGGCTCCTCAGCAGGCAGCATCACTGGCATTCAGAAGTGCTGCTTATTTAAACAGGCAGCCTGCTGGCTACAGGTTGCCTGTGATTGGTTTCATTATCTGGATTGCCACACTAACTTTTGTTCCTGTGAAGTTGCTATTGGATTCCTGACTCTGACTTTTGTTTGACCTCTTGGATTTGATGTGATCTCCACGTTTTGACCTCTGGCTATCCCTGGTTCATGTTACTGGTTCTGATTCTGTTTTGGTTTGGGCTCTTCCAGTATTGACCTCGGCTTGGTACATTTTCTGGTTCTGTCTTTATATGCTATGCCATTCTATAACTGGTCTTCTTTTTTTTTTGTTCTCCCATTTCCCCCTCCCTGATTCTGGCCCAGCACATAAATAGGAAGGGACTGCCATCCAGTTGCGGGCTGCCGGTTAGCACAGATCGTGCAAGTAGGTAGGGACAGTGCTAGGCAGGAGTACAGGGCTCACTGTTCCCTACCGTGACAAGTATCTTTGTCATATCTGCCATCATCCTGGAATAGTTGTTACTTGGGGATATTCAAGGACTGAAAAACTACTTTTAACTTCTTCATGCATAATCACATACATGTACGTGATTATTCTTATGGAGAAAGCTAACACACTGAGCTCACGCTAAACCCAGTCATTTATCCCTTCATATGCCGCTGTCAATAGAAACTGCAGCATGTGTGGAGGTAGGCACAGGTAATTGAAGCGCATGGTCAAATTGTTCAGCTCTGATTGGTTACCATGACGGCCTGGGGCTTTCTGAGAGATCCCAGGCTGTCATGGTTAACTGCCTGTAAAGCCATATATGAGCTACAGCTCAGCAGGCAGTGTCTCAGAATCCTATAGACTGCAATACTATACTATTGCAGTTTATGGGACATGCGATCATAAGATCATGTGTTCAAGTCCCCGAAGGAGATTAAAAGTTACTGCGCAAAAAGTAAAAAAAATATATATAAAAAAATATAAAAAAATTAAAATCAGCCCTTTTCCAATTTTACATATAAAAATAAACAATAAAAAAAGAAATATAGTAGTTATTGCCACGTCCCAAAATGCCCTAACTATTAAAATGCTAAAATAATTTTCCTGCGCAGTAAACATTGTAATGGAAGAAAGATAAGCAAAATGCCATACCTACTACAATAATGTTACCAGTAAAACTACACTTCGTCCCACAAAAAAAATACAGCTCTATAGATGGAAGTCATAAAAAGCTATGTCTGTCAGAAAAGGGCAGTAAAGTATTAAAACAAAATAAAAACAATACAAATTTGGTATAGCCGTAATCATATTGATCCGCAGAATAAGGAGTTTATGTAATTTTTAGTGAATGCCGTAATATCAAAACCCAATAGCAGGATGCGACGGGGACAAGACTTCCTAGCATCGCGGTTCCTCTGCCAGTCTCTATTTCCTAGTCTCTCTCGACACAAACCTGGTACCTCTCAAGTTTTGGGCATTGACCGTGAATATTTGCATGATATATATCACTGAAGGTCGATACTGGGTAGGTATGCCAACTGAACATATTATTACTGTGGCATTTAAAATAGAATCTGAACCAATTAAAATCTTAACTAAACATCATGTTATTCAATGATTGTGTAAATGTATGAAATTCAAGAAGACACCATCATCGTTGGTAAGCAGGATCCTCACCGAGGTCACAAACCATGAACCGGGGGACTGGCAGTACCCTTATATATCCTATAATGAGAGGGGATTAACAGGGCAGGAGGGTACACAAGGGTGCAAAGTAACTGTAAAATCGCATTGGTCCTGAAGGGGCAAGTAAACTGCACCACGTATACAAAGAAAATAAACAATTTCATGCACAAGTTTCACAGGTTCAAAAAAGTATCCAGTATATAATAAAAAGCCAACCATCCACAAATCAAAGCTTGTCTAATATCCCAACGAGGTTCCCCAGTACCATTGGTTCACCAGGGGACAACATTAGAAAGGCATGCACAGTTAAGATTGGATATGAGCATACCATTTGTGTAATTCAGCAACAAAAAATAGAAGTTGCACCATTCAGCAACTGCTCAGATTTAGAATTAGGGTGTGTTCACACAACTGTATGTATTTTGCGGTCCGCAAAACGCAGATCCGCAAAAAGCATCCATTTGTTTTGCCGAATGTGGACACATTGTAACAATGCCTATTCTTGTCTGAAATGGTCAAGAATAGGACATTAGGTGCTGTGGAATGGACATACGGTTACATATATTTCATGGCTACGTTAAAATTAATGGGTCCGCATCCAATCTGCAAAAAATGCGGATCGGATGTGGATCAAAAATATGGTCGTGTGAATGGGGCCTTATGGACAGTAATGTCATCAATTGCACAAATACACTATTATAAGTCTGTACAGAGATATAACTCATGACTCCCGATGTGACAGACAAGTATCAGGAGAACCTGACATCTCACGTGTTTCACGCTGTGCTTGTTATGTATATTGCAAATGCAAACACTTACTGTACAACACATTTCATGATCAGACCAAGGCTCTGTTCAAATTTTTTGCATTAAAATGACCAATACCTTGACAGAACCCAACGGACCCAATAAGTTCATAGGTACAAACCGGATTCCCAAAAAGTTGGGACGCTATACACATCGTGAATAAAAACTGAATGCATGATGTGGAGGTGCCAACTTCTAATATTTTATTCAGAATAGAACATAAATCACGGAACAAAAGTTTAAACTGAGAAAATGTACCATTTTAAGGGAAAAATATGTTGAATCAGAATTTCATGGTGTCAACAAATCCTAAAAAAGTTGGGACAAGGCCATTTTCACCACTGTGTGGCATCTCCCCTTCTTCTTACAACACTCAACAGACGTCTGGGGACCGAGGAGACCAGTTTCTCAAGTTTAGAAATAGGAATGCTCTCCAATTCTTGTCTAATACAGGCCTCTAACTGTTCAATCGTCTTGGGCCTTCTTTGTTGCACCTTCCTCTTTATGATGCGCCAAATGTTCTCTATAGGTGAAAGATCTGGACTGCAGACTGGCCATTTCAGTACCCGGATCCTTCTCCTACGCAGCCATGATGTTGTGATTGATGCAGAATGTGGTCTGGCATTATCTTGTTGAAAAATGCAGGGTCTTCCCTGAAAGAGATGACGTCTGGATGGGAGCATATGTTATGATCCCTGGCCCAGTGAAAACGCCTGAGCTTGTGGATCTTGCTTAGAAATGGCTTCTTCTTTGCACTGTAGAGTTTCAGCTGGCAACGGCAGATGGCACGGTGGATTGTGTTCACTGACAATGGTTTCTGGAAGTATTCCTGAGCCCATTCTGTGATTTCCTTTACAGTAGCATTCCTGTTTGTGGTGCAGTGTCGTTTAAGGGCCCAGAGATCACGGGCATCCAGTATGGTTTTACGGCCTTGACCCTTACGCACAGAGATTGTTCCAGATTCTCTGAATCTTTGGATGATGTTATGCACAGTTGATGATGATAGATGCAAAGTCTTTGAAATTTTTCGCTGGGTAACACCTTTCTTATATTGCTCCACTATCTTTCTGCGCAACATTGTGGGAATTGGTGATCCTCTACCCATCTTGGCTTCTGAGAGACACTGCCACTCTGAGAAGCTCTTTTTATACCCAATCATGTTGCCAATCAACCTAATTAGTGTTAATTGGTCTTCCAGCTCTTCGTTATGCTCATATTAGCTTTTTCCAGCCTCTTATTGCTACTTGTCCCAACTTTTTTGGGATTTGTTGACACCGTGAAAATTTGAATCAACATATTTTTCCTTTAAAATGATACATTTACTCGGATTTAACGTTTGATCTGTCATCTACGTTCTATTACAAATAAAATATTGACATTTGCCATCTCCACATCATTGCATTCAGTTTTTATTCACAATTTGTTTAGTGTCCCAACTTTTTGGGAATCCGGTTTGTACATTGGGCGCTGAAGCCTGTCATCTCTTTGGCATCAACTCCACTGTTTGGCTCAAAAACTGCATCAAAAGCTGAACCATGTAGGACATTTATCAAATAAAATATGTCAGTTGTGTGGCTTAAAAAGGTTGCAAATCATAGCGGTTGTGCCGTTTTCTGTTACATTAGATACATTTTTGCGACATTTGGTGTTCCTCGCCACTTTTTAAACTGGTCTATTTTTAAGGGTTAAAAGTGACCTGGATTATGGCTCATTTACTATAAATTGCAACTCCTTGGTGTACTTGTATACATATAGGTGTAAACCACATTGCACTCACTCTAAATATATTATTAGGTTGCACAATTTCATAAATTTGGTGCAGGCACACAAAACAAAGACAGACTTATAATTGACACAAAAACAACCACAAATGATAAATGTCCTCCCTTATGTCTTATTCTATCCTATAGAAAAGATGTCTCCTGTTTTTGTATTTGCTTCTTATTTCAACAAAAAAAAAAAATCTGAAACTGCACTGTATGAACTGACCATAACAATATTTTTATATCATCGAGTGGTTCTGAAGCCATTTTGTTTTTATGCAGAGTTTTTTGAACACTTGCTTGACTTCAAGATGAAGGGCAGGAATCACATCCAAAAGTTTCTATTTATTGAGCCAATTATAGTTTCTATGACAGAGGAAACCCCCAGATTAAAATTTGGAATACTGAAGAACATTTTTATTAATTATGTATTGCACTTGTGTATATGTCCAAATCCCATGCTTAATGTGTCTAGTTCACATTCCAGGTTTTCTGGAACCCAAACCTTCCAACGTGAAACAGAAAAAATGCTTACTTAGCTAATGCAAACCTATTGTGCAATGATAATGGAGAGAAAATAGAGAGAGTTCGTCTGGCAAATAGAAAATGCAGCTGTGGGTTCTGGATGCTGTACAGACATATTTAAAGAGAATCTGTTACTGGAAAATTCAATGCAATCTACAGGCAGTAGGTTATAGAGCAGGATAAAATGAAGCAGATTAATACATAGTTTTAGGCGAAAAAGATTCAGTAAAGATTGTAATTTAGATTTGCTTTCCTAAACTTACGATCACCACTGTACTGCTGTCAGTGACTGACAGATATCTCTATATATGTACTTACACAGAGAATACTATCAATCACTGATAACACCTCCCCCGTGTACTGCTGTCAGTGACTGACCACTATCTCTGTATACACACTTACACAGAGAATACTATCAATCACTGATAACACCTCCCCCGTGTACTGCTGTCAGCGACTGACCACTATCTCTGTATACACACTTACACAGAGAATGCTATTAATCACTGATAACACCTCCCCCATGTACAGCTATCAGTGACTGACCACTATCTCTGTATACACACTTACACAGAGAATGCTATCAATCACTGATAACACTTTCCCTGTGTACTACTATCAGTGACTGACAGCTATCTCTAAATATACACTTACACAGAGAATGCTATCAATTACAGATGACACTTTCCCTGTGTACAGCTATCAGTGACTGACAGTTATTTTTGTATACACACTTACACAGACAATGCTATCAGTCACAGATTACACCTCCCCTGTGTACAACTGTCAGTGACTGACAGCTATCTCCAGGGCCGGTGTCAGCACCCGGCATACCCAGGCAAGTGCCAGAACTCCCTGCTCCTTGGGGGGCCCACTGCGCTGAGAACATGGTACTCGCTGCCCTCGGCACGCACCATGTTCTCCAGAGCCGGCATAGTGGAGAAGGAGGGAGTCTCTCCCCACTCCAACGTGGCAACCACTGCCACTAATGAGGAGATAATACTGAGAAGGAGGGGAGAGGACCCTGTGGCCACTGCCACCAATGAATATAATACTGAGGGGAGTGAGGCACGCTACAGCACAAATAATTATACAGCAATTTATCCTTAAATACAAATGTATGCGGCGGGTGCTGGCCATATCACATACCCAGCCTCAATGACAAAGCATGGCGATCCGCTGAACCGAGTTTTGTTTTCCTATTAAAACTCGATATGTTAAAGACAAAAGTGGATTAAAATGGAAAATCTGCCAAAAAAGTGAAATTTAGAAATGTTATCTCCATTTTCCTTTAATTCTTGTCGAATACCTAAAGGGTTAACAAAGTTTGTAAAATCCATTTTTAGTAACTTAAGGGGTGTAGTTTCTACAATGGGGTCATTTATGAGGGGTTTCCACTATGTAAACCCCACAAAGTGACTTCAGACCTTAAAAAGTGGGTTTTGGAAACGTCCTAAAAAAATAAAATGACATTTACAAAATGATGCCAACATAAAGTAGACATTTTGGGAATGTTAAGTAATTCAAATTTGATAAAGTATCACTTTCTGTTAATAGAAATTTTGAAAATTGCAAATTTAATTTTTTTGTGGTAAATTTGGGATTTTTTTCATAAATAAAGGTGAAATATATTGACTCAAATTTATGTTTATTATTAAGTACAAAGTGTCACGAGAAAACATTCTCAGAATGCTTGGATAAGTAAAAGTGTTCCAAAGTTATTACCACATAAAGTGACACATGTCAGATTTGCAAAAAATGGCCTGGACAGGAAGGCGAAAACTGGCCTGGGGTAGAAGGGGTTAAGGGAATATTCACACATACCAGTGTTTATGTTAAAAGGGTTATACAAGTAAATTATAAACTTGGTCCATGCAACCTAAGGGCTTGTTCACACGACTGTATGGTCGCCATGCGAACTCCATGCTGTGGAGTCCTATCTCTTGTGGTGCAGATGCATGGATCCGAAAGCCCACGGTATGGGTTCCGAGTGTTTCCGTGGGCTTCCAATCCATGCCTCCACACCGCAAAAGATAGGACATGTCCTATCTTTTGCCATATTTTGCAGATCATGGACCCACTCAAGTCAATGGGTCTGCATCTGCAGCACAGAGTGCACACAGGCAGTGCCCATATATTGTGGACCGCTATTTGCAGTCTGCAACATGGACACGACCGCCATACGGTCATGTGAATGAGCCCTAATGCTTTCTCCTGCAGCATTCTCTGTGATGTCTCCTTCCACTGTTTGTATACAAGGCTGCAGGGGTGACATGCAGGTATATAGCATGTGAGCGCTGCAACCAATCACTGTCCTTAGCAGTCTTGTGCGGTATACCTCTGAGGACAGTGATTGGTTGCAGCGGTCACATGCTGTATACCTGCACATCACCTATGCAGCCTTGTATACAAACAGTGGTAAAAAGATTGGACCAGCGATATAGAGAATGGCGCAGGAGAAAGAGGTCAATATATACGATATTCATTAACTTGGACAACCTTTTTATCTGTTTTCCACCATTTTTTGGGTAAAACCATGCCATGCAAACAAAAATGTAAAATGAGGTACTACAGTGTAATAAACAAGACACACTATATGGCTTCTGCAGTGGTGCCATTACCTACCATACCACTACCACCAGTCCATGTGATATACTTTGCTCACAGAAACCACTGTTGTAGAAAATATATATATCTAATGCATTCAATCTCAGAAGCCCTATATAAAAGCTCAGAAACATGGAGCTTGAGGAAATCCCTAATAGACCCTTATTTCCTTAGTTTCACTAATAATTTATGGCTAAACAAAACTGTATTTTTTCTCTTGTGAATTGTTTCACATTTTTGCAGCTGTAAGTGGGAGACGCACATCCGGCTCTTCCAGATATCGCGTCCTTCTTCTTCTTCAGCTACAGATGTCTTCCTGAGAGTTTTGGACTTCTCTCAAGAGTGAGCTGGCTGTCCATCTGTCATCTGCGATGCAAACCTTTGCTCAATTTTCAACAATTATAAAACTAGAAGAAGAAAGCGCAAAACAGCTGTTTATGCCTGTGAACAACTGTTAAGCAAAAAGCATCTGTAATCTGATATCAATCCACTGGGGTATTCCAGAATGCACCTGATATGGCAGCAAAGCATCTCCAAGAATACCTATTGCTCCAAAAATGATATACATCCTTTGTAAAATCGTCCTTCCATGTGTTGGTTGGGCTCATACAGGGGTTTTGTAATCTTCCATCTAAAATCAGAAAAAAAATGTTATACTGTATCATAAATAGTCATGTACAAAAGTAAAGACACATTCAAGTTTGATGCATTGAGAAAGGCATATACACGCACCGTGTTGTGCACAGAGATTTTAGGTGGACATCTCTAGCAAAGTAACCAGCTGCTAGATACTAAGATATATTAAAGGGGGTTTGTCACTTCAGCAAATGGCATTTATCATTGTAGAGGAAGTTAATACGAGCCACTTACTAATGTATAGTGCATATTGTCTCCTTGGATGGCATGATACATTTTTCCATCATAGTAAACACTGCTCATATCCAAGGGTTGCGACCACGCTGCAATCCAGCGCTCCTATAGTCCCAGCCACCAGAGAGGCCGGCAATTTTTCCTGATGGGTTGCAGGGTGGTCGTAACCCCCGAAAACGAGCAGGATATAATGCGATGGAAAAATGAATCCAGCCAGCAAAGGAAGCAATATGGACAATCACAATATACAGTATTAATAAGTGCCTGGTATTAACTTTTTCTAAGTGATGAATGCCACTTGCAGAAGTGACTCAACTCATTTAATATTTTTATATAGGTACTATAATGTGTGAGTGGTAAATAGTTAATCAAGGCAAGTGGATTAAAAATGTACTTCCTTGGTTAGCACTTTCATATCCCTTGCCCTACACTGTCTGCTTGGTTTCTCACTGTCTGTGGCTTTATCATGGAATGCTTTTCTTTGGGTACTTTTGCAAAGAAGCCTTGACTTTAAAGGGACACTGACAGGCCCAAAAAGCATATTTAGGGGTATATTTGACAGTATAGGTCTTATAAAGGGTATTAGAATCATCTAAGTATCCCCCCTGTCCACCTCATAAATACAGTAATCTGAAGTTTTATAACCTGCTTTCCTGGTGTTCAATCTGCCCAAGGGGCGGTGCTTCATATCAATTTGCGCCCCGCCAGCCTCGCCACAACTGCCGTTTGAAGCGCCGCCCAGCTCATCAATATTCACTGAGCTGGGCAGCTACTCTGAAGCGCTGTACTAGTGTCCCCGGCCATCTTCAGCGCATGCGCCTGGCACCCTCACTGGCCAGGACCGGGGACACTAGTACAGCGCTTCAGAGTAGCTGCCCAGCTCAGTGAATATTGATGAGCTGGGCGGCGCTTCAAACGGCAGTTGTGGCGAGGCTGGCGGGGCGCAAATTGATATGAAGCACCGCCCCTTGGGCAGATTGAACACCAGGAAAGCAGGTTATAAAACTTCAGATTACTGTATTTATGAGGCGGACAGGGGGGATACTTAGATGATTCTAATACCCTTTATAAGACCTATACTGTGATATATACCCCTAAATATGCTTTTTGGGCCTGTCAGTGTCCCTTTAAGTTTCACTCATAATAAAGAAATATACTTAAATAAGCATGTGTAATCGGATGACTCATTTACTTGGATTGATATTTACTTTTTTGAATACATAGGTTTCTGTTAACAAATCACAGGTTGTTTTCAAGCAAAAAAGACTTCACAGTCTCTTTTAGCACGCACCTCTCCTCTCAAAGGCTGATACACTCCAAAATAACTCAGTTGCTTCCTTAGTTTGTGGCTTTGTCTCAAGCTGGCTATTATTTCCACCAGGGCTTCTTCTAGCTCTTTTATGTCTCACTGTCTGATTACATCAGCCAATCTAAGCCACTCCCTAAGGGGGCATCCCCACCAGCAACTAAATATCTAAGGCCAAGTGACCCTATTGTTGCCTGGAGACAGGAAACTATTGATTACACCATTTTAATGTTATGCTGTTATTTTACTTTTTGCAATACATAAGATGAAATCCAAATCTATGACAAAATCCATGACATTTATTCAGCCACATGTGGACCTACCCTAAACCAAAAATACAGTGTGAACCTTAGGCCTCATGCACACGACCGTTGTTTTGTTCCGTGTCCGTTGTGCCGTTTTTCATGATTTTCTCTGGACCCATTGACTTTCAATGGGTCAGTTGAAAACTCGGCTAATGCGCCGTTTGCCATCCGTGTCCATGATCTGTGGTTCCAGTCCGTCAAAAAAATGTAACCTGTCCTATTATTTTCATGGAAAATGGTTCGCGGACCCATTCAAGTCAATGGGACCGCTAAAAATCGCGGAGGCACACAAGATTGTCATCCGCGTCAGTTTTTTTCCTATCATTTGCATGTCAAACCTGTATTAGACTTTTTTTTTACTTTCCATTATGTCTGGTAGTCCTCCAAAAATAAAGAAAGACACACGGAAACAAAAACAGAAACGGATCACGGAACAACGGAACCCCATTTTGCGGAACAGAACACAACAACGGTCGTGTGCATGAGGCCTTAGTAGTTGTTCTGTAATTTTTGTATTATTTTTTTCATTTTGAAATCAGAAACTACCTTTTTATTTTTATAATTCTTCTCCAAAATTCATAATAATCCTTTCGGTAGAAATGATCCAACCTGTATTTCCATAAACAAGACGTTTTCCAAAAGAGCTTTTACCTGCTTTCTAATCTATGACGTGAATCCCAAATCAAATCCAGCCTTAGCTAAAATACATGTTCACCATAAAAAAGTAGCAAAATGTGAACCCAAATTGACTGCAATGTGCATGCCTATTATTAATCAATTGCTTAACAGAGTTGTATAAGAATGGGGGAATTGTTGGCAAATTTTCCCCCCACTTGGACGGACTGGTATATTAAAGATGACTTACCTGCTTCCTGGCGCTGGCTCCCTGGTCCATCTCCTCCAGGCCTGCAATGCTCCGCTGGGCTCCCTCCATGTTAATATCCAGTTTGACATCTCTGCAGCCAATCACTAGCCATGGTGGAGACCGGATACAGATGCGTCATGTGACAATTTGTCATGATGTTAGGGAGCCTGTCACCACTGTGGCTAGTAATTGGGTGCAGCAATGTTGACATTGAGCGAGACTAGAGGGGCATCTCAGGTCTGGCAAAGTACAATAACCCCTCTCTTTCAGCAATCCAATGTGTAGATTTTGAGAAAATCATCATTTTATTTATTTGCTAATAAGGTGCTTGGAGCACATAGGAGTGGGCCTAGCCACTTGGAGCACCTCTTCACCTTTTGCCTTTCACTCTGTGCTACTCCCTCTCCTTCCATGATTGATAAGGTCAAGCATTCTCCTTGATCTGATAGTTGGCCCTGAAATCTTGTCCATGTGCCAGCAAGACTACATTCAGTGCATGCGCAGAGGATTTCATTCAGTTGTTCCTGCTCTGAAATCCAAACTGTGCAAGCGCTGTACTGTACTCTTGCCAATGGAAGAGGACAAGGCTGCTGAGCAGGTGCTATATTTAAAACCACGACCTGTGAACGGGTTAGAAAGGCCAGTGAGCCACATGCAACTCCCATAAGGTTGGGACTCCAAGTGCTGTGGGGTTTGGCTCTGGTAGACAGGTTAGAGGACGCACTATAGAGGCAAGGAACCAGGTTGTAATTCAACTTCAGTGTTTTATTCACACTCAGCAAAAACACAACAGTCTTGGTGCTTGCTCACACACAGCAAAACATAATAGCATAATAGTCTTTGTGCTTGTTCACAGCAAGACAAAACAATGGTCACCTGGAATCCTAGGTGTCAGTTCACACCCGGCTGAATGCTCAGCCACAGAAAAGTTCACAGGCCTCTTACAGGCGGCCTGCACGCGTTTTTGCAGTCTTCAGCCTTCAGCACAGAGGCTCCACAGCTTCACTGTCAGATGGAGGTAAAATCCACACAGCTGAGACTGCTGGCTGGGTTTTTATATCCCAGCCAAAACCCAGCCTGGAGCGTGGGGAGCAGCCTCCCACCCTGCACCTTGGCTGCTCCCAGTAAGAGCCCACCCGGATCGGCTTTACAGCCAAATAACAAATAGTGCCAGTCAGCACTAACTGCCGCTGACACTTAAAATTACCGGCTCTTACCTCACCGAGGCCAGGAATCTCGGTATCACATACTTTCCGTCAATGATGGACCCTTGCGCCTTCCTACAATGCCCAAAGCAGAGGTTTAAGACTTAGTTCCTGAATTTCAGCAAGATAGATGGTGGAAAGAAACTCACCCATTTTTCAGCCTAAATTATCTATGCAACTATTGCTTGGTATTGTGAAAATGTGTCCATGAGAACTTCCAGTTTTAATGAGAATACCACAATTTTGTTGAGAAAGAGATTCCCTAGTTTATCACCTCCATGTGATGGGCTTAAAAAGTCTCCATTGTGAAGTCCCCACAGAAAATCACCTTAGATCTCAACTTCTTGAACTCCTGTGTATATGACGCTGAGTAAGGCAGAATTTCATACGTATCATGTGCTACTTGTGTAGGGATCCATTGCCGCCTTAAAACTGCCATAAGGGACTGAGCTAATGAATTTCCTGGTTCTATCAGGAATATTTGAAGAGAAAAGGGCCCTGATACTGTCCTTGCACAGCAGCCCTGTTCTGTAATTATCCAAGCCTGGAGAGTGTATTAGGAGATTTCAGTTAAGTGTAGTCAAGTCTGAATTTTCAAGTGTGGTTGGAATTAGCCCTTCAGATTTTTATCCACAAAACACGGATGTATGTGAACATCCATATGGAGCCTGAATACTTCTGTTTTCTCCTGGACCCATCCCATTAAATGAATTAGTCTCAGATAGAAAACAGACAGGAATGGTGCATGTTGGTAGTTTCTCTACATGGTCCATGTGGAAAAGCTGGTGTGTGACTTCCACCATTTACTTTAATGGGTCCATGTGCTATTTTTGTGCAGTCAGAATATAGACCGTAAAGACTTTCATATAAATCAGACCTAAGGCCCCATGCACATGATTGAACCCGCAATATGGATCCGGCCTATGTGCCATCCACATTTTACTTAAGGACCCATTGTTTTCAATGGGTCTGTGGTCTGCATTCAGGGGCGGACTTGTCATAGACCCTACAGGGAAATTTTCCATAAGACCGACCTCAGACGGCAACCTCATGCCTCCTTATGGCCACCAGCCAGGTACATAAAGATCCGATGCTCTCAGAATTAATTAATGTAGGAGCATTAGGCACTGCAGGCGCCCTCCTGTATTGCCATCCTCAGGACAACGATACAGTTTCATTCTGTGGTGCCGGTGGCAATATTTTGTGCTACACTGTGGTATTCGGTTCTTTTAGGGTGCCCAATTTGTTCAGCACTACAGTATTGCTGGCCCTGCCTACTTCTGCTGAACCCTGCCCCACCTTCTGTCAGTTTGGACCCATCTACAACACAAGGCCACTTTTATGTTTTTTTCCGGGGCCACTTAAATTCCTAGTCTGCATTTTGCGGACATTGTCTTTTTCGCAGAAGGGACATATGGATGTGGAAAGCAAAAATATAGAACATGTCCTATACTTATTCATAAAATGTAGACCACAGACGCATTGAAGTCAATTGGTCCACAAAAAATGCAGTTGCAACATGGACAGCATCTGAATTTTGTGGATAAAGTCATGTGCATAAGGCCTTAAATGGAGTAGATGATAAACAAAAAACAAATAAAAAATAAAATAATAATAAATAAAAATAATAATGAATAAAATAAAAATGATAAAAATAACATAAAAAAATGGCTTTGCCTTTAGAGTTTCTGTGCCCTCTTCAGGATATGTACTAGTTATTATTTCAAAGATTGCTCAAAAACAAGAATAAGCCTTTTTACTGCAGATATAAGAATTTATTATTTTAGTACTCAATGCTCGCCATTTTCGAAGAAACATTTCTGGTGAAAGCCGAGGCCACAGCGGCATCTCATTTAATGTTTGTGTAATTTAATTCCTGCACAACACAGTGAGAGCTCTTATTGTCACCGAGTGGAGCACTTCATAAATACAAGTCAATGAATCGTGACTCCGGCGGCCAGATAACTTGGTTATCTCTAAATTCTTTCTCATTTATGGACACCTTGAGACTGCAGTTTAGTTAAATGTTCTCCTACATTCCAGAAGCGAAGATGTAATCCTTGTTTTCAACTATACTGCAGTCTCTGTGAAAAAGGTAGAGTTAATATAATAGCTATAGTTTTCTCTGTGTGACATTTTCTTATGTTTTAAAACAGATGCAACAAAAGTTTTTTTCAGCCAAAATCAATCTGAAAAACATATTTCAATTTTGAATGCGAAGTTGAGCTTTGAAGAAAAATATCAATTCGGTAATTGCAAAAAACATCTACCTCAATTTCAACTGTATATTCAAAGATTTATCTGGAGTTCATAGGGCCCCATAGCAAAGTAATGGCCCCCCCCCACATAGTTGACAGTAAATTAAACTGTAGCAATGCAAACAGCACTATTGAGATAACAGTATCATAAAGCATATCTACTGCTCAAAGGATAACCCACATGATAAAGAGAGAGAGCAGAAACCACCATGTTTTACCCACAGAAAAGGAACTAGATGACTCCCATAGCAGTTACTGAGGCTGCTATGTCTATAGTTTGGCGTCCCTCACACACATTTGAGTATTTATGCTTCTAAACCCACTATGCATTTTTTAGTGCTTTTCACTGTGTTTTTATGGGCCAGAAAAAACGCCATACATAGAGCATGCTGCCTTTAAAGCAACCCTGTCTTGGTATATATGCAGGTCAATTTGTTAGCAGCATGTTATAAAGATGAAGGCGTCGTACAGGTAATGTATCGTTTTCTGAGAAAAGACTTGTAGAACTTTTTTTTGTTTTTATTCCTGCTTTTTCTGGG
This sequence comes from Bufo gargarizans, assembly GCF_014858855.1. NCBI lineage: Eukaryota > Metazoa > Chordata > Amphibia > Anura > Bufonidae > Bufo > Bufo gargarizans. The sequence goes on from NC_058080.1 coordinate 235,055,222, forward strand.
CTTTGGAGTCCAATGAGCTGTCCTACTCAGTGATTGACAGCAGTGGCGTAGCTATAGGGGTCGCAGCGGTCGCAATTGCGACCGGGCCCCTGAGTCAGGGGGGCCCACAGGGCCCCTTCAAGCCAGGAGAACGCAGCCGCAGCTGAATAACTAAAATAAGATTTACAGGGGGCGGAGCGGAAGCCGAGAGGAGAGGCCCTGTGTGACGCGCACTGTGCAGGGCAGCTGGGCAGGCGAAGTGAGGAGGGGCCGGGGGAGCGGCTTCAGTTGAGGTGCGACGCAGGACTTAGTCACGTACCTCACTGTGACCTCCTGCGGCGGATCTCGCGAGATGACGCGATGACGCGGCGCGGGAAGGCACAGTGAGCGAGGCATTGGTGACCGCCTGTACCAGGATGCCACAAGCTGTGAAGGAGAGAGAGGTAAGTATTAATTATTTCTCCTAAGCAGGTGCCTACTCCACCTTCCCCTCATCCTGACCCAATGTTTAGATTCTTTTAGCCAAACAAGAGTTATGGATGGGGTTGATGACAATATTTAAGGTGGCCACACACAGGGAAACACATCTATTTTGCCCACAGAGTAAGAGCAGCTTTTTTTAAGCGGTACTCCACTATGTAATGGCCCCCTCTTTATTATTAATATAATGGCCCCCTCTTTATTATTAATGTAATGGCTCCCTCTTTGTTATTAATGTAATGGCCCCCTCTTTGTTATTAAAGTGGGGGCCATTATATTAATAATAAAGAGGGGGCCATTATATTAATAATAAAGTGGGGGCCATTATATTAATAATAAAGTGGGGGCCATTATATTAATAATAAAGTGGGGGCCATTACATTAAAAATAAAGAGTGGGCCATTATAATAATAATAAAGAGGGGGCCATTACAGTAATAACAAAGAGGGGGCCGTTACAGTAATAACAAAGAGGGGGCCATTATATTAATAATAAAGAGGGGGCCATTATATTAATAAAAAAGAGGGGGTCATTATATTAATAATAAAGTGGGGGCCATTACATTAAAAATAAAGAGTGGGCCATTATAATAATAATAAAGAGGGGGCCATTACAGTAATAACAAAGAGGGGGCCATTATATTAATAATAAAGAGGGGGCCATTACAGTAATAACAAAGAGGGGGCCATTATATTAATAATAAAGAGGGGCCATTATACTAATAATAAAGAGGGGACCATTATACTAATAATAAAGTGGGGGCCATTAAATTAATAACAAAGAGGGGGCCATTATATTAATAATAAAATGGGGGCCATTATAATATACAGGGGGAATAATATTATGGGGGACTATCTGTCTGGCTCTAGCCCAGTATTGGGGGGCAGCAGGATGAGTTGTTGAGACACCAGGAAGGAGAGGATGAGAGTAAAATGAGGAACCTAAATTTTTTTCGGTGAAACTCTGCAGAGACGAGAAGCGGTTGAAAGAAGGTATCATGGCGGTCTTATCTCTGGATGAAGATGTTGAAAAAAGTCTACATCACAGGAGACGTCACTGGATGTAACAGGTATGGTGCGGCATTCTCCTGTAATAATATTATCCATGCACATATCTGTTTCTTGGTAGGGTAAGGGGTATATAGAATTTGGCCCATACTGCCTCAGCCCGGCCCCAGACTTCAGGTCACACTGTCCATGTTCTGAATTCTGGGGCCTCACACCCATCTACAACATTATCTGTACTCAGAGAGTTATCACTGTGTTACATAGGACTGCTACTGATCTACTACAGTATTTGTTAAAAGGGGCGTGCCCGGGGTAGGGGGGGGGCACCATTTTTGGCTTGCCCCGGGTGCAGGCAACCCACGCTACGCCACTGATACTGGTCAAGTTGCCGGCCGGATAAAAGGGGTTAGGTCAGGAATTTGGCATGGTGGGGAGGGAGGTGCCGTTTAAATTTTTGCCTCAAGCAGCATAAAGGCTATGTGCTTCCCGGCCCCTGGCCACAAAGCACTGAGGGAAGGGGGGCCCAAGCTGAACTCTTGCACCGGGGCCCATGAGCCTTTAGCTACGCCCCTGATTGACAGTCTTCCCTCTATCACTGTGCATACAGAGATAGCTGGCAGTCAGTGATAAGACTTCCCACTGGACTCTAGACACAGAAAGAGCAGTGATATCAATCAATAAGGTACAAGGTATTCTAAATCATTCCCCACTATATATCAGTCTGACCCCATTTCTCTTACTTTCTAACATGCCTCTAACCAATTGGGCTACATTTTAAATGTATCAAGTTTCTATCAGTAGTAATAAGTCAGAACTGGACTTGCTGTATTCTCTTGAAGACATTTCGCTAGTCATCTGACTGGCTTTCTTAATTAGAGAAGTCAGGTGACTAGTGAAACGTTTTTAAAGAAGCGCTCCTACAAAAATGTTTATTCTCTGACCTGTTAGAAAGGTACATGATATAAACTGTAGTGAAGGTAATCTTCTTACTAGTGACTGCATTTGTGAGTTATAACCTCCATTCTGATCCTCAACTGTGTCATGAGACCAACACTGATCTCCAAATGACACAGGACAGGAAGTCAGTTACTTCTCTATTCATTCCTATGAGACTGATATTGAGGCTTTCATAGGAATACATAGAGATACTGACTTCCAGTCCACACATAAGATGCTGTTATTGGGAGAGTCTGATTGCTGGTCAAATGGCACAGCTAAGGATCAGAAGGGAGGGGATAATTCACAGATATAGACACTGGTGAGAAGATTACCTTCACTACAGTGTATATGTTTCTTTCTATCAGGTCAGAGAATACAAATTTTTGTGGGAGTGCTTCTTTAAGAGAAAATACAACATGTCAACGTGCTCTGACTTATTACTACTACTGATATACCTTGATCTGGGTGGCTGAGAACCTGCACGGGCAAAAAAATAAAAATGTCCTTATGCAATGCAATGCTAACGTTTGAGACCATGCTGACATTGATGAAAATGTGTTCTAGTTATCACACAGGTGTATAATAAATAAAATATTATAAAATAGCATTAATTTTTCATTGTTAAAGGGGTATTCCGGTTAGAATAAGTTATCCCTATCTACTAGATAAAGGATAACTGTTAGATTGATGGGAGTCCGACCACTAGGACCCCCTCTGATCACTGTGCACTGTAGCCCCATTAATTCTGTATGAGACTTCTACTGGGTACACTGCTCAGCTATCTCAGGAACTCACTTAAACTTTAACCAGCACTCTACTCAAATGAAGGACACAGATCTCCTGTTCTCGTGATCGCTAGTGCTCTAGTGATCAGACACCCACCACTCTAATAGCTATCCATTACTCATTGGATAGAAGACTACTTCTAACTAGAATACCCCTTTAAAAGGTATTGCTCACCCTTGATGATTTTATTTCTTCAGGCCTCCAATGTGTCCAGGCTCATAGTGGTAACCATACTTACCTGATCCCTTCCGCAAGGTTCCAGCTCTAATGCTGCCCCACCAGCTCTGCATGGCCAGGTTCTTCCTGCGGCCATGACCCAATGACGTGCTGCATGGGTGACATATGACTATTGCGGCCAGTCATTGGCTTTATTTGGTGATAGTAAATTATGCATATAAGTTCAAATAATATTAAACCTATGAAAAAGAATCTCCTATTAAAGTCAAATACTGACCCCCGAATATGCAGCCTGGAGTTGTTTTTGTGTACTCTATTAATATTCAGCCATTTTAAAGTTATCTTTCAAGATTTGCCAAGGTGAGAACCACTAAATGCAGCCATCAGTGATGGAGCAGAAGTCTTAAACTGGACATATACATTTAATAGCTATTGGCTATTAAAAGTATTGTATAAGTCTAGTATAAAACTCTTGGCCACCCATAAACATCGACATTGGGATGTGGCTTGCTAAGTGCAGATGTGTTCTGAATGAGGGGAGGAAGCCGCTGCTAGACACCCTTTGATATGTCATAAAGTAGTATCTGTGGGAATCCATGTGTTCGGACCCCCACTGATCTTGAACTATATATTTCAATTTATTTCAGTGATAGAGCCACAGTTCCCAGCAGAGCCTCACAGCCCAATTATTCTTGTAGTCAGTGGGGGCCGCAGCACATAGACCTCCTCTGGTGCTATCTTCTGATGTCTCTCGATGCAATGCACATGCTTGTTATATATGTAAAGCAGTTGAAAAATAACACACATTTCATAACCCAGATCTGTAACAGTCAGGAAGCAGCTAGAAGAAAGAAATGCAAAATTATTTTATAAATTTGCATCACATAGGTGGAAAATGTTAGCCTTTTACATGGCTTGGAATGTAATTATCTTCTAATAACATGTCTCAGCCTGAAATCATCAAGCTCTATAAGAGGTTAGGGTTAAAATGCCCTTTTGTCACTATTATTAGCTTTTTTTTTCATTTCACACGATACATTTCTAATAAGGTGTTATTTTTCATGTTCCATGTTTGTTCCATCAAATCCATAATTTTTTTTAGCTAAAGGTTTCATTGCATCTATATATGGAGATTTTGCTATTGATTCATAACATATTGCTCAATAATTTATGGATTACAGGCTGAAAAAACATCTGGTATCTCATTTTCTTTAATCCCTAAAAGCTCTTTGCATGATATTTACTGGTTGTAGAAAAGCAAGCTTGTGGCAGATGTGCTTTACAACCTTACTGTATTATAGCTCATAAATACTGTGTGGATTTTTTTTTGCACTGCAGCAGCATAAGTGAAATGTAGAAAGGAAATTAATTATGTTAAGTGGCCACCTGCCACCTATTTTTACTTTTAGGGTGCTGAGGATTTCTTCAGTGGAAGATTTTTTATTATTTATTTTTAGTTGTAAAATTGTGAATGGGGGATTTGAAATTCTAATATTTTTGTGGGTTCTTTATTTTTTTTATTTTTTTTTACTGTACTTTTTAGTCTCCTTAGGGGACTTGAATATGCCATCTTGTTTCGCTTGTCCCGTATGCTGCAATAGAAAAGTACTGTAGTCTATGGCCCCAGGAAGTCATGGCAACTGATAGAAGCCCCACAATTTCACCATGGTGGCTCTGATAAGAGAACAGAAGGAGCCCTATCTCTCTGTCTAACCCCATAGATGCTGTGGTCACTATGAACCTGGTCACTGCTGGCAGGTGCCTGCTGTATTATACAGTGGAACTGAATCCGAGTTTGGTAACAGTTTTTTTTAGCATTTTTATTTTCATTAAAGCAGTTACATGTATACATATATTAACCGCTACAGGACCGCCGCACGCAGGGATGCGTCTTTGCGGCAGCAGTGTAATTCCTCCTGGACGTGCCGGCGCGTCATCTCGCGAGACGCGCGATTTCCTGTGAACGCGCGCACACAGGCGCGCACGTTCACAGGATCGGCCGGTAAGCGAATGGATCTACAGCCTGCCAGTGGCGATCGTTCGCTGGCAGGCTGTAGATGCAATTTTTTAATAATAATACCTGCTACCTGGTCCTCTGGTGGTCCCTTTTACTTGGATCGACCACCAGAGGACACAGGCAGCTCTGTAAAGTAGCACAAAACACCACTACACCCACCGTCACTTATTACCCCCCTGATCACCCCATATAGACTCCCTGATCACCCCCCTGTCATTGATCCCCCCCCTCTCATTGATCACCCCCCTGTAAGGCTCCATTCAGAGGTCCGTACGTGTTTTGCGGATCCATGGATCGGATCCGCAAAACACATACGGACGTCTGAATGCAGCCTTACAGGGGGGTGATCAATGACAGGGGGGTGATCACCCCATATAGACTCCCTGATCACCCCCCTGTAAGGCTCCATTCAGACGTCCGTATGTGTTTTACGGATCCGCAAAACACATACGGACGTCTGAATAGAGCCTTACAGAGGGGTGATCAATGACAGGGGGGTGATCACCCCATATAGACTCCCTGATCACTCCCCTGTCATTGATCACCCCCCTGTAAGGCTCCATTCAGACATTTTTTTGGCACAAGTTAGCGGAAATTGATTTTTTTTTTCTTACAAAGTCTCATATTCCACTAACTTGTGACAAAAAATAAAATCTCACATGAACTCACCATACCCCTCACGGAATCCAAATGTGTAAATTTTTTTAGACATTTATATTCCAGACTTCTTCTCACGCTTTAGGGCCCCTAAAATGCCATGGCAGTATAAATACCCCACATGTGACCCCATTTCGGATAGAAGACACCCCAAGGTATTCGCTGAGGGGCATATTAAGTCCATGAAAGATTGAACTTTTTGTCCCAAGTTAGCGGAAAGGGAGACTTTGTGACAGAAAACAAAAAAATCAATTTCCGCTAGCTTGTGCCAAAAAAATAAATAAAAATCTTCTATGAACTCGCCATGCCCCTCATTGAATACCTTGGGGTGTCTTCTTTCCAAAATGGGATCACATGTGGGGTATTAACTCTGCCCTGGCATTTTAGGGGCCCTAAAGCGTGAGAAGAAGTCTGGGATCCAAATGTCTAAAAATGCCCTCCTAAAAGGAATTTGGGCCCCTTTGCGCATCTTGGCTGCAAAAAAGTGTCGCACATGTGGTATCGCCGTACTCAGGAGAAGTTGGGCAATGTGTTTTGGGGTGTCATTTTACATATACCCATGCTGGGTGAGAGAAATATCTCTATATAATGACAACTTTGTATAAGAAAATGGGAAAAGTTGACTTTTAGAGAGATATTTCTCTCACCCAGCATGGATATATGTAAAAAGACACCCCAAAACACATTGCCCTACTTCTTCTGAGTACGGCGATACCACATGTGTGATACTTTTTTGCAGCCTAAGTGGGCAAAGGGGCCCACATTCCAAAGAGCACCTTTAGGATTTCACAGTGTATTTTTTCCACATTTTGATTTCAAACTACTTCTCACGCATTAGGGCCCCTAAAATGCCAGGGCAGTTTAACTACCCCACAAGTGACCCCATTTTGGAAAGAAGACACCCCAAAGTATTTCGTGATGGGCATAGTAAGTTCATGGAAGTTTTTATTTTTTGTCACAAGTTAGTGGAATATGAGACTTTGTAAGGAAAAAATAAAATAAAAAATCATTTTCCACTTACTTGTTTTTTAAGGGTGGAGATTGGGAGATGCATCCATCTGTCCAGGTCCCCAATTATCCTTTTAATTAAAGGAGGATAATTTAATGTGTATATTGAATGTGGTGTTTTACCTATGTATATTCCTAGGTATTTTATTGATGGGTGTGCTATTGCTAATGAACTTGTTATTATCTTGCGGTATCTGGGGTAGTTTGTCGGGTCAAGTTTATTAGCTCACATTTATGCTGATTGATCTTAAATCCTGATATGTTACCAAAATGATCTAGTAGGTCCATTATTCCCGTTATATATTTACTTGAATCCTTCAAAAAGAACAGGATATCGTCGGCAAATAAAGCATGTCTTATTTCTGCTTTCCCTATCTGAATACCTTTGCTATTAGTTGATCGTTGTATCGCTTTAGAAAGAGACTCCAGTGCCAGGTTGAACATCAATGGAGATAACGGGCATCCTTTCCTCGTACCTTTTTGTAATGTGAAAGTAGGTGATATAAAACCTGTTGTGTATATTCTAGCCTGTGGTGTATTATATAAATTATCCAAATAGGTTTTAAAAGATCCCTCAAAACCTGCGTGATTGAGTACCTCTTGTAACCAGGGCAATCTAACATTGTCGAACGCTTTTTCAGCATCAATGCTCAGTATGCCCGGTTGAATGAACCTATCTGGCTCCATCTGCATAGCATCTAGGACTGAAAGTACTTTACGTATATTTGAGACTGCCGCTCTTCCTTTGACAAAGCATTCTTGGTGGGTTGATATAAGTCTTGGCAATATATTAGCTAGCCTATCTGCTAGTAACTTTGAAACTATTTTGATATCTACATTTATCAATGCTATAGGCCTGTAAGAGGAATGTAGTGTATTGTATTTCCTGGTTTTGGGAATATCTTAATATAAGCTGTTTTGGATGTTGTGGGAATCTTTTCCCCTGACATATACCCATTATATAGATTCGTTAGTAGAGGGGTCAAATCGGTGTCTAATATTCTGTAAAACTTCCCTGTGTGCTCATCAGGCCCCGGAGCTTTCCTCAAGTGCAGCATCTTAATGGCTTCAGTCACCTCTTGTGTTGTAATGGGTGCTTGAGTGAGCTAAGTTCTTCTTTTGTCAGTTTTGGCATAGATAATGAGTCTTGCCATTGTTTGGCTTCAGGACATAATTGACCACCATAAGAGTATAAGTTCTTATAGAATTCCATCAGAATATTATTTATGTTTTTAGGGTCGTGTGATAATACCCCCGAGTTATCTTTTAGTGCCATAATGGGAGATGCCAATAGTTTGCCTTTGGATAGACGGGCTAGTAACTTCCCTGTCTTGTTCCCATGTCGATATAGCTTAGCTTCTAGTTGTGTTCGGTACATGTCATCATGTTTGCTGTGCCAATATTCATATTCTTGTTTTTGTTTTATCCATGACTGTTTATTTTCCTGTGTTGGAGTTGTGCAGAACATTGTGTATGTATTTTCAAGGTTTAGGCTATATTTTTGAAACTGTGATATGGTCAGTTTTTTGCAGTGTGTCATATGGGCTATTATATGTCTCCTCAATTCTGCCTTTCCCGTGTGCCAAAAAAGTAGTTTGCTTTCTGTCCCCTCATTGTCTTGGAGGAATTCTCACCCCCAGTGTGTCATCAATTCACAAAACGTTTCACTTCTCGCTAGTATGGAGGGAAATCGCTATATGAAATTTGACCCCTTTGGTACATGATCTTGGAGAGATAATATCACTGGTGCATGGTCTGAAATCTGTATGCATTCTGTACTTTATGTATATTTGGAGCTGAAATGAAGTTCTTGCGGTGGTATATTTTCTGGTAGGCCTATTATACGCAGGTTGCTCCGTCTGGAGCGATTCTCCAAATCGTCCACCTTATCTCCCAGACACTTTATCTCTTGCACTGCTGCTTTTAATGCAGATTGTGCTGTCAGCATCCCTGTCGCTATCATAGTGCATTTTGGGTTTAGTCTGGTAGAATGCGTGCTGCTACCTCTAGAGCTAGTCGTCTATAATCTACTGATGCTCCATCTTGGTCAGTAGCTGTTGGTTGATCTGTATTCGTATCATTATTGTTGTCTGGGGCCTCAAAAAGCGCCATTTCCGGTGCTTCATTCACAGGCTTGGATTGTCTGAGGGTCCCTTTCAATTTGGTTTTGTTTTACGGTATGTGTGTCCGTTTGGCTGGTACTTAAGCCCCAATTGTTTGGATTAGAGGGTTTTCCAGGCCAGTGGGCAGTTAACTCTTGTTACACGTGGCTTTTCATGGCAGCGCTGGAACCGGAAGTCTGGGAAATGTTGTTTTTTTACAGTAAAAATTAATTTATGACGTTATTGAGCGAAGTCTCTTGAGACTTCGCGAAGCAATACCTTTGGCTCATCGGAGCCAATACATTCTAATACTGTACAGAGCTCCTGCCCCCTACAGTATTAAAACAAAGTTTTATGCGAATTCGACTTCGGATGTTTCATTCGAAGTCGATTCGCTCATCCCTACTGATAAGGTGACCAGATCACATTTTTTTTTTTTTTTTTATATTCCTCATTCCCTCACTCTCAGGGTTTAAAGTTGCACTTAAATACGTTGTCAGTGCGCACATACGTATTTTCCATTATGTTGGCATGGCACAGCAGTCCAGACTGTGTATATTAGTGCAGCTTTGAGTATTGATAGAGGGGGAACAGGGGGCAGTAGGAAAAAAGGGTGATCTGGACTCCATATGAGCAGTATTACTTGTATTACTGCAGATAATTGTCCAGAAATTGGTGACAGATTCCCTTGAACAGAGGAACCCTCTACTAATTCAGAACTCCCTTATAGGGTATATGAAAATGGGTTATCTAAATTTGAGAACCCCTTCAACCCCTCCCGAGGGGCACTGCCTTTTCCTGTTTGATTGCCAAGACAGTGGACTAGATGAAGAGCCTGTCAGAGTATAGGCAGGGGTGAAAACTGAAGTAGAACTGTATAGTGAAGCAAGACAGGACCATCCAGTAACAAAGCCAATGTTAGGGTCAGAATCAGGATCAGAATCTACTGGATTCTTCTTTTAATAGATTGCAAGACTTGAGGTTATCGGCAGCCACTAGTTGCCACAGAAACCTTATGTAACCGTAAGTAGGAGTGAGGAGGGTTAAGTAGCAACCTGCTATGGTCAACCACTGTAAACCATGGTGCATAGCTACAGACAGATTTGGGTCAGCACTTGATGTTTGCTTTAATATAGAGACACCTATATACCAAAACATAGCTTCCCAAAAGATATTTATGGGGTATTCTCCAAATGTTAAATGTGAAAAAATAGCATTACCGTGTGCTCCAAGATGCTGAAGATCCAGTCAACCTGTATCACTACTACAGTAGTCCTGATGACAACTACTCAGATCCTGAGCTCCCATTAGCGTCATCATATAGGACATCAAAATCACTGTTTCTGCTGTTGGACAGTAATGGGCCCTTTACACAGGCGATAATTGAAACGATCATCACTAACCAGCATTATTAGTAATGCTCGTTATCGGTGATCTGGCGGTGTAAATGGACTGACGATTGCCAGATGAACAAGCAAAACGTTTGTTCATTTGGTAATTGTATCTTTTGTGCAGTACAAAAGATTATCGTTTCCCAGTGGCAGATCGTGCTGTGTAAACGTGATCTGCTGCCAGAAAGCAAGAGACAGTATGGGGAAGAGCGATGGCAGAAGATCGATGCATGTAAATGCACCAGTCTCCTCTGCTAGCGATCAGCAGATTGTCAGGAAGGAACGCTTCCTTCCCAACAATCAGCTAGATCGACGTCTCGTGTAAAGGGACCTTAAGACATACAGACATTGTAGATGATTTTCATCACTATTAGAGAGCTGCCTGGTGGAAACTATGAGCCAAAAGCATTGTCAATGGCAGCATTTAAGACATAGACTCAGTGGTATTTATTTTATGTAAATGGTTTTTATTTTGCACTCTATTAGAGATACATTCAAAGCAAGAAAGTTGTGGAACTCTCTTGCTAAATAAATGATATGAGTTTTAAGATGCTTGTATGAACATAGCAAAGGCTACTTAAAGACTTTAAAGTCTAAGTCCAATGCATTTTTTATGCGGGTTGGAATAAACATCAGAGCAGCAGGCAAAGTCTTTCAGTTTTAGTTTTACTACAGACCAGGAAAAGCTGCCTGGGGATTTATAGGCTTTCTCTAAGCCAACTGACACAGTGGTAAAATATGTAACACGTATTCCCTAAATCTAAAAAAGGTGAGGACTATATGTACATTACATTATGAATCAGGAGAGCAGATGTTTGCAGATTCTGAGAATATTCTCGTATTCATTTTTCAGTAAAGCTAATAAATAAGGATTAATCTAGCATTTTTTTGGGAAGAATCTTCTGGTACAGTATTGATGACAAGTTCAATAAATCAAATTGATTGAAGCGTAAAATGATTAAACACCCTTAAAGGAGTTTTCTTATCTCAGACAATGGGGGCATATTGCAGTGGGACCGGCATCTATATCGAGAACGGAACCCCAAAAGTGAAGGAGAGCGCACTGTTGCAGCCGCCTTCCATTAATTTCTATGGGGCCGCCGAAAATAGCCGAGTGCTGGCTTGGCTATTGCTGTCTGCCCCATAAAAATGAATGGGAGCATGGACCGTGCATGCGTGGCACGCTCCCATTCACTTCTATGGGAGAGGCGGGGATTAGCGCTTGGTGGTGGACGGACCCTGGAAAATCTGGGGTCCTCCAGCCACAGTGCTCCCCGCTCTGTTCTCAATATAGGTATTAGACAATGGGGGCATATCCTAGCGATATGCCCGCATTGTCTAAGATGGGAATACCCCTTTAAGTGGTAAAATTTCAAAGATAACATTTGCTTTCTTATTCAAATGTACTCTTGAAATGTTCTAGACAGATTAACCTGTTAGTGTAGAGAAATCTTATCTTGATATTGTATTTTATTACATTGCAGAGATCTTTAGTAAGCAGCAAAACAAGATTTAATGTCTTGTAATGTCATATTACTGTATTAAAGAGGTGCTTAGTGAATTATTTAAAATGGCAGCCACTTGTCTTAGAATGTGAGCAGGACTGGTTTCCACCACTTGCAGAGCTGCCTAGGGAGATAAGGGAGTGGGGCCTCACTATACACTATGCTCTGGCACTTGCATATACTACATATTGGTGAGGTTTCCTGCCAGGCTGCTGAGTTATGTATAGGCTGGATCACATCATTACCATCAGTGTAGTGTGTAGTGATCAAAGGCCTAATTTGCATATTAAGAAAAAAGTCTCACTACTCAAGAACAGAGCCTTGGATCAACAACAAAAAACAAACAAAACAAACAAACACAAAACAGCTTTTAATCAGTTGAACCTCAGCTATGTGTCTATACAAACAGTTTGATAGGGAGGTAGCTGGTGACAGATTCCCTTTAAAGTGGTTGTCCAACCTTTACTATGTGATGACCTATCCTCAGGATCGGCTATCATTAGCTGATCGGCAGGAGTCCAACACCCTGCACTTCCGCAGATAAGCTGTTGAGGCATAGCTCCATCACCAGTTGGCAGCAGAACTTTGGCGCTCCATTGCTTTAGCAATGAGCTCCCTACACTACAAGATTGACTGTGCTGTAAGTCCCCACACTAACTTTCAGTGATGGAGCTGCACCTTAACAGCTGATTGGCGGGGTGCAGGCTGTCAGACCCCTGCCGATCAGCCAGTGATGACCTATCCTGAGGATGGGCATCACTTAGTAAAGGTTGGAGGCCCTTTCAAAAGCCTGGTCTTACTTCTCTGTAGGCAATGCCCTCAGATCTGTAGTATTAATTAGTGCCTTATTGACACATTTACACAAATTTGAATGGGTAGGGGTAGACTGGAAAATAAAGTGTCTCTGAACAAAAAATCGAAAGCTAGACAAACAAAAGTAGGCCGGGTCAGCAAACCTTTAGGCGTGGTTACTTTGCTGGTAAGTGGTCCATGCAAAAAACAGATAGGTTATGCTCTAGATTTAGAAAAAACTTTGCTGCAAAAATATCAGTGCAGATTCCACAACTAGAATTCTAGAATCAATGTGCAATATGTGTAAACTCATCCTTAGGCTACATTCACACGTCAGTATTTTTCTATAATCCTAATTTCGGTCCGTTTTTTGCGGATCCGTTGTTCCTGAAAATGTTTCCGTATGTCATCCGTATGTCATCCGTTTTTTGCGGATCCGCAAAAACGGAAACATGTATACATTTCAATAATCAAATAAAGTTGTTTGGATTTCTTTGAAAAAAATAAATAAAAAATTGCTATGTGTTTCCAGGAACGGATTCCGCAAAAAACGGAAGACATACGGAATGACATCCGAATGTCTTCCGTTTTTTGCGGAACCATTGACTTTGCATTGTACCAGGATCCGATTTTTCAGGAACATAATAGGACATGTTTTATATTTAAACGGACATGCGGAACGGAACAACGGAAACGGACAGCACACATTGTGCTGTCCGATTTTTTCCAGGACCCATTGAAAATGAATGGGTCCTGATCTGGTCCTGATCTGTTCCGCAAAAAACGGAACAGATCAGGAAAGAAAAAACGGACGTGTGAATGGACCCTTATACTCAATGTTCTAATACAGTTAGGTATCCAGCCACATGTGAGAAAAATCTGCAGCATTTATAGTAGCAGTAAAGTGGAAGAGATTTGAAAAAAATTTCATCAACACTGTCAGACAGCCAGGGAGACAGACGCAGTCTCACAGGAAGCATGTCACCAAGTGCAGACGTGTCTCTCATTCTCCCAGGGGGTCTCCAGCCCTCCGACGAGACATGCCTCACCGCTTCACCCCTCGCTGACCACGAGGGGTGGGGTGTCAACCCCGGAGGGCAGAGCTAGTAAAGATTTGCGCTTTACACGCGCGCGTCACTCTGTGAGATCCACTACGGATCTTGGTACTGCTGGGAGACAGGGCACCGTCATTCCCAGAGCTGACGCTGGTCAGAGGTCCTGGGATGCCGGAACCCCTAGCGTCAGCTGTTGCCAGCGAACCTCTGTTGTCATGTCTCCTTGGACATTTGGTGGGAGGTTCCTTCCTCTGCACACTCTCAGACCTCACCCGTGCTTCCCTGGTCTGAGGGTGGAGATTGGGTGTGACTTCACCACTGTCAGGTGATCTGTGGAGGGATATTTAAACCTGATCTTTTCCCCCATTCACTGCTGATTATTCAGTTACTTCCTGGTTCTGGATCTGATGACATCTGGTGAGTGGTTTCTCTGGTTATTGACTCTGGCTTTGGTTTTGGTTGTCCTCTGGTTCTTGTGCTTATGTTTACTGACCATTCACATGATTCCCTATTGTCCATTGCATAGTGTCACAGTATTTACTTTGGGATTTTGCCCAACTGCAGCCGGTGTGCCCAGCCACCAGCCGCCCTACTGTTTGACACCTGGAAAGGACTTGGCCAAAGTCTAAAATCTAGCGCAAATCTGCAGCTCTAATATACAGATCTGCTACGAATTTTCAAAATTTTGGACTCCGTGCCCCAAACTTTTCCCCATGAGACTCAGTAGCGTTGTTAGCCCTCACGGGCAGGGCCCTCTCCCCTTCTGTACCAGTTTGTAACTCGTCTTGTTTATGATTAGTGCAATTGTCTGTATTATGTATGTATACCTCTTCTCATATGTACAGCGCTATGGAATGAATGGCGCTTTAATAATAAATAATAATAATAAAGATGTATATGATAATACAACTCTGAATAGTACAGTCATATAGTTAACAAATAATACTGTAACGGTCACGTCCACACACACACAGGGGGAAGGATAGTGACATCTGCGCTCCACCCTCACCCCTGGCCCTGCCTACTTGCCTCACGAGTCCTGATGACAGGGGACAACTGGACGACAGTCCCTTACTTAGGATATGTGCAGGGAAGACAGACAGGACAAAATATGGAACGGGAACGGACCGGGTCAGAACCAAGAGAGCTACGCAGTACAAAGGGTTAAGCAAAGAATGGTTAGGAGAAGCCGGGGTCAAATACCAGGAGAGAAGAGAAGTACCAGAGGAGTCCGCAAAGAGTAGTCAGGTGGGAGCTGAGGTCACAATACCAGGAGGGATGCGCAGTACAGGACGAGCAGGCAAAGGATCGTCAGGGAACAGGATCAGGTGAGTATTCAGTAGTCCAACAAATAGCCAGGAACCTAGAATTAACAGGCAACCTGTGGCCAGCAGGCTGCCTTCATTTATAGTAGCGTCTGAGGGTCATGTGACGTGGCCAGCGTCACATGACCGACAGACAGACAAGTCGAGGACCGAGTGATCAGCTCGGCGCTAAAGGCAGACTTAGGAGCGGGAGCCTCCCAGCTAGCAAAGCCGCCCTGGGAACGAGGCCAAACACAGATCCTCGCTCCCGAAGCTAAGCAGCAGTTCTGCGGCTGATGGGACACCGAGTGCGCCTTTGGCGCCCGTGACAAATACGCTATGTAAGTAATAATTATTGGAGAATTGTGTTTTAGAAGGTAAAATAAAGTATATTGTATTTTAAGGGTTATTTATTTTTTGCTCGAAATTTGGTAATTATTATGACTATACTATTTATGAACAAAATCCAATAAACCAAAACTAATATTGCCAATAATAACTGTAATCCCACCATACCATGAGCACAAATTATCACCACATAGTGGCTGAACACCACCATGCTGACACTGATTAGAAACCACTATACAAACACCAAAATTACCGCCATACCCTGGCCGTATAATGGTAAATACCATCTCTACCCAGACACTCTGCGCACCAAATAAATAATGACAGTACAGTCATTACTTGGTCATGTCATCTCTGATTGTTGACTTTTCTTTTTCTTCTTCGTCCAGCTCAGATTGCCATAAATAATTCCTCCAGCCATGACTTGTATCTGTCAACTACAGAATCCTTTTGTTCTCAGGGAATGTAAATTGCTACTAGAGGTGTTTGGCAGCGGCGTTGTCCCCGCTTAGGACACATGCATTTTTTGCCTGAGGGGTTAGGAGGTGGAGGGTAGTTTGGAGGAGAGATAACTGTCAGTCAAATGAGCTTTCCACAACAACTATCAAATATCAGATATGTATGGCGAACCTAGGCGATTGCACAATTTTATTAAGGCAATAAATTTGCTTTTATTAAAGTATGTCTCCATTTATTTGCATAGGTTTAATTTTAGATTTTTTTCCAAGACTATTTAAAATTTCCAATTTCCCCTGCATGCAGTAGATGTGTTGCAGAAATTTCTGCATCTGAAAGTCAGTTGCATGAATATGGATGAGGTTGTCATGGTGGCAAGCACATGGATTTCTCCAAGCCCCATTCAGAAAAATGGGACAGTCACAGACATTTCTGCAACAAATCTCAACAATATACACAAATATATGAATTCAACCAAATAGAGAAAACTGAAGCTGAAGATGATCTGTCACCAAGGCAGATAGGGCAGCATGAACTAGTGACACTGGCCCTGATGAAAATGCTGGGTCACTGACTTGGATTGACCCAGTGATTTTCTTAAAATCAAAATTGTGAATTATTGACCATTATTGTATTACGCAGTTAAAACTCAACTTCTCTTTTCACTAGCAACAGAAAGCCATTAAATATCTGGGGGTACAGATTCCTCCTAATTTATCTGATTTGTAAACACTGAATTATCTACCATTATTGCAGTGTAGAACGCGGGACATTAAATCCTATGATAGGCCACAACTGTCTTGGTTTGGTCGGATAAATGTCCTTAAGATGGACATCTTACCACGCTTTCTTTATCTTTACCAGACTATACTGATCTCTGTACCAAATGCATTCTTCAAAATTTTGCAGACTATGACCAGAATATTTGTCTGGAGTTCATTGAGACCTTGCATAGCCATTCAATCCTTGTTCATCCGAAAACCATTGAAGGGACCAGTCTTCCAGACTTTCAGGTGTAACATCAAGCAGCTCTTTTGCTTCGACTCATTGACTGTGACATAAGAAAAGCCACTTTGGCTCGGTCTGAGGCAAATTGGAGAGGCAAGAGTTCAAAATGAAGGGTGCATTGATTTATGAACCCCCGGCACTGCTTAGGGTCACCAGATTCTAACAAAACATATGGCTGCTGGCAGTTGAAGATTTAAACAGAGCATGAGCGACCAGCTCAGTGAGATGGACAAAAAAATAAGGAAAAGAACAAACAACAGGGGGTGCTATACAGATACATTTTATTGAATAGTTCATCGGCTGTATTACATTTTTAATTACATGCAATTACAAATGTATTTAGATCCAGGTGGTGGTTTGAAAAACGTAGAATATGCTTTTGACACAAACCCTTTAATAGGTTAGGAATAGTTAAACAATGATCCTAAGATTGTATATGTAAATGTTCAGTACATTATGAGATGCTCTATTTAAAGGTTAGTTGTTTATTTTACAGAATGATTTTGCACTGATTAAAGTTATACTTGAGCATTGCACAGTTTATGCCTTGACACATAACACAACTCATGAATATGGAAATGAGACAACATAAATATTTCTGGGGCACAGTATCATCTGAATTGGAGATTTGTGTTCTGTTTTCCATTCATAGTTTTCTATACATGCTCATTAGCTCGAATGTTGTGCTGATGAGCAGATTCTAGTTTTGAGACTTGTCAGCCAATTAGGGCAGTATAAAAAAGCCTTCTAGCTCTCTCCCTAATGTTGCATTATGGTGGCAGAGTGCGTTCTTTCTCCTGGTGCTCTGTGTCAGCACAATGAAACTGTAGACTCCAGTTACACTCAGCATTTTGTCAAACAATGTATTCTCTAAATGCTTGTTAACTGTAATGGTGATTACTAAAATGTTTCAAAATATAAATGTGCCTCTGATTACTGCAAAGAATAATCAATATACAGTAAATTGTTCTTCCTGGTGGAATAGTATACTATTATTATTACTAATAATATCGCTTATGTTGATTACATAGTGTAATATTATTTGCATTCCCTATGCATTTATTATTCCTTATTAATATTAAAAGTAATACTTATTACATGGTGTAACCTTTAGGTGTAATCTTATTTATATGCTGCAGCTTTAACATGTTTTACAGTGCCTTACATTCATGGGAAGTGGTAAAAATAGGAAATAAGTAAATAAAAAAGTCATACTGTCGACAGGACATATTTTTTTCTGTCACATATAACGGAACAAAATGGAACAGTTATTTGAGCCCCAAAAAATGTATTAGGACAGAGCAAAATGGAATGCCTCTTAAAGGGTTCTGTTTTGCATTTCGTCCTAAATTCTGTTATAATCTGTTATAACCTTGTTATAAAGGAACAGTATAACGGAATTACAAACGCTGATGCGAACCCACCCTTAAAGTATCCTATATCCAGTGGAAGACAACCCAGTTTGGAGCTGATTTTGGAGCTAATCACTTCCCATAAGTCTATGTTCACAGCTAACCACATACATGTTAAATGAGTCAGGTAACATTAGCCCGATGGAGGGCAAAAGAGTGTAGAAACTTTGCTGCTACATATAAAGCATACATCCCAAATTTTGAAAATCGCAAAGAGGGACAATATGCGCGGTGCACATCACGGCAGTTTTAATTGCTGACTCGGTCAGAACTGCAGCGGATGAGATCAGTTAGGCGAGTGTAAGTCCCTCTTTTCTTTTTACATGTGGAGCCCCTGGGACAATTTTTTTTCTTGCGCTTCAATATCCATTTAACTATTAGCACATAAATCTTCAGATTATAGGTATTTTAAGGTCCAATTTGCACAAAATTATGAAATTATAGTCTAATATACAGGTAGAAACCAGATACCTAAACAGATAGTTTAGTAAGGAGCAAATTTGAAAATTTATTGATGCTCATTTATGCATTAATTTCTGAGGTCAAAAAGAGGGACATTTAAAGATGAAAAAGGGACACAGGGATTTGGGTCAAAAAGAGGAACTGTCCCTCGAAATAAGGGACACTTGGGAGGCATGTTTAAAGGTATCCAGCAAAGAACTGTATACCACACAGTGTACAGTCCCATGCAGTTGGACCGATGGGTGATCACATTAATTTCAGGCAAGGTTAAGGTATATATCCTGGTGTATAAATCCAATGGAGGTCTAAAATGTTATGTGAACAGACCTTTATGGCGGGTTTACACGGCCCAGTTGTCAGGCAGATTATCTCTCGTTCATCGGGTGATACAGTTGTTCGAGCAGGCAAGTAAATTATCATTCCTGGGTAGCAGATTTTGCTTTGTGAACAGTGATCTGCTGCCCAGAAACAATACAGCTGTATAAGGACAGCGATCTCTCGTTCTCATACTCATTGGCACGCCTAGGGTGTTTGGCACCCAGGGGGGGTCCTTTCTTTGGCACCCCCAATACTTTAAAAAAAATTGTGTTCCCCCTCACAGTAGTATTGCCCTCATTGTACAACCTTCACAGTAGTTTTGTCCAGATATGTGCCCTCTCACTGTAGTTATGCCCACATTGTGCCCCCTTCACTGTAGTTATCTATTCATTGCGCCCTCCTCACTGTAGTTATGTCATCATTGTGCCCCGTCACAGTAGTTATACCCTCTGTGTGCCCCTTTCACAGTAGTAATCCACTATCTGTGCCTCCTCACAGTTGTAATGCCCTCTCTGTGCCCCTTCAGAGTTGTTATTCCCCCACTGTGCCCCAATAACAGTAGTAATGCCTTATGAGCCCCTTCACAATAGTAATGCCCATTGTGCCCCCTTCATAGTAATAATGTCCACTCTGTGCCCCACAACATTATGCCCACCCTTTCACCAGGGTAATGCCCTCTGTGCCTCCTTCACAGTAGTAATGCCCTCTGTGCCCCCTTCATAGTAGTAATGCCCATTATGCTCTGTTCATAGTAGTAATGTCCATTGTGCACCCTACACATTAGTAATGCCCTCTGTGCCCCCTTCATAGTAATAATGTCCATTGTGCCCCCTTCATAGTAATAATGTCGATTGTGCCCCCTTCATAATAGTAATGTCCATTGTGCCCCTTCATAATAATAATGTCCATTGCGCCCCCTTTGCAGTAGTAATGCCCATTGTGCTCCCTTCACAATAGTAATACCCATTGTGTCCCCTTCACAGTAGTAATGCCCATTGTGCCCCCTTCATAGTAATAATACCCATTGTGTCCTATTCATAGTAATAATACCCACTGTGCCCCCTCCATAGTAATAATGCCCTCTGTGCCCCTTTGTAGTAGTAATGCCCTCTGTGTCCCATCCATAGTAGTAATGCCCTCTGTGTCCCATCCATAGTAGTAATGCCCTCTGTGCCCCCTCCATAGTAGAAATGCCCAATGTGTCCCCTTCACAATAGTAAAGCCCTCTGTGCTACCTCCATAGTAGAAATTCCTACTACTGATCTTGTCCCATTCCTGAAGCTCACATCCAGCTCTCCCCTGCCGCCATAGATCACTCTGCAGCACTGTGTGGGCAGAGCTTAGGCAGATTCCCGGGCTGCAGGCTCCTCCCACACAGGCCAGCAGCGTGATCTGTGTCTTCAGGCTGAATGGCGAAGCAGGGAGAACTCTCCAGACGGAGCGCTGGGAGCTGGTCTGTATTGATGGAAGCGCTCATTGCTTCTGGGCTCTGGCACTCCCCAGAGAGAGGGCAGCACACCACTACTCGTACTGTGGAGGTGATAGCTGCATGTAAATGCTGTGCTTCACCTCCACTGAACGAGCAGCTGGTTGTAAACGCGCTTCTCCTCCGGCTGTGTAAACCTGCCATAAGGGTCTATTTACTATTTACTATGGGTTGATTCACAAATAATCAATTATGCCTTATTGATGACATGTAGTATGTGTACAATGATAACAATAAAGCTTACAATGCAGTTAAAAGTGGATGTGCACATGTTCTGTAGAAGGGTAGACCCATGAATGGTAGACTCCCAGAATAGAGGCAGACCAAGCAGTCGCTGTGGGGCCTGTGAGTTTGGGGGACCTGGCCAGGTTGAATGGCTCCACCCCCTTTCTGACCTGAATTCACACTGCACACAACCAGTAACACCAGACAGATAAATACCAGCCTCAGTCCTCCTTCTGATTCCTACATCCTTTTTGCCACTGCTGCCAAATTCCTAATGGCCTTTGCTCATGTCTGTCAGAACAAGTTAGGTACAGCTGAACAATAAGCAGGGAGATGCTGAGCTGCCTGCGCTGCTTATTGGCCAGCTGACTACTGCCCTTCGCTCTGAGCTCTGCCTCTACCCACGTGGCGCGTTACAGTCCAGCACCTTTACAGGAGTAGTGAAAGGACCCATCTATGTTCAGTGCATCCACGAATTGTGCTATGCTGAGGAGCAAATAAAGTGCTATTTGGACTTTTAACCCCTGAAGTCTGAGAGTCTGTGATTACTGACCCCACCGCAATTACCCAATCCCATACAATTGGTGGAGGTATGCAAAGGATAAGTTGCTAAGGGCAACGGTATGACAGAATTGTTTTGGCAAACCTGTATGTCCTGGGCGAAGACTGCAGCCACTGTGCATACCACTAAAGCAGCTGGCACAAGCCAATGCAAAGTAACAACAGACCAATGCACAGCAACAGCAGGCTAAGCTGAGAGTTGAAGAGGCCCAGGGTTGGCAGCAGAAGGCTCATGAAGAAGCAATGGCAGCAGGAGACAAATCACCTGTTAATAGGTCAAATTGCTGCATTGAGAGAAACCAGAACTATCCACAGAGTGGAGGAAAGGCCTATAGAAACTGTGAATGTGAGAAGAGCTATGCAGCAGGCCTTGCAAATAATGACACACGATGATGACGTTGAGACCTACCTCATTGTATTTGTGAGAGTGGCAGAGAAGGAGAGACTGCCAGTTTGGGAATGGGCAGAAGTAATTGCGCCCTTTCTGACAGTTGAACTGCAAAAGGCATACCATGACCTTAAGGAGCAGGATGTCCGGGACTATACCAAATTGAAATTGGAAATCCTTGCTCACCTTGGGTTTACCCATGCCAGATCCCAGATGTATGACCTCACCTTGTAAGGAGATGGCTGGAACCAGACTTGTGGAGAAGGTGTTGGTGGATCACAACCTCCGAACCCTACCTGCTGACATTTACCGTTGGGTCGAGCATGGGGACCCAAAGGATGTCAACTAGCTAGTCAACTTGGTTGAACAGTTCCTGTCGACAGAAGACTACCTCCGCGATGTCCCAATGATGCCATCAACACCCAGGAGCCCCAACCCACAGAAAGCATCTGGTAAGAGAGTTCCAGCTGTTGGCGGGTTGTGGAGGGGGGATCATAGAGGGGACAAAGCTTTGGAGGTTGGGCTTGGGCAAAAGACTGGTTGTCCCCAGTTGCAAGCTAGCCCAAGGAAGGACTCCCCGCCAAGGAGACCAGGGCTACTCTAGTGCTGGAGATTCCATGAGTGGGAACATCTGGTTGCCCATTGCCTGCTTACCTCTGAGTCCATGGAGTGTGACGCTGACCAGCGTCAATCACTATCCAGAGAGACTGTGTGTGTTATGTCACCAGGACTGGGGACTGAGCCACAAATATGTGACATTATAATAAATGACTGTCCGGTCAATGCTTTACTGGACTCGGGTAGCTTGGTAACCCTGGTACATGCCAGCTTTGTGGATGGGGAATATTGAATGTTACGGACAAACTTATGAGTGTGCTTTGAATCCATGGGGACAACAAAGTGCACTCAGTAGCATGTGCAAAAGTTAAGACTTTTAAAGGAACTGCCACATGAAGTAGGGGTAGTGAAAAATGTAATGCATGGTGTGTATATATATATATATATATATATATATACAGTACAGACCAAAAGTTTGGTGTCACGGAATGTGTACAGGTAACAAGGCAAAACAACATGCATAAATGACTCGCTGGATCCAACAGCTAAGAAACAAAAGGGAGACCCCTGTAGAAGACCTGGCACTTTCCCTGGCTGCTTAGCCTATGCATAGATCCGAATGGTGGAGGTATGCATATCCACGTACCTTGACTATATAACCCCTGAGCACCCTACAATAGTGAGGGGACACGACCACCGGCTCCCTACACCAGACACGGAGGGAGTCAGGGTCACCTGGGATCCAGCAAACAGAAAATAACAGATAACAGTTCAACACTTAACTTTGTAGAGGAGAGGAGAACCAGATGGGCATGCACACATACTCCAGGAAGAAATATAAGCCGCCCAGAAAAGCCTTCTGGGGAAGAATTTAAAGGGAAGCAATTAGTCCAACACATG
The DNA here is from genome assembly GCF_014858855.1 of Bufo gargarizans. NCBI lineage: Eukaryota > Metazoa > Chordata > Amphibia > Anura > Bufonidae > Bufo > Bufo gargarizans. The sequence continues at coordinate 235,078,543 of NC_058080.1, forward strand.
ACAGCTGAGAGAGGCTAAGGAGAGGAGGAGCTGAATACCACAACACAGAAACTCAAAGAGGAGGTTCTGAAAGGCCTCTGTCAGAGCTTCTCAGCTGTCTGGTTGTGACAATACCCCTCCCTCTACGAGTGGACTCCGGACACTCAGAACCCACCTTCTCAGGATGGGACCTATGGAAAGCCCTGATCAGACGAGAGGCTTTAATGTCCGTCACTGGGACCCACATCCTCTCCTCAGGACCATACCCCTCCCAGTGAACAAGGTACTGAAGAGAACCGCGGACAAGACGAGAATCCACAATCCCAGAGACCTGAAATTCAAGATTCCCATCAACCATAATCGGAGGAGGAGGCAAAGGCGAGGGTACAATGGGTTGAACATAAGGTTTCAATAAGGACTTATGAAAAACATTATGGATCTTCCAAGTCTGAGGAAGATCAAGACGGTATGCAACAGGAATGATGACAGACAGGATTTTGTAAGGCCCAATAAACCTAGGACCCAACTTCCAGGAGGGAACCTTCAATTTGATATTCTTGGTAGACAACCACACCAGATCACCAACATTCAGGTCCGGACCAAGCACACGTCTCTTATCAGCCACACGCTTATATCTCTCACTCATGCTCTTTAGATTATCTTGAATCTTTTGCCAAATAGATGACAAAGACGAGGAGAATCTGTCCTCATCAGGTAAACCAGAAGACCCCTCTCCCGAGAAAGTCCCAAACTGTGGATGAAACCCATATGCACCAAAAAATGGTGACTTATCAGAGGACTCCTGACGACGGTTATTTAAAGCAAACTCAGCAAGGGACAAAAAAGAACACCAATCCTCTTGATTCTCCGCCACAAAACAACGCAGATATGTCTCCAGATTCTGATTGACGCGCTCTGTCTGACCATTCGACTGCGGGTGGAAAGCAGAAGAGAATGACAACCGAACCCCCAAGCGAGAACAGAAAGCCTTCCAGAATCTGGAAACAAACTGCATGCCCCTATCAGAGACTATGTCTGAAGGAATACCGTGCAATTTGACAATGTGATCAACAAATGCCTGCGCCAGCGTCTTAGCATTGGGCAAACCAGGAAAAGGGATGAAATGCACCATTTTGCTAAAACGGTCCACCACCACCAGAATCACAGTCTTCCCCGAGGAACGAGGCAGGTCCGTTATGAAGTCCATGGACAGATGTGTCCAAGGACGGGAAGGAATGGATAAGGGAAGGAGAGGACCTGATGGCCGTGAATGAGGGACTTTGGCACGAGCGCAAGTCTCGCAGGCTGCCACAAAACCCTCAACCGACTTACGAAGCGCAGGCCACCAGAATCTCCGAGCGATGAGATCCAGTGTGGCTCTTACCCCCGGGTGCCCAGCAAGGACCGTATCGTGGTGTTCTTTAAAAATCTTGTGTCTTAAAGCGAGAGGCACAAACAACCTCCCAGGAGGACAAAGATCAGGAGCCTCTGACTGGGCTGCCTGCACCTCTGCCTCCAATTCAGGAAAAAGAGCAGAGACCACCACACCTTCAGCCAAAATGGGACCCGGGTCTTCAAAATTCCCGCCTCCCGGAAAACAACGTGACAGGGCATCTGCCTTCACATTCTTAACTCCAGGGCGGAACGTGACAACAAAATTAAACCTAGAAAAGAACAATGACCATCTGGCCTGTCTCGGGTTCAGACGCTTGGCTGACTCCAAGTAGGCCAGATTTTTATGGTCAGTAAATACGGTAATAGGGTGTCTGGCTCCCTCTAGCCAATGGCGCCATTCCTCAAAAGCCAACTTGATGGCCAACAATTCCCTATCTCCCACATCGTAATTTCTCTCTGCGGAGGAGAGTTTTCTTGAGAAAAAGGCACACGGTCGCCAATTGGCAGGAGAGGAACCCTGAGACAAGACCGCCCCCACACCCACCTCAGAAGCATCAACCTCAACTATGAAGGGTAACGAAACATCAGGTTGCACCAAGATGGGAGCGGAAGCAAAACTCTCCTTGATATCAGAAAAAGCCTTACGCGCCTCTACTGACCAAGAAGAAAAATCTACCCCCTTTCTGGTCATATCAGTGAGTGGTTTAACAATAGAAGAATAATTCAAAATGAACTTCCTGTAATAATTGGCAAAGCCCAAAAAACGCATCAGCGCCTTTTGATTCTCAGGAAGCTCCCACTCAAGCACAGCGCGGACCTTCTCGGGGTCCATGCGAAAACCAGAAGCGGAGAGAAGAAACCCCAGAAATTGAATTTCTGGAACCTCAAACACACATTTTTCCAGTTTCACATATAATTTATTCTCCCGCAGAATGAGCAAGACCTGACGTAAATGTTCCTTATGAGTTTTGAAATCGGGAGAAAAAATCAAAATGTCATCCAAATACACCAATACAAATTTTCCCATCAAATGATAAAAAATGCTGTTCACGAAATGCTGAAAAACGGCTGGGGCATTCATCAAACCAAAAGGCATAACCAAGTTTTCAAAATGGCCCTCAGGGGTATTGAAGGCCGTCTTCCATTCGTCCCCTTCTCTGACCCTGACCAGGTTGTATGCCCCTCTTAAATCTAATTTGGAAAAGACTTTAGCCCCAACAACCTGGTTAAATAGGTCCGGGATCAGAGGAAGCGGATAAGGGTCACGAATTGTGATATTGTTCAGCTCCCTGAAATCCAGACAAGGTCTTAAAGAACCATCTTTTTTCTTAACAAAGAAAAAACCAGCGGCAACAGGTGACTTCGAGGGTCGTATGTGTCCCTTTCTCAGACTCTCAGAGATATAAGCACGCATAGCGATCCTCTCAGGTTGGGAAAGATTGTATAAACGAGATTTAGGCAGCTTGGCATCTGGGATGAGATTAATAGGGCAATCGTACTCCCTGTGCGGGGGCAAATCCTGAACTCCACTCTCAGAGAAGACATCCGAAAATTCAGAGAGAAAAGATGGTATAGTCTTAGTAGCAACCTCAGAAACAGATGTCATGAGGCAATTCTCTCTGCAAAAGTCACTCCAACCATTTATTTGCTTCGCTTGCCAATCAATGGTGGGGTTATGCTTAGTGAGCCAGGGCAGCCCCAACACCAGAGGGGTGGGCAAACCGCTAAGGACGAAACATGACACATCCTCAACATGAGCATCACTCACAATCAAACGGATATTGTGAACTATGCCCTTTAATGATTTCTGAGAAAGTGGAGCGGAATCGATAGCAAAAACAGGGATATCCTTTCTCAAAGCGCACACCTGGAAACCATGAGTTATCGCAAATTGATTATCAATGAGATTGACCGCTGCTCCACTATCCACAAAAATCTCACAAAAAATGTTCTTGCTCTCTAGCGCCACCCTAGCCGGCAGGACAAAACGGGAACTACAAGCAAACGGAAAACCTTCAATTTCCGCCTCAACCCTGCCAATAGTAACAGACGGAACATTTTTCAAAGATTTTTTCCTCTTTGTTTCTTTATTATACCCAGAGAACTGCCTGAATCTCCTAGAGGGACAAATATTTGCCAAATGATTAATACCTCCACAACAAAAACAAACCGTCCCATGCGGGCTGAATCTTCTATTGTCAGAAGCAATCAACCCCAGCTGCATGGGCTCCTGCTCAGAAGGGGCTGACAGCGACTGAGACCCCTGCGCACAGAATGGGACCGCTGCACAGTCCTGGGACCGAGTATGACATGAAGGAGAGATCTCTCCTCTCTCTCTAAGACGCCTGTCAATACGAACGGCCTGAGACATAGCAGAGTCCAAAGAAATAGGCCTTTCATGAAAGGCAAATGCATCTTTCAATCCCTCTGAAAGACCATGGCAAAATTGACTTCGGAGTGCAGCATCATTCCAACCAGTATCAGCTGCCCATCTCCGAAATTCTGAGCAGTATATTTCTGCGGATTGTTTACCCTGGCATAAGAGACGTAGTCTAGACTCTGCCAGAGCAATACGATCCGGATCATCATATATCTGACCTAGGGCTAAAAAGAATTCATCCACTGAACGGAGAGGCTGTGCCCCCTCCGGCAGCGAAAAGGCCCAGGACTGAGCGTTACCTCTGAGCAGCGATATAATGATCCCCACCCTCCGTTCCTCATCTCCAGAGGAAAGGGGAAGAAGGCGAAAATAGAGTTTGCAAGCCTCTCTAAAAGGCACAAAATTCTCACTACCCCCGGAGAACGTATCCGGGAGCGAGATCTTAGGCTCAGAACAAGCTCCATGAACGCAAGCTGAACCGGTCACTTGAAGCTGAGAGAAAGTCTTACGGAGGTCAGCTACCTCCAATGAAAGACCCTGGAAGCGTTCAGCCAAAAGTGAAACCGGATCCATGCTTAAGACGGTTTTGGCGGCTTATAATGTCACGGAATGTGTACAGGTAACAAGGCAAAACAACATGCATAAATGACTCGCTGGATCCAACAGCTAAGGAACAAAAGGGAGACCCCTGTAGAAGACCTGGCACTTTCCCTGGCTGCTTAGCCTATGCATAGATCCGAATGGTGGAGGTATGCATATCCACGTACCTTGACTATATAACCCCTGAGCACCCTACAATAGTGAGGGGACACGACCACCGGCTCCCTACACCAGACACGGAGGGAGTCAGGGTCACCTGGGATCCAGCAAACAGAAAATAACAGATAACAGTTCAACACTTAACTTTGTAAAGGAGAGGAGAACCAGATGGGCATGCACACATACTCCAGGAAGAAATATAAGCCGCCCAGAAAAGCCTTCTGAGGAAGAATTTAAAGGGAAGCAATTAGTCCAACACATGACAGCTGAGAGAGGCTAAGGAGAGGAGGAGCTGAATACCACAACACAGAAACTCAAAGAGGAGGTTCTGAAAGGCCTCTGTCAGAGCTTCTCAGCTGTCTGGTTGTGACATTTGGACACACCTTCTCATTCAAAGAGTTTTCTTTATTTTCATGACTATGAAAATTGGAGATTCACACTGAAGGCATCAAAACTATGAATTAACACATGTGGAATTATATACATAACAAAAAAGTGTGAAACAACTGAAAATATGTCATATTCTAGGTTCTTCAAAGTAGCCACCTTTTGCTTTGATTACTGCTTTGCACACTCTTGGTATTCTCTTGATGAGCTTCAAGAGGTAGTCACCTGAAATGGTTTTCACTTCACAGGTGTGCCCTGTCAGGTTTAATAAGTGGGATTTCTTGCCTTATAAATGGGGTTGGGACCATCAGTTGCGTTGTGGAGAAGTCAGGTGGATACACAGCTGATAGTCCTACTGAATAGACTGTTAGAATTTGTATTATGGCAAGAAAAAAGCAGCTAAGTAAAGAAAAATGAGTGGCCATCATTACTTTAAGAAATGAAGGTCAGTCAGTCCGAAAAATTGGGAAAACTTTGAAAGTGTCCCCAAGTGCAGTCACAAAAACCATCAAGCGCTACAAAGAAACTGGCTCACATGCGGACCGCCCCAGGAAAGGAAGACCAAGAGTCACCTCTGCTGCGGAGGATAAGTTCATCTGAGTCACCAGCCTCAGTAATCGCAGGTTAACAGCAGCTCAGATTACAGACCAGGTCAATGCCACACAGAGTTCTAGCAGCAGACACATCGCTAGAACAACTGTTAAGAGGAGACTGTGTGAATCAGGCCTTCATGGTAGAATATCTGCTAGGAAACCACTGCTAAGGACAGGCAACAAGCAGAAGAGACTTGTTTGGGCTAAAGAACACAAGGAATGGACATTAGACCAGTGGAAATCTGTGCTTTGGTCTGATGAGTCCAAATTTGAGATCTTTGGTTCCAACCACCGTGTCTTTGTGTGACGCAGAAAAGGTGAACGGATGTACTCTACATGCCTGGTTCCCACCGTGAAGCATGGAGGAGGAGGTGTGATGGTGTGGGGGTGCTATGCTGGTGAGACTGTTGGGGATTTATTCAAAATTGAAGGCATACTGAACCAGCATGGCTAACACAGCATCTTGCAGCGGCATGCTATTCCATCCGGTTTGCGTTTAGTTGGACCATCATTTATTTTTCAACAGGACAATGACCCCAAACACACCTCCAGGCTGTGTAAGGGCTATTTGACCATGAAGGAGAGGGATGGGGTGCTGCGCCAGATGACCTGGCCTCCACAGTCACCGGACCTGAACCCAATCGAGCAGAGTGAAGACAAAAGGGCCAACAAGTGCTAAGCATCTCTGGGAACTCCTTCAAGACTGTTGGAAGACCATTTCAGGTGACTACCTCTTAAAGCTCATCAAGAGAATGCTAAGAGTGTGCAAAGCAGTAATCAAAGCAAAAGGTGGCTACTTTGAAGAACTTAGAATATGACATATTTTCAGTTGTTTCACACTTTTTTGTTATGTATATAATTCCACATGTGTTAATTCATAGTTTTGATGCCTTCAGTGTGAATCTACAATTTTCATAGTCATGAAAATAAAGAAAACTCTTTGAATGAGAAGGTGTGTCCAAACTTTTGGTCTGTACTGTATATATATATATATATATATATACACACACACACACATTGTTTACTCTTTCTGCTATGCTATGTATATGTAGAGCACTGTGATTTTACAGGCTCAGAAATTCATCAGCTATTATTGTCAGCTACAACATGCAGCTACTGTAACACACTGCTGTAGCTGTCAGGATTGGAGCTAGTTCCAATTCTGTCATTTTAACCATTAAGATGCTTTGTGTAGACATAGCAAACTTAATACTTACTACACATAAAATGTAATACAATTTTATAAAATGTTTAAAAAAAAACACAAAAATCCCCAACAAAACCACTTTCTCAATATCACCCCAACACCCCACGCCCCCAATAATGAGTGGGGCGCTATGATTTCTACATACACCCTGGCAATATATTATAGATTAATGTATAATATAGATTAGTGGTCATATGCAACACATTACCCACGTTCAGGCAACCACTTTTCCAATGAGGTCCCTCACACTTTGCCTTAGTGCTGTATTAGACCTGGAGATAGCCAGATCATAGGAATAGTGTAGGTGCTGCCGATTATCCATTGAACAAGCGAACACTCGTTCATCGGGCAATCGCAATTTTTAAGGCTACTTTCACACTTGCATTCGGTGCGGATCCGTCTGGTATCTGCACAGACGGATCTGTTCAGAACGGATCCGTCTGCATAACAGCTTTTTCAGATCTGAGTTTTCACATTGTGAAAACTCAGATCCGACAGTATATTCTAACACAGAGGCGTTCCCATGGTGATGGGGACGCTTTAAGTTAAAATATACTAAGAACTGTGTACAAGTCTGCCCCCTGCTGCCTGGCAGCACCCGATCTCTTACATTGGGGGGGGGGAAGAGGGGAGGCCGCACTGGCCACCAATTAATTTAATACAGGGGAGGGAGGGGGGGGGGGATGCACTGGCCACCAATGAATTTAAAACTGGGGAGGGAGGGGGGTCTGGCCTCTGCTGCCTGGCAGCACCTGATCTCTTACAGGGGGCTATGATATGCACAATTAACCCCTCAGGTGCGGCTCCTGAGGGGTTAATTGTGCTGATCACAGCCCCCTGTAAGAGATTGGGTGCTGCCAGTAGGCAGGGGTAGTTATTACACAGTTCTCAGTATATTCTAACTTGAAGCGTCCCCATCACTATGGGAACGCCTCTGTGTTAGAATATACTGTTGGATCTGAATTTTCACGATCTAACTCAAATCCGATGGTATATTCTAACATAGAGGCGTTCCCATGGTGATGGGGACGCTTCAAGGTAAAATATACCATCGGATTGGAGAAAACTCCGATCCGATGGTATATTAATAGGGACTCCTGACTTTACATTGAAAGTGAATGGGGGACGGATCCGTTTGCAATTGCACCATATTGTGTCAACGTCAAACGGATCCGTCCCCATTAACTTACATTGTAAGTCGGGACGGATCCGTTTGGCTTCGCACTTTGCAAGCTGCGTTTTGGTGTCAGCCTCCAGAGCGGAATAGAGGCTGAACGGAGCCAAACTGATGCATTCTCAACAGATCCTTATCCATTTAGAATGCATTGGGGATGAACGGATCAGTTCGGGGCCGCTTGTGAGAGCCCTCAAACGGATCTCACAAGCGGAACCCCAAATGCAAGTGTGAAAGTAGCCTAAGCAGATAAAAAAAAAATCATTGTTTGCTGGTGGGAGATTGTGCCGTCGAATCAAGTTTTGCTGCCGGCAAAAAATGATTTTGTATGGGGAAAAACGACTGCTCAGCTTCTGTGGAGGAGATCACTGCAGCGGTCTCCCCACTGACGAGCAGGGGATTGTTGAGAAGGAATGCTTCCTTCATGAAAATTGAAATGCTGATCTGCAGGTCTAATACAGGCCTTAGATTGCACTTGATTGTGTCACCTTTACAGGCCATTCATGTCTACGCACCTAAACACTTGAAAAAAACCATCCTAAATAGTCTGTTCTGTTCAAATAGATCAATAAGTTACCTTGGACTTTGCATTCCTGTTGTGACTATGAATTACAACTGTTCCTTCAGGTTCCCCAGGGAAAATGATCTCACTGTTGATTTGTTTACCTCTTGTACAAATGTCAGCGTTACATCACAGGACATACTGATTTCCAGAAGTCCATGGAGATCATTATCAGGAAGGCTGTTCTGGCCGCAGTTTCTGCTCCTATTCTTTTCACTCCTCACTTGTCTGTCTTAGTAAATACTTTTTCACATGAGCATTTATTTTTACAACTGCAATTTTGGCCATTTTGCTGTTATTTCTGCTAGAAGTTTATGAATAAAAGTACAGCTAAAAGGAAGGTAATAAGAGCAGAAGCTGAAGCCAGAAACAGATTTTCCCCAAAATTATGTCAACAGTAGCTCCTGATAATGATGTCCATATCTACTTCTGGTGGTTGTTAGGTCATCTTTATTTATATTATCCCTTTGAACCTTTATACAGCTTTCATGACCAGGGATATCATGAACACCAGAGCAAGATGTAAACTTTTGAAATGCTACATATTATCTCCTTCCCAAGATCTGCCATACATGTATGGTGCAGCAGGCAAGGAGTTCCCTTAAGACATTATCAACCCTAAATGCCAGATCCCCATTTTTCAAATCTGACATGTGTCACTTTATGTGGTAATAACTTTGGAACACTTTTACTTATCCAAGCCATTCTGAGATTGTTTTCTCATAACACATCGTATTTCATGTTAGTGGTGAATTTGAGTTGATACCTTTTACTTTTATGCATAGAAAATCCCAAATTAGCAGAAATTGTGGAAAAATTAGCTATTTTCAAAATGAGAATTTCTTTGCTTTTAAGACGGATAGTAAAACTTCATAAAATAGTTATCACTTTACATTCTCCATATGTATACTTTATGTTGGCATCATTTTGAAAATGTCCTAAAATTTTTTTAGGAAGTTAGAAGACTTAGAAGTTTAGAAGCACATTTTTACATTTTTAAGAAAATTTCCAAAACCCACTTTTTTAAGCACCATTTCAGTTATGAAGTCACTTTGTGGGGCTTACACAGTAGAACCCATCCATAAATGATTACATTTTAGAAATGACACCCCTCAAGTTATTCAAAACTGATTTTACAAACTTTATTAACCATTTAGGTGTTCCACAAGAATTAAAGCAAAATGGAAGGGAAATTTTAAAATATCATTTTTTTGGGCAGATTATCCATTTAAATCAAATTTTTCTGTAACACAACAAGAGTTAACAGCCAAAGAAACCTCAATATTTATTACCCTGATTCTGCAATTTACAGAAAACCCCCATATGTGGTTGTAAACTGCTTTATGGGCACACGGCAGGGTGCAGAGGGAAAGGAGTGCCATATTGTTAACGGAGGGCAGATTTTGCTGGAATGGTTTTCAGGTGCCAAGTTACATTTGAAGAACCCCTGAGGTACTCCTAGAAAGAAAACCCCAAAAAGCGACCCCATTTTGGAAACTCCCCCCCTCAAGGAATAAATCTAGTGATGAAGTGAATGCTTTGACCGAACAAGTGTTTCATAGAATTTAGAAACATATGCCTGTGAAAATAAAAAATTTAGTTTTATTTCCAATACAAAGTTGGTTTAGCCCCAAATTTTTCATTTTCACAAGGAGTAACAGGAGAAAATTCACCCCAAAATTTGTTATGCATTTTTTTCTGAATACGGCAAAACACCTCATACGTGGTCATAAACCGTTGTTTGGGGGCACAGCAGCATTCAGAAGGGTAAAAGCGGCATTGTGATTTTTAACATGCAATTTGCTGAAATTTGTTTAGGGCCATTTGTATTCTATTGGGGTTGATATGGTTATGGCGATACCAAATTTATGTATGGTAGTTTTTTTGTGTTTTACTACTTTTTCAGCATAAAATCACTTTTGTGTAAAAAATAAATGATATTTTGCATTGCCATATATTCAATTCCATAACATATATATTTTTTCACCAATGTAGCTGTGTGGGGGCTTGTTTATTGCGAGAGGGGCTGTCGTTTTTATTGGTATCATTTTGGGGTACATATGTCTTTTTTAACACTTATTATACCATTTTTTGTGAAGGTGAAGTGGGCAAAAATGGCAATTCTGTCAGTGTTTTTTATTTTTTATTTTTATGGGGTTCCTCTTGTGGTAAATAGTATATGATTATTTTATTCTGTGGGTTGATGGGCTGTAATTTTAATTTAAATTTTTTTTAATTAAGGAGTATATTTCACTTATTGTACTCTATTGTGCTTCATGTTTCCATAAAAAAGGTTACATTTTTAAAGATCATAGATACAATAGTGTTTTCACATATGACATAGATGTTATATCATCATTTAAAATAAAGAGAGACAATTGAGTAAGGTATGGATGGGGGGGGGGGGGGGATGGGAAAGGGGAAGGGGGAAGTTGCAGTAGGATTTACCGTCAAATCCGGAATGCATACCATCTGGGGAGCTCATTCCACCGTAGACTAATTTTTAGAATCACTAAGTTGTATTGTTTCAAAGCCTCTAAATGTCACACATGGATTCCAGGTCTTCTGAAAAGCTGGGGTACATCTAGTTTTCCAACCAGCTATCTGTTCAATTCTATAAATATCATCGCATTTATTATACCACATGGCCAGAGTAGGAGGTGAGTCACATCTCCATTTAGAAGCAATGAGTATCCTTGCTGAAGCCAAAAAGGAAGTCATCAATTTTTTTGCGTGTCTAGGGAGTGATATCGGATCCATCAGGTTCAGTAGGCAAAGTTGTGGTGTAGGATGAATTTTAGACTTACAAATCTCCCATATTGTCTTCCAAAAGGGAACCATATGTGTATAAATGTTCCGGGTTCTTGTTTACAACGCCAGCACAGGTTACTGACATCTGGATATATTTTGTCTAAGACCTACGGGGTGTAGTACCACCTTGTAAGAATCTTGTAAAAGTTCTCCTGTAGGCGAACACAGGTGGAGATTTTTGGGGTAAGTGCAAGACATTGATTATGGGAGGTTTGTGACAGTGTGAGCTGTAAGTCACTCTCCCATTTTTTCATAAACGACAAACTTTCTGGTTTATTATGTTGAAGTATTTCAGCATATATAGTAGTTATCTTTTTAGTAGGTTCTTTCAAATGTAGAACTCTAGTTTCAAAATGAGTCAGAGTTGTACTAATTACTGGTAGTAATGATTCAAGGTAGGTTTTAATATGTGTCAAATGGAGGTAGGACAGGGAAGGTAATTGAATGGATTGCTCCCAGTTTTCTAGCATGTAACCCTGCGGGTCTAGCAAATCAATGATTGGGGAGGTGAGTCGTCTGAGAGATTTCGGGAGGGTCTGAAGGAATTGTGGTGGCGCATCCCACAATAAATCTCTTAATTGTAAAAGAGGAGATATTGGGGTAGAGATCAGAAAGTGTTTAAGGTTGTGGTTCCATATATGGACCGTATTTTTTGTTAGGGGGCTAAAAAGTTTTGTATGTGACGTATGTTTGTCCGATAAAAGGAGGGACCTTAGTGGGATGCAGTTAATTGCTTGTTCAACTTGTATGTCTAAACGGGATTCTGAGTGGCGAAGCCATTACAAACACCGTACTCCTTGAATAGCTAAGTAATAACCGTGTATATGATGAGAATTCGATATCCCACGTATTCATGATTTGGCCTATAGCTTTGGGTAGTTCCTGAAAGTTTACTTTGTATAAATCATTTGGGTCCGCTGTTAACCAAATTCCCAGAAATTTCAGAGAGACATTGGACCATTAATAGGGTGTAATTAGTTGCAATCTATTTTGCGATTGTAAGTCTAGAGTCACATTGAAAACTTGAAATTTGGTTGGATTTATCAGGAAATTAGATATCTTCCTAAAGAAGTCAAATATATTTTGAATGGCGGGGAATGCTGAATCTGGGTTTGTTATTACCAAGAGATCATCCGTGAATGCGGCAAGGTGGTGTTGTATCCCCTGCAGATCAATACTTTTTATTCTATCATCTTGTCTAATTGCCTGAAACAGACATTCTACTGTGAGAACAAATAATAGGGGTGACAGGGGGCATCCCTGGCGGGTCCCATTATTGATCTGCAGGGGGGGGGGGATAATGTACCATTTACCACGACCTTGGCTGTGGGTTTGTTATACATTGCCATGTATAAATTGTTCGGGTATTCCAAATTTGTTAAGCCCTTTTCATGAACAACCAGTCGATGTGGTCGAACGCCTTTTCGGAGTCAGTGCCTAATAATACTAAAGGCACTCGACGGCTACTAGCGTAGTTTATAATATGTATTAATCTAGTGGTATTCACTCTGCCCTCTCTCCCAGCCACAAATCCAACCTGCTTGTCGCGGATCAGATGGGGTAGAATCGGTTTTAGCCGAAGGGAGATCAGTGTTAAGGCGTAATATAGGTCTGTAATTAGCGCAAATAGAGTTGTCTTTGCTCTCCTTAGGTATAATTGTGATATGTGCCATTAACATCTGGGACGGTAGGGGCTCTCCATTTAATGTCCGGTTGCACAGGTCTAAAAACCTAGGCAATAGGGCATCACGAAAAGTACGATAGTATATCAACGGCAGACCATCCAGGCCTGGACTATTATGGAGGGGGGTATTTTTTAGTACTTCATTTAGTTCCTGGATTGTAAATGGTTTAAGTAGAAGCTTGGATCGTTCTGCTGAGAGAGAGGGCAGGCTGAGAGAAGCCAACCAATCATCTATCACCGCAATCTTGTTGTCTACATTATTCAATGAAGGAGGGGGGGTGATATTGTATAGACTTTCATAAAAGTCTTTGAACCGGGAAGCTATTTCTTCTGTGATTTTTAGAGGGTTTGAAGAGGGAGATCGGATCATATGAATATAGGATTTGGTTTTCCGTTTTTTAATCTGTGAGAGCATAAACTTTGAGGCTTTGTCGCCATGTGCATAATATTTGTATTTAGCAGATAAAAATAGTTTGGCTGTGCAGACATTAAGAATGTTCTTAAGGGTAGATCTTAGTAATGTAAGTTGGCTAAGATCTTCACAGATATTTGTTTCTTATGAATATTTTCAAGTTTCTGGATTTGCCTAGACAGGGCCAATATTTGTTGTTCTTTTTGCTTTTTAATGTAAGAACCTAGTCCTATTAAGTGGCCTCTGACTACTGTTTTGTGTGCTGCCCAAATAGACCCATATTTTACATCCAGAGTGTTATTGAGTCTGAAGTACTCCTCAAGCAGCACTGTAATCTTCTTAGTATTGTCCGGAAAATCGAGCAAAGACTCGTTCAGTCTCCAATTAGGTTTGGGGAGCTGTCTGAGGATCACCTCCAAGAACACTGGTGCGTGGTCTGAAAGTAAAAGGAAGCCAATTTGCACTTTTCTGCAGGAGGATAATAGCTGAATGGGTATAAACAAGTAATCTAGGCGCTGGTACGAGCGATGAGCCACCGAGTAAAAGGAATAGTCCTTAGTGTTGGGGTGTTAAGCTCTCCAACCGTCCATTAGCCCTAGTGATTCCAATGTGGATCTGACTTTCGCCAGGGCCACCTTGGATGTGGAGGATAAACCGGTTGAGGAATCTAGTAGTGGATATAGTGCTAGGTTCAAGTCTCCTCCAATGATAACTGACCCCTCTGCAAAATTTCGCAAATGTTCTAAAGTGCTACAGATCCATTTGGTTTGAACAGTGTTCGGGGCATATACATTCCTAAATGTAAATGTTTGATTGCCTAGCGTACCTTTAATAAAAATGTATCTTCCCTCCGAGTCAACCAAGGAGGAAAGAACATTTAGTGGAAAATTTTTATGGATCGCAATAGACACTCCCTTAGATGCAGAAGAAGGCGATACACTGTGAAACCATTGATTAAAACAAAAATGGTTCAGGCGCGGTGTATGGTCTTTCTTAAAGTGAGTTTCTTGTAACATGGCTACACTCACCTGCTGCTTGCGTAGTAGATTTATTATCTGGCTTCATTTAGTTGGAGAGTTGAGGCCTCTGACGTTGAAGGAACAAATGATCAAGGTGGCCATTTGGATGTGATATAAATGAGTGATCTATCAGTTGATCGATTCCAGACTTGTTCAGCACATATGAAAAAATGCAGGAATGGAGAGGGGGAGAGGGAAATCATGGTGGGAAAAAAATTTGAGAAATCAATGCAAACATTAGTACATAGGGTGATAACCAATACTAAGTACAACATTTTTGTGGGTGTACACTGAGTTAGGAAAATAAAGGGAAACACCCGGTCAGGAAGGAATTGTTGGGGGGGTAGAGAAGTGGACAGCAATAGGCAGCATAGCGATGCAGACGAGTAGAAAGATAAAAGCTATGAAAGAGGGAAGTAGAACATATAGATCTATAGTTGGACTCCAAGTGAGGGACATAGAATAGGTGGTTTGGTAGACCCAAGTATGATTGGTCGAAGTGGGAATTATGGTATAAAGCCAAGTAAAGATGCAGGTCCAGAAGGGGAAGGGAAAAAAAGGGGGGGGGGGGTTGGGAGTAGATGAGGGAGGGGGGAGATATGAGATAAGACTGTAATTAAGAAAGAGAAGACAGGGAGGGAAAGGATAAGGATCAGAAATAAAGACAAAGTTGAGAAATATCGATAGTTATGGTAGCAATGAAAAGATTTTTAAGATTGAGCTCAGAACTCTGGAGAGGAGAACTCAGAAAGTGAGAAAAAGGTAATCTAGATGTCATCTATAAATGTAACTGGTGAGAACGATTCTACATCTTGGAAATTGTCCCTAGATCCTTTGGGGACTTCAGGTGAAGATCTTCTTGTGGTCCCGGAGTGGATAATCCAACATGCGAGTCAGGGGAATATTTCAGGTGTTCTTCACGTAGAGGTTCAGTCCGGATCTAAGGAAATCATCCTCGGGGTCGTCTTCATCATTTTCTTCCTCATGCATTGGGATCTGGAGGGGGCACTCGGGGTCCAAGGTTCCAACATGGGTATAGCTGGTAAGTCCGTTAAGTTTTTAACGATGTACAATCCGGAATATCTAGCGGGTCGATTTCAAGAGTATAGAGAACAAATGCACTGGGCACTCTCAGATTTTGCGACCATTATTGAATTTATTAATTAGAATTACGTGCTAGGTAAATGATAAATACTAAACACACTATAACCGAAAAAAATCCATAAAATACATTACATATACACTCATAATAAAATTGTACCAATAAAATCGTAACAATAAAATCGATAAATATAGCTAGTTGGATTGCTTGTATGATTATTCGCATTCACTAGCAGCAATCAAGGGTGTGAGTCTATTATTTCGAATCTCCGATCCAAACTCACTGAGGAAGGGGTAACATAAGACCCCGAAACGCGTCTGGTTCCAACCCCCTAAAGGATCCCTTACTACAACGCAATGGAATATTGATGCAGGAAAGTGCCTGGTAAATATACTGTCTGCTACGCAAGAAGCGATTGAAAGCTTGATAAAGATCGTGCACAATTATCGAAACTTATGTGCAAATAAGCCGCCGTCGTGGGAAATTCAGACCGAAATAATTCATACAACTCGTAGGACTACGGTCGAATACATCTAAAGACGAACGTCTAGAGCACTGTACAGGCACGTGCCACATCGAATGGTAAGACTGTTTGAATTTATATTATCGATTGTGTGTTGGCAATACACATTAAGCCATTTCAGTGGGACGCCACTGAGAATCCAATTTAGCGGGACGCCACTTGAACGAACTTTGGGCAATCATCGGGCGAAGTGAATGCGAATAATCATACAAGCAATCCAACTAGCTATATTTATTGATTTTATTGTTCCGATTTTATTGGTACAATTTTATTATGAGTGTATATGTAATGTATTTTATGGATTTTTTTCGGTTATAGTGTGTTTAGTATTTATCATTTACCTAGCACGTAATTTATTCTAATGAATAAATTCAATATTAGTCGCAAAATCCGAGAGTGCCCAGTGCATTTGTTCTCTATACTGTAACTTCGCTGAATAGATTGGGTGAATCTATTCTACTGAGAGCACCTCATTTGATCTTGGGTGACCCAGTGCGTCACATTATACATATATTACACATCGTTTTCAAGAATGCCGTAGACTTGGAGTAGGTTCGAAGGAGATCTGACCACTAATTTGCGACCTGGGTTATTAATCAGTAATCTGAACGGATGAAGCCATCTATAGGTGATAGATTTCTGCTGTAATATAGTCAGGAGAGGCTTGAGCGCTCTTCTTTTCTGTAAAGTCATTGGCCATAGGTCTTGGAACACCGAGACAGTGGTTCTGAAGCAGGCAAGTGGATGCTTTTCTCTCGCCGCTTTGAGCAGTTTTTCTTTGGTGCTAAAGCTAACCAGTTTACAGATAATGTCCCATGGGGGTTCTTGCGGCTTGGGAGGTGGGCGAAGTGCCCTATGAGCCCGGTCCATATTGAGGTCATCTATAGTCTCGGGGCCTAGTAGCTTCTGAAACAGATCTTTCAGCACCAACATAATAGAATCAGGCAAGACAGTCTCTGGAATCCCTTTAATCCGAGGTTGTGTCTCCGACCCCCTAATATCTTGGTCTTCGACCAGGTTATACAGATGGTTTATGTGGGCTTGTACATGTTCAAAGCTGTGGGATGCAGCGGTGTTAAAAGTCGTTGATTCTTTATGGCTAGCCTCTAGCACCTCCACTCTCTCTCTCAGTTGTTTCTGGTCGTTATTAATATCTTGCAAGTCCTGTTTTAATGGGGGTAATGCCACCCCTAAAGCCTCTCATATAAAAGATCTGGAGACCGGAAGATTTTCTCTGGTGTGCAGGAACTCTGCTTCGCTTTCCCTATCTCCGTCCGAATCTGCAGATGTTTCTGCCTGTTCGTCTCTCGCTGCTGTGTCTCTCTCCTGCGCCATCTTGGAATCAGTGTGAGGTCTCTGAGCGCTTTTCTTGAAGAATTTCTCTATCTCTCCGTGGGTTATGTTTGATCCCCGTGATCCAGGGGTGTCTCTGGACTTGTCTCTCCCGATTTTCCCCATTATCTTCTCTCTTGGTGTGCTGAATTAGCTTGTTTGCACCGTGTCTGCAGCAGAGCTTACACAAGCATGTGCGTCTCGCTCTGTTGCCAAGCTCCCCCCCCTGGGCTGTAGTTTTTATTGATATCATTTTTGGGTATATATGTCTTTTTGATCACTTGAGGCCTTTTAGTCACAAAAACAGCAATTTTTTCTACATTATTTTTTACAGCGTCCACCGCGCGGGATTAGTAATATGATACTTTGATAGATCAGGACATTACGGATGCAGCGATACCAATTATGTGTAGATTTTTTTATTATTTAATTTTTTTAATGACATAAATAAACGGATATCAGAAAAGACAATTTTTATTTTATTTTTAGTAACATTTTTAATTTTTGAATGGGGTCCGCGATCTGTCCATTCCGCAAAAAGATAGAGCAAGTTCTAGCTTTTTGAGGAACGGAAGCACGGAACCCGACGGAAGCACTCCATAGTGCTTCCATTCCGTGGTTCCATTCCGTTGCACACCGCATCTCCGAATTTGCGGACCCATTCAAGTGAATGAGCCCGCATCCGTGATGCGGAATGCACACGGCCGGTGCCCGGTGTATTGCAGACCCGCCGTATGCGGGCTGCGATACAGCCATGGGGGACACACGGCCATGTGCAAGAGGCATAGGTACATGGCAACCCGGACCCAGCTCCCTCCCTCTCAACCCCATGGATGCTGCGGGCGGCTGCTGACCGCGGCATCTATGGGGTTTAAACGGCCGAGATCGGTTACAGCAGACACTCTCTGCTGATGGCAGCGGCTCCGTTTCTTGAGCTGCTGCCATCACAGCCGGCAGAGAGGACATGGCAGCAGGGGGCATCAGGGGTGATGGGGGCAGTGGGGGGAAATGGCCGCATGTGGGGGGCAATTACATTTATATGGGGAACTGGGGCACGGTGGCAGTCATGGCTGATTTCAGGCTGTGATCTCGAGAGTGGAGATCACAGCCTGAAACCGGCATTTTTGTCAATGAAGCTCTCTGATTGGTTAGTCTGCAGAGACAAACCAATCAGAGACCTTCCCGGCAAGGGAGCACTCTGATTGGTCCCTTGCCGGCTTCCCCCGGTGTCTCTGCTCTCTGGGAGAGTGGAGACTCCATAGTGTCACAGCCCCGGTAAGCAAATTGGACGTGACTGTACGTTCAAATGCAAAAAATCACTTGTAATTTGGATGTACAGTTACATCCAAATGTGTGAAAGGGTTAATGTTGGCTCAGAGATCAAGCAGGCACAGGAGCTGTGCTCGCTCAATTACGGAAGGGGCCTTGCTGTGACTGACTGCCAGGCTCTTGCTGTAACTGCCGGCAATGCAGACAACTCTGACGCCAGCCATTTAACCCTTCAGATGCGACCATCAATTCTGACTGTAGCATCTAAGGAGTTTACAGCAGGAAGAGGCACCCTCTCTATCACCATCGGCTTCCCGCGATGCAGTCCTAGAGTGCAGATGGTTACTATGGCAACTAGGAGCCTTATAAAGGCATTACACAGTGTGTATTGCAATGCATTGTACTAATGATCAGACCATAAGCTTCAGTTTAGTTAAAATAAAAACAAAAAAGTATTAAAAAGTTCTATAATATTTGTTTTTTTTATTTCAGTAAAACAAAACCTTTCCCCTCATCAAGACTTTTTAATTATAAAAATAAAAATAATAGACATATTTGCTATCTATCCTATCAGGTGAACACCATAAAAACAAATAAAAGTATTCTGGAACAGCTATTATTTTGGTCTCCTTGCTTAGCAAAAATATCAAGCGATCAAAAAGTCAAATGTACCTTAATATGGTATCAAAGAAAATATCACCTCATTCCTCAAAAAATCAAAAAGCAGTAGTGGAATTGCTGCACTTTCTTCTTCTTGCTTCCCAAAATGCGAAATAAAAAGCATTCAAAAAGTCATATGTACCTCAAAATAGTACCAATTATAATGACAACTCATCCTGCAAATAATAATCCCTCACTCAGCACTATTCTGAACCCTGCAGTGTACCAAAAAAGCAGTTTATATCCACATCTATGCCATTTCTGTACCCAGTAGAACCCGCCTAAAAATTTTAAGTTAGTGGCGTGTCTCAGATGGCACAAGGTGAGCACAGCATACTGTGCACTGACAGGCCATAGCTGTGGAATACTTACAATTTGCATTTTGCATGGTCCTCTAAACACTAATTTCTGCAAAGTGCCTGTGCCATCAAAATGCTCACACCATCTCTTAATAAACATCTTAGGGGGTTGCAGTTTCCAAAATATGGTAAGTTATTGGGCATTTCCATTGTATGGTACCTCAGGGGCTTTGCAAATGTGATGTAGCACCCAAAAAACAGTCCTGCAAAATCCATGCTCCAAAAGCCAAATTACACTCCTTCCCTTCTGAGCCTGTCATGCCCTGCTCGGACTACATGCGGAGATCTGCCAGATTAGCAGCATGTGTCTAGTCTTTTGTTTTGTTTTGGAGTCAAGCTAGATCCGCCTCCCTTCAGGTGGGGTCGTTGGTTTAAATTACACCCACTCCCAGTGTTCCGTGCGGGTTATTGCTTCTGTCTGGCTCTGTGGAAGTAAGGAAGGAAGGATTGGCTGTTCCTGCTCAGAAAAGATAAGTTGGTTGTTGTTTTCTTGTTGTTTGCTGTCTAGGCTGTTAGAGAGACACCTGTCCTCTCCAGGTTCTGAGGCAGCAGGCTGACTCTATTCCCCTTCACCATCTTGGGGATTTTAGGATATTTTCAGCCCAGGCACGAGGACACGTTATTCCCACCTTAAGGGTCTGAACATGGGCATAGCAGTATAGGGAGGGCTGGTAGGGATTTGTCAGGAGGTGACCCTGATCCCCAGCTTCTTGCCTAGATACTTGTTTGTTTATTTTTCTGTGCATCTGATATCCTGTCAGCCGTGACAGAGCCCTGCTGTGTGCCCATACAGCAGCTTACATCCACATTTATGGCATTTCTATACCCAGTAGAACACGCCAAAAACAACAGTTGTTTATCAGATGGAACCAGATGTGCACAGCATACTGGGCACTGAAATGCCACGTGTGGAGAAAATGTAATTTTCGTTTTCACTGCACATTAATTTCTGCAAAGTACCTGTGGTATGTGCTCACTCTACCCTTTAATAACTTGATGGGTAGAGTTTCCAAAACAGGTTCACTTCTCTGGGTTTCATTTATTATTTCATCCCAGAACCTCTATAGTTTTTAGTACAAACTGTGTCAATTACCGCATTGGGCCTCAAATGCACATGGTGCTTTTTTATTCCCGACACATGCCAGGAACACAACATACTGGGCACTGAAATGGCATATCTGTGGAAAAATTCCAGTTTTCACTTTGCATTGCATGCTGTTCATTAATTTTTGCAAAACATCTGTGGGGTTTAAAATGCTCACTACACCCCTTAGTAAATCCTGTGGAAAGTGTGGTTTCTAAAACTGGGTCAGTTCTTGGGGGTTTATGTTTTTTGTTATGTAACCTCAAAGCCTCTGCAGTTGTTAGAAGAAGCTTTGTAAATCACCAAACAAGGCCTCAAATGTTTGGGGCTAAAGCAACATTTTATTGGAAAAAAAATTTTTTTTTATGGCCCAATTCTAAGAAATGGAAAAATCCTCACTACACTCCTAGATTAATTCCTTGAGGGATGTAGATTCCAATATGTGGTGTAGGAATGTAGATTCCTATACGAGAAAACTATTTAAGAATCGCTTGGATAAGTATTATTTACAGAAGATCCACTGGACCCAGGAAATCAATATTTTATTATCCAATGGTCAAATGACCAGTAATACCTGTTTTAGGTCAAATTTTAAAATATAACTTTTAATATTATTTATTTAGAATAATTTTCCCCACATGTAATACAATACAAAACAAAACAAAACAAGAAACAACTCTATTGAGAGTCTTTTAAAATGTATCTGTCAGGGATAGTCTCCTCAGGGTATTTATGGTATTGTGTCAATACCTATTTACCGCATAAATATCCTTCCAAGAATGATAGGTATCTCAAATAAATGCACTTCAAAGGGTTAACTTCACCCTTGATAGTGCCCTGGTGTCATGTACCACCAGGTTTCTCTATCATTCGGCGATGTGAGCGGTCTGCTGTTACTAACACTCAGTGTTTATTAAAGCCATATGTCTGCTTGTTTCTACTTTGTATTTATTTTCAGCACGACTCGCTACATCTATACCCTCAGGTCATAACCCAGAGCATACTGCGTCTGCAGACCGCAGTGCTGTGGATAAACTACCCTAACATGTAGTTAAAATTTATCACGACGAAGCTCCCCCGACATGTTTCACCGCTCGCGCGGCTTCTTCAGGGGGATGGAGCTACATGCAACACGAGCGCTTGTAATCCGTAATACTTTATAGTCCCAAGGCGGGTCATCATAAGGGAAGGCCAATCAGAGCCTTCCTGCTCGTGTTGTAGGCGTCTACGGGGGCCAATCAGATTCCCGTCACTAAATTATGACGTCATCCATCAGAGGTCAGAGAGTACGGGTGGATGCGCCTGCGTCGCAATCCTCTTCCTACCGCGCATGCTCCCGCACTTAGACAACCAGGTCTATTCAGAGAAATGTATATATTAGGTCCTCATTGATTTGTATTAGAGTGCACTTCACAGTGTATCGAGAAGGGAGATATATTAAGCCCATATGAGGACAAAGGGGTATTCGGAGCTGACTATGTCTACTTGAATATGGTGACACTATCTTCCGAGGTATACTTTATAGTAGATCTTAGATATTCCATGGAAAAAGATAAAAGAATAATATCAGAGGAGGAGAAAGAGATATTTTGCTGTATTCTCTATACTTTATAGCAGATCTTACATTTTCCATGGAGGAGGAGAAAGAGATATTTTGCTGTATTCTCTATACTTTATAGCAGATCTTAAATATTAAGTATTCCATGGAAGAGGATAAAGAGATATTTTACTATATTCCCAATATAGCAGATCTTACATTTTCCATGGAGGAGGAGAAAGAGATATTTTGCTGTATTCTCTATACTTTATAGCAGATCTTAAATATTAAATATTCCATGGAAGAGGATAAAGAGATATTTTACTATATTCCCAATTTCCTCTTTTTCTTTCTTCTTTTCTCTCTCTTTTTATCTTTCTTACTTTCTTCTCCTTTTTCCTCTTTCTTCTCTCTTTTTCTCTTTCTCTTATACCTCCTTCTTAGTTCCCTCCTTTTTTCCTTTTTTTCTTTCTTTTTTTCCCCCCCTTTTCTCTTTTTTTTTTTTTTTTTTTTTTTTTTTTTTTTTTTTTTTTTTTTTTTCTTTTTCTCTCTTTTTTTCTTTTTTTCCTTCTCTTTTTTGTTTTTAATATTTTATTTTTTATTTTTCCTTTTTTCTTTTACTTCTTTGTTTTTCTCTCTGATTTTATAACTCTGATGGATGACTTATATTGGGTTATAGATGCCCCTATATTCTCAACTATTATTCCCAGTTTGATTCTTTGATATTATTCTTTTGTCTTTTATGGTTAGTATTCTTGTTCATTACTAATATATTTATTTATTCATAATTCTCAAGGGAATCAGATCTATACTCAATTTTTATATATATACATGATATTGCGTCTTCTATACAGCTTCAAGCTATTATTCCAATTTTATCATGATGTCATTAGTATTCTCTCTTTTTTTTATATTTTTTATATATGTATATTTTAATCCACACATATTCACTATTGATGTTAATATTATCCAAGGAGGAGAGTCCATTATCCAAATATCTATAAGAATGCTGTAAACGAGAAACCCTCATTGAGACCATTGGGGCTCATTGTATTTAGTCGATCTATCCATCGTGCTTCACACTGCAGGAGTTTTCTATCTAGATTCCCGCCTCTAGGACCCAAATTTAATTTTTCTATACCCCAGAACCGAAGAACCGATATTTTGTTTTCATGTACATATTTAATATGTCTGGCAATTGGGGTATCTTTGCCTGTCTCGATGGAACTGAGGTGGCCAGATATACGGCGTCTCAACTCCTGCGTGGTCTTACCCACATATAGCATGGGGCAAGGGCACGATGCTATATATACAACCCCCATGGTCTTACATGTGATTAGTTCTCTAATAGTATATTCTTTCCCATCTCCAGGGTTAGTGAATTTTCTTATTCGGGGGATGTACTTGCAGAAAGAACAGTCTCCACAGGGGGTTGAGCCACTATATTTCGCTCTCAATGATCTATTTCCCGTTTCTTTTTCTTTTCCTTTTAGATGGCTATGGACCAGTTGGTCCTTCAAGTTTGGCCCTCTTCTATAAGTGATGCTCGGATGTGGGGTGAGTACCGTCTTTAGATCTCTTTCTGTCTGAATGATGTGCCAATATTTGTCCAAGATACTACAGATCTCTTTATTATAGCCATCAAAGGTGCCAATGCATCTGATGACCTCATTTTTCTTTATAGAGGGTGACTTTAGGAGATCCCTTCTGTCCGTCACTCTCGCCCTATTAAAGGCCTTTTTTAAGGGGGCCGTCGGGTATCCCCTCTTTTTGAACCTCTCCCACAATTGCCCACTTTCTTTCATAAAGGATGCCTCATCTGAGCAATTGCGTCGAGCCCTCAAATACTGGCCAGTGGGTATTCCCCTTTTTAGGGGTGTTGGATGCCAACTAGACCAGTGTAGATAGCTGTTAGTAGAGGTCGGCTTTCTGTATATCTCAGTGCTCAGGTATCCATCCTCATTGATTTTGATTTTTAAATCTAGGAACACTATTTCCTTCTCCTGAATCTCGTATGTAAATTTCATACCTATATTGTTATCGTTTAGTGCTTGGGTAAAATCATGAAATAGTGACTTATCACCTTCCCAGAGGATGAGTATGTCGTCGATATACCTGCCCCAGAATATAATGTGGCAGGTATACGACGACATCCCATCTGTGAAAACAAAATTATCCTCCCACCACCCTAAAAATAAATTTGCATAAGTTGGTGCACATGACGTACCCATAGCGGTACCGTTAATTTGTTGGTAGATTTTATCCTGAAAAATAAAATATCTGACAAATGCATTGAAATACCGGAGCCGTCTCTCCGGTGTCATCCGTAAAAATGGATCCGGTATTTTTTTCACAGATTTAAAGGTCTACGCATGCGCGGACCGGAAGAACGGATCCGTCAATGCGGCACTAATACATTCCAATGGAAATTAATGCCGGAACCGGCATTTAAGCAAGCGTTCGTCTGTGATAAAAAAAATATATATATATAAGTTTTTTGCTGTCTGGTTTCTGTCATTGTCTTAGGGTTTCGTGTCTATTTTATTTAACTTTTGTCCAATTTTCCCAAACCCAATAAAGTTACCCCAAATTCCCTCTTCATTTTCTTTCTATTTTTTTTGGGTGTTTAAAAACACAGTGTTTGCAGAATCGATCATGAATGGACATGGGCGTGCCGGCAGCCATGGCCGTGGTTGGGGAGTCGGTTCCAGTGCTGGACAGCTGCCACCACGGGGCTACTTCTCTACCCACGGAGAGGCAGGCACAGCTGGCAGGGGCGTTCGCCTCATCAGAGATTTTTTTTAGGCATGGCAGCCGCCCCATTTCCTCTCAGGACACCGAGGCAGTTGTGTAATTCGTGACACAAGCCAGTGGCAAGTAGTCCTCTGCCCTGGCTCTGAGCAGCAGCAGCTCTCCGCCTTCTGCAGGACCAGCCCCCAGCCCCCAAAACTTATCCCTGATTCTGTTTGACAGCGATAGCGAGAGGGATATCTTGGGGGAGGTAATGCAGGAGAGTGAGCTGCAGCTTGGTCTGGATGCGCAGGACCTTTTGGAAGGGATGGAGGAGGAGGGGGTACCGCTTGTGACAGTACCCCAGTGACATCCCTTCCAACTTGTGCGGGTGGTTTCAGCCACAGAACCCCTGCACCTAGTCAGATCCAGGCGTCCGCCGGGGATAGCATAGCCAGGTCAGGGGCTCCACGTCTGCTGTTCCCCTCAGTCCACGACTGGTCGACCTTGGGTCTGACAATGCAGGCAATGAAGAGGAGGGTGACCAAGAATGGGTGCCACCTCCATTGTCAGGTGACAGCAGCACTGATGAGGAAGGTAGGCACCCGAGGAAAATGGTGCGCCAGGGAGCCCAGTGCCTCCACCTGTGCGCACCGAGCCCGAACAGATGCAAGCCATAACTACCCCATCTGACAGGAGGTCAGTGTGCAAGTCGCCTGTTTAGACTTACTTCACCCTGGCAGAAGACAATCAGACAATTACCATCTGTCAGCTGTGCCATGCCAGGGTGAGGAGAGGGAGGTTTGTTGCTTGGCTGTTGTACCACTGCCCTTACCCAGCACCTGAAAGTCAATCACTGGCGGGAGTGGGACCAGATGCAGGGTGGTCGCAGCAGCACCAGCAGCAGTGAGTGGGGACAGCAGCTCCTGCCACTGTTCTCCAGCCACACCCCACCCCCTTCCAATAATGCATTCCCATTCCCTCACTTCTTCTCCTACAGGTACTGGTACCGGCAGCCAGACCTATGCCTTCTCTGCACCCTCCTCTGTCGCCTGCACTGCGTTGGTTGCCGAGGCATTTGAACGCACCGCGGGGACCGATGGGTGCGTTCACTCAATGGGCTCCTGGCAAGGGGTTATCGCCCAACATCTGCTGTCCTTCAATATTGTGGACTGCAATCCATTCCAGCAGATGATGGAGCAGGCCCAACCCAGATGTCGTGTCCCCAGCCGCCTTTTCTTTGCCTTGATAGGCATCCCTGCCCTACACGAGCAGATTATGCAGAATGTATCCCTGTCGCTGGATCATGTTGTCAGCGACAGGGTGCATCTGATAATGTATGCCTGGACCAGCATACATGGGCAGGGATGCTATATCAGCTTCACAGCCCATTGGGTGTTCCTCTGAGACGCTGGGGAGGGATCATCAGATGTGGAGGCATCTTAGTTTGTGGTGCCACCCCGGGGTGTCCAGGGGAGAACTGCTACTCTCCCTCAAGCCACTGTCTCCACCGCTGCTGAGCCACCCAGCAAGCATCCCTGTAGCTACACAAGTATGGGGCACGTCCGCTGCCAGGCCGTGCTCCAACTTGTGAGCTAAGGGGAATGGAGACACACTGGACCTAATGTTCTGACTGCCCTCCAGGCTCAGGTCCACAAGTGGCTGACAATCCGAAGGCTCTAGGCAGGTATGGCTGTCTCTGACAACGGCAGCAACCTCCTCGCCGCCCTCCATACTGGCAGTCTAACACACATGCCCTGCATGGCACATGTCCTCAACCTTGTGGTACAGAAGTGCAAAGGGTACGGAGGATTGCCAGCCACTTCCGATGCTCCCCAACCGCCACCGAGTCCCTGTCCAAACTGCAGCAGGAAAACAGCCTGCCACCTCACAGGCTGATGCGGTGGAACTCCACCCTCCACATGCTGGAGAGGTTGTGGGAGCAGCGACGGGCGGTGAAAGAGTACCTGCTGGACCAAGGCACTTCTGGGCTATCACACCCACTCCCCTACATCACCAATGCGGAGTGGGGGCAAATACACCAGGTCTGCCACGTGTTGGCCCAATTTAAGCAGGCAACCAAGATGGTCAGCGGGGAGCATGTCGGCCTCAATGACTTGCTCCCCATAGTGTTCCTGCTGGACAGGACACTAGAACGCCTTCTCCATGCTGAGGAGAGTGCCTTGGTGGACCAAGAAGAGGCAACACTGCTCCATCAAGACCAGGCCCAGGACGAGGAGGGGGAGGAAGATTTTTTTGAGGAGGTTGTTGACATTCAGGAGTCTGGGCCTGGTCAGGAGGGAGAGCCGGTGCTGGGGGCCGGGGATGGGGCCACTCCCAGAAGGAGAAGTAGCAGCAGCAGGAGGACCAAGTTGTCCTGGTCCCGGGGCAGCCAAGAAAAGTCACAGTAGGCTGTCCTTTTCCCCATGGCTGCCCACATGCTGCACTGCCTCCGGAGGGACCCTCGGATCAGGAAAATTATGGAGAGGGATGATTTTTGGTTGGCCACCCTTTAAGACCCTCGCTGCAAGGAGAAACTGGAGCAGTTCATCCCAGCCAGCCGGCGGGATGCCCGTATGCAACATCTGCATGCCTGTATGCTCCGCCAGCTGTTCTACCAGCCTGTGCGATCCAGTAGCAGCAGCAGTCACCACCAGCGGCTGGCCCGCATGGTGGCTGACTACATGGTGTCCGTCGATACTTCCGACAGCATGATCATCGATGACCCCATGGAGTACTGGGTTGCCAGGCTGGACACCTGCCGTGAGCTCGCTCAGTATGCGCTGGAAGTACTTTCTTGCCCCCCCTCTAGTGTACTGTCTGAGCGGACATTCAGCGCGGCAGGTGGGGTGGTCAGCGGCGACTTCTTGGCCTCTGCCGTCGGTTCAGGGTGCTGAAGTGTCCCTTGTCAATCCCTCTCCTAGGCTCTCCTTCCAAAACATTGTTGTTTTTTAACTTCTGTATATATTTCTAGATGATTTTATTTATTTATTTATTTAGGGATGATTTTATTCATTTATTTATTTAGGGATTAATTTTTTATGTATTTATTTATTTATGACTTTATTTATATATTTCTGTATAGATGAATTCCTTTATGTATTTATTTCGCGAATAGTTTATTTTTATTTTTATCAATCCATTAATTTATTTATCTATATTTTCATTAATTTATTAAACCTTTTATTTATTTATTCATTTAATTCACTTATTATTGAAATATATATATATATATATATATATATATATATATATATTTACAGGTGAAACTAGAAAAATGTGCATATCGTGCAAAAGTCCATTTATTTTAGTAATGCAAATTAAAAGGAATTGCATTAATGTGAAAAGGTTAAATATTCTAGGC
Source organism: Bufo gargarizans (assembly GCF_014858855.1). NCBI lineage: Eukaryota > Metazoa > Chordata > Amphibia > Anura > Bufonidae > Bufo > Bufo gargarizans. The sequence continues at coordinate 235,106,865 of NC_058080.1, forward strand.
TCAAAGTGTCACACTCTAGTCAGGTAATGAATCCATACCCCCTGAGCAAAGGGTACCTCAAAATTGAGACTTTGGGGTTTCATAAGCTGTAAGCCATAATCATCCATATTATAACAAATAAAGGCTTGAAATATCTCGCTTTGCATGTAATGAGTCTATCTCATATATTAGTTTGACCTTTTAAGTTGCATTACTGAAATAAATGAACTTTGCACAATATTCAATTTTTTCAAATTTCACCTGTATACAGTCAGGTCCATAAATATCGGGACATCGACACAATTCTAACATTTTTGGCTCTATACACCACCACAATGGATTTGAAAGGAAACAAACAGGATGTGCTTTAACTGTTGACTGTCAGCTTTAATTTTAGGGTATTTACATCCAAATCAGGTGAACGGTGTAGGAATTACAACAGTTTGCATATGTGCCTCCCACTTGTTAAAGGGAACCTGTCACCAGTTTTATGGTGTCCTAACTAAGGGCAACATAAATAAGTGACTGATTCGCTTAGCAAAATGCTGGGTCACTTTCTTTAATTGACCTAGTCAATCTGCCAACATCTTGTATTGAAAAGCTCCAGCTGATAATGATGAGTCATGAATATTCATGAGCTCCTGACTCTCCCAGCCTACCTGCTGCTGATTGACAGTTATTTTCTATATGAATCAGCAGCAGGTGGGCAGGGGAGTGGCTATATCTCTGAATTAAATATACGCTGTACTCAATGACATCACGCTGGACTCAAATCAGCTCATTAGCATGGTGGGTTTCATCTCTGGTGATGCTCTTGTCTTCAGTTCCTGCTTGTTCTTGGGGCATTTTCCCTTCAGTTTCGGCTTCAGCAAGTGAAATGCATGCTCAATCGGATTCAGGTCAGGTGAATGACTTGGCCATTGCATAAAAAACTCTTTGGTTGCTTTTGCAGTATGCTTTGGGTCATTGTCCATCTGCACTGTGAAGCGTCGTCCAATGAGTTCTGAAGCATTTGGCTAAATATAAGCAGATAATATTGCCCAAAACACTTCAGAATTCATCCTGCTGCTTTTGTCAGCAGTCACATCATCAATAATTACAAGAGAACCAGTTCCATTGGCAGCCATACATGCCCACGCCTTGACACTACCACCACCATGCTTCACTGATGGTATGCTTAGGATCATGAGCAGTTCCTTTCCTTCTCCATACTCTTCTCTTCCCATCACTCTGGTACAAGTTGATCTTGGTCTCATCTGGTAATAGGATGTTGGTCCAGAACTGTGAAGGCTTTTTTATATATCGTTTGGCAAACTCTAATCTGGCCTTCCTGTTTTTGAGCCTCACCAATGGTTTACATCTTGTGGTGAATCCTCTGTATTCACTCTGGTGAAGTCTTCTCTTGATTGTTGACTTTGACACACATACACCACCTCCTGGAGAGTGTTCTTGATCTGACCAACTGTTGTGAAGGGTGTTTTCTTCACCAGGAAAAGAATTCTTTTGTCACCCACCACATTTGCTTTCCGTGGTCTTCAGGGTATTTTGGTGTTGCCGAGCTCACCGGTCCGTTCCTTTTTTTTAAGAATGTTCCAAACAGTTGTTTTGGCAACGTCTAATGTTTTTGCTATCTCTTTGATGGGTTTGTTTAGTTTTTTCAGCCTAATGATGACTTGCGTCACTGATAGTGACAGCTCTTTGGATCTCATCTTGAGAGTTGACAGCAACAGATTCCAAATGCAAATAGCACACTTGAAATGAACTCTGGACCTTTTATCTGCTCATTGTAATTGGGATAACGAGGGAATAACCTGGCCATAGAACAGCTGATAAGCCAATTGTCCCATTACTTTTGGTTCCTTAACAAGTGGGAGGCACACATGCAAACTGTTGTAATTCCTACACCGTTCACCTGATTTGAATGCAAATACCCTCAAATTAAAGCTGACAGTCTGCAGTTAAAGCACATATTGTTTATTTTATTTCAAATCCATTGTGGTGGTGTATAGAGCCAAAAATTAGAATTGCGTCAATGTCCTAATATTTATGGACCTAACTGTATATACTACACATTAAGCCCGTTAGAATAACGGGCGCTAGAACAGTGGTGCATAAACATTAGTAGGAACAGTCTATATTAAATGGCAAGGGCACTTGACCATATTGGCTTTTTGTGTCGAATTACTCGATTCAATTGATTAATCGTTTCAGCCCTACTACAGTGTACCCCATAGTCCTCTGTGTGATCTCTGGACACTGCTCTCCATACATAAACCATATTGGAAAATAGACCTCTCAGATACCAATCGCCACACAGCGCTTCACATGCTGCCCGCACCGGTCTGCTCTCAGTTTCCATATCGGGCACATCAAGTCTGGAGAAGAACACTGCGGTAACGCCGCCTGCCCCACCAATCCAGAGGGCAGCAGGACTGGCGGGGTTTAGCAGCGGCTCTCATGCTCATTTTGTCTGTGAGGAGGCATGGGAACTGCTACTCGCCCCACCCATACATGATCAGCGCTGCACACACGCTCTGGCAATCGGCAGCACCCAGCCGTCCTCTGCCCATCTGAGCACAGAAGCCAGTGAGGAACCAGCTTGCCTGGGTCTGGAAGTTTCCCTGGCTCTAACGCCGGGATCAGTTTCCCTCCCCTCGTTGATGAAGGTCAGGGTCCCCGGCTGCTGGCGGTGTCCTCGGCGGCTGCCTCCAGTGCGCAGCCTGGATCATCAATCGCAGTTCAGGCTGCTCAATAAGCCTTTAGCTGCGAGGCTTGGTTACACACGGGAGGTAGTGTCACACAGCCCGAGCCAGACTTCACCAGTAAGGGGCTGACAGGCACCGGGGAGCACCTACACTGTCATTCAGAAAAGCAGAGTTTGTACTCTGTTTTGAAGGCAACATTATTCTCGAGTTACATAAAACTGCCAGTAAACTTACCCCACAAAACGAATGCAGCTGTGCTTCATCTTTGTGGACTTGACATAGAAATTCATATCCTTTAGGTTTCGGAAAAACGTACAGTAATCCAGTCCTATACAATGCAGATGTCTGGAGGGGGAGAAGAATGCAGGGCTTCTAGGGAGAGATGGGGTAGATAGATTATAGCATGATGGACCACATGTATATATTTATCTATCTACCCATCTCTCCCTGGAAGCCCTGAAATCTTCTCCCCCTACAGACATCTGCATTGTATAGGACCGGATTACTGTACATTTTTCTTGAACCTACAGAATCTGATTTTCTATCCGCAAAGATGAAGCAGAGCTGCATTTGTTTTGTGTGGTAAGTTTACCGCCAGTTCTATGTAACTCGAGAACACATGTTTCCTTATAAGCAGACTACCAACTTCGCTCTGCTGGGTGACTGTGTAGATGCTCCACGGTTCCTGTCAGCCCCTATCTGGTGAAGTCTAGCCCGGGCTGTGGGACACTACCCCCCGGGCAAGCTGGTTCCTCACTGGCTTCTGTGCTCAGATGGGCAGAGGACGGCTGGGTGCTGCCGATGGCCGGAGCTCAGCATGTGTAGGCTTTAGACTCAACCATTACCATGTAGCTGCTGCTGCTGTGTGTCCTGATCATGCTGAGTTATGTGTAGGTCTTATACTACACCGTTACCTTTACCTGCTGCTGCTCTCTGTCTTGTACTTGATGAGTTATATGTCAGCCTTATACTACAGCATTACCATTTACCTGCTGCTGTCTGACCTGATCCTGCTGAGTTAGGCCCAGCTATGTGTATGCCTTATAGTACAGCGTTACCATTTACCTGCTGCTGTCTGTTCTGATCCTGCTGAGTTTGGTCGAGCTATATGTAGGCCTTATACTACAGCGTTACCATTTACCTGCTGCTGTCTGTCCTGCTTCTGCTGAGTTTGGTCGAGCTATGTGTAGGCCTTATACTACTGCGTTACCATTTACCCGCTGCTGTCTGTCCTGCTCCTCCAGAGTTTGGTTGAGCTATGTGTAGGCCTTATACTATACCGTTTAATTAGAACAATTAGATGCTGCTGCTGCCTGTCCTGATCCTGCTGAGGACAACCAGCATGGACCACTTATTCGCCCTAGGACTTTATCAACTATCGAGTACTAGAATTCTCTTAAACTGGTGTGCATGCTTCATTTTTGTGCATGAGCTCTGTTCATCATATATTGTCAATATATATATATATATTGAAAGTTTTATTCATACATATATGAAAGTTTTATTAATTTTACATTCTTTTGACGGTTTTAAGATTTTGGATTCATTTAAAGTTATAATGTCGTTAATTCTGCGAAAAAAATCCTTGAAAAATGAAGCACTTGGAGAAAACGCACCAGATGTGCATTAAAATCACATGCAGAACTGGTGCGTTTTATATTATGGTTTACTCCAAGCAACCTAGTGACTTATTATATATGAGTTTTCTTTTTCTTTTTCTTTTTATTTATTGTAATAAAGCTATAATTTTAAGCACTTGAAAAAATATATATTAACTCCAATCCTGGGAAGATAGTAACTCCGGACCAGTCTTTTGTACATTCCTTATTCACTATAAAAGAAGATCACTAGCAGGGGGATATTAACCACTGAGGAAGGGGTCAATACTTCAAAGCCCCGAAACGCGTCTGGTGTGAATCCCCCCTAAAGGACAGCAAGGACACTGCAACCCCCGTTAAAGGTCTGGACACCGCTACATAAAGAGCTAACTCATTGCGTCATTGGAGACGCCAAAGACCGCGTGGAACACAACCTGATTGACGCCAGCTCAGTAACAGCCCTTGAGACCGGGAAACTACAAGCTGATCGTACCGAGTCGAGGACTTACTGTCGGGTACCAAGACCTCCGGGTAAGGTTGCAGTGATCCCACATAAGCGATCGCTCTTTTCAAACACAGCGGGACGCCGCTGTAAGATTCTGTAGCTATACGCTGCAATCCGAACTTTTGAGAGCTATATGCTCTGTATTTGATCAAATACACACAAGTGTATCTCTACAATGTTGCGAATTTATTAACCTATTATACAAAAACTATCGATATCAGGAAAGACTTTGCCTAATTTTCAACAGTGACACAAAAGACTGGTTTTAATCAAGATTTATTTATTAATTTATTTTTCTCAGGTGCACCTATAATATCGGTATAGAATTTTATTGCCAATGCACATTTATTGCTAATATATATCTTACACCGATCACGTTTTGAATATTATATGAATTTTATAGTACAATTAATGGGATTTATGTCTTATATTGTAATTTAATCTGATTTTATTTTAGTCTTATAAGGTCATTATCTCCTTTTTCATCCATCATTGTATTATTAATCTACTGTATATTATTGTATAGACCATTAAAGATCCCTTTACTTCAAAGAGTGTGCCCCACTTTAATTTTATTTATATATATATATATATATATATATATATATAAAGAAACGTTTGAATAAAATACAATCATGCCGTGTTACGCTTCATTAACCAAAAAATTTTTTTTTACTTTATTTCATTTTATATGTTATAATTTTGCTTTACTTGGGTTTTGGGCGGCCCTGGTGTGGTTCTTACTAAAACTAGGTGGGGACTGCATATGGGCTTCCCTTGTCAAAAGGTCTTGTGCAATTAACATTGAGGAACCTAATTACAATTATTATTTTCTTGTTTGTTTTCATCAGGATTTAGGTTCGAACATGGTGTTGTCTGTCATCCTGAACAGGATGCCTCACTTCCATGTTGACCTCTTCACATGGTTGGGTGTGACTAGCGTTATACTCATCCATGTGATAATCCGGTTTTGGGAATGGAGCGTTATTAACATATGTGTATATCTATATATACATTTATATTTTATGTTACTTCTTGACAACTATGTAATGATAATTTGCACATGCGATTTTTATATAATCACAGCTTTTCATTTTGCAATATAAATTGTGGTATATATAATATTCTTGAAGCCATGTCACCATTTTGGGAGTTATTCTACTCATTTCCATGGTTGCTATCATGTGACCGCATAGACAGGATGCGTTTGTGGCTCAGCTTGCATTCAATTTCTGGTGCAAACACATGATAGTGATGTCGCGAACATAAAATTTTCTGTTCGCGAACGGCGAACGCGAATTTCCGCAAATGTTCGCGAACTTGCGAACCGCAATAGACTTCAATAGGAAGGCGAATTTGAAAACCTACAACTACTCTTTGTGGCCACAATAGTGATGGAAAAGTTGTTTCAAGGGGACTGTGGCAATTTGAAAACCCACAGGTACTCTTTGTGGCCACAATAGTGAAGGAAAAGTTGTTTCAAGGGGACTGTGGTATGCCGGAGGGGGATCCATGGCAAAACTCCCATGGAAAATTACGTAGTTGACGCAGAGTGTGGTAAGTTGAAATCGCAATGCAATTTATAGAACTTGAATTAATCGCATTGCGATTTCAACTTTCTCAAATCCGACAGTACATTCTAGCATGGAGTCGTTCCCATGGTGATGGGGACGCTCCATGAGCACGGAAGTCAGCAGAAGCTCTAAGTTTAAATCGCAATGTGATTAATTCAAGTTCTATAAATCGCATTGCGATTTCAACAGAACTTCTGCTGACTTCCGTGCTCATGGAGCGTCCCCATCACCATGGGAACGACTCCATGCTAGAATGTACTGTCGGATTTGAGAAAGTTGAAATCGCAATGCGATTAATTCAAGTTCTATAAATTGCATTGCGAATTCAACTTAGAGCTGCTGGGTTCCGAATGGTTGTATTGCTAGAATATAACGAAGATTGAGACTATAGTGCTATATTCGTTATATTCGTCAATTCTAGGAATACAACCATTAGGAACTTAGCTCTAAGTTGAATTCGCAATGCGATTAATATAACCTGTATTATTCGCATTGCGATTACAACTTAGATCTGAGTTCCTAATGGTTGTATTGCTAGAATTGACAACGAATATAGCACTATATTCTCAATCTTCGTTATATTCTATCAATATAACCATTAGGAACCCAGCTCTAAGTTGTAATCGCAATGCGAATAATATAACCTGAATTAATCGCATTGCGATTACAACTTTGTGACACTGCAGCTTCAGAATTAATCTAAGATGGATGCTGTCCTTGCTTTTTGATAGGCGGTGGGAGGGTCTGGGAGGGAGGGTATGCTGATTGGCTGGAATGTGTCTGCTGACTGTGAGGTACAGGGTCAAAGTTTGCTCAATGATGACGTAGAGGAGGCAGACCGAACATTGCATATGTTCGCCCGCCGCGGCGAACGCGAACATGCGATATTCGCTGGGAACTGTTCGCCGGCGAATAGTTCGGGACATCTCTAACACTTGATCTGTTATTGTGGATGGTCGGTACGTCTCACTGAGAATGTATGCCTCAGTGATATAATTCCTGGAAATAAGTATACCAGTAACATTAGGTTGCTGGGAGCTTTTCATTAAAGTGGATTTTGGGTCCGGGTTTTAGGAGTGACCAGAGAGATTGGGTGGGACAGCTCACTCCCGTACTCCATCCAGGGTTTTCCTGAGCTGTGGTTAAAAAGGCTATAGGAATCTCAGCTGGGGAGATCAAGTGTGCACAGGCTAACTAAAAGCTGAACAAGCTAAGAGGGAGGAATTGGTCTCTGAAAGACTCCGCGTGTATGTGTGCACAGTGACTGAGGTAAAATCCCCACAATGTATATACTGTATATATATACATTGACCCTGACTCCCTCCGTATTAAGTGTAGGGAGCCGGTTGTCGTGTCCCATCCCTATTATAGGGTGTTCAGGTGTCATACAGTCGAGGCACGAGGGCATGCAATTTTCTATCATAGAGATCTTTGCATGGGCTGAGAAGACAGGGAGAGTTTCAGGGCTTAAATAGGGGTCACCCTTTTGTTCCTTAGTTTTGGATCAAGCCAGTCAGATCCTTATTTGTAATTTCTTGTTTTCTGTTACACCATCCGTGACATAATCTGAGCTGCTGTTAACCTGCGATTTCTGAGGCTGGTGACTCGGATGAACTTATCCTCCGCAGCAGAGGTGACTCTTGGTCTTCCTTTCCTGGGGCGGTCCGCATGTGAGCCAGTTTCTTTGTAGCGCTTGATGGTTTTTGTGACTGCACTTGGGGACACTTTCAAAGTTTTCCCAATTTTTCAGACTGACTGACCTTCATTTCTTAAAGTAATGATGGCCACTCGTTTTTCTTTACTTAGCTGCTTATTTCTTGCCATAATACAAATTCTAACAGTCTATTCAGTAGGACTATCAGCTGTGTATCCACCTGACTTCTCCACAACGCAACTGATGGTCCCAACCCCATTTATAAGGCAAGAAATCCCACTTATTAAACCTGACAGGGCACTCCTATGAAGTGAAAACCATTTCAGGTGACTACCTCTTAAAGCTCATCAAGAGAATGCCAAGAGTGTGCAAAGCAGTAATCAAAGCAAAAGGTGGCTACTTTGAAGAACCTAGAATATGACATATTTTCAGTTGTTTCACACTTTTTGTTATGTATATAATTCCACATGTGTTAATTCATAGTTTTGATGCCTTCAGTGTGAATCTACAATTTTCATAGTCATGAAAATAAAGAAAACCCTGCCCCGCCCCTCCAGCACAGAACAGCAGGGATGAGGGGCGGGGATGGTGAAGCAGGGAGATCCCTGCTTCATCATTACAGGCAACTGTCTCTGTGTCCTATGCCTGAGAGTGGGACATACCTCACCTGTTCTGGGACTTTCCGCCCAGAACCTGAATGGTTGGGAGGTATGGACCTTATCTACAGAACTCCTTTCACTGTGTCGTGGACAGATCTGGTTATTGCATTGTAGCTTCTATTCACTTCAGTGGGAACAGGTGGATGACAGTCCAAAAATCCTAGAAAATTCCTTTTAATTTTGATTGGTGCTTGTGCAGTAGTACTTCAGATTTCAATTGCATCTACTGCACTTGAACTGATAGATCTATACGGCCCAGACACAGAATTACAAGGCCAGGCATCATGATACTGTTGATCCTGTCAATCAAGAGGAGGGGAGGGCACAACTAGACTGAGCAGAACAGCTAAAATCAAGTGGTTAGGAACCCCTCCTGCTCTTCCATTCACTTAAGTACTGAGGTACTCTTTTGTAACCAATGTTGCATCGTAGAAATAAATGAAAGGTATACATTTACTCTGCAGGATCATTATGTCTGGCTTAAGAAGGTTGATTGTGCTGAGAAATTGTGTCCTCTCGGTGTTCATCAAAAGTATCCTGCACAAAAATGGCTGCATTAGGCTGGGTTCACATCACAAAAATGTATATGTTAAATAGATGTCATACAGTGGCATCCATCACCATAGATTTCCATAAAATAAATTACTTAATAATGTATACGGTATATGTTTTTGCAGGACTCTGCAGGATAGAAAAGCATATTGTACAACACTTTTGCATCCTTTTTTGCCCTATGTATACATTAAATGTAGGGCAAAAACGTCATGTGACCTGTGACATGCCACCTACTCTAGCTACCTCTTACCCTGGCTGTTCTAAAACCTAGTATATACACAGTCCCAATGGGGATCTGCAGACAGTGATGGCGAAAGAGGGCTATTGAGACTGGAGTGGAGGTTTACAATTATAACAATTTTTTTCAATTACCTTTTTGGAGAAATTTGTCTAAATATCTGATTATATTGTTTTACATTTTAGAATCTCTTTGCTTATTTTGCCCAAAGAACGTGGTATTTCATTTCAGTGTTGAAGAAGCACAAAGAATAACTGGGCAAAATCCAGAACAATATTGCTTCCAATTCCTGTATAATATATTTATAAGTTGGATGAATTACTAGATCTAGCTTGAAGAGTTTTACATTATTTTACTTATTAGCCCCTAGCATATGTTTAGTAGCCCGATGGAGTACTAGATTTCCTTTGCAATGTTGTTTTTATTACCTTGGTAACCGTATGTTATTGAGAACCTTCTCGCCAACGCCACCTCTTGGAATTGGCTCACTATGAGTCAAAATCAGATTTTCCAACAAACCTTGGGATTTGACAAGAGAATATAATCAAGCTAGATATCCATCCATAGACAGATATTTTGGGGTGCTTGCTCCTCATCAGTATGGAGTAGAAATCTGACTTGCTCCCGAGAATCAGGGCGTGCGGCCGGTAGCTCCACCCACTGGCCAAGCGTGAGCTGCCTTTCTTCAGTATAAAAGGCAGTTGTCTGTGAATTTATTTTCCTCTGGATTCCCCTACTGGTCCCTTGGTTTATTGAAGCCGCCTTTGGCTTGAATTTCTGGATTTAGTATTTGATTCTGGGGTTTTGGTATTGCATTGATCTCCTGGATGGGATTTGGCTCTTTTTTGGGATGACGACTATCTTAGTGTTTGTTGGTTTGTTTGTCCTTGTTTATGTGTTGCCCCTTCACATATTGCAGTACAGGGACTGTCATACAGTTGTGGGATCACTGCCTAGGGTCACCGCACAAGTAGGAAGGGATAGTGGGTCTGGGTGGTTTTAGGGCTGCACCAGTGCACTATCACTGTTTGTGTATGATGGTTGTCATTATCCTGACAATCATCTTGGTAGCATCACTTCTTGGAAATGGCTGTGTAAAATATCTTTGTAAATTGACCTGAAGTGTGGATCTGAAATCTGCATTTCAATTTATGCTTTGGATCTCCACTGCTGATTTCAACCTTTGCAATGGTAAGGGTAAAATTCACTGCCATTGTTGCATTTTTGTTACGCAAATCTGAAGCAAAATCTTTAGTGGATTTTGACTCTGTATTTTCCGTCATGTGGACCTACTGTAAAAATTGTCATCATATGGGCTACCTCATGGTAGTAAACATAATGATGTTGGCTATGAAAGCATAATAGTTCCCATGACAAATACAACATTCTCATAGAGTTCTAGCAACTAGGATATAATAGAAGTTACCATAATAATGGTGACAACATACCTGCTGTCAAGACAAAGATGATGTCATATTGGTGACAACAGTGACATCCTGAATGTATCTTGAGCATGGTGGGCCACCATTGGTGGCATCACAGCAGTTGCTAAGATGTTGGTGATATAGCAAGACACCATGAAAAGGCCATTATTACTTATGTTGTCATACCAAGGATGTCATAGTAGTTACCTTGACTACCATGAGATTCTCATGATCATCAGTGCAGATATGAAAATAGTTACCATGACAACTTTAAATAGCATAATAGTTGTCATGTGAGTTGTGACATCATAATAGTAACTATAAAATCCATGGCACTGGTGGTATCTTATATGATAAATTCCCTAAGAACTCCTTGATATTCAACAATCTCCTCAAAAGGGTTGCCATTTCATTTTTTGGGCAGAGCATAAAGGTTGTCAAGCGAATGATAACAGGATATATGTTGCTTTGGCAACACATAGTTGTCATGGAAACTGCACAATCAAGGGTGCTATTTTGTGACAGCATTGAATGATTTCAGTCTTTCCAATTGCTGAAAACATTAGGGTAACTGAGTGTTGTTGCACCTGCTGAAAAGTCCCCCTATACACATTCAGGGCAAGGATGTGTAATGTTGCCATATGAAAACTATGCTTGGGTCTGAGGTGGAGATCACTGGTAATGGTAGCTAATTGCCATTTCCCTGTCCTGGGGGAGCATGTTTTACTGCATATGCCTATTATAGCTTAATACCTGTTTTAAGCAACCAAGGTTATTACAAAGACTTCAGGGTTCTTTACATACAGTATACTTACATGTCTTTAATTAATCCGTAAAATAACAGGATCACAAATTCTAGCACCGTACAGCTGCGCCCGCCCAATCAGCTGCAGGGGTCCGGCAGTCACTGATAGCCAGACCACTGCTTTATGCGCCGGCATCGGTGAAAACACCGATGCTGGCACATTGACCCTTGCACTGCCACGGTCAGCGCTGACCGCGGCACGTGCGGTATCCTGCCGGGTTTTGGGCGGCCATCGGGTCCCTGTGCTGCTGTGACGGGGACCCGATGGCTTGGACGGCAGCCGATGACATCCTTAGGCATCGTGGCTGCCATCCGTGTGAGCCTATGCGATCCAGCCCCCTGGATCTCACAGGCAGGAAGCTGTACAGGTGAAACTCGAAAAATTAGAATATCGTGCAAAAGTTTATTTATTTCAGTAATGCAAATTAAAAGGAATTGCATTAATGCAGCTTAAAATTAGAATTTTGTGAAAAGGTTTAATATTCTAGGCTTAAAGGGTCACACTCTAGTCAGCAAATTAGTCCATACCCCCTGAGCAAAGGGGACCTTAAAATTGTGACTTTGGGGTTTCATAAGCTGTAAGCCATAATCATCCAAATTATAACAAATAAAGGCTTGAAATATCTCGCTTTGCATGTAATGAGTCTCTCATATGTTAGTTTCACCTTTTAAGTTGCATTACTGAAATAAATGAACTTTGCACAATATTCTAATTTTCTGAGTTTCACCTGTAAGTGTACACTGGTAATACACTTACAGCCAAAGCATTACAATTCAGAAGTACTGTAATGCATTGTAAAGAGGATCAGACCCCCAAAAGTTCAAGTCCCAAAGTGGGACAAAAAATAAAGTTAAAGATGTAATAAAAATAAAGTTTTACAAAAAAATGAAAAATTTTCAAGTTAAAAAGTGTCCTTTTCCCAAAATAAAGTTAAAAGATTGTAAAAAAAAAAAGGGAAAAAAGAAAAGTAGACATATTGGGTATTGCCACGTTCGTATCGACCGGCTCTAAAAAAATATCACATTATCCACCCCATCAGATGAACGCCGTAAAAAAATAAAAAAATGAAAACAATGCCGTTTTCTGGTCACCTTGCTTTACAAAAAGTGTAATACCAAGCAATCAAAAAGTCTTATGTACCCTAAAATGGTACCAATCAAACCGTCATCTCATCCTGCAAAAAATCAGACCCTACCTAAGACAATCAGCCCAAAAAAACAAAACAAACTATGGCTTTCAGAAAATGGCAACACAAAAACAAGATTTTATTCTGTTCAAAAAGGCTTTCACCGTGACATTTTATAATTTCTAAACAAGGTCAATATTTCTATGCTAGCTGAGGTCCACAGAGAGATACAGCCTTTAGAAATCAGGTCAGGAGTAGTGATGAGCGGGAGGTGCCATATTCGATTTCACGAATATTCGATTGAATATTCGTCTTATATTCGTTGAAATCGAATATTCGTCATTATTCTATTTATCGCGAATAATATGCAATTTAATTATTCGGGTATTGCGAATTTTCTTTTAACTGTATAAGGCAACTTTCCTATGGCTATAGCTAGGCTAATATGTGTATTTTACGAATATTCTCGATATTGCTATAACTTCGTCTTTTAGAATATTCTTAATATTCTAAAAGACGAAGTTATAGCAATATAGCGAATATATTCGTTATTTAGAATATTCGCCTTTTTTATTTTCCAATGTGTACTGTTATTCCACTTCGGCATACTGCTCCCCGACAAGCGTCCCCGTCACCATGGGAACGCCTGTGGGTTAGAATATACAATCGGATCTGAGTTTTCACGATCTCAGGGAAAACTCAGATCCGATGGTATTTTCTAACCCAGATAGGAAAAAATAATGCGAAAATTCTAAATAACGAATATAGTCATGTCAGGGTCTTACCTTCTTGCTGTTCTCCTTCGTTTGACATGTGCTGGCGGCCATCTTGGTGTCTGGGTTTCTTGTAGCCTCCCACCCTGCGGCTTCTCCTTCCCACTGGGAGGATCTGTATGCCTAGCTCATATATATAGGAGGTCTGTGGCTTCAGTTCCTTGCTTGGTCCTCCTGTGTGCACATGCTTCTAAGACTGCTGCTGCTTCTGGTTCCTGATCCTGGCCTCGTCTGACTACCCCGCTGGTTCCTGATCCTGGCTTCGTCTGACTACCCTTCTGGTTCCTGATCCTGGCTTCGTCTGACTACCCTTCTGGCTCCTGACCTCTGGCTTCGCAAGACCCTGCTCCGGTTTAGCCATCCGTTTGGACTTTTGCTTACAGCTTGATTTTCAATAAAGCCTTCTTATTTCCACGTATCTCTTGTTGTACGTCTGGTTCATGGTTCCTTGACATTAGGACCAAGCCATGAATTCTGACGGTACAGGGCCATCCTCGCTACCTACGCTGGTTGCCAGACTTGATCAGCAGGATCACCTGTTGGGTCGATTCGCTGTGGCGTTGCAAACCCTGCTTGAACGCACGGCTCATTTCGCTTCCGTTGCCGATGGGTCGGTTGTCGCTCCTGGGCCCGCTCCTACTGCCGCTCCGGTTGTTGCGCCAGAGTCTACCCCGACACCTGTTGCTGCGCCTGCGGTGTCTCGGGGTATGACCGGTTCTGCCCCCCTTCCACAGCGCTTTGGGGGAGAGCCAACTCAGTGCCGAGGTTTCCTTAACCAGGTGGGCATTTATTTCGAGTTGCTGCCACATGCCTTTCCTACTGAGAGATCAAAGGTGGGCTTCTTGATCTCGCTGCTCTCGGACAAGGCCTTGGCCTGGGCCAGCCCTTTATGGGAGAACAACAATCCGGTGGTTGCCGAGTTTTCCGGTTTTGTTGCTTCTCTTCGGAAGGTATTCGATGTGCCGGCTCGTGCTGCCTCTGCTGCGAAGCTCCTTATGTCCATCAGACAGGGTTCACGATCCGTAGCTGAATACGCCATTGAGTTTCGTACCCTGGCAGCAGAGGTGGGCTGGAATAATGAGGCTCTGGTCGCTGCTTTCTCTCATGGTCTCTCGGATGCCTTGAAGGATGAGGTTGCAGCTAAGGACCTACCAGTGGAGCTCGAGTCTCTTATTTCTTTCCTGATTTTGATTGACACCAGACTCAGGGAGAGACCTTCCTTTAAGGAGAGCCTGCGGAGGTCTTCTAACAGATTGGCGCCTACGTTTGCTGTCCCACCCGTGCCTCCCTCTCCTCCCACGCCTCCTGGGGATGACTTGTCTGGGGGTGAATCCATGCAGCTGGGGTTTGCTCGCCTGTCCGAGGGGGAGAGGGTACTCCGGAGACGCGAGGGCCGATGCATGTACTGTGGTCTCGGTGGGCATTTTCGGTTGGCATGTCCGAACCGTCCGGGAAACGCTCGCACCTGAGATCCTGTCGGGGGCAGATCTTGGGTGGAGTCTCCTCCTCCCCGGTTTCCCGTGTTGACAAACCACTGATCACTGTTGTCCTCTCCTGGGTCGGGGGCTCGGTGACGACCCAGGCGTTGGTGGACTCTGGTGCTGGTGGTTTGTTCATTGATAGTGTGTTCGCTGCCGCCAATTCCATTCCTCTGCAGCCTCGAGGTTCCCCACTGGCTCTTGAGGCGATAGACGGCAGACCCCTTCTGCCGCCACACGTGACTCATGAGACCCTTCCAGTGGGGATAGCCATTGGTGCCGTTCACAGAGAGTCGGTCTGTCTCCAGGTTATTTCGTCTCCACACTACTCGGTGGTCTTGGGGTACCCCTGGCTCCAGAAGCATAATCCGACTTTCGATTGGAGATCGGCCGAGATCCTCTCGTGGTCACCGCAGTGTGGGGCTAGTTGCATCCATGGGCCTGTCAAATTGCTGTGTACTTCCTCGGACTCTCTGTTGCCTCCTGAATACGAAGAGTACCGGGATGTATTCGATAAGGTGCGCGCGGTTGCCCTACCTCCGCACCGCCCATACGATTGTGCCATAGAGTTACAATCTGGTGCCGTTCCTCCTCGTGGCAAGGTCTATCCACTGTCGGTAGCGGAGAATGAGGCCATGGAGGAGTACGTGAGGGAGGCGCTTTCACGCGGACACATCCGCAAATCCTCGTCCCCGGCAGGGGCTGGATTTTTCTTTGTGAAAAAGAAGGGCGGTGAGTTGAGGCCTTGCATCGATTACAGGGGTCTCAATCGCATCACGATCAAGAACGCTTACCCGATACCCTTGATTTCCGAGCTGTTCGATCGCCTCAAAGGGGCCACGGTCTTTACCAAACTCGACCTGAGGGCGGCATATAACCTGGTAAGGATCAAGGCGGGCGATGAGTGGAAGACCGCGTTTAACACCAGGACCGGTCATTATGAATCCTTGGTTATGCCCTTTGGGTTGTGCAATGCGCCCGCAGTCTTCCAGGAATTCATCAACGATGTTTTCCGTGACCTGTTGCAGCAGTGTGTGGTGGTCTATTTGGATGACATCTTGGTATATTCTGAATCCATGGAGGCCCACATTATGGATGTCAGACGAGTGTTGCAACGGTTACGAGAGAACAGGCTGTTCGGTAAGCTTGAGAAATGCGAATTTCACCGATCCCAGATAACCTTCTTAGGTTACATCATTTCCGCTGAGGGGTTCTCCATGGATCCTGAGAAGGTTTCGGCTGTCTTACAGTGGCCCCAGCCCAGTGGTCTTCGTGCCCTGCAGCGCTTTTTGGGCTTCGCCAATTATTATCAGAAGTTCATCAGGGACTTTTCTATGCTAGCCAAGCCTCTCACGGATCTGACCAGGAAGGGCAGTAATTTCCAGGTCTGGCCGCTCGAGGCCATCCGAGCTTTTGAGGCTCTAAAGTCCGCCTTTGTGTCGGCTCCGATTCTGTCGCATCCCAACCCTGGGTTGCCCTTTGTCCTCGAGGTGGACGCGTCTGAGACGGGAGTAGGCGCCCTTCTGTCTCAGCGTAGAACACCAGAGGGTCCTCTGCTTCCTTGTGGGTTTTACTCCCGGAAACTGTCTTCCGCGGAGTGCAACTATCAGATTGGTGACAGGGAGTTATTGGCCATCGTGCAGGCCCTTAAAGAATGGAGGCACTTGCTCAAGGGTTCGGTGGTTCCGGTTCTCATCCTGACGGACCACAAGAATCTGACCTACCTTTCTGAGGCCAAGAGATTGACACCACGTCAGGCCAGATGGGCTCTGTTCTTGTCACGTTTTAATTACGTGGTCTCCTACCTACCCAGTTCCAAGAACATCAGAGCGGATGCCTTATCACGGCAGTACTCCGAGCTGTCCGGGGAGGAGTCGATTCCGACTTCGGTCATACCTCCGAATCAGATCCTGGCCGCCATTCGCACCAGCCTGACCTCTCCCCTGGGTGAGCAGATTTTGGCGCCTCAATCTGGTGCTCCCTCTGGGAGACCCAACGGCAGATGTTTTGTGCCTGAGGAGTTGCGCACTCGGTTGTTGCGAACCTACCATAACTCCAAGGCCGCGGGGCATCCTGGAAAGAATCAGCTGTCCTGGGCTGTTTCACGTCTGTTCTGGTGGCCTTCTCTACGTTCTGACATCGCCGCATATGTAGCGGCATGCTCCGTTTGTGCCCAGAGTAAGTCCCCTCGGCACCTTCCGTTGGGCCTTTTGCAACCCATAGCCACCGGGGAGCGCCCATGGTCACACCTGGGGATGGATTTCATTGTGGACCTCCCTGCATCCCGAGGCCATACGGTCATTCTCATGATTGTGGATCGGTTTTCCAAAATGTGCCACTGTGTTCCTCTCAAGAAGTTACCCTCTGCACAAGAGTTGGCCACGATTTTCGCCAGGGAGGTCTTCCGGTTGCACGGTTTGCCCAAGGAGATTGTGTCGGATCGGGGGAGTCAGTTTGTGTCCAGGTTCTGGCGCGCCTTTTGCTCCCAGTTGGGGATTCATCTCTCTTTCTCCTCGGCCTACCACCATCAGTCCAACGGGGCCGCAGAACGATCCAATCAGGCCTTGGAGCAATTCCTTCGTTGCTATGTCTCCGATCACCAAGACAATTGGGTTGACCTCCTGCCTTGGGCTGAGTTTGCCAGGAACACGGCGGTGAACTCTTCCTCTGGGACGTCTCCCTTCATGGCCAATTATGGGTTCCAACCTGCCGTGTTACCGGAGGTATTCTCTCCCCAGGATATTCCGGCTGTGGAGGATCACCTTTCCGTCCTACGTGCTTCTTGGGTACAGATCCAGAGGTCCCTTGAGGTCTCTGCGCAGCGCCAGAGACTCCAGGCTGATCGCAGACGAGCGCCCGCTCCTTCCTACCAGGTCGGAGACCGTGTATGGTTGTCCACCCGCAACCTCAACCTTCGAGTGCCCACTCCCAAGCTGGCGCCTCGCTTTGTTGGTCCCTTCCGAGTGCTTCGCAGGGTAAACCCGGTAGCCTATGCCCTTGCGCTTCCTCCTGGCATGCGGATCTCCAACGTGTTTCATGTCTCCCTGTTGAAGCCATTGGTGTGTAATCGTTTCACTTCCTCGGTTCCTCGGCCTCGTCCGGTCCAAGTGGGCAATCGTGAGGAGTATGAGGTGAGCAATATCCTGGACTCACGCCTGGTCCGCGGTCGGTTGCAGTTTTTGGTCCATTGGCGTGGTTATGGTCCAGAGGAGCGTTCCTGGGTTCCCTCCGCAGATGTCCATGCTCCTGCCTTGCTCCGAGCCTTCCACGCACGCTTCCCTCAGAAACCGTTCCTTACTCCGCGGAGGAGGGGCCCTTGAGGGGGAGGTACTGTCATGGTCTTACCTTCTTGCTGTTCTCCTTCGTTTGACATGTGCTGGCGGCCTACTTGGTTTCTGGGTTTCTTGTAGCCTCCCACCCTGCGGCTTCTCCTTCCCACTGGGAGGAGCTGGATGCCTAGCTCATATATATATAGGAGGTCTGTGGCTTCAGTTCCTTGCTTGGTCCTCCTGTGTGCACATGCTTCTAAGACTGCTGCTGCTTCTGGTTCCTGATCCTGGCCTCGTCTGACTACCCCGCTGGTTCCTGATCCTGGCTTCGTCTGACTACCCTTCTGGTTCCTGATCCTGGCTTCGTCTGACTACCCTTCTGGCTCCTGACCTCTGGCTTCGCAAGACCCTGCTCCGGTTTAGCCATCCGTTTGGACTTTTGCTTACAGCTTGATTTGCAATAAAGCCTTCTTATTTCCACGTATCTCTTGTTGTACGTCTGGTTCATGGTTCCTTGACAAGTCACTATATTGCTATATATTTGTTTTTTAGAATATTGGTCATTTTATTTTCCATATGAAAACATGATTCCTCCCTGCTTAAGTTGCTTGTGGGCCAATGACTTATTGACCCACAAGAAAGAAGCAGGGAGGAATCATGTTTTCAGATGTTAAAAAATTACGAGTATTCGATATAGCGAATATAGAGCACTATATTCGTAATATTCACGAATTTACGAAGTTGCGATATTCGCGATTAATATTCGATATTCGAATATTTGAGCTCAACACTAGTCAGGAGTGAAAACAGTAGATATAGCAGCTTTTACTGGGCCCCATTTCTAAGGGCTCTAATTTGTCATGTATTTTGACAAGTGCTGCGATCTTGGTATTGTTTTAAAGCTTAGGTTGGTTTAAAACAAGACCAAAATCGTGGCTGTAGTGCAATCACCGTCTAAGCTATAGTCCTCAGAAGTGTCCCTCTTCTGCAGCCACGCAGCCCCTGAACAGTGTTTGTTCAAAACAGTATTGTCCTTTCTTGCCTGCTTAAAGAATGTTCGGGATGGTCAGTGAGGGGTTAAAGCACAATACATGTTTGTGGAAGTGTATCATAAAATGAACAAATGAGATTTCTGGGGATGTTAGAAGAAGAGTTGTTAATACTCATCAGGCTGGAACAGGTTAGAAATTACTCTAAAAATTTTGGACCCCACAGTCAGTGTACAAATGGAGAAAATTCAAGGCCATTATTAGCTTCCCCCAAAGTGGTCAACCAACAAAGGCAACACCAAGAGTGAGGTCACAAAGGAACCCAAGGTAACCTCTAAGGAACTAAAGGCCTTTCTCACATTAGCTAATGTTCATGAGTTCACCATCAGGAGGACACTGAACAATAATTGTGTGCATGACAGGATTGCAAGGAAAAAGCCAGTGCTCCAAAAAGATCATTGCTGCCCAACACACAATTTCTTCTACCAGTGCATGGTTAATAAAGAATAAAGTTAAAGGTTTTGAATCACCAAGTCAAAGTCCTGAGCTTAATCCAATAGAAATGTAGCAGAAGGACCTGCAATGAGCAGTTCATAGGATAAAACCCACCACAACAATACATAATGCTGTTTTGTACAGAAGAATAGGCTTCCTCCAAGCTGATGTGCAGAACTAATCAACAATTACGGAAACGTTTAGTAAAGTATTGCTGCACAAGAGGGTCACACCAGATACTGAAAGCAAAGGTTCACATCATTTTGCCACTCACAGACATGTGATATTCAATGATTTTCCTCAATAAATGACCAGGTCTAATATTTTTGACTCATTTGTTTGATATACAGTAATTATCTTTATCTACTTTTAGGAGATGCGAAAATATAATGTAGTTTTAGGTAAAATTTATGTGAAAATATAGAAAATTCGAAAGGGGTTCTCAAACTTTCAAGCACCACTGTATATTCTTTTTAGCTACAGTAAAATAGAAAGCCAACTAATGCTACGGTGTGTGATTGCAATACAAATCTTCTCTTGGGAAAGAACAGCTACATACAAAGACAGATAGTTGGATAGACTAGTTTTATCTTTTCCCTGTGAAGTTGCCACCTACCTAAAGGACACAGCTGTAACATCATTCTGTTTGTAGTCAATGATTTGGGGTAATAGAAGAGGTTCTTGGAAAGGACTAGTTTGTACAGCTAAGATCACACATTAAAAAGTTGATGGGAAATCCACGGTCAAACTGCCTCCATTGAAGTTAAAAGATTTCAGCAACCACATTCACAGACATGCTGTAAAAATCAGCACAGAGATTAATGAGGATGTTCATTCTTGCAGCTAATCTTTGTGCAGATTCAAGTCAATCCTTAGCAGAAATTTAAGTGTAAAGGCTCCTCTACACTGTCCGAGCATCTTCTAGATTATCGCTAACAAGCGAACGAGCGAGTAATATGATTGTTTGTGTAGTCACCGAAATCATCCAACAGCTCCTTCTTGGTGTGTTATTTTTTTGTCAATGAGCGCATATATAGCATGTATGTACAGTATGGTGACATGTATGTATATATATTTATATATTGTAGGAAGGCGCAAGGGTCTGTCATTGACGGAAGGCATGTGTCACCGAGGTTTCTGGCCTCAGTGAGGTAAGAGTCGGTAGTTTCGAGTGTCAGCGGCAGCTAGTGCTGACTGACACTGTTTGCTGTTAGTATGGCTGTAAAGCCGCTCCGGCTGGGTCTTACTGCTAGCAGCCAAAGTGCTGGGTGGGTGACTTCTCCCCACGTTCCAGGCGGGGTCTTTACTGGCCTATATTAAACCCTGCCAGCAGTCTCAGCTGGGTGTGGTTTTCTCCTCTCTGACAGTGGAGTCTCTGTGTATTTGGGAACTGAGAACTTTCCTGGGAGTGAAAGGAGCCACATCTCACTGTTGTCCTGCTGCAAAAAATGAAATAAATCTAAACTATTAACACATATTTTTAAAGCATTTTAACTTTGCAGTATTTTTTAACACCTAAAACTTTTTCACATTACTGTATATATACTGTGACACAAGTATACACACCTTCTCAGTAGCAAGCTGCCTATCCAGTCAAAGCAGAGAACAGCAGAAGACATCTGGAGAGGACAGGAGAACAGATAACAGATGGGGGCACAGGACAGGAGAGCAGCTAGAGCCTGGGGGAAGCAGGGGACAGCAGGTACATTACACAAAAGTAGCCTCTGAGAGCCTTTTTTAGGGCAGTCCTTCAAATACAAAATCCTGTGTACACTTTTGGTGTCATATTTCTCTAAAGCTTGTGTGAGGAATTGCAGAGCTCTGACCAATGTACCTCTGTGGTGCTTTGTTGCAATTCCAGACACAACTCATGGTCAAGTGTCTCATTATTTCTGGAAGAAATTAGCCATGCTTCTCTAACGCCATATAATTGTACTAACAATCCGAATTGATTAAATCTGCTCCCTGGCTCTTGTTTTTCTCTCCAAGATACTCAAAAGCAGGAGGATCTATAACTTTTGAGTGTTGTTTTCCTGTTAGTATAAGCAGTAGTCTCCTAGTCTGCGCTAGTCACTTTTAGACTTTGTGTTTTCTTGATTACATTGCATTGTTCTGACACCTATATCACAGCTTCCTCTATTCTACCTTGTCATGTTTCATCTTTTGTCTCACATCATTTCATCTTCCTATTTTGCATTTCAAAATCACTTTCTGTTTATGCATTTATATAAAATGCTCCAGGGGCAGCATCTCCATTCACCAAAGCAGAAAACTCCTGAAAGAGACAGGCAGACAAAGCAAGAGCTTGCTGTTGAATAATGCATATACAAACACGCTTTCTGCAGTAATACTGTGAAATGTAGAATAAATTAAAAGTTGCTGTGTTGCCAGAAAAGTTTTCTAGCAAGATTTGTAGTATAGTTTATGTATTTGGAAATTGTATGAAAGAAGTTGAGACGTAAGGGCAGAGTCGGCTGTTCGATTAGCTGGACCAGTTATCGGAAATGAGAGTTTCTATGAAAATCCTGCAGTCTAATCGTGCAGAGCCTTTAGTCCTCTAGACATGTATAGTGTTGCAATTTGTGTTGAGCAAATTGAAGTATCCGAAGTGGACTTCGATTCAACTTTCAGGAAAAATTTGATTTGCCACAAAGCTTAACTTCCTCGTGATTCGTGGTAACTAATACATTTTCTCTGAAATGGCGGTAAAAATAAAAAAGATCATACTCACCTCATTAATTTGAGTATGAAGAGGCTGCCGTGGCCATCTTCATTACGCTGGCAGGCATGGTGGCGTCTTACGTCACCGCGCACAAGATTTTGAGCTGGAACTTCAAGCAAGATGACTGCGGCGGCTTCTTTGTGCTCAAATGGTTAAGGTAAGTACAATTAAAATCCTGTAAAGGCCTTCAAATTAAAGATGCTGTGATCAGTGATGAATGCGGCATCTAAGGGGTTTAACGATGGGGGCAGCACATTCACTGTTCCCCTTCATTGCACCCACTACTTACAAAGAAATGCGCTTCGTGACTAAGTAATTTGTCACAAAGCAAATTTTTTGCCTCCTTTGTTGGCCTAATTCATTTTTCCATCACATTATACACTGCTCATTTGAATAGTTACGACCACCCTGTAATCCAGGAGCGTTGGTCGTGCTTGCACACTATAGGAAAAAGCAGCCTATGTGCGCTCCCATGGTCTCGGCCACCAGAGAGGTTGGCGCTGTTTTTTTTTTTTTTTTTTGCATGAAAGCACGACCACCACTGATGGAGTGCATGGTGGTTGTTACCGTGGAAATGAGCAGTGCATAATGTGTTTGGATAAATGAATCCAGCCAGCAAACGAGGCAATATGGATAATCACAATACATTAGTAAGTGGTTTGTATTAACTTTCTCTACATAATAAATACTATTTGCTAAAGTGAGACAACCACTTTAACCACTTCAACCCCCCCTAGCTGAAACACCCTTAATGACCAGGCCACTTTTTACACTTCTGCACTACACTACTTTCACCGTTTATTGCTCGGTCATGCAACTTACCACCCAAATGAATTTTACCTCCTTTTCTTCTCACTTATAGAGCTTTCATTTGGTGGTATTTCATTGCTGCTGACATTTTTACTTTTTTTGTTATTAATCGAAATGTAACAAAATTGTTGCAAAAAAATGACATTTTTCACTTTCAGTTGACATTTTTTTTTTAAAAAAACGACATCCATATATAAATTTTTCACTAACTTTATTGTTCTACATGTCTTTGATAAAAAAAAAAATGTTTGGGTAAAAAAAAAAAAAAATGGTTTGGGTAAAAGTTATAGCATTTACAAACTATGGTACAAAAATGTGAATTTCCGCTTTTTGAAGCAGCTCTGACTTTCTGAGGACCTGTCATGTTTCCTGAGGTTCTACAATTCCCAGACAGTGGAAAACCCCCACAAATGACCGCAAGGTATTCGCTGATGGGCATAGTGAGTTCATAGAACTTTTTCTTTTTTGTCACAACTTAGCGGAAAATGATGATTTTATTTTTTATTTTTTCCTTACAAAGTCTCAAATTCCACTAACTTGTGACTTGTGACAAAAAATAAAAACTTCCATGAACTCACCATGCCCATCATGAAATACCTTGGGGTGTCTTCTTTCCAAAATGGGGTCACTTGTGGGGTAGTTATACTGCCCTGGCATTTTAGGGGCCCAAATGCATGCAAAGTAGTTTGAAATCAAAATCTGTAAAAAATGGCCGGTGAAATCCAAAAGGTGCTCTTTGGAATGTGAGCCCATTTGCCCACCTAGGCGGCAAAAAGTGTCACACATGTGGTATCGCCGTACTCAAGAGAAGTTGGGGAATGTGTTTTAGGGTGTCATTTTACATATACCCATGCTGGGTGAGATAAATATCTCGGCAAAAGACAACTTTTCCCATTTTTTTTATACAAAGTTGGCATTTGACCGAGATATTTATCTCACCCAGCATGGGTATATGTAAAATGACACCCCAAAACACATTCCCCAACTTCTCCTGAGTACGGCGATACCACATGTGTGACACTTTTTTGCAGCCTAGATGCGCAAAGGTGCCCAAATTTCTTTTAGGAGGGCATTTTTAGACATTTGGATCCCAGACTTCTTCTCACGCTTTAGGGCCCCTAAAAAGCCAGGGCAGTATAAATACCCCACATGTGACCCCATTTTGGAAAGAAGACACCCCAAGGTATTCAATGAGGGGCCTGGCGAGTTCATAGAATTTTTTTTTGGGCATAAGTTAGCGCAAGTTGATTTATTTTTAATTTTTATTTTTTCTCACAAAGTCTCACTTTCCGCTAACTTGGGACAAAAATTTCAATCTTTCATGGACTCAATATGCCCCTCAGCAAATACCTTGGGGTGTCTTCTTTCCAAAATGGGGTCATTTGTGAGGTGTTTGTACTGCCCTGGCATTTGAGGGTCTCCGCAATCATTACATGTATGGCCAGCATTAGGAGTTTCTGCTATTCTCCTTATATTGCGCATACAGGTAATGAGATTTTCTTTTTTTCCATTCAGCCTTTGGGCTGAAAGAAAAAAATGAATGGCACAGATTTCTTCATTCGCATCGATCAATGTGGATGAAAAAATCTCTGCCAAAATAAAAAACGAGGGGAAAGGCGTCTGCCAGGACATAGGAGCTCCGCCCAACATCCATACCCACTTAGCTCGCATGCCCTGGCAAACCAGATTTCTCCATTCACATCAATCGATGTGGATGAATAAATCATTGCCGGGATTTTTTATTTTATTTTATATATATACAAAGTGTTTGCCAAAGCATATGAACACCACCACCTCCTCAGCTCATATGCCTCGGCAAACGTATCTTTTACTGCAGAGGAGAAATCTCGTCTTGCAGCGCCGCATACACTGACTTGTGTGTAATCTGACAGCAGCGCAATGCTTCTGTCAGAATGCACATCAGTGCTGCAGCTAGTCGATCGGTTGGTCCACCTGGAAGGTAAAAAAAAAAAAAAAACAGGCCGCAACACAATAAATTTTATTAACTTTATAATAACTTTAGAACAGAACATATAAACTTTATTTAACTTTTGAAACTGAACGTTAACTTTTTTGCTTACTGGTGTTTTTTTTTTTTTTTTTTACCTTTATAGGACAAACCTCTCCTTCCCCATGGGACAATGTGCAAAGCGCAAATCGCCCAAAGATGTGGAGAAGTGCGTTATGCACTTTGTCCCAGGTGAAAGGAGAGGTTTGCAGCAGCTGTGTGTGAATGGGCCCTAATAGCCCTGTGTGCCTGTCCTCTGAGATGCAATCCCTATGCTAAGTGTACCTGTGTGTGGTACTTCCGGAAACACTCTCCAAAGCATAGGGCAGGGTGGTCAGGGCAGTCAGGACAGAAATAGCGGGTGTATCGCCTTATTCCACTCCTGCTACAGACACGACATCTTTTTCGGGTTGACGGTTGGGTTGAGGTACCAGGAACGACACTGGGGAAAAGTCGCTCGTGTATACGGCTAACTACACTGGTGGATGGGGCCACGGAACCTCCTGGATACAGGAGGTTCTCGATGATCTCTTCCTGAAATTTGAGGAAGGATCCTGTTCTCCCAGCCTTACTGTAGAGAACAAAACTATTATACAGAGCCAATTGAATTAAATATACAGACACCTTCTTATTCCAGCGTCTGGTGCGTCGGGAAACTAAATACGGAGACAACATCTGGTCATTGAAGTCCACCCCTCCCATGAGCAAATTATAGTCGTGGACACAGAGGGGCTTTTCAATGACTCTGGTTGCTCGCTCAATTTGGATTGTCGTGTCTACGTGAATGGAGGAGAGCATGTAAACGTCACGCTTGTCTCTCCATTTCACCGCGAGCAGTTCTTCGTTACACAAGGCACCCCTCTCCCCCCTTGCAAGACGGGTGGTAACGAGCCGTTGGGGGAAGCCCGCGCGACTAGTTCGCGCGGTGCCACAGCAGCCAATCTGTTTTAGAAACAAATGCCTGAAGAGGGCCACACTTGTGTAGAAATTGTCCACATAAAGATGGTACCACTTGCCAAATAAGGGTGACACCAAGTCCCAGACTGTCTTCCCACTGCTCCCCAGGTAGTCAGGGCAACCGACCGGCTCCAAAGTCTGATCTTTTCCCTCATAGATCCAAAATTTGTGGGTATAGCCTGTGGCCCTTTCACAGAGCTTATACAATTTGACCCCATACCGGGCACGCTTTCTTGGGATGTATTGTTTGAAGCCAAGGCGCCCGGTGAAATGTATTAGGGACTCGTCTACGCAGATGTTTTGCTCAGGGGTATACAAATCTGCAAATTTCTGGTTGAAGTGGTCTATGAGGGGCCGAATTTTGTGGAGCCGGTCAAAAGCCGGGTGGCCTCTGTGACAGGAGGTGGTGGTCACTAAAGTGCAGGAAACGCAGGATGGCCTCAAATCGTGCCCTGGACATGGCAGCAGAGAACATGGGCATGTGATGAATTGGGTTCGTGGACCAATATGACCGCAATTCATGCTTTTTGGTTAGACCCATGTTGAGGAGAAGGCCCAGAAAAAAAATTAATTCAGAAACTTGGACTGGTTTCCACCGGAAAGGCTGGGCATAAAAGCTTCCCGGGTTGGCGGATATAAATTGAGTGGCATACCGGTTTGTTTCTGCCACAACTAAGTCCAAGAGCTCCGCAGTCAAGAACAGCTCAAAAAATCCCAGGGCCGAACCGATCTGAGCTGTCTCAACCCGAACTCCAGACTGGGCGGTGAAAGGGGGAACTGTCATGGTCTTACCTTCTTACTGTTCTCCTTCGTTTGACATGTGCTGGCGGCCATCTTGGTTTCTGGGTTTCTTGTAGCCTCCCACACTGCGGCTTCTCCTTCCCACTGGGAGGAGCTGGATGCCTAGCTCATACAGGGAGTGCAGAATTATTAGGCAAGTTGTATTTTTGAGGATTAATTTTATTATTGAACAACAACCATGTTCTCAATGAACCCAAAAAACTCATTAATATCAAAGCTGAATATTTTTGGAAGTAGTTTTTAGTTTGTTTTTAGTTTTAGCTATTTTAGGGGGATATCTGTGTGTGCAGGTGACTATTACTGTACATAATTATTAGGCAACTTAACAAAAAACAAATATATACCCATTTCAATTATTTATTTTTACCAGTGAAACCAATATAACATCTCAACATTCACAAATATACATTTCTGACATTCAAAAACAAAACAAAAACAAATCAGTGACCAATATAGCCACCTTTCTTTGCAAGGACACTCAAAAGCCTGCCATCCATGGATTCTGTCAGTGTTTTGATCTGTTCACCATCAACATTGCGTGCAGCAGCAACCACAGCGTCCCAGACACTGTTCAGAGAGGTGGACTGTTTTCCCTCCTTGTAAATCTCACATTTGATGATGGACCACAGGTTCTCAATGGGGTTCAGATCAGGTGAACAAGGAGGCCATGTCATTAGATTTTCTTCTTTTATACCCTTTCTTGCCAGCCACATTGTGGAGTACTTGGACGCGTGTGATGGAGCATTGTCCTGCATGAAAATCATATTTTTCTTACCTTGCAGACTTCTTCCTGTACCACTGCTTGAAGAAGGTGTCTTCCAGAAACTGGCAGTAGGACTTGGAGTTGAGCTTGACTCCATCCTCAACCCAAAAAGGCCCCACAAGCTCATCTTTGATGATACCAGCCCAAACCAGTACTCCACCTCCACCTTGCTGGCGTCTGAGTCGGACTGGAGCTCTCTGCCCTTTACCAATCCAGCCATCTGGCCCATCAAGACTCACTCTCATTTCATCAGTCCATAAAACCTTAGAAAAATCAGTCTTGAGATATTTCTTGGCCCAGTCTTGACGTTTCAGCTTGTGTGTCTTGTTCAGTGGTGGTCGTCTTTCAGCCTTTCTCACCTTGGCCATGTCTCTGAGTATTGCACACCTTGTGCTTTTGGGCACTCCAGTGATGTTGCAGCTCTGAAATATGGCCAAACTGGTGGCAAGTGGCATCTTGGCAGCTGCACGCTTGACTTTTCTCAGTTCATGGGCAGTTATTTTGCGCCTTGGTTTTTCCACACGCTTCTTGTGACCCTGTTGACTATTTTGAATGAAACGCTTGATTGTTCGATGATCACGCTTCAGAAGCTTTGCAATTTTAAGAGTGCTGCATCCCTCTGCAAGATATCTCACTATTTTTGACTTTTCTGAGCCTGTCAAGTCCTTCTTTTGACCCATTTTGCCAAAGGAAAGGAAGTTGCCTAATAATTATGCACACCTGATATAGGGTGTTGATGTCATTAGACCACACCCCTTCTCATTACAGAGATGCACATCACCTAATATGCTTAATTGGTAGTAGGCTTTCGAGCCTATACAGCTTGGAGTAAGACAACATGTATAAAGAGGATGATGTGGTCAAAATACTCATTTGCCTAATAATTCTGCACGTAGTGTATATATAGGAGGTCTGTGGCTTCAGTTCCTTGCTTGGTCCTCCTGTGTTCACATGCTTCTAAGACTGCTGCTGCTTCTGGTTCCTGATCCTGGCCTCGTCTGACTACCCCGTTGGTTCCTGATCCTGGCTTCGTCTGACTACCCTGCTGGTTCCTGATCCAGGCTTCGTCTGACTACCCTTCTGGTTCCTGACCTCTGTCTACGCAAGACCCTGCTTCGGTTTAGCCATCCGTTTGGACTTTTGCTTACAGCTTGATTTTCAATAAAGCCTTCTTATTTCCACTTATCTCTTGTTGTACGTCTGGTTCATGGTTCCATGACATTAGGACCAAGCCATGAATTCTGACGGTACAGGGCCATCCTCGCTACCTACGCTGGTTGCCAGACTTGATCAGCAGGATCACCTGTTGGGTCGGTTCGCTGTGGCATTGCAAACCCTGCTTGAACGCACGGCTCATTTCGCTTCCGTTGCCGATGGGTCGGTTGTCGCTCCTGGGCCCGCTCCTACTGCCGCTCCGGTTGTTGCGCCAGAGTCTACCCCGACACCTGTTGCTGCGCCTGCGGTGTCTCGGGGTATGACCAGTTCTGCCCCCCTTCCACAGCGCTTTGGGGGAGAGCCAACTCAGTGCCGAGGTTTCCTTAACCAGGTGGGCATTTATTTCGAGTTGCTGCCACATGCCTTTCCTACTGAGAGATCAAAGGTGGGCTTCTTGATCTCGCTGCTCTCGGACAAGGCCTTGGCCTGGGCCAGCCCTTTATGGGAGAACAACAATCCGGTGGTTGCCGAGTTTTCCGGTTTTGTTGCTTCTCTTCGGAAGGTATTCGATGTGCCGGCTCGTGCTGCCTCTGCTGCGAAGCTCCTTATGTCCATCAGACAGGGTTCACGATCCGTAGCTGAATACGCCATTGAGTTTCGTACCCTGGCAGCAGAGGTGGGCTGGAATAATGAGGCTCTGGTCGCTGCTTTCTCTCATGGTCTCTCGGATGCCTTGAAGGATGAGGTTGCAGCTAAGGACCTACCAGTGGAGCTCGAGTCTCTTATTTCTTTCCTGATTTTGATTGACACCAGACTCAGGGAGAGACCTTCCTTTAAGGAGAGCCTGCGGAGGTCTTCTAACAGATTGGCGCCAACGTTTGCTAACCCACCCGTGCCTCCCTCTCCTCCCACGCCTCCTGGGGATGACTTGTCTGGGGGTGAACCCATGCAGCTGGGGTTTGCTCGCCTGTCCGAGGGGGAGAGGGTACTCCGGAGACGCGAGGGCCGATGCATGTACTGTGGTCTCGGTGGGCATTTTCGGTTGGCATGTCCGAACCGTCCGGGAAACGCTCGCACCTGAGATCCTGTCGGGGGCAGATCTTGGGTGGAGTCTCCTCCTCCCCGGTTTCCCGTGTTGACAAACCACTGATCACTGTTGTCCTCTCCTGGGTCGGGGGCTCGGTGACGACCCAGGCGTTGGTGGACTCTGGTGCTGGTGGTTTGTTCATTGATAGTGTGTTCGCTGCCGCCAATTCCATTCCTCTGCAGCCTCGAGGTTCCCCACTGGCTCTTGAGGCGATAGACGGCAGACCCCTTCTGCCGCCACACGTGACTCATGAGACCCTTCCAGTGGGGATAGCCATTGGTGCCGTTCACAGAGAGTCGGTCTGTCTCCAGGTGATTTCGTCTCCACACTACTCGGTGGTCTTGGGGTACCCCTGGCTCCAGAAGCATAATCCGACTTTCGATTGGAGATCGGCCGAGATCCTCTCGTGGTCACCGCAGTGTGGGGCTAGTTGCATCCATGGGCCTGTCAAGTTGCTGTGTACTTCCTCGGACTCTCTGTTGCCTCCTGAATACGAAGAGTACCGGGATGTATTTGATAAGGTGCGCGCGGTTGCCCTACCTCCGCACCGCCCATACGATTGTGCCATAGAGTTACAATCTGGTGCCGTTCCTCCTCGTGGCAAAGTCTATCCACTGTCGGTAGCGGAGAATGAGGCCATGGAGGAGTACGTGAGGGAGGCGCTTTCACGCGGACACATTCGCAAATCCTCGTCACCGGCAGGGGCTGGATTTTTCTTTGTGAAAAAGAAGGGCGGTGAGTTGAGGCCTTGCATCGATTACAGGGGTCTCAATCGCATCACGATCAAGAACGCTTACCCGATACCCTTGATTTCCGAGCTGTTCGATCGCCTCAAAGGGGCCACGGTCTTTACCAAACTCGACCTGAGGGCGGCATATAACCTGGTAAGGATCAAGGCGGGCGATGAGTGGAAGACCGTGTTTAACACCAGGACCGGTCATTATGAATCCTTGGTTATGCCCTTTGGGTTGTGCAATGCGCCCGCAGTCTTCCAGGAATTCATCAACGATGTTTTCCGTGACCTGTTGCAGCAGTGTGTGGTGGTCTATTTGGATGACATCTTGGTATATTCTGAATCCATGGAGGCCCACATTATGGATGTCAGACGAGTGTTGCAACGGTTACGAGAGAACAGGCTGTTCGGTAAGCTTGAGAAATGCGAATTTCACCGATCCCAGGTAACCTTCTTAGGTTACATCATTTCCGCTGAGGGGTTCTCCATGGATCCTGAGAAGGTTTCGGCTGTCTTACAGTGGCCCCAGCCCAGTGGTCTCCGTGCCCTGCAGCGCTTTTTGGGCTTCGCCAATTATTATCGGAAGTTTATCAGGGACTTTTCCATGCTAGCCAAGCCTCTCACGGATCTGACCAGGAAGGGCAGTAATTTCCAGGTCTGGCCGCTCGAGGCCATCCGAGCTTTTGAGGCTCTAAAGTCCGCCTTTGTGTCGGCTCCGATTCTGTCACATCCCAACCCTGGGTTGCCCTTTGTCCTCGAGGTGGACGCGTCTGAGACGGGAGTAGGCGCCCTTCTGTCTCAGCGTAGAACACCAGAGGGTCCTCTGCTTCCTTGTGGGTTTTACTCCCGGAAACTGTCTTCCGCGGAGTGCAACTATCAGATTGGTGACAGGGAGTTATTGGCCATCGTGCAGGCCCTTAAAGAATGGAGGCACTTGCTCGAGGGTTCGGTGGTTCCGGTTCTCATCCTGACGGACCACAAGAATCTGACCTACCTTTCTGAGGCCAAGAGATTGACACCACGTCAGGCCAGATGGGCTCTGTTCTTGTCACGTTTTAATTACGTGGTCTCCTACCTACCCGGTTCCAAGAACATCAGAGCGGATGCCTTATCACGGCAGTACTCCGAGCTGTCCGGGGAGGAGTCGATTCCGACTTCGGTCATACCTCCGAATCAGATCCTTGCCGCCATTCGCACCAGCCTGACCTCTCCCCAGGCTGCGGGGCATCCTGGAAAGAATCAGCTGTCCTGGGCTGTTTCACGTCTGTTCTGGTGGCCTTCTCTACGTTCCGACATCGCCGCATATGTAGCGGCATGCTCCGTTTGTGCCCAGAGTAAGTCCCCTCGGCACCTTCCGTTGGGCCTTTTGCAACCCATAGCCACCGGGGAGCGCCCATGGTCACACCTGGGGATGGATTTCATTGTGGACCTCCCTGCATCCCGAGGCCATACGGTCATTCTCATGATTGTGGATCGGTTTTCCAAAATGTGCCACTGTGTTCCTCTCAAGAAGTTACCCTCTGCACAAGAGTTGGCCACGATTTTCGCCAGGGAGGTCTTCCGGTTGCACGGTTTGCCCAAGGAGATTGTGTCGGATCGGGGGAGTCAGTTTGTGTCCAGGTTCTGGCGCGCCTTTTGCTCCCAGTTGGGGATTCATCTCTCTTTCTCCTCGGCCTACCACCCTCAGTCCAACGGGGCCGCAGAACGATCCAATCAGGCCTTGGAGCAATTCCTTCGTTGCTATGTCTCCGATCACCAAGACAATTGGGTTGACCTCCTGCCTTGGGCTGAGTTTGCCAGGAACACGGCGGTGAACTCTTCCTCTGGGACGTCTCCCTTCATGGCCAATTATGGGTTCCAACCTGCCGTGTTACCGGAGGTATTCTCTCCCCAGGATATTCCGGCTGTGGAGGATCACCTTTCCGTCCTACGTGCTTCTTGGGTACAGATCCAGAGGTCCCTTGAGGTCTCTGCGCAGTGCCAGAGACTCCAGGCTGATCGCAGATGAGCGCCCGCTCCTTCCTACCAGGTCGGAGACCGTGTATGGTTGTCCACCCGCAACCTCAACCTTCGAGTGCCCACTCCCAAGCTGGCGCCTCGCTTTGTTGGTCCCTTCCGAGTGCTTCGCAGGGTAAACCCGGTAGCCTATGCCCTTGCGCTTCCTCCTGGCATGCGGATCTCCAACGTGTTTCATGTCTCCCTGTTGAAGCCATTGGTGTGTAATCGTTTCACTTCCTCGGTTCCTCGGCCCCGTCCGGTCCAAGTGGGCAATCGTGAGGAATATGAGGTGAGCAATATCCTGGACTCACGCCTGGTCCGCGGTCGGTTGCAGTTTTTGGTCCATTGGCGTGGTTATGGTCCAGAGGAGCGTTCCTGGGTTCCCTCCGCAGATGTCCATGCTCCTGCCTTGCTCCGAGCCTTCCACGCACGCTTCCCTCAGAAACCGTTCCTTACTCCGCGGAGGAGGGGCCCTTGAGGGGGAGGTACTGTCATGGTCTTACCTTCTTACTGTTCTCCTTCGTTTGACATGTGCTGGCGGCCATCTTGGTTTCTGGGTTTCTTGTAGCCTCCCACCCTGCGGCTTCTCCTTCCCACTGGGAGGAGCTGCATGCCTAGCTCATATATATAGGAGGTCTGTGGCTTCAGTTCCTTGCTTGGTCCTCCTGTGTTCACATGCTTCTAAGACTGCTGCTGCTTCTGGTTCCTGATCCTGGCCTCGTCTGACTACCCCGTTGGTTCCTGATCCTGGCTTCGTCTGACTACCCTGCTGGTTCCTGATCCAGGCTTCGTCTGACTACCCTTCTGGTTCCTGACCTCTGTCTACGCAAGACCCTGCTTCGGTTTAGCCATCCGTTTGGACTTTTGCTTACAGCTTGATTTTCAATAAAGCCTTCTTATTTCCACTTATCTCTTGTTGTACGTCTGGTTCATGGTTCCATGACAGGAACTAATGGTGCGGCTGAAGTTGGGGTCTGCCAATCAGGATTTGCCAGCACCTCAGGGATTCTAGGCGGTCTACGGCTGGCTGTGCGGTGGCTGCGACGGGGTAACTACTGCACGTGCCACCGTACTAGCTTCAACTGCCCTTCTGGTGCTCGCCACTTCACCATGTTGTACGGCAGTGCTGGTACTAGGTCCAGGGAGGGCTGCGCTGCTGGTGTATGCCTCACCACGTAATCCGACAGCGCCAGCCCCACTCTGCTGCCCTTGAAGTGGATCCTGCGCAACCTGTGGTCTAGCAACACGGGGCCGGGTACGCCTGGTGGTATCAGGGACCTCAACCTCCTCGTCGGAACTTTGTGTCAGACTGCCACTGCTTTCTACAGGTTCATATTCTGACCCGCTAGATTCGTCAGATGAGGGTTCCTATTCCTCATCCGACTGGGTCAGAAGCCTGTAGGCCTCTTCAGAAGAATACCCCCTGTTTGACATTTGGGCTACTAAATTTAGGGGTAGTCCCTGAGACTACCCAAGAAAAAAAGCAAGCCTGTCTTACAAATGGGAGGCTAGCGAAGTACC
The DNA here is from genome assembly GCF_014858855.1 of Bufo gargarizans. Taxonomy (NCBI): domain Eukaryota; kingdom Metazoa; phylum Chordata; class Amphibia; order Anura; family Bufonidae; genus Bufo; species Bufo gargarizans. The sequence continues at coordinate 235,141,247 of NC_058080.1, forward strand.
GGAGGCCGCTGCGGTTGATAAAAAATATCAAAACTGATTTTTTTTATCGCCGCAGCGCTTGTAAAGTGATTGTGCAGTGATCAAAAAAAAAAACTTTTGGGTCACTGCGGCAGGGCGGGCGTGGGTGAACGCACGTGTGGGCGACCGATCAGGCCTGATCGGGCAAACACTGCGTTTTGGGTGAAGGGCGAACTAAGGTGACACTAATACTATTATAGATCTGACTGTGATCAGTTTTGATCACTTCGATACGCTAATCAGCGAATAAGTGACTGTGGTGCGGTGGGCTGGGCGCCAAACGATCGCTAAACTACCTAACCAAGGGGCCTAAACTATCCCTAAAACCTAACAGTCAATACCAGTGAAAAAAAAAAGTGACAGTTTACACTGATCACTTTTTTCACTTTCACTAGTGATTGACATGGGCAAGAAGGGGTGATCAAAGGGTTAATTGGGGTGATCTGGGGCTAAGTGTAGTGTTTGGTGCTACTCACTGTGATGCCTGCTCCTCTGCTGAGACCAACCGACGAAAAGGACCAGCAGAGGAGCAGGGAAGCCATTTAACACATCATATTTACAAATTACAAAAGTTCTCTTAGTAGAAATAAGGAGGATCTATAAGTCATTTCTATAGAGTCCCCAGTAGTAATAAGAATGCCTAATGTCTCCTGGATTTAAAATGCCCCCACAGTGCCCCCAGTATTTATAATGCTCCCTACTGTTATAATGCTTGCCCTGAAGCCCTGTAGTTATATTCCTGTAGTTATATTCCTCCATTTACTGTCCTCTAAAATTATAATTCCTCAGCACCTCCACCATACAGTCCCATATAAATAACATTATTTCCCTTCTCCGCCATAGAGTCGCATGTAAATACCATCACACCATCTCTCCAGCCCCCTCCAATATACAGTCCCATGTAGATAACATCCCTTTCTATCTACAGTCCACTCTAAAATACAGTCCAATGTAAATAACATCACACCATCTCTCCTGTCCCCCTCAATATACAGTCCAATGTAAATAACATCACACCATCTCTCCTGTCCCCCTCAATATACAGTCCCACGTAAATAACATTAACCCCTCCCCAGCCACCTTCAATATTCAGTCCCATGTAAATAACATCACTTCCTATCCCAGTCACTTTTAACATGCAGTCCCTTGGAAATAAAATCACCCACTCCCCAGACACCTCCAACATGCAGTCCCATGTAAATCACATTACCCCTGAACATTCAGTCCCATGTAAATAATATCACTCCCTCCCACAGCCGCCTTCAACATATAGTCCTATGCAAATAACATCACCCTGCCCCAGCCACCTCCAACATGCATTCCCATGTAAATAACATCACTCCCTCAACTTTTAGTCCCATGTAAATAACATCATTCCACCCCACTGTCCTATGTAAATAACTTCCCTCCCTTCAGCCCTAACATACAGTCCCAGTTAAATAACTACAACTCCCAACATTGCTCTGCCTCTCCCTTCACTTACCTTTCCTCATGTAGCAGACCTCACCACAGCTTCTTCCCAGGACTTCTCTGAGTCTTCACTGCTGAGCCGTCCTCTCCTGCACTGGTCACATGACGGTGACATCATCGCAGGTCCTTTTCAGCTACTGCACTTAACACTGATCACATGACCTACAGCTCTTGCAGGGCATTAGATTCAATTGTATTGACGGCCTGAGAATGGCAATACAGTTGTATCTAGCAGGCAGGCAGTACATTCGGGGCCTGGGACAAAACATCAGGGGCCCAGGCCCTGAATGTTTTAACATAGCAATGCCCCTGCATGTATAGCAGATGTTGTAAGGAGTTAAGAGAAATATGGTGTTTGCGTGTATTGATATGTCCCTTTAAGATGCTAGTGTTTAGTATGTACAGTGGAAGTGTCCATCAACTGCTACTACTATTATATGGTAATATAATGACATGGGAGTAGCTCTCTCTGTGCCCAGTCTAAGGCCCCAGGCACTATGGTAGATGGGGAATGAAAATGGTGTAAGTCTGCTGTGTTGGTGACATCAATGGAGTAATTAATCTTTCAAAAGGGGGTTCCCTTCCCACCAATGGGTGAGTGTATAGGTCATTGAAGAAGTCATAATACCTGACTGAAGTGTGTTGAAGAGAGCATTCCTGCATGGTTCAGAAAACAGATGGACAGCGTCTCCCTGCATGACACGGCAGTGGGCATATAGGGAGTTTCCCTGCAACTAAGTAGGTAGCCAGATCCAAGCAAAGAAATACCACAGCAGAATGAAGATAGGTGGAGATGTTAGGGAGTCTCCCCACCAAGTTGGACAGTGGGTGGTGAGTAGCCTTCCCTCAGATACAGAAATTAGACAGTTAGTGAACAATGACGTTGCTATATATATATATATATATATATATAAAATAAATACAGGCGCACACCTTAGTATGTGGGATATATATATATATATATATATATATATTAGACATAAATTAAAGTAAATGGCAATTGCTAAAGACAATTTTAATATTGTTATTCTACCAATTTCAACAAGTAATGTACATAAACTTGTATAACTTGTAATGTATAATAATTTGTATAAATTATAATGTACAATATCTTGTATTTTATAATTATCTACACTGTGACTTACAGTGAATTTAGAAAGTCCCCAGACCCTTTCACTTTTTCCCAGTACTAAAATTAAAAAAATCAGCTTTTCCTCCATCAATCTGATCTAAATACCCCATGACAAAGTGAAAACAAAATTAGAAATGTTTGCAAATTTATTAAAAAGGAAAAACTAAAATTTCATGGACACAATTATTTAGAGTTTTGGACCCTTTGCTATAAGTGCACATAAAATGCATACCATATGTTTTGCTCCATAAGACATTGGACCATAAGACGCACCCAGGTTTTAAAACAAGAAAAAATCATCAAACCTCAGATCAGACCCCTAATCTTCATTAGATCTCAGATCAAACCCCCAGTCTTCATCAGACCACAAATCAGACCTCCAAAATGTATCAGACCTCAGGTCAGCCCCCTCAATCTTCATCAGATTTCAGATAAGACTCCCAAACTTCATCAGACTTCAGATCAGACTCCCAAACTTCATCAGACCTCAGATCAGACTCCCAAACTTCATCAGACCTCAGATCAGACTCCCAATCTTCATCAGACCTCAGATCAGACCCCCGTTCTTCATCAGACCTCAGATCAGACCCCTAATGTTCATCAGACCTCAGATCAGACCTCAATGTTCATCGAACCTCAGATCAGACCCCCCATTTTCATCAGACCTCAGATGAGACCCTTAATCTTCATCTGACTTCAGATCAGACATAAAAAAAACTAAACTCAACACTCCTGCTTCGGACTACGCCACCACTTGGACGATTCAACATGCTCTTCCAGCAGTTTACACAGAAAACAGCGCAGCGCCCAGAGAAAAAAACCATGGAGGGGTGAGTAAAGCCAGCACTGAGAGTACTATATTCACCACTCCCCAGTCCTACTGTAGTAATGATTTCATTATGGAAGCGCTCATTAGTAAAAATTAGATGTTAAAATCTTGGCCCTAGTCATTACTCTATTCGCCGTTTAAGACGCACTGCCATTTCCCCCCACTTGTATAATACAGTAGTTAAACCATAAATTACATTTTTGATCAATGTATGGCTAGAAAATGCACGTGAAACCAATTTGCAGTAAAATACAGTCGTAGCAGTGAAGAACTGCACAAATATTAATATAAAATGAATACAAATAAGTCACAGGGGCCTGATGGGATACACCCAAAGCTATTAAAATAGCTTTGCGGTGAACTAGCAAAACCATTACCAGATTTATTTAACCAATCACTGGTAACAGGAGTTGTCTTAGAAGATTGGAAATTAGCAAATGTTGTGCCCATTCACAGGAAAGGTAGTAGGGAGAAATCAGGCAACTATAGGCCAGTAAGCCTGACATCAATAGTGGGGAAATTAATAGAAACCATACTTAAGGAGAGGATTGTAGAACATCTAAAATCCCATGGATTGAAAGATAAAAAAAACAGCATGGATTTACTTCAGGGAGATCATGTCAAACCAATCTTATAGATTTTTTTTATTGGGTGACTAAAATAATAGATGGCGGAGGTGCTGTCACCGCCAGCTCTCTGAGAAGGTCTGGCAGACGTTCTTCTGTACTTCTTGCATGATGTTCTTTGTTTTGGTTTCACTTTGTCATTTCCTTTCCTTCTCCCAGCTGTCACCTATTCACACTAATTGCCTCCAGTGTCGGACTGGGGTACCTAGGGCCCACCAGTAAAATTTATTTTGGGGGCCCATCCTACAGATACATTCAAATATTATAAATAATCTAACAAGTTTGTTATATGACCATAGGCTGGTTGAGGTGCTGTACATTGAATATATGTATGTAGTGCAGTAAGTTTAATGTGTTATGTGCCACTTGTGCAGGGGGTGGGAGACTAGAGACCCACCATGCTCAGGGGCCCACCGGGGGTTTCCCCTGTACCCCTGTGGGCCAGTCCGAGCCTGATTGCCTCCCTTTATATTCCCTCCCATACTGCCTCACTTTGCGGTTTATACTACTTCCTGGATTGAAGTGATCACTGTTGGAGACTTCTGTTACTGCTTGTTCAGATAAGTCCTTTCTTGTATTGTGTTTCTTTGCTGACTTGATTCTAGGTTACCCTGACTCCCTCCGTATTAAGTGCAGGGAGTCGGTGGTCGTGTCCCCTCACTATTATAGGGTTTTCAGGTGTCACACAGTCTAGGTACGAGGGCATGCAATTGTCTACCTCTGAGACCCTTGTATGTGCTTAGCAGTCAGGGTGAGTCTGGATGTTTATCCATAACTTCCAGCTATCTGCAATATCATCCGTGACAGGTGCAGTAGACATCGCTTATCTAGACTTTAGTAAGGCTTTTAATACTGTCTCACATAGAAGGCTTATCAATAAATTGCAGTCTTTGTGCTTGGACTCCCATATTGTTGAATGGATTAGGCAATGGCTGAGGGACAGACAACAGAGGGTTGTAGTCAATGGAGTATATTCAGACTAGGGATCGACCGATATAGATTTTTTAGGGCCGATACCGATAATTTGTGAACTTTCAGGCCGATAGCAGATAATTTATACCGATATTCTGGGAATTTTCATTTTTGAAAAAAAAAAAATCCTACACAAATCTGCTGAAAATTAATGTTTATTGTTAATGTGTAGTTGTTGTTTTTTGTAAATCTTTCTTTTTCATTTATACTTAATATTTTGGTGTTTTATTTCTATTTTGCTAACTTTTTTACAAACTTTTAGCCCCCTTAGGGACTAGAACCCTTGTCCTATTCACCCTGATAGATCTCTAGGAGCTCACACTGTCCCTGCTGGTCTGTGCTTTGTGCACACAGCAGCATGGAGATTACCATGGCATCCAGGGCTTCAATAGCGTCCTGGCTGCCATGGTAACCGATCAGAGCCCCAAGATTACACTGCTGGGGCTCCGATCGGAGGAGCAGGGGAGAGGGGATCCTGTGGGGGGTGCGCACTGCGCCACCAATGTTTTTGATACTGGGGTGGGGGGTGCACTGCGCCACCAATGATTAATACTGAGGGGGGCGCACTGCGCCACCAATGTCTAATACTGGAGTTGGGGGGGGGGGGGACTGCACCACCAATGTCTAATACTGGGCTTGGGGGGGCGCACTGCGCCACCAATGAAGATAAATCTCTCATTTATTCATATACAGGAGGCTGGAGCTGGCTGCAGAATCACATAGCCGGCTCCCGACCTCTATGAGCAGTAGCGATCCGCGGCACCTGAGGGGTTAACTACAGCAGATTGCAGCTATTGCTCATAGAGGTCGGGAGCCGGCTATGTGATTCTGCAGCCAGCTCCCGCCTCCTGTTCAATTTGAAATTAGAATGAATGAGAGATTTCTCTTCATTGGTGGCGCAGTGGCCACAGCCTCCCTCCTTTTCTTGTCCCCTGTCCTTTCATTGGCGGCTGCACAGGGGGAGGAGACACTGCTTCCTTCTCCCCTGTGCTGCTAAGAGGAACACGGAGAGCGCTGACAGCAGCGCGATCTGTGTTCCCCATACTCTATCGGAATATCGGCAAAATAGATGCCGATACCGATAGCGGTCAAAATCCTGAATATCGGCCGATAATATCGGTAAAGCCGATAATCGGTCGATCCCTAATTCAGACCATGGTCTTGTTACCAGTGGGGTACCTCAGGGATCTGTTCTGGGACCCATATTGTTTAATATCTTTATCAGCGAAATTGCAGAAGGTCTCAATGGTAAGGTGTGTCTTTTTGCTAATGACACAAAGATTTGTAACAGGGTTGATGTTCCTGGAGGGATACACCAAATGGAAAAGGACTTAGGAAAACTAGAGGAATGGTCCCAAATCTGACAACTAAAATTTAATGTTGATAAGTGCAAGATAATGCACCTGGGACGTAAAAACCCAAGAGCAGAATATAAAATCAGTGATACAGTCCTAACCTCGGTATCTGAGGAAAGAGATTTAGGGATCATTATTTTAGAAGACTTAAAGGTAGGCAGACAATGTCATAGAGCAGCAGGAAATGCTAGCAGAATGCTTGGGTGTATAGGGAGAGGCATTACTAGTAGAAAGAGGGAGGTGCTCATGCTGCTCTACAGAGCACTAGTGAGACCTCATTTGGAGTATTGTGCTCAGTACTGGAGACCATATCTCCAGAAGGATATTGATACTTTGGAGAGAGTTCAGAGAAGAGCTACTAAACTTGTACCTGGATTGCAGGATAAAACTTACCAGGAAAGATTAAAGGACCTTAACATGTATAGCTTGGAAGAAAGACGAGACAGAGGGGATATGATAGAAACTTTTAAATACATAAAGGGAATCAACAAGGTAAAAGATGAGAGAATATTTAAAAGAAGAAAAACTGCTACAAGAGGACATAGTTTTAAATTAGAGGGGCAAAGGTTTAAAAGTAATATCAGGAAGTATTACTTTACTGAGAGAGTAGTGGATGCATGGAATAGCCTTCCTGCAGAAGTGGTAGCTGCAAATACAGTGAAGGAGTTTAAGCATGCATGGGATAGGCATAAGGCCATCCTTCATATAAGATAAGGCCAGGGGCTAGCCATAGTATTTAGTATATTGGGCAGACTAGATGGGCCAAATGGTTCTTACCTACCGACACATTCTATATTTCTATGTTTCTATGTAACATACCGCTCCTGCAGAACCAAATACCAAAGTGTAGCACAATCTACTATCCAAGCAAAATTTCTGCTGGGACAGAATTTTGTGCTACAGTGTGGCATTTGGTTCTGCTGGGGCAGTATTTTATGCTCACTGTGGTATTTAGTTCTATTGGGACAGTATGGTGTGCTGCATTGTGGTATTTGGCTCTGTTGGGGTAGTATATTGTGCTCCATTGTGGTATTTGGCTCTGTTGGGGTAGTATATTGTGCTCCGTTGTGGTATTTGGCTCTGTTGGGGCAGTATATTGTGCTCCATTGTGGTATTTGGCTCTGTTGGGGCAGTATATTGTGCTGCACTGTGGTATTTGGCTCTGTTGGGGTAGTATATTGTGCTCCATTGTGGTATTTGGCTCTGTTGGGGCAGTATATTGTGCTCCATTGTGGTATTTGGCTCTGTCGGGGCAGTATATTGTGCTGCACTGTGGTATTTGGCTCTGTTGGGGTAGTATATTGTGCTCCATTGTGGTATTTGGCTCTGTTGGGGCAGTATATTGTGCTGCACTGTGGTATTTGGCTCTGTTGGGGCAGTATATTGTGCTGCACTGTGGTATTTGGCTCTGTTGGGGCAGTATATTGTGCTGCACTGTGGTATTTGGCTCTGTTGGGGTAGTATATTGTGCTCCATTGTGGTATTTGGCTCTGTTGGGGCAGTATATTGTGCTCCATTGTGGTATTTGGCTCTGTTGGGGCAGTATATTGTGCTGCATTGTGGTATTTGGCTCTGTTGGGGCAGTATATTGTGCTGCACTGTGGTATTTGGCTCTGTTGGGGCAGTATATTGTGCTGCACTGTGGTATTTGGCTCTGTTGGGGCAGTATATTGTGCTGCACTGTGGTATTTGGCTCTGTTGGGGTAGTATATTGTGCTCCATTGTGGTATTTGGTTCTGTTGGGGTAGTATATTGTGCTCCATTGTGGTATTTGGCTCTGTTGGGGTAGTATATTGTGCTCCATTGTGGTATTTGGCTCTGTTGGGGCAGTATATTGTGCTCCATTGTGGTATTTGGCTCTGTTGGGGCAGTATATTGTGCTGCATTGTGGTATTTGGCTCTGTTGGGGCAGTATATTGTGCTGCACTGTGGTATTTGGCTCTGTTGGGGCAGTATATTGTGCTGCACTGTGGTATTTGGCTCTGTTGGGGCAGTATATTGTGCTGCACTGTGGTATTTGGCTCTGTTGGGGTAGTATATTGTGCTCCATTGTGGTATTTGGTTCTGTTGGGGTAGTATATTGTGCTCCATTGTGGTATTTGGCTCTGTTGGGGCAGTATATTGTGCTGCATTGTGGTATTTGGCTCTGTTGGGGTAGTATATTGTGCTCCATTGTGGTATTTGGCTCTGTTGGGGCAGTATATTGTGCTGCATTTTATCTGGTTCTGTTTCAGAACCAAATACTACACTGTAGCAGAACAAAATACCACAATGCAGGAAAATATACTGCCTTAGGAGCACCAAATACCTCCCCAGAAGCTGTTCCTCTGTAGTGGCCAGATAAGCAGGGGAGATCGAGGCCACATCAGCAGCTAGTCCTACAGTTAGTCCAACAGCCAGTTGTCTGGTCATGCAGGAGAGTATAGTACTACATACCTCTTACATCCAGTCATGTCTATTCTCATATAGACGGTATCTTTTCTTATCTTTTCTCTATTAGGTGCAAATTACCATAACTTATTTTATTGTTGTCTCCTCTGATATAGACATTCTCCATTCTGCCCAGCCCACCATGAATTCTTTTAGCCACCTCTGCAGTGTTTGCCACACAGACATCTAAGCCTTCTTTGAAATATGTATTAAAGCTCTTCAGCGGGCTGTTCCAGCAAAGAACAGACTGCCAGTGCTCTCTGGATTCGGCATAGCCAGATATTACGGCATGCCGCTGTCCCCATTAACTATAATAGGATCCAGCGGAGATCCACCCAGCAAATATGCCAGAATTCAGTCTGACAAAAACCATTGCATGCAACTAGCCTTAGATTCCTCACTTTACCATGCTCCTCCCTACCTTCACCACAAACTCCCCAGCCTTGTGTCCCAACAGTGTCATCCTGCTGCCACCCGCAACACTGGGTTCTCTGTGCTCCCCAATGCTTCCAAATACTTTACTGCAGACAAGATAGTGCACCCAGTAGTAATAATGCCCCCTAAAATGTCTCCAGTAATAATAATGCCCCAATAGTGCCCTAGTAATAATAATGGCCCATATAGTCACACCAGCAATTATAATGCCCCCTATAATGCCCCCAGTAATAACAATGTCCTGTAAAATGCCCCAATAATAATAATGCACCCTATATATCCCCCAGCATTAACAATACCCCTACACTGCCCTTAGTAATAATAATAATGCTCCAGTAATCATGTCCCTTATTGTGCCGTCAGTAATAATAATGTCCCCTTAAATGCCCCTATCAATTAAAATGCCCCTATGCCTCCAGAAATAACACCCCCTATTGTACTCCCAGTAATAATGCCCATATAGTACCGCCAGTAGTTATGATGTCCACTATAGTGCCTTCAGCAGTAATAACACCCACTAGTGTGACCCAGGTATTAAAAAAATGCCTCCAATAATACCCCCTATAGTATCCTAGTAATGCCCCCTATAGGGCAGGCAAGCAGTAATGACCCCAATAGTGCCCTCTTTGACAAATGCCCCCTATAGTGCCTAGTATACTGCCTTCTATAGTGCCTAACTAATAAATAAAAAAACATTCACCTGAGCCTGCTCCACGTCTCTTTCTCTGGTTCAAACAGCAGGCCTCTTCTGACCTGTGGCCTTGCATGGCTGCGTCAAGTTGCCTGAATCCTGACACAAACGGTCATGATTATGTTACTGTGCTGCATGGTAAGCAATTCAGCAATGTGCGAATAGCCATATTTTGTTAAAATTTATAACTGATCGCTTACTTGTGGTTACTAGTGATGAGCAGCATAGGCAATATTCGTATTTGCGATATATCCCGAATTTTTGGCCTAATATTCGCCATACAGTTGTGTTCAAAATAATAGCAGTGTGTTTAAAAAAGTAAAGCTCAAAATCCTTCTAATAGCTTTTATTTCCATACACACAAATGCATTGAGAACACTACACATTCTATTCCAAATCAAAACATAAAGAAAAATATATGAAATTTGTGTTGTTCCTCTAAAAATAAAAATTGAAGAAAAGTGAATATTAGACTGTTCAAAAAAAATAGCAGTGTTTGTATTCTTCTTTACAAACTCAAACATTTACTATATAAACTGAAAAATGTTTGAAGATTTTGCTTTCCTTTGAATCACTTAACTAATATTTAGTTGTATAACCAGTGTTTCTGAGAACTGCTGTACATCTGTGTTGCATGGAGTCAACCAACTTCTGACACCTGTGAACAGGTATTCCAGCCCAGGATGATTGGACTACATTCCACAGTTCTTCTCTATTTTCTGGTTTTGCCTCAGAAACTGCATCACCCCACAAGTTTTCTATTGGATTAAGATCTGGGGATTGGGCTGACCACTTCATAACGTCAATCTTGTTGGTCTGGAACCAAGATGTTGCACGTTTACTGGTGTGTTTGGGGTCGTTGTCTGGTTGGAACACCCATTTCAAGGGCATTTCCTTTTCAGCATAAGGCAGCATGACCTCTTCAAGTAGTCTGATGTAGTCAAACTGATCCATGATCCCTGATATGCGATAAATAGGCACAACACCGTAGTATCGGAAACTTCCCATATCATGATGCTTGCGCCACCATGCTTCACTGTCTTCAGTGTACTGTGGCTTGAATTCAGTGTTTGGGGATCGTCTGACAAAATGTCTCCGGCCACTAGACCTAAAAAGAGCAATCTTACTTTCATCAGTCCACAAAATGTCTCTTTAGGCCAGTCAATGTGCTCTGGCAAATTGTAACCTCTTCAGCTGTCTTTTTTTCAACAGTGGGACTTTGCGGGGGCTTCTTGCAGATAGCTTGGCTTCACATAGGCATCTTCTAATTGTAACAGTACTCACAGGTAACTTTAGACCTTCTTTGATCTTCCTGGAGCTGATTGTTGGCAGAGTCCTTGCCATTTTGGCTAGTCTTCTATCCATTTGAATGGTAGTTTTTCGCTTTCTTCCACGTCTTTCAGGTTTTGGTTGCCATTTTAAAGAATTTGCAATAATTTTAGCTGAGCAGCCTATCATTTCCTGCACTTCTTTATATGTTTTCCCCTCTCCAATCAACTTTTTAATCAAGGTACGCTGTTCTTCTGAACAATGTCTGGAACGACCCACTTTCCTCAGAATTTCAGAGAGAAATGCACTGTAACCAGCATGTACAACATTTGCTGCCTTCCTTTCTTAAATAAGGGCAATAATTGCCACCTGTTTTTCAAAGAATGAATTACCTTATTTATTAAACTCCACACTGCTTTTATTCTAAACATGCCCCTTTCAATAAGTGATTGAATTACAGAGAATCAGCAGCATGTATGTCATGATTGTTGGGTCTGTTGGATTTCTATTACTCTACTACACCTGCTAGTAAATTATTTGCCATGTAGAAATATCATTTCTACCAAATACAGAGATTGATCAGGTTTGTGATGTCTGACTGCTATTATTTTGAACACATCTGTATATTCATAAATTCTAGAATTCGTGATCTCCAGTCATTATTTTCTTGATTGCGAAAATCGGCAATCGGAAAATTCATGATACAAAAATTTGCTATATGAAAATTTGCTATATGAAAATTTGCGATCAATGCTACTCCTGAAGTCAAAGATATTGCAGCCTTCTCATTGGCCCACAAGCAAGAAGCAGTGAGGGATCATGGGTACTGATGAAAAAAAATCTAGAATATTCGCGATTACTCTCGAAGTCCCAATTATTCTCGAAGTGCCAATATTCGCAATAAAAATTTGCGATTAGAATATTCGCGATCAACACTAGTGGTTACTCAGCTGGAACTTTCTGTCACTAGGTGCTACTTAGCGTGAAAAGATTGAGAAACACTGCTGTAGCATATTCTTTTTTATTTATCATTTTGATTTTCCCTAAATAATTTACAGTTCTTCAGTAAGCATTCTACCAGATCAAAATCTTTTTGTGACATGGTATGACTTTCATGTGTATAAATAGAGAATAACCACACAATTTTTTCTTCCCACATAATAATTTCGTCACGTGCTAAGGGATTTAAATTATAGCTTTGATAAAATGGGGATTACCAAGTAATAACCTATCAAAAAAAGTAGACAAAGCAAGCAAAACTACTGTTATATGTTGAGCTGCAGTTTAATGGCCTTGAACTTCCATTTTCTATTAACTTTTGCCTAATTATAAATAGAGGAATAATTAAATAAGCAATAATAAATGCAAAACCTCTTTTGATCCCATTTAATAGGAGACTGCAAGACATTACACTGTAGTGCATGGCGCCGTGCCCATACATCTGCACCTGTCTATTGCCCTTGGATATTACCATAATGTAACTGTTTGGTAAGGTACAGTTTGTTCCTTTTTGTACATGCTAAAATTCTATGCAGCTTAAGCCCTTCATAATAATTTATGAATTTTCATTCTTGTGTTTTTGTTATTTCCTCCCTGCCTTCCAAGAAAAATCATTTTTTCTACTTTTATAATCACATATCTGTATGATGGTTTGTCTTTTGCAGGACAAGTTGTATTTTAATTTGCACCACATATGCTGTAATAAAAAATGGGAATAAAAAAGTCTTATACTGTGGGTCAGTACAATTACACTTGTCACAAGTGGTAGGGATGAGTGCAACTCTGAGCTCCGCCCACACCGCTATCCCTATCTACTTGCACGATCAGTCCTAACCGACTGTGCACAACTGGACGGCAGTCCCTAGCTTAAGTACGTGCAGGGGCTTACAAGGAGGGAACAAAGTGGAGAAAACAAGAGACAAAGACAGAATCGTAAAGGAGAAAAACAGGACAAAATGGAAGCCGAGGTCAAGTACCAGGAGGTCATGTCGGTACAGAGGGATAATGCAGAATCGAGGTCAAATACAAACTGAGGTCAGAAGCCAGGAGATCAGGTCAGTACAGAGGGATAACACGAGATCAGGAGTCAAAAACAATCCGAGGTCCAGTTCCACAAACACACATGCAGGAAATACGCTGGTGAGTATTAAGACCAATCACAGGCAACTTGTGGCCAGCAAGTTGCCTGTTAAATAGGCAAATGGTAATGTGACGTGGCCAGTGTCACATGACCCTGCCTCAGCCCCAGCCACTACTCTGAGCGCCGACTCATCACCGTCGGAACTCATTCCTGCCCCTGCTCGTTGCCTAGGGGATGGAAGACGCCGGCCGCGCTGAGGAGATCCTGTTCCTGCCACGCTGTGCTGTGACATGGCATTGCACAGCTTGAGGTAATAAAGCGCTCCTACGTTCTTGCGATATGCGCAGGTCACAGCACATCGTGCAGCACCTGCACATGAAGACCAGGGAGCAATGAGTACAGAGCCAGCACAGGGAGTCCTTTGTTCACCGTTCCCCTGTTCTGCTCTAGTAATGATCACTTCCATAATGGAAGCGGTCATTAGTATTTACCTCATAATGACGCACTGCCATTTCCCCCCACTTTTAGGGGGAAAAAGTATGTCTTATAGGGCAAAAAATACCGTAAATACCTTTGAAAAAAATATTTTTCTTTGCATCACCATGTTCCGGCACCAATAACTTTTTTAGATTTCTGTTTACAGAGCTGTACGAGTTCTCATATTTTGCATGTCGAGCTATAGTTTCTTTTGATACCATTTTGTTGTACATACAAAATTTTCATCACTTTTTATTCTATTTTTTTTAGGTGGCCAAGATGACAAGAAATGCAAATCGGCCATTTTTAATCCATTACAGCATTCACTTTACGTGATATTTTTATATTATAATAGTACTGACATTTTAAACGTGCCCATACCAATTATGTCTATTTTTATTATTGTTTACTTTTATATAAAACTAGCAGAAGGACCCAGGCTTCGCACGGGTACATTTCATTTAATGTTTCTGTGTGTCGTTAAAAGATATCGACAGTATCCCCAATAACAGTGACCTCCACAGTGCCCGCCCCTTTAACAATTAACTCCACAGTGCCTGCCCCTTTTACAGTGACCTCCACAGTGCCTGCCCCTTTTACAGTGACCTCCACAGTGCGCGCCCCTTTAACAATGACCTCCACAGTGCGCGCCCCTTTAACAATGACCTCCACAGTGCACGCCCCTTTAATAGTGACCTCCACAGTGAACGTCCCTTTAACAGTGACCTCCACAGTGGCCTTCCCCCTTAACATTTACCTCCACAGTGCCCGCCCCCTTAACAGTGACCTCCACAGTTCCCGCCCCTTTAACAGTGACCTCCACAGCAGTTGCCCCTTCAATAGTGGCCCCTGCCCCCTTAACAGTGGACTCCACAGTGCCCACCGCTTTAGCAGTGACCTCCACAACGGCCTACCCCTTTAATAGTGGCCCCTGCCCCATTAACAGTGTCCTCCACAGCACCCTGCCCCTTTAATAGTGGCCCCACCCCATTAACAGTGACCTCCACAGCGCCCTGCCCCTTTAAGGCTAGGGCCACTTGAACAGGTGATCCTTTGATCACTAAACCATAGACTGCAAAAGCATACTACAGTATTTCAGTCCATGAAATTTTTACTGGCTTCTATTATTAAGCCCCCCTGCAGGTAGAGCTTAACAGGCAGTTTCGCATGGCAGGCCTCAGTGGCTTCACCAGGCCTGAGGCTGCCATAGAAACTTATCAGAAAAGTTTTATTTCACTGCTGGAGCTCCAATTAGGTCTCCCTCTGTATAATTTCTCAGATGCAGTCGCCATTGACAGTTGCATCTGAAAAGGTTAAATGACCATTGCGGCTAGTTGTCATCTGTAGTACACAGCCAGCTTGGACATACAATTACACCTAGGGGCTTGAAGGGGTTGAAGTGGAACTGTCAACTCTTCTCATAAGTCTGTTTTAGCAACCACTTATATTGCCCATGAAATAACAATTCTGGAGAATCTATTCTTATGACTTATGTTCTATTTCTCTGTTATTCCTGCTAGAAGTTTATGAATGAATTGCTATCGTTATAACAGTTGGGGGGGGGGGGGGGGGGCCTGCACAGTCAAACACTATCTAATCATTGCTGCCGGCCTAAGGCCTCTTTCACACTTGCGTTGTCCGGATCCGGCGTGTACTCCACTTGCCGGAATTACACGCCGGATCCGGAAAAACGCAAGTGAACTGAAAGCATTTGAAGACGGATCCGTCTTCAAAATGCTTTCAGTGTTACTATGGCACCCAGGACGCTATTAAAGTCCTGGTTGCCATAGTAGTAGTGGGGAGCGGGGGAGCAGTATACTTACAGTCCGTGCGGCTCCCGGGGCGCTCCAGAATGACGTCAGAGCGCCCCATGCGCATGGATGATGTGCCATGCGATCACATGATCCATGCGCTTCGGGCGCCCTGACGTCACTCTGGAGCGCCCCGGGAGCCGCACGGATGGTAAGTATGCTGCTCCCCACTACACTTTACCATGGCTGCCAGGACTTTAGCGTCCCGGCAGCCATGGTAACCATTGAGAAAAAGCTAAACGTCGGATCCGGCAATGCGCCGAAACGACGTTTAGCTTAAGGCCGGATCCGGATCAATGCCTTTCAATGGGCATTAATTCTGGATCCGGCCTTGCGGCAAGTGTTCAGGATTTTGGGCCGGAGCAAAAAGCGCAGCATGCTGCAGTATTTTCTCCGGCCAAAAAACGTTCAGGTCCTGAACTGAAGACATCCTGATGCATCGTGAACGGATTTCTCTCCATTCAGAATGCATTAGGATAAAACTAATCAGGATTCTTCCGGCATAGAGTCCCGACGACGGAACTCTATGCCGGAAGAAAAGAACGCAGGTGTGAAAGAGCCCTAAGACTATGCAGAAACACCCCACTGGTCACAGGTCCTCATCAAAGGGGTTGTTCTGGATTAGGCAAAAGGTTTGTATTTTTCCAGAAACACTGTCTGGTCTATTTATGGGCTGTATTTGGTATCACAATTTTGCCTCACTTAAAGGAAATTTTCCACCTCCAGCAAGCCCTATTAAATGGATTATTTCATGAATAATGTATAAAATAAAAATGAAAATGAAACATAATCAGGTACTTGACAACCTCTTTCTAAGGCTTCATGCAAATGACCGTAGTTTTGGGCCGCATCCAATCCGCATTTTTATTGCAGACCCATTCATTTCACTGTGTACTGTGCGCATCCGTATTTCCATTCCACTGCCCCACAAAATAGAACACGTCCTATTCTTAATAGTCCATTTTGCAGACAACAATAGACATTTTTAACATAGTGCGGGACCTGCGGAAGGAAAAATGCGGGATGCACATGGCTTTGCGGATCAGCGATTTGTGGACTGCAGAAAATGGATACGGGCGTGTGAATAAGGCCTTACAAACCTAGAACCAGCCCCGTACCTCACACCGATCCAGAGATCTCCCCATTCATCGCTCCAATTGTTCTGCTAGATTTATTTCAAGCAGGCAGCTTAGGGGGCATGCACTTTCTCAGTTGGCACGTCCTGTCTGCTGCAGCTGGTGGTAGTTGAAGGATGGAACTAAGCACGTGCTTCCATCTCAGTGAGCAGGACAGAAATTAGAAACATGGCAATTACTTGCAATTACAAAAGCATTCAGATCCAGGTGCTGTTTTGAAAAATGTAGAATATTTTTTAAGGGACAACCCCATTAATTACAATGAAGCATGTATAGAACACCTACTGCTTAATCTGGATATGTTTATTTTTTCAAAAATGCAGTTTTTATAGAAGCCAAAGTAAGAAAGAAAAGTTAATGCAGAAGAACCTTTTAACTGACTGATCTGTGCTCAGTTCAGTACATCTCCAACTGTCCTTAAAGGGGTTATCTCATCTTAGACAATGGAGGCATACATTGTCTTATAGGTGCAGGTTCCACTGATGGGACTCGCACCTATATTGGCAACAGAGCCCTGCAAGGTGGTGGCTGGAGGACTCCTGTCTGGCGACCCCCAAGCGCACTCCCCATAGAAGTGAATGGGAGAGCACTGCACATGGCTGGCCACTGCTCCCATTCACTTCTATGGGACTGACAGAAATAGGCAATCCAGTGCTCGGCTATTTTTGGCGGCCCCTAGAAAATGAATGGAGGGTGGCTGTGCATGTGCAGTGCGCTCTCCATCACTTCCGGGGCTCCGTTCTCGATATAGGTGCGGGTCCAAGTGGTGGGACCTGCACCTATCAGACAATGGAGGAATTTCCTAGCAATAATCCTCCTTTAATAGGAGCCAAATATGTAAGCAATAAGGAAAAGGCAGATAGGAAACTCTAATATTTAGAGGGTATTCCAGACAAAAATATGTGTCACCTACCCACTGGTTTACTCTCCTGGTTGCAGAGGTCCGCCATTCCAGTGATCAGTGGTGGTCAGATCCACACCGATGTAACATTTATCACCTCTCCAGGAGAGGATCTTACTGCCCTTCGCACAGCAGGTTTTTACTGCTCTCTTCTTTTTGTCATCTCATCATAGTCCAACAGTTATCCTTGTCTTCGTAATTCACAACAATTTATCAAAGTAAGTGAATAACGCTAGCCTTGAGACAGTAGAATTTGTAGGCTTAAATCTTTCACCTTTTCATATAAACATTCATTTTCTTTATCTGAAAAATGAAATGAATACAAATGTCTACAGAGCAATGCCCTGGCTCCACTGATAAGGATGCCAATTTAGCTTATCATTAAATTAGCCTCTGTCAGGATGGGCACATGTTCCAGTTACTTTACCTTTTTTTTATGGTTTAGAAATTTCTAGATTATTATAATTAAGCAGCAAGTGACTTTGCCAGCTACTTTATGAGGTAAAATAAAATTATAGAACAAGCCTTAAATATGAACTTTAAGGAAGGACAGCTGATAAAAAAAAAATGTAAAGTGTCTATTCACCTCCAAAGAAGTCATCCTACATGATGGCTCATATGGGATCAAGGTATGAAACTAGGTGATAACTTTCAAATAGTGATCACCGCTCTGCTCCAGAAATGAATTCGGAAGTATTTATATATGAGTGAGTCTGTGAAAATCTACTTTGCCAACGTTTGGCCAAATTTCCTACAAATATGAGACGCTGAAGGTTGAAATGCTTTGTATTTCATCCTCCATTATAGTATATGGGGAAATGCCAAACAGAAGACAAATAATAGTGGATATTTGTGGAATTCATCGGTATAACGCATGTTACATAGAAAAGGAATACTGGTGCACACCTCGCCAGTGCACTAGTTTGTATTGGCAAATATGCCCCAACATGTTATGGGTGGATTGGCCTAGATCTTGAGGTCCATATTCTAAGTTGTCCTACTCAGAAAGTTATCTCTGTATATAACAAACAATTATAAAGAAACTCTGAGCAAAAGTTATATACTACATTATTCCTACTACATGGCATGATGGAAGAGGGGTGTTTAAACCAAAGAATATCTCTTTGGTGTTCTTTAAAGGATACCTGTCAACACCCACAAAGTGTGAAAAAATACCATGCCCCCTTGCTCCCCTGTTTTCACATACATTTTATTTGAAAAAATTCCTCCATTTGCATATCGGGCAACAACAAAAAATGGCAGCAATAAGTTCACCAAGGAGGGGCCACGCCACTCTGTGCACCCTTGCTTCTCCTCCTTCCTCTTCCAGCCCTTTCCTATGCTTCTTAATTGACAGATCAGATGAGATGACTATGCAGGAACTTGGCCCTGTCAATCAAGAAGAAGAGCGAGGGGCTGTCAGAGGAAGCAGGAAGAGCAAGGGTACACAGAGTGGTTTGGGCCGCCCTCTGTGCACTTGACTGCTCAATTGCATATGGATTAAAACTACCTTTTCTCCAGAATGAAATCATGGATCGCTAAGTGAAAGGTATCAGTGCAATCAACTGAGCCCAAAAAAATTGGGTGACATAATCCCTTTAAAGGGGTATCCTGGGTAGATGCAATTATACGTTAGGTGCCTCATGCCTCTGAAATGAATAGAGTGGCAGTTTAAGCATGTGACTAGTGGAGGTCGCCCACCAGTCTAATGCAATATAGAAAACTCTTGTGTCTGCAGGGGCTTAGCTATAGTGCAGGGATCAGCAACCTCTGGCACTCCAGCTGTTCTGAAACTACAACTCCCAGAATCCTCCTTTCACTTCTGTGGGAGTTACAAAAACAGTCTAGTAAGTGTGCATGCTGCGAGTTGTAGTTTCACAGTAGCTAGAATGCTGAAGGTTGCTGATCTCTGCTATAATGGGTGCATAGGTAACATTTCCCTTAGGCCTCATACACACGGCCGTTGTTTTGGTCCGCATCCGTTGCTCCGTTTCGTGGCCCGGACAAGAATAGGCATTTATATTGAAGGCTGTCCGTGCCGTTCCGCAAATTGCAGAACGCGCACGGACGTCATCCGTGTTTTGCGGATCCGCGATTTGTGGACCGCAAAACACACCACGGTCGTGTACATGAGGCCTTAAACTGTAACTGTCATTCTTTTTTTTTATTTTTGTAATGTATAGGGGCAGTGATACTAACCATATTTGTATTATACTTTAAATACTGAAATCATACATTTTATTATAAAAATAGCTCTAAAGTGGCCCATTTTGAGCCTTAGCAACGCTCCTCTGTCTTACATAGCACAGTCAGTGTTGAGCAAGTCTCCACAGTTATGTAAACAGAAGACAGAGGAGGGTCGCTAAGGCTCAAAATGGGCCACTTTAGAGCTATTTTTATAATAAAATGTATGATTTCAGTATTTAAAGTATAATACAAATATGGTTAGTATCACTGCCCCTACACATTACAAAAATAAAAGTATAATACAAAAATGGTCATTATCACTCTCCCTTTACATTACAAAAATAATTAAACAAAGAGACAGTTATGCCATTTGCACATGAGCGTGGCGGATAAGGTCCGGATATGTTACGGATGTGTTCAGTGATAATCGCACAATTTTGCTTGCATCTGGAGTCCTTTTTTTGCAATTACGTTGCGTTATTGCTTTTTGTTCCCGCGCGGATGACATACGGCTTGCATGCGTTTTTAACGCGTGTGAAACAAACAAGAACCATTCTATGTGTATAAAATAGGTATGTGAATAATGTAGTAATACTATAAATGACTATAAAGATACGTAAGCACTATAAGGCTGAGTTCACACGGGCATGATGGATTTGTTCAGGATGCGTCCCGCGTGTACTGCGGCAAACCCGCGCGAGTAGGTACCCAATTGCAGTCAGTTTTGACTGCGATTGCGTTCCGTTGTTCAGTTTTTATCGCGCGGGTACAATGCGTTTTGCACACGCGTGATAAAAAACTGACTGTGGTACCCAGACCCAAACCTCTTCACAGAAGTTCAGGTTTGGGTTCGGTGTTGTGTAGATGTTATTATTTTCCCCTATAACATGATTAAAGAAGCAAGAAGAGACTGGCAGCTCATGATTAAAGAAGTAAGAAGAGACCGGCAGCTATGCGATCAAGAGGAGAAGGTGAGTTAATTATTTTTTATTTTTTAACCCTCAATTGACCACCTACTAAGCATTCTGTATAAAAGAATGCTGTTATTTTCCCTTATAACCATGTTTTAAGGGAAAATAATACAGTGAATAGACTGTCATCTTAGCAACCATGCGTGAAAATCGCACCGTATCCGCACTTGATTGCGGATGCTTGCGATTTTCACTCAGCCCCATTTACTTCTATGGGGCCTGCGTTGCGTGATAAACGCTGAATATAGAGCATGCTGCGATTTTCACGCAACGCACAAGTGATGTGTGAAAATCACTGCTCACGTGCACAGCCCCATAGAAGTCAATGGGTCCGGATTCAGTGCGGGTGCAATGCGTTCACCTCACGCACTGCACCCGCGCGGAAATCTCACCCGTGTGAACTCAGCCTAAGGCCCCTTTCACACGAGCAAGTATTCCGCATGGGTGCAATGCGTGATGCAAACGCATTGCGCCTGTACTGAATCCGGACCCATTCATTTCAATGGGTCTGTGTACATGAGCATTGTTTTTTTTACGCATCACTTGTGCATTGCGTTAAAATCGCAGCATGTTTTATATTCTGCAGTTTTCATGCAACGCTGGCCCCATAGAAGTGAATGGAGCTGCCTGAAAATCGCACTGCATCCGCACTTGCTTGCGGATGCAATGCGTTTTTCATGGATGGTTGCTAAGTGATTTGTTTGTAAACATTTCGGTTTTTATCACGTGCGTGCAAAACGCATTAAATCGCATTGCACCTGTGCAATACAAACTGAACAACTGAAAGCTATCACAAACAAAACTGAATGGACTTGCTTGTGAAATCACACAGTTTTCACTGAACGCATCCGCAACGCATCCAGACCTAATCCGGACACGCTCGTCTGCAAGGGGCCTAAATGTATGCCTGTATCACTAAAATATTTAAATAAAGTTGTAGTTGGCCTCATTACCAATTACTAATAATTATCATTACATGTGTCATGTCGGTAAACTACATATGTATTGTCTATACTATTGTGTTCATAATGGACAGTAAATAGTTTGTAATATATTTCGGTAGATGTGTATTATAAATACCAAAATGTGAAATAAAGCATTTAAATTGGTTGATATTGTTTATAACTAAATTGGCATTTATGTGTGTAAATGATTTACAAATCATGTGTATAGAATTACGTGTATATAGGTTATATATATTTACAATTATTAATGTGTTCTATGTGTTTGTGCTATATAAATCTAATAATTAAATGTATATAATAAAGTCAGGAAACAATGAAATGCGTGCAAATAAAACCCTGTTTATTTCAGCACAGAGTACTAAATAAACTTTAGTAAAAAAAATAATATAAACAATAATTTTAAATTCAAATTTACAAATTATAAAAACCAGCAGGTGACCCAGTTGGACCCTGAAACTGAGGCCTAGGGTAGGAGAGTTGGGAAGGCGGGCCAAAGTGGTGCTTGGGCTCTGGAGGGGCCAGGCTGGCCATACACCGTGTCACCATGATAGTGTGGGCCATATGGTCAAATTTGTTGGACATAATGTTCCCTTGTGGGAGGGAATTGTGGCGGCCCGTGGCAAACCTGGGAAATTGGCGTTGGCCGGGGGCCAGACATGTGCCCATGGCTGCAGAACAATACCGAGAGCCGCTTTTGTTCTCAGTACTCGTTCTGGATGCAGACTGCGCAAACAAGGGGCCAAACTCTGCACATACAGATCAAACTGGTCCTCCTGCCGGGCTATTTATCATAGCTTCGGCGGCAGAGGTGCTGGGCCCCTCAGCACTCTCTGGAGGAGGTTGTGACGCAGCAGGCCCCTCATCACAAAAGCTGGAGTGCTGCGGCGCACTCTCTTCAGCTTCCTCCTCAAGGTAGTCCTCCATTCTGCAAAATTCTAACAAACAGAACATGTAAATTAATATATGAACACAAAAATATTTAGAATACAAATAAAAATCTATTACTATCATCCGCAAAAGACATTTTGAACATAATACTAGTTTAAATTGGACCGTTTACCACTCGTGACATGTGTTTATTAATTACCCTTATTAGAAGGCATATAGGAATTCAATTATAACTTCTAGCAGGAAATAATAAAGGGACGCCACTACATACGTATTTTTCGCCCTATAAGACGCACCTACGTTTTTTAGGAGGAAAATAAGAAAAAATATTTTTTAACCAAAAGGTGTGCTTTTGGTGGGTTTTTAACTAATGGTGGTCTGTGCATGACACTGTTATGGGGGGGATCTGTGGATGGCACTGTTATGGAGGGGGATCTGTGGATGGCACTGTTATGGGGGGTGGATCTGTGGGTGGCATTGCTATATATGTGTCACCCACAGATCCCCCACCCCATACCAGTGCCATCCACATATCCCCCACCCCATAATAGTGGTATCCACAGATGCCCTAATATACCAGCGCTAAACCTGTGGGAGGGGGGAGGGAGGAGGGGCCGGTGGCATGCAAATGCGGCGGGGCCGCCCTGGTCACTGTACTCCGGCCCCGCCGCTCACTCACTGCTTTATTGACTAAACCTTTTATATTAATAACCATAATTTAAGTTCCGATCCCCAGCCCCATCTGTACTACTTACTAAATGTCCTGTAGCAGGAAAAGTAGGGCGGGCGGCCGGCCGGAACTCACTGATGTCACGTGACGTGCCTGCGCCGCCTACTTTATGAATGAAGTAGGCGGCGCAGGCACGTGACGTCAGTAAGTTACGACCGGCCGCCCGGCCTGCTCTTCCTGCTACAGGACATTTAGTAAGTAGTACAGATGGGGCTGGGGATTGGAACTTAAATTAAGGTTATTACGGTAGTATAAAAGGTTTAGTCAATAAAGCAGTGAGTGAGCGGTGGGGCCGGAGTACAGTGACCGCACCGCCCCGCCGCATTTGCACGACACCGGCCCCTCCAGCTGATACATCGCAGTCTGCGATGTAAAATGGCAGCATTCACCCCATAAGACACAGGGGCATTTTCCCCCCAAAAAAGTGCATCTTATGGGGCAAAAAATACAGTAGATTCATAAGAATAGATGTTCATGAATTGTTATTACATGGGGAATGCATGAAGCTATTAAAACAGGCATGTCAGGAGCGGTAACAGGTCCTGTTAAACTAACCAACATATTACATATGTGGTCATGTAGCAACATTAGGGAAATTAGAAGTGGCATAGCTTGCCTTTGCAAATAATCCTATTCCACTTGTAATGTTGTTCAACTACTTATGCTAATACAAGGAGGAATCGGGATTGTTGCTATCATCAACTATGACATTTCTAATTTACACATTGCTACAAATTACATTACCCACATACTCAACATACAGTGTGTATTGATAAACATGTAGTCGTCATTGTTTATAATGAACTTACGGACGTAGCTCCAGTAATGGATGGAGGAACATCAGTTGGTCCTGGAAAATATAGGGCCTTTTTTTGTTGTTGCCCTGGACCCACTGTGGCCATGGTGCTGCATCTCATCCCTAAACTGGTCCCTGCAGCTCCGCCACCAATTCTTGACTTCTTCCACTTCAAATAAGAAAACAACCAGCAAACATTCAACTAAACAATACATCTTACAGATGACAGCATATGCCATGTGCTATACTATGGAGGACAGCGTATGCCATGTGCTATGCTAGGGAGGACAGCGTATGCCATGTTCTATGCTAGGGAGTACAGCGTATGCCATGTTCTATGCTAGGGAGGACAGCGTATGCCATGTGCTATGCTAGGGAGGACAGCGTATGCCATGTGCTATGCTAGGGAGGACAGCATATGCCATGTGCTATGCTAGGGAGGACAGCGTATGCCATGTGCTATGCTAGGGAGGATCAAACATGTATAGATGGCCACTTAACAAACCTCTGGCGACTCTGGCCTTGACTTTTCTCCTACATTCCACCAAACAGCTCTTGGGCTATTTCTAGACATGTGGCATCCTTTTTGTACCGGTCGTGGTACCCCCCCAACCAACCTGCTGTCCAAAATACACGGCCTCACCTGCACAAGAAGTATCAGCTAGGGTGCTCTGGTGCTCAAGTAGAACACTTTGGGATGTTCGGGTGCTCTACCGAGCAGCAGAGCACAATGGAGGTCAATGGGAGAACCAGAGCATTAAACCAGGCACCCCCTGCTCTGAAGAGGGGAGGGTGTCTGGTTCATAGGAAAAGGTCAGACATTGATAGAAACACCACCGAAATGGTTCGGGAACAGCATGGGGAGGATGTCTGGATGCATCTTGGACTCCCAGGTTACTGCTGGGAACGATGTTGTCCGAGTAGTACGCCACTTTTACAGGCTGACAATAATATGCACAAAACCGAAGATGAAATCGATTTTAGAGGAAAAATTGTTAAGAAACATTCTTTCCTGTATATTTACTTCTATATAAAGTGCAAGTGCTGCCAAAAATTACAAGGAAGAGGCACTCCGATACAACCTGTATATCACATAAAGGAGGGCCTCAATCACACTGTTGTACAATTGTTCAGGTAGTGGGAATCCTACACTCATAAAGCCTATGCACTAAGTGAAAGGGCTGCCAAAAAATACAAGGAACCGCCACTCCAATAACCCTTTATTACACATAAAGAAGGGCATTATAAACACCCTTGAAAAATTATGATTGCTGGCCTGCTGGTGACCCTCAAAAACATAATGAGTAGGGTTGAGCGAACCCAAACTGTAAAGTTCGTGTTCGTACCGAACTTTAGGATTTTTGGACCCGGACCCGAACATTTCCGTAAAAGTTCGGGTTCTGTGTTCGGTGCTTTCTTGGCGCTTTTTGAAAGGCTGCACAGCAGCCAATTAACAAGCGTCATACTACATGCCTACTAATGGCATGGCTGTGATTGGCCAGAGCAGCATGTGACCCAGCCTCTATATAAGCTTGAGTCACATAGCTCTGCACGTCACTCTGCTGTTACAAGTGTAGGGAGAGGAATGGACTTGTGATTTCCGGGAGAGAATCTAACTCAGCGATCTACCTAGAAATAGTTGTGTGGGTGCAGGACACAATCGTTTTACCCTGCCCTGAAGCCATTGACCAAAAAAAAAATAACTTTTATAATTCTGTTAGTTAGGTGGGTGGCGGTGGCGGCCATTTTATGCAAGCTCAGTGCACCATCACTGCATCTGAGCTTTTGGGACATTGCAAATCACCATCTGGATTAGTCAGTGTGCAATTTAAGGTAGAAATACACCCATCATTTTCTGGGGTTTTAAAAACACACATTTTTTTTCAAAAAACTGTATTTTCCAGATCTGCAAGTGTTAAATTCCAGTTTAATATATACAGCTTTCATATTCTGTTACCAAAAAAAGACTTTTTTGGCAATCTACAACATCTGGATTAATCAGTGTGCAATTTAAGGTAGAAATACACCCATAATTTTCTGGGGTTTTAAAAACACACTTTTTGGACAAAAAACACTATTTTCAGGCCTTGCAGCATCAGCATGTGTGAAATTACAGGCTTATATACTGCGGTCAAATTCAGTTGTTAAACAAACACTCATTTGGGCACAAAAAATATAGTTAGCATCCTTTGATGCAGATGTCATTGTGAGATACACCCTTAATACATTTGGGTTACATTCAGAGATTTTAAATACAGCCATTTGGTGCACCAATATTGAATTCAGGCCTACACTGGTTCAGGCCCTGTGAGATACACCCTTTACATACAAGGGTTTGAATCGGGCATTTGAAATACAGCCATTTGAAATACAGCCATTTTGTGCAAAGATATATTTACTTCAGGCCTACACTGGTTCAGGCCGTGTGAGATACTCCCTCTACATACAGGGGTTTGATTCAGGGATTTGAAATACAGCCATTTGAAATACAGCCATTTTGTGCAAAGAAATATTTACTTCAGGCCTACACTGGTTCAGACCGTGTGAGACACACCCTCTACATACAGGGGTTTGAATCAGGAATTTGAAATACAGTCATTTTGGACAAAGATATATTTACTTCAGGCCTACACTGGTTCAGGCCTTGTGAGATACCACCTCTACATACAGGGGTTTGAATCAGGAATTTGAAATACAGTCATTTTGGACAAAGATATATTTACTTCAGGCCTACACTGGTTCAGGCCGTGTGAGATACACCCTCTACATACAGGGGTTTGAATCAGGAATTTGAAATACAGTCATTTTGGACAAAGATATATTTACTTCAGGCCTACACTGGTTCAGGCCGTGTGAGATACACCCTCTACATACAGGGGTTTGAATCAGGAATTTGAAATACAGTCATTTTGGACAAAGATATATTTACTTCAGGCCTACACTGGTTCAGGCCTTGTGAGATACTCCCTGTACATACAGAGGTTTGATTCAGGGATTTGAAATACAGCCTGTTTTTAAATCCCTTCACTGTTGCTAAGTTACTTGCGTTTAAAACGCAACACAGTGCATCTGGATGCAATGCATTTTTCACGCAGCCCCATTCACTTCTATGGGGCCAGCATTGCGTGAAAAATGCAGAATATAGAACATGCTGCGATTTTCACGCAACACAGAAGTAATGCGTGAAAAGCAACACTCATGTACCCAGACCCATTTAAATGAATGGGTCAGGATTCAGTGCGTGTGCTCTGCGTTCACGTCACTCATTGCACCCCTGCAGAAAACTAGCTCGTGTGAAAGGGGCCTTACACTTTAAGGCCCTGATGCTTGAGGGACCCCAAAGTCCCCTTTCCTACATGAGAAAACACCCCTATTACAAATGGTGCATAGTAGATAGGGATCATATTAACAGTTTTTACATTGGATGAGCTTCATCCCTGATTGACTGACAAAAAGTTGCCGTCGACAAGTCTTCTACTTTTCTATGTGCATCCTTGTAAAGTACAAGATGCTACATGTCATATTTGCTGACGATAGAGCTAATGTTAATCAAAGGTAGCACTTTCTATAATAACTTTAGATATATTCATTATCATTGGCTCTGTATAAAAT
Source organism: Bufo gargarizans (assembly GCF_014858855.1). Taxonomy (NCBI): domain Eukaryota; kingdom Metazoa; phylum Chordata; class Amphibia; order Anura; family Bufonidae; genus Bufo; species Bufo gargarizans. The sequence goes on from NC_058080.1 coordinate 235,169,028, forward strand.
CAATGTTTCTAGCTGCAGCTGAATACACATTATCTATTTATAGTTTAATCAGGAAAGCAGAATAATTTATAGTCTAGAAATGGATATGACTAATGTGTTCACAGATTTTACATCATCATCTCTAACTACAGCATATTTCAAGAGTGTAAAAATATGGATGTAATTGGTAAATGTCTCTAATCTGCATCGTTAATACTGGGAAGAACAGGCTGTATTTAAATTGTATTTCAATTGGTTTATGTTATCTAAAATGATTTCTTTCCTTTCACCCCTTTATTGCTTAGGTATTTTTTCATCTTTAAAGAGTATTGTATACTGAAAGGTTTTCCAATTCTCCAATATCTCTAATATCCTTCTGCATCAATTCTTCCTGCAGACACTCAGTGGGAACAATTATCAGGTGGCCGGCAGTCAGAGACTCCCTGGGACCCTGGAGAGAATGCTGCCAACTGGTCTTTGAATAATTTTTCATGACAACTAGGGCTTTATTGCTTTACCATTTTAGACATATCTAGTCATAACAATTTTAGAATTATTTGACTGGTAGTGTATAGGAAAGATATTTTTCACATGAGGACAATTTTGTTAATATGCATTATAATGGAATTTTCTATTTTGATCTGTCATTGTCTGCAGTTTGTCTCCACATATAACATGTCCTAATTGGGGAAACTATTTTGAGGCTAAACTAAAGAAAAGTAGTGTGCGACTGTATTCCAAGAGCTGGTCAGTTGCAGAAGCTCAGTCACACGACCAGTCTGCCAGCGTCCAGGTGATTGCCAGAATTAGTAATAGTACTTCTGCTTCTTCTATTGTGTGCACAGAACTAATTTGAGCGCTATGTAAGGCCTTGCTTACAACAAGATTTCAGCTTCCATTGGATCAGGCACAAATTGGCCATAGACCCTACAGGGAAATAGTCCAGTGGAACTATGCCCCAGGGGACCACCTAAGTCCTCCTCTCGGCCACTGACTGGGTACATAATTAGCTCTCAACAGTAATTAACGCTGTGAGAATCAGGTACTCATGTACCCATCCGGCTACCGCATGCCCTCCTGAATTGAACTGCTGTGGCCCGCACTTCATCTCCTAAGTCCCTGCTTCATAGACAACTCGAGGAGGAGAGCAGTAGATGGGAGCTATCAATAGCCACCACAGAGGGCAAGCTTTTGGGGCATTATATTGTGCTACACTGTATTATATGGTTCTGCTGGGATTGTATTTTGCACTATGGTATTGTTTACCCTGCCTTCTTGTGTTGCCCCACCTTCTGTCGATTTGGACCTGCCTACAAAATGGGGGCACTTTTATTTATTTTTTCCAGTATCAGTTTAAGTTTCCAGTCTGCCCCTGCATTGGATACATATATCAGAAAATGTTCCTGACATACTGTATACCTCCCATGGTAAGCATACAGTGGGATGAGCCACCCAAAGACTTCTTTGTAAATAAAAAGTATATAGACTGCACAGTAAATGCTTTTTATGGTATACCGTTGTCACATGCCGGAGGCCCAAGGCAGACCTCCAGGACGTCTTGCAAACTGGACAAAGGCAAGATGCAGACCAGGGACCAATAGAGAACTTTATTACACATGTAATAAAAGAACACGACAGTTTAAGCAAAAGTAGTAGCACTACCACAGAACCAAGTGCACCAACAGACCGGAGGCAAAACCCAGAAGGTGGAGAGCCAGTGAGCCCCGTTCTTCACAGAGCCCCTGGTGGTGGGGATGAACTGAGCCGAGGGCTCAGTGGTCGCACCTCCAGGAAGGTCCCGGTACACTTGGCTGCTACCTGCGGAGAACCACGATGGTGCAAGCACCAGTGGAAACAGACACCAGTACTGGAACCCAACGAAACACAGGACATGGATCACACAACAAACGGGAACCAGCACAGAAGCAGATGCCTGGACCCCAAGCGGTATGAAAGCAGGGCGATCTCAGGCAGAACTGCACACAGACTAGAGATCCTCCCCTCGGAGAACCCAGGAGCCCTCTCACGAAGGCAGGACAAACACAGGAACAGAAGCAGTAAGGCCCTGCAGGACAGACAAGGATCAGGCTACATCAGAAGCAGTAGGCAATGCCAGGCTGGACATAGGACAGGATCAAAAGCAGTAGGCACTGCCAGGCTGGATATAGGACAGGGTCAGAAGCAGTTCAGCATTGCCGGGCTATCAGTCACAGTTAGATCACTGCTAGGCTACACATGGAACAGAGTGGATCCAGACAGAGAACAGGTACAGAAGGGCTGAAGTCACTTTGAGTCTTACATAATAGAAACCACCCAAAAATGACACTATTTTACAAACTACACCACTTAAGGTACTCAAAACAGATTTTACAAACGTTGTTAACCCTTTAGGTGTTCCACAAAAATTAATGGAAAATAGAGATAAAATGTCAAAATTTCACTTTTTTGGCAGATTTTCCATTTTAATCCATTTTTTCTAGTCACAAAGCAAGGGTTAACCGCCAAACAAAACTCCAAATGTATGGCCCTGATTCTGTAGTTTACAGAAACACCCCATATGTGGTCGTAAACTGCTGTACGGGCACACGGCATGGCACAGAAGGAAAGGAATGCCATACGGTTTTTGGAAGGCAGATTTTGCTGGACTGGTTTTTTGATACCATGTCCCATTTGAAGCCCCCATGATGCACCCCTAGAGTAGAAACTCCAAAAAAGTGACACCATTTGGGAAACTACGGGATAAGGTGGCAGTTTTGTTGGTACTATTTTAGGGTACATATGATTTTTGGTTGCTCTATATTACACTTTTTTTGAGGCAAGGTAACAAGAAATAGCTGTTTTGGCACCGTTTTTATTTTTTGTTATTTACAACATTCATCTGACAGGTTAGATCATGTGGTATTTTTATAGAGCAGGTTGTCACGGACGCGACAATACCAAATATATCAGTTTTACATAACAAAGCGTTTGTTACACAATGATTTTATTTTTGAAACAAAAAAAATCATGTTTTAGTGTCTCCATAGTCTGAGAGCCATAGTTTTTTATGTTTTTTGGCGATTATCTTAGATAGGGTATGATTTTTGCGGGATGAGATGTCGGTTTTATTGGCACTATTTTGGGTGCACATGACTTTTTGATCGCTTGCTATTACACTTTTTGTGATGTAAGGTGACAAAAAATTGCTTTTTTTACACTGTTTTTATTTTAATTTTTTTACGGTGTTCATCTGAGGGGTTAGGTCATGTGATATTTTTATAGAGCCGGTCGTTACAGACGTGGCAATACCTAATATGTATACTTTTTTAAATTTATTTAAGTTTTACACAATAATATCATTTTTGAAACAAAAAAAAAATCATGTTTTAGTGTCTCCATATTCTGAGAGCCATAGTTTTTTCAGTTTTTGGGCGATTATCTTAGGTAGAGTACCATTTTTGCGGGATGAGATGATGGTTTGATTGGCACTATTTTGGGATGCATATGACTTTTTGATCGCTTGCTATTACACTTTTTGTGATGTAAGGTGACAAAAAAATTGCTTTTTGTACACCGTTTTTATTTTTTTTAAAATGTACAGTGTTCACCTGAGGGATTAGGTCAAGTGATATTTTTATAGAGCAGGTTCTTACGGATGCGGCGATACCTAATATGTATACTTTTTTTATTTACTTAAGTTTTACACAATAACACCATTTTTTAAATTTGTTTTAGTGTCTCCATATTCTGAGCCATAGTTTTTTATTTTTTTGTGATTGTCTTATGTAGGGGCTAATTTTTTGCGGGATGAGGTGACAGTTAGATTGGTACTATTTTGGCGGCCATACGCCTTTTTGATGGCTTGGTGTTGTACTTTTAGTGTCGTAAGGTGACAAAAAAATTGTTTATTTAGCACAGTTTTTTTTTTTTTTACGATGTTCATCTGAGGGGTTAGGTCATGTGATATGTTTATAGAGCCGGTCGATACGGACGCGGTGATACCTAATATGTCTACTTTTCTTTTTTTCCCTATTTTTACAAATAATTTTTTACTTTATTTGGGGAAAATTAAGGGTTAATGCATCACTGATGCTGGCACATGCAGCAGGGGTCCGGCTATCAGTGACTGCTGAACCCCTGCCGCGGATCGTACGGGCGCAGCTCCTGCACCCGCCCGATCCCCATGAAGTACATGTACGTCACGGGTCCTTAAGTCCCGCAAAGAAATTACATACATGTACGTCATGGGTCCTTAAGGGGTTAAAGTTTAAAAAAGTTTCCCAACTGGCATCAGCACTCTGATGGTAGAAATTCTGCACTAGATTAGGAAATGTAATGGGCTGTGCAACCCTTTACAAGTGATGGTCTATCCCCAGGATAAGCCATCACTATCTGATTAGTGGGGGTCCAACACTTTGTAGGCTGGCCAATCAGCTGTTTTTCAGTAGCTCCAATGCCAGAACTCAGCACCAATACTAAACAGTGCCATCCATTATGTAGTGAATAGAGCTGGTTGCTGCAGCAATTCTTCCATTGAAGTCAATGGAAGCAGTACTGCACTAACCAGCTCTGTCTATTGCACTGCAAAACAGCAAATAGGGGAGGGGTGCCTGGTGTCTGACCCTGTCAAACAGATAGTGATGGCCTATTGCTTGTAAATGATGGGATAACCACTTCAAAGTTTAACGTGTCCATAAACTGTTCAGGTATTTGGAGCCATGTATCTGAACCCGAGCCATCAAGTACACCAACAGCTCATGAATTGAGGACATCCTGTAGAAAGAACACAGGTACTGATGCCTGATGCACCATCATCTATCTGTAATGTGAAGGACACCTGTTTAGAGTATTTGATGACTGTTTGAAAAAAATATTTGTATAGAAAGTTTGCCAAAACTGGCATCTAAAACGTCACATTAAATTCAATGGCGACACTGATAACAGTACAGAATACTATGAAGACAAACACTAGCGTAAATAGAGCCAAGACAACTGTAATCTCTTATCAGTCCTTTCTACAGGATACTGTTAACAGCCATTTTGCAAAAGCTGTACTCATTATTTGAATGGGAACACCTGACTACAGAATTGATGATACATAGATCTCAGAGCCACAGAATGGAAAAGGCAGGTCATGGAGTAGCATCATGGTGTCCTTCAGTCTAGTGGTCAACAGTGATCTTACTTCAAGTTTTCTGTTTCAATTATATTTTAAAATGTGTACAAAACTGAACCATTCCTTTAAATATTATTAAAATAAATACCGCCACATAGTGCACAAATAATACCCATACACAATGGCAAAATAATACAACCATAGAGTGCCTTGAAAAATAGTACATGCATGTCCAGGCGAATAAAAAAGTTTGTATGGTTCAATAAATTGTCCACATAGTGCCATGTAATGCCAGTTACTGTCATATAGCTCCAACATAATGCTATATAGTTCTGATGGTGGGAGAGATCACTTACTGCTTTCATTTTTAATAAATAACCTATTAGTTCCTATCAGTGAATAGATGTATGGGCCCTCAAGATAATTCACGCTGACCAACACTCAACCTGTCTCCACTTACTCCATCATAACAGAGAGAATAGAGCTTGATTACCTAAATGTTTTTATAGTTTTTTGATCTGAACATAATCATTGAAGTATTTTTATAAAACAGTAAGTATAAGTGAAGCTGTTAATGTATAATGCAAGGCAAGAAACACAATGTGTCAAAATTAGGGATGAGCAGACTCGTGGATGTTCGTGTTTGCCAGGTTCGGTTGAACTTTGGGTCAAAGTTCGGGTTTGCAGCCTCTAGCCCTTACTACGACTTTTTTTCAGCCATTTTAGTGCACAAAAGTTCAGGTCCCAATTGACTTCAATGGGGTTTGGGTTCAAGTTCGAGTCCCAAACCCAAACTTGAACCCAAACCCCATTGAAGTAAATCGGGGCCTGAACTTTTGTGCACTAAAATGGCTGAAAAAAAGTCGTAGTAAGGGCTAGAGGGCTGCAAAAGGAAGCAAATGGGGGTAAGAGCAGTACAAATGGGGATAGGGAAATTACTTCAAATAACATAGAATAGAAATTTTTTAAAATAATAATCTTAAACTAGGAGGCGGAGGTCAAAGTGGAGTAGGTGGTTGAGGAGGTGGTAGACATTGCGGTGTAGGTGGAAGCGGCGGTGTAGGAGGAGGTAGCCAAGATTTTTCCTTTATTTTTTAAATTTTTAAAAAAATTTATGTCTACTTTCGCACTGGCGTTTTGGTTTCCGTTTGTGAGATCCGTTCAGGGCTCTCACAAGCGGTCCAAAATAGATCAGTTTTGACCTAATGCATTCTGAATGCAAAAGGATCCGCTCAGAATGCATCAGTTTGCCTCCGTTCCATCTCCATTCCACTTTGGAGGTGGACACCAAAGCGCTGCTTGCAGCGTTTTGGTGTCAGTCTGACGAAACTGTGCCAAACTGATCCGCTCTGACACACATTGTAAGTCAATGACACAATCTGGCACAATAGAAAACGGATCCGTCCTCCATTGACTTTCAATGGTGTTCAAGACGGATCCGTCATGGCTATGTTAAAGATAATACAAACAGATCCATTCTGAACGGATGCAGACGGTTGTATTATCTTAACAGATACGTCTATGATGGATCCGCACCAAACGCGAGTGTGAAAGTATCCTAAGATTTGGAAGACCCCAAAACATTGGGAAATAGAAAAGAGAATGCAAAGAGAAGGTGCGCTAGAGTATACCAATGGTTGAATGCGGCCGGTATACTTGTCTACTTAGCACAAGGTACGGACAAGTCCTGTGGGATCCATGCCTGGTTCATTTTAATAAACGGGAGCTTGTCCATGTTGGCAGTGGACAGGCGGCTGCGCTTATCTGTGATTACCCCCACACCCCTCTGCCGTGTTAAACACACATTTGGACAATACACTGGCTGCAGGGCAGGCCAGCACCTCCAAGGTGTAAAGGGCAAACTCAGGCCATATGCATAATTTGGAGACCCAGAAGTTGAAGGGGGCAGACCCATCATTCAGTACGTGTAGGCGTGTGCACACATACTGCTCCACCATGTTGCTGAAATGCTGCCTCCTGCTAAGACGTTCCATATAAGATAAGATGGTGGTTCTGGTTGTTGTGGCGTGCTGACAAAGCTTTTCCACATTTCGGCCATGCTAACCCTGCCTTCTGAGGTGCTGGCAGTGCCCCAGCTGCGTTGGCGACTTCTTCCTCCTCCTCCACTGCCTTCACCTTGTGCTTCCACTGAGCCCCTGCTGTCAGGTATGAATGCCATCAGCAGCACGTCTACCTGCGTGCGCTTGTACTCGCACATCTTCAGAACACACTCTAGTGATGGAATTAAGGACAGCACGTTCTCCTTGTAGCGGGGATCCAGCAGGGTGGCCACCCAGTAATCAGCACTAGTTAGAATGTGTGCAACTTGGCGGTCGTTGGGCAGGCACTGCAGTATGTAGTCGCTCATGTGTGCCAGGCTGCCCAGAGGCAACAAGATGTCCTCTGTGGGAGGTTTATCGTCTGTGTGCTCTGTATATGGCACTGGCCATGTTGGTGGAGTACTGGAAACAGCGCAACGTGGCACACATGTCCCGCATGGAGGCCCACTCGGTGGTGAAGTGGTGCTGTTCCACAGAGCGCACCTTGTGAGTACGTCGCATATGAGCCGGTGAGCGGGAAGGCCGAAGTTTTGCTGCAGTGCAGACAGGCGAGCAGTAGCAGGGTAAGAACGCTGAAAGCACGCACAGACGGCTCGCACTTTCTGCAACAGCTCTGACATATCGGGGTAATTTTACAGGAACCTCTGCATCACCAAATTCAGCACATGCGCCAGGCAAGGGATGTGCGTTAAACCGGCTAGCCCCAGAGCTGCTACAAGATTTTGCCTGTTATCGCAAACCACCAGGCCAGGCTTGAGGCTCAGCGGCACCAACCACTCATTGGTCTGTTTTTCTATGCCTGTCCACAGCTCCTGCGCAGTGTGGGGTTTTTCCCCAAAACAGATGAGTTTCAAAACAGCCTGCTGTCATTTCCCCCTGGCTATGCTGAAGTTGGTGGTGAAGGTGTTACACTGACTGGATGAGGAGGTGGTAGAGGAGGAAGCGGAGTAGAAGGAGGAGGCAACAGGAGGCAATAAGACATGTCCTGCAATCCTCGGTGGCGGTAGGACATGCACCAAACTTCTATTCGCATCAGGCCCAGACGTCACTGCATTTGGCCAGTGTGCAGTTAGGGACATATAACGTCTCTGCCCATGCTTACTGGTCCACGTATCGGTAGTTATGTGGACCTTGCCACAGATGGCGTTGAGCAGTGCACACCTGATTTTGTCTGCCACTTTGTTGTGCAGGGCAGGGATGGCTCGCCTGGAAAAGTAGTGGTGGCTGGGAACCACGTACTGTGGGACAGCTGCTGCCATAAGGTTTTTAAAAGTCTCTGTCTCCACCAGAAGGAATGACAGCATTTCAAAGGCCAGGAAGATGCTGGCACAGCTCCAGTGTTTGGGAGATGGACAGTTGAACGCTTCCATTGGACACTGTGGAGATGCTTGGTGACGGAGACGGACATGGTGGCGTTGCTGCCACATCCTCTGTTTGCAGGGTGGTAGGTGCCACTGTCACTCCAGAGGGGGAGGAAGAGGCCGAGACTGCAGCAGAAGAGGGACCAGGAGGAGCTCTTTCGTGTTTTTTTAGGTGTTTACTCTACTGCAGCTTGTTCTTTGCATTTAGATGCCTGGTCATGCAGGTGGTGCTAAGGTTTAGAACATTTATGCCTCTCTCCTTACTCTGATTGCACAGCGTGCAAACCACTCACGTATTGTCGTCAGCACATTGTCTGAAGAACTGCCACGCCAGGGAACTCCTTGGAGCTGGCTTTGGTGTGCTCAGTCCCTGGGTGCAGTGGGCAGTAGCAGGCATACTGGCTAGGGGATACCCACTCTGCTTTTGCACCCTGCTCCCTCTTTTGCTGTGTGGCTGGCGCTGTGTGACCACCACCTCTTCCTCCGAACTGCACATGTGGGGTCTAGGACCTCATCATCCTCCACATCATCTTCCACCCACTCTTCACCCCTGCCCTCCTTGCAGGTCTGCACACAGCAGAAAACCACAGCTGTTGGCACCTGTGTTTCGTCATCATCATCAGAGACGTTCTGCGGTGGTCCCCCCATGTCCACATCCTGAAACATAAGTCGTTGGGCATCAGTGCACTCAATCTCTTCCACTTCTGGAGCAGGAATAGGTGGATGGCCCACAGAAACCCTGCCAGCAGAGTCATCAAAAAGCATAAAAGACTGCTGCATGACTTGGGGCTCAGACTTCTTGGATGATTTGCAAGGGGGTGAGGTGAAAGACAGATGCCCATGGGCTGCAGGTGCAGCAGGGGACCAGGTGGGAGACAATGTGAAGGAACTGGAGACACTGGTAGCCATCCAATCTACTACCGCCTTTACTTGTTCTGGCCTCACCATTCATACACCGGTATTCGGCCCTACAAAATTACGCTGAACGCCCTGACACCTACGTGCACCTGAGGAAGGTGTTTCATTTGGGCGTATAGCTGGCACAGATCGACCACGTCCTCTCCCTGCAACAGGAGCGCCTCCAGCACCCGCAGCACCACGACCAGGGCCACATTCCTTATTTAATGCTCTCCTCATTCTTTGAGGTCATCCACCGAACTAACAGACAGATTATATTAATTTCCCTGTCACGTATGCAGTGCAGGTGTACCTCACACTAAAAATGGGTATATGTCACCGGCCAAACTAACAGTCGGATTAACTATATAAATTTCCCTGTCAAGTATGCAGTGCAGGTGTTCCTCACACCAAAAATGGGAATAAGTCACCCACTGAACTAACAGACGGATCAACTATGTTAATTTCCCTGTCACATATGCAGTGCAGGTGTACCTCACACCAAAAATGGGTATACGTCACTGGCCGAACTAACAGTCAGATTAACTATATTCATTTCCTTGTCACGTATGCAGTGCACCAGTATCTCACACCAAAAATGGGTATATGTCACCGGCCGAACTAAAAGTCAGATTAACTATATTAATTTCCCTGTCACGTATAAAGTGAACGTGTAGCTCACACCAAAAATGTGTATATGTTACCCACCGAACTAACAGACTGATTAACTATATTAATTTCCCTGTCACATATTCAGTGCACTTACACTCACCTAAAGAATTATTAGGAACACCTGTTCTATTTCTCATTAATGCGATTATCTAGTCAACCAATCACATGGCAGTTGCTTCAATGCATATAGGGTTGTGGTCCTGGTCAAGACAATCTCCTGAACTCCAAACTGAATGTCAGAATGGGAAAGAAAGGTAATTTAAGCAATTTTGAGCATGGCATGGTTGTTGGTGCCAGACGGGCCGGTCTGAGTATTTCACAATCTGCTGAGTTACAGAAATTTTCACGCACAACCATTTCTAGGGTTTACAAAGAATGGTGTGAAAAGGGAAAAACATCCAGTATGCGGCAGTCCTATGGGCGAAAATGCCTTGTTGATGCTAGAGGTCAGAGGAGAATGGGCCGACCTATTTCAAGCTGATAGAAGAGCAACGCAGAAGACCCCACCGGGTACTACTCATCTCCACTACAAATAGGAAAAAGAGGCTATAATTTGCACAAGCTCACCAAAATTGGACTGTTGAAGACTGGAAAAATGTTGCCTGGTCTGATGAGTCTCGATTTCTGTTGAGACATTCAAATGGTAAAGTCCGAATTTGGCGTAAACAGAATGAGAACATGTATCCATCATGACTTGCTACCACTGTGCAGGATGGTGGTGGTGGTGTAATGGTGTGGGGGATGTTTTCTGGGCACACTTTAGGCCCCTTAAGCCAATTGGCCATCGTTTAAATGCCACGGGCTACCTGAGCATTGTTTCTGACCATGTCCATCCCTTCATGACCACCATGTACCCATCCTCTGATGGCTACTTCCAGCAGGATAATGCATCATGTCACAAAGCTCGAATCATTTCAAATTGGTTTCTTGAACATGACAATGAGTTCACTGTACTAAAATGGCCCCCACAGTCACCAGATCTCAACCCAATAGAGCATCTTTGGGATGTGGTGGAACAGGAGCTTCGTTCCCTGGATGTGCATCCCTCAAATCTCCATCAACTGCAAGATGCTATCCAATCAATATGGGCCAACATTTCTAAAGAATGCTATCACCACCTTGTTGAATCAATGCCATGTAGAATTAAGGCAGTTCTGAAGGCAAAAGGCGGTCCAACACCTTATTAGTATGGTGTTCCTAATAGTTTTTTAGGTGAGTGTATATCTCACACCAAAAATGGGTATATGTCACCGGCCAAACTAACAGACGGATTAACTATTATATTTTTGTGTCAGGGGTACAAAAATGGTGCATTGCACCCACAAAATATCACTATAGGTCACCCACAGAATTAACAGCCAGATTTATTATTATATTTCTGTGTCAGGGGTGCAAAGCTGGTGTATTGCACCCACAAAAAAATCATTATAGGTCACCCACAAAACAAATAGCCAGATTCCTAATACTCTCCCTCGCTTCAGCTGCCTGCTTCCTGTCCCTGCACTACTCAGAGCTGATGGTCGGTGCTACACGTGATCCAGCTTGTACAGAGGCTGGGTCACATGATGCACCGGCCAATCACAGCCATGCCATTACCAGGCATAGCTGTGATGGCTTCTGTGTCCACAGCTTAAAAGCTTGTTGATTGGCTGCCCTGCAGCCTTTCAAAAGCTTTATTAAATGCCCGAACACCGAACCTTTCCAGCACATTTCAGGTTCGGGTCTGGGTACCCGAACTCACAAAGTTCGGTACGGACCCAAATTTTACAGTTCGGGTTCACTCAACACTAGTCAAAATGTGTCTTCTGTTTGCAAATTCTCAACAGAGGGAAGGTAATTGAGTTTTTCTTGCCTGTGACAGGTAATTACACAAGGCATTCTTCTTACACTACAATGGCTGCCTGGATACATTCTCAGTGCTAATTAGCACCATTGTTTGGGGAAGCATACTAAAAACAGTCAGCTTACTGTAAAAAAAAAAAAAATCTAATTAAATTGTAGAAATGCTATGTATTGCTTTACTAATTGGACTATAATAGGCACTAATGCACCTAGGAACACCTAAGTAGCAATTAAAACATTTGGGAACAGGATGCACAATGTCATAGTAACACACTGATCCTAGATGCTGAACAAGAATAAAATATGGTCACACATGGTCAAAACATAAAATAAATTATAAATGAAACCATATTTTTTACTCTTTCTCCGTTGTAGATACAGCCATTACTGTGAACACAATAACGTATGTTAACAAAGTATATAGATTTATATTTATAAATACATGTATGTGGGCACATGTAAGAGTATAGCTCCATATGAAGTTAGAATATAAATCTCTATATGACATGAGGTTGTTAAAGGGAACGTGTTACCATGAAAATGCAGAGTAATTGGCTGCATTTTCAAAGTAACAGGTCCCCTTCCAATTGCTATATGACATGAGGTTGTTGCAACCACATTTGCAGTACACATATACTCTAGTACAGATATATGAATATTTACATTTCCCATGCATTTTGCCTTCAAGTGTATTCTGTTGTGCAGTATTATTTTATCTACTCCTATCGATATGATTATGGTCATTTATTGAACATTGTTTGAGTACACGTTACATCATTGCTGAGGCCAGTCATTGGGAATAAACAGGCCAGGAACTGAGAAATTACCAGATCATTGAATAGAGCCAGGGCACCAGAATGGAGAGGCAGGTGGCTATGATTTTTTCACCAGGTACTGCATGCTTCAGGATTGAGGTAAAAAAGGTCAAAATTCCTGAAAAATGCCTTTAAATTCATAACCCAGATCCAGACCAGACTCCTAAATTAATTCATACTTCAGAAAAAACCCACAAATAAACTGAGACCCCAGACCAAAATCCTAATATTAATTCAGACCCGAAACCAGACCCCTAAATTTATTCAGATTCTAAACCATCTGTCTGAAAGAGACAGACCCCAGACCAGAGCTTAGAATAAATTCGGACTTTAAAGTAAAAATAGACCCTTGACCAGACTTTAAAATAAATTCAAACCCACAGATCAGACTGCAAAATAATTCAACCCAGACAAGGCCCCAAAGTATATTCAGACTACAGACCAGACTATTTAATTAATTCAGACCAAATCTCTAAACTCAAACCTGAACCAGACCCCTAAATTCTAATTCAGACATCAGACTAGGCTACTAATTAAGACTCTAAATTTAAACCTTAGACTATTCAAACCTCAGACTATATTCAGGTCTCAGGTTACAAAGTAAATTCAGACCCTAGAAAAGAACCATAAATTCAGACCAAAGACCAGACCCTATGACACACAAATTCGTGAAACATTCAATTTTTTTTTCATACAGTATGTCCTAGGGGATGTAACACTGGGAGAGTCACTTATAGAGAAGGATTTGGGTGTCCTTGTAGATGGTAGATTAAATAACAGCATACAATGTCAATCAGCTGCTTCTAAGGCCACCGGGATATTGTTATGCATTAAACGAGGCATGGACTCGCGGGGCAGGAATGTAATATTACCACTTTACAAAGCGTTGGTGAGGCCTCATCTGGAATATGCAGTTCAGTTCTGGGCACCAGTACATAGAAAGGATGCTCTGCAGCTGGAAAAAGTACAGATGAGAGTGAGGAAGGCATGGAGGGTCTAAGTTATGAAGAAAGATTAAAAAAATAAAATTTATTTAGTCTTGAGAAGAGACATCTAAGGGGGGACATCATTAACCTATACAAATATATAAATGGACCATCCCAAAAATATGGTGAAAAACTGTTCCATATAAAATGCCCTTTAAAAGACCAGGGGGCTTTGCCCCAGATTGGAGAGGAAAAAGTTCAGTCTCCAGAAGTGTCAAAGCTTCTTTACTGTAAGAACTGTGAATCTGTGGAATAGATTTCCTCAGGACGTGGTCACAGCAGGAACAGTGGACAGTTTTAAAAAGGGTTTAGATGAATTCTTGAAAGCAAATTACATTAATGCTTATGAAATGTGTAGAAATCTGAGTCTCCCTTCCTTCTGGGATTCACATCCTGACCTATCCCTTGGTTGAACTTGGTGGACTTATGTCTTTTTTAATCGTATTAACTATGTAACTATGTAAATTCAGACCCCAGACTAGATGCCTAAATTGATTCAGACCAGACCCCGCAATATGCACTATACAAAACCTAGACTAGACCACGTAAAAAAAAAAATAAGATCATAGACCAGACCCCAACATTAATTCAGACCCAAAAATAGATTCAGACCCCAGACCAGACCTTTTAATTAAGGCCTTTAAATTAACTAAATTCCTAGCCCCCTAAATTCAGACACGAGGCCAGAAAAATAAAATATTCAGACCACAGACCTTTCCTTTATCCAAAGGCCTTTCTTTAGCCCTGGCACCACAAAACACATGCTGCTGACATGAGCAGCATCAGGGCGTTCTGTGCACCGCTACACATTCCAACGTGCCGCTGAATGACTTCAGGACCCAGTGCAGTGACTTCGGAACCTAAGAAGAACTTGGTTTTGAGGAGGGTAATTATTATCGGCAATCATCAAATAGATAATGGTCAATCAAAAAAATGGCATTGGCCCACTTTCCCCTGGGTCCAGTCACACTTCCTATAAATTTGACATTGTTGCCTCAGAAAGTATGAGCTGCTGTATTAGTCCTTGAATATGGACTGATTTAGCTGTCCGTTTGCCTACCTGTGATGCAAAAGGGAAAAACAGTCACTACTAAAACGTTAAGGCCATCTAATGATACATATGTGAAGATTCGTACAGCATGAGGCCAGTGTGACATCCATGTGACCATGCATTATTTAACAGTAACTAGCAATGCTTCTGAAATTCATACAAAACTTAATAGACAACATGTGAGCTAGCGGTTGGAGCAATGGTAAAGTACATTAGAACTGCAATCATTATTTCATGAGGGATTTTTCTTTTTTTGGAGTCTTGTGGTCATACTTTGGCAGGAGCTGTTTTGGGATTGAAATGACTGTTCCATGTTATTTTAAAGCAATTGAGAAATGACTGTTCTTCATCAGCTAATGTAACAGTTGAGGCCAAGCTGGATTAGTATTTTTTTACATTGTGTTCATTTACCATATTGAAAGCCTTTCCTATGAAACATTTTTACTCATCCTTTATGTGAAGAAAAACTTTTAGCCTCAGGTTTTAGCCCTATGTTTAACATATATGTTGGGGGGGGGGGGGGATACAAAAGTGTAGTACACCACACTTTTCCATACTGCAGAGTCCAGTAAAATAAGTGTCTACATTAACATATACTCTTTTTTTACAATGGAACTCTATGGTGACGGATGCCACTGTGTAGAATCTGTTTGAGGTATACGTTAAAGGGGTTGTCTCACTTCAGCAAATAGCATTTATAATGTAGAGAAAGTTAATACAAGCCACTTACTAATGTATTGTGTTTGTCCATATTGTCTCCTTCCCTGGCTCAATTCATTTTTCCATCACATTATAGTCTGCTTGTTCCCATGGTTACGACTACCTTCTAATCTATCAGTGGTGGCCATGTTTGCACACTATAGGAAAAAGTGCCGGCCTCTCTGGTGGCAAAGAATGTGGAAGCTTATACAGGTCCTTCTAAAAAAATTAGCATATTGTGATAAAGTTCATTATTTTCTGTAATGTACTGATAAACATTAGACTTTCATATATTTTAGATTCATTACACACCAACTGAAGTAGTTCAAGCCTTTTATTGTTTTAATATTGATGATTTTGGCATACAGCTCATGAAAACCCAAATTTCCTATCTCAAAAAATTAGCATATTTCATCCGACCAATAAAAGAAAAGTGTTTTTAATACAAAAAAAGTCAACCTTCAAATAATTATGTTCAGTTATGCACTCAATACTTGGTCGGGAATCCTTTTGCAGAAATAACTGCTTCAATACGGCGTGGCATGGAGGCAATCAGCCTGTGGCACTGCTGAGGTGTTATGGAGGCCCAGGATGCTTTGATAGCGGCCTTAAGCTCATCCAGAGTGTTGGGTCTTGCGTCTCTCAACTTTCTCTTCCCAATATCCCACAGATTCTCTATGGGGTTCAGGTCAGGAGAGTTGGCAGGCCAATTGGGCACAGTAATACCATGGTCAGTAAACCATTTACCAGTGGTTTTGGCACTGTGAGCAGGTGCCAGGTCGTGCTGAAAAATGAAATCTTCATCTCCATAAAGCTTTTCAGCAGATGGAAGCATGAAGTGCTCCAAAATCTCCGGATAGCTAGCTGCATTGACCCTGCCCTTGATAAAACACAGTGGACCAACACCATCACTGACTGTGGGTACTTGACACTGGACTTCAGGCATTTTGGCATTTCCCTCTCCCCAGTCTTCCTCCAGACTCTGGCACCTTGATTTCCGAATGACATGCAAAATTTGCTTTCATCCGAAAAAAGTACTTTGGACCACTGAGCAACAGTCCAGTGCTGCTTCTCTGTAGCCCAGGTCAGGCGCTTCTGCCGCTGTTTCTGGTTCAAAAGTGGCTTGACCTGGGGAATGCGGCACCTGTAGCCCATTTCCTGCACATGCCTGTACACGGTGGCTCTGGATGTTTCTACTCCAGACTCAGTCCACTGCTTCCGCAGGTCCCCCAAGGTCTGGAATCGGTCCTTCTCCACAATCTTCCTCAGGGTCCGTTTACCTCTTCTCGTTGTGCAGCGTTTTTTGCCACACTTTTTCCTTCCCACAGACTTCCCACTGAGGTGCCTTGATACAGCACTCTGGGAACAGCCTATTCGTTCAGAAATTTCTTTCTGTGTCTTACCCTCTTGCTTGAGGGTGTCAACGATGGCCTTCTGGACAGCAGTCAGGTCGGCAGTCTTACCCATGATTGCGGTTTGGAGTAATGAACCAGGCTGGGAGTTTTTAAAAGCCTCAGGAATCTTTTGCAGGTGTTTAGAGTTAATTAGTTGATTCAGATGATTAGGTTAATAGCTCGTTTAGAGAACCTTTTCATGATATGCTAATTTTTTTAGATAGGAATTTGGGGTTTTCATGAGCTGTATGCCAAAATCATCAATATTAAAACAATAAAAGGCTTGAACTGCTTCAGTTGGTGTGTAATGAATCTAAAATATATGAAAGTCTAATGTTTATCAGTACATTACAGAAAATAATGAACTTTATCACAATATGCTAATCTTTCGAGAAGGACCTGTATAGGCTGGTGCTTTTTCCTATAGTGTGAAAGCACGGCCACCGCTGTTGGAGGGTGGTCGTAACCATGGAAATGAGCAGTGTATAATGTGATTTAAAAATTAATCCAGCAAGCGAAGGAAGCGATATGTATAATAACAATACATTAGTAAGTGCCTTGTATTAACTTGCTCTAGATAATAAATGCTATTTGATGAAGTGAGACATCCCCTTTAGTGTATTCCTTTATTTTTTTACAATGGAACCCAGTCTTAGGCCTAGTTCACACAAACGTTTTTTTTGCGAGTGTACGGGCCGTTTTTTTGTGTTCCGTATACGGAACCATTCATTTCAATGGTTCCGCAAAAAAAAACGAATGTGTTCCGTATGCATTCAGTTTCTGTATTTCCATTTTTCCGTTCCGTTGAAAGATAGAGCTTGTCCTATATTTGGCCGTAAATCACGGGTCATGGCTCCATTAAAGTCAATGGGTCCGCAAAAAAAACTGAACACATACGGAAATGCATCCGTATGTCTTCCGTATCCGTTCAGTTTTTTCTGAACCATCTATTGAAAATGTTATGCCCAGCCCAATTTTTTCTATGTAATTATTGTATACTGTACATGGCAGACGGAAAAACGGAACGGAAAAACGGAACAGAAACTGAAACACAACGGAAACAAAAAACGGAAAAATTGATCCGTGAAAAACGGACTGCAAAACACTGAAAAAGCCATACGTTCTTGTGAACTAGGCCTTACTCGGATTTAATACATTTTGGACATAGAACCAAATAGAACAATACACAGTTCTCCAAAGAAATGTTTAAGAAACAACTAGCAAGGATAGAGTACACTAATTACTCAGCAAGGGACTGCAACAAAATGTGTTGCATATGCTAATGAGCATGTATGTGTCGCTCAGGGCCGATCCTACACGGGGTGCAGTGGGTGCCCCGCACCCCAGCGCTGTCACCCGAAAGGCGCCGAGCGAGCCGTCGGGACTTTTTTTTTTTTTGACTTTTTTTTTTTTTCTAACCACCTCCGGACCGCCCGGTGGGCCGGGCCGCCTCAGCCTCAGGGTTCGAGTGGGGCCGGGGGTGTGCCGTGACAGTGACGAGTCCGTGACTGCCGGCCGCCGGCCGGCCGGGTATGGCCTATCAATTCACACCCCTGTCACTGTCTGTGACTGCTCCGCTCCGCCTCCTGCCAGCCCACTGTGACACAAAGAACAGACACAGACACACACATATACTGACGTGACTCACGTGTGAGACTGAGACCGCCTCCTGTAGACCGCCTCCTGTAGACCGCCTCCTGTAGACCGCCTCCTGTAGTCCGCCTCCTGTAGTCCACCTCCTGTGCTCTGCCTCCTGTGCTCCGCCTCTGTGCTCCGCCTCCGTGCTCCGCCTCCTGTGCTCCGCCTCCGTGCTCTGCCTGACTGCCTCCCATCTTCCGGCGGCCGGCAGCGTAACGTCGCTCACTGCGACGTAACGTAGTGAGTGACGTCACGTCACGTTACAGTTACGCTGCCGCCGGCCGCCAATTTTGAATATTGAAGAGCGGGACTGGAGCACTGCCAGTGCCACGCCAGTCACGCCACCAGCTTCTGCCTGCCAGTGCCCGCCCCTGCGCCCTAGTAGTGCCAACTGGCTTGTACTAAGTTGTGCTGTGAGAATACATTTGGAGTCCTCCTGACTCCTGACTGTCCCAGGCAGTAAGTTAGAGTGAATACTGAATAGTGATGATTAGTGATAGATTATATTAGATAAGAATAAGATAGTAACTTATGTAAGGCCTCTTTCACACTTGCGTTGTCCGGATCCGGCGTGTACTCCACTTGCCGGAATTACACGCCGGATCCGGAAAAACGCAAGTGTACTGAAAGCATTTGAAGACGGATCCGTCTTCAAAATGCTTTCAGTGTTACTATGGCAGCCAGGACGCTATTAAAGTCCTGGTTGCCATAGTAGTAGTGGGGAGCGGGGGAGCGGCATACTTACCATCCGTGCGGCTCCCGGGGCGCTCCAGAATGACGTCAGAGCGCCCCAGGCGCACGGATGACGTGTACATGCGATCACGTGATCCATGCGCTTGGGGCGCCCTGACGTCACTCTGGAGCGCCCCGGGAGCCGCACGGACGGTAAGTATGCTGCTCCCCGCTCCCCACTACACTTTACCATGGCTGCCAGGACTTTAGCGTCCCGGCAGCCATGGTAACCATTGAGAAAAAGCTAAACGTCGCATCCGGCAATGCGCCGAAACGACGTTTAGCTTAAGGCCGGATCCGGATCAATGCCTTTCAATGGGCATTCATTCCGGATCCGGCCTTGCGGCAAGTGTTCCGGATTTTGGGCCGGAGCAAAAAGCGCAGCATCCTGCGCTATTTGCTGCGGCCAAAAAACTTTCCGTTCCGGAACGGAAGACATCCTGATGCATCCTGAAGGACGGACTGTCCATTCAGAATGCATTAGGAAAATCCTGATCAGTATTCTTCCGGCATAGAGCCCCGACGACGGAACTCTAAGCCGGAAGACTATAACGCAGGTGTGAAAGAGCCCTAAGTGAGCTATTGAGCTTGTAAATAAACTTGTGCAAACTGCAAACTATATGAGTAGTTACTAACTACTCATATACTTTGCACAAGTTTATTTACAAGCTCAATAGCTCACTTACATAAAGGAACGGACGTCTTACAATAGGGTGGGACACTGTTATGGGGGGGGGGGGGGAGGAGAAGTGATATGTGGATGATGACACATTTATATTACACAAGATGCTTGCGCTGCCTGCCATATATGTGTGTCATCCACAGATCCCCCCGGCCACCTATAACAGTGTCATCTACAGATGCCCCATAACAGTGTGTCACCCACAGATGTCCCCATAAGTTCCATAACAGTGTCATCCACAGATGCCCCCATAACCGTGTGTAATCCACTGATGCCCATAACAGTGTGTCATCCACAGATCCCCCATAACAGTGTGTCATCCACAGATCCCCCATAACAGTGCGTCATCCACAGATGCCCCCTAACAGTGCGTCATCCACAGATGCCCCCTAACAGTGCGTCATCCACTGATGCCCATAACAGTGTGTCATCCACAGATCCCCCATAACAGTGCGTCATACTGTCATCCACAGATCCCCCATAACAGTGCGTCATACTGTCATCCACAGATTCCCCATAACAGTGCGTCATCCACAGATCCCCCATAACAGTGTGTCATCCACAGATCCCCCATAACAGTGTGTCATACTGTCATCCACAGATCCCCCATAACAGTGCGTCATACTGTCATCCACAGATTCCCCATAACAGTGCGTCATCCACAGATCCCCCATAACAGTGTGTCATCCACAGATCCCCCATAACAGTGCGTCATACTGTCATCCACAGATCCCCCATAACAGTGCGTCATACTGTCATCCACAGATCCCCCATAACAGTGCGTCATACTGTCATCCACAGATCCCCCATAACAGTGCGTCATACTGTCATCCACAGATCCCCCATAACAGTGTGTCATACTGTCATCCACAGATCCCCCATAACAGTGCGCCTGCGCACTGAGGAGAGACAGAAAGGAGGGCACATAATCAGTGGAAGCAAGCAGAGGACGGTACAGCAGACGACTGAATCGCTTCTTTTGTAAGTAAATTGTTTTATTATAAATGTAGTTTAATGTTTTTGTCTTTTATTATATTCTGGCTTTTGCTTGGTTATGTATGATGCTTTTTGATAATAAGTAAATGTAGTGGTGCTATAATGTGGACCCCAGGCCTCTCTGATGTCCTGCAGGCTGGGCTGGCGCTGTGGCAGCATACGGTTGGTCAGGCAGCAGAGAGGCTCTGGGGCTGTCATTGTGCTCTGGAACTTTCCCCTTCACAGCCACTGCTATCTCTCTCTCGTACAGTGCAGACTCTGCAAGAGGCTTTCCGTTTGCTCTCCGTCCTCTTAAAAGTCTATGGGAATCAAAACTGATCCATCTGGTTCCTGTTATGCAAGACTGAAAACAAAGTCCGTCTTGCATAAGGGGACCCAGACTGATCCGTTATGCTTTCTCATAAACTTCTATTAGGACAGAGCAAAACGGAATGCCTCTTAGGGTCCATTCACACGTCCGTTGTTTCTTTCCTGATCTGTTACGTTTTTTGCGGAACAGATCAGGACCCATTCATTTTCAATGGGTCCTGAAAAAAATCGGACAGCTCAATTTCAGATTTTTTTTCAGGACCCATTGAAAATGAATGGGTACAGAACTGGTCCAGATCTGTTCCGCAAAAAACGGAACAGATCAGGAAAGAAACAACGGACGTGTGAATGGACCCTTAAAGGTTTCCGTTTTGCATTCCATCTGGCCATTCCGTTATATTCCGTTTGAAACGGAACCTATAACGGAATGGCATAACGCAGATGTAAACCCACCCTGTACGGAATAGGTGGTATTTGCCAGAGTTGCTGGAGAACTGTCTGTGAGAACAATTTCGGGGGCACTGACCTGTACAGGGTGTGGAGGTTTGGGAGGTTGAGATCCACTGAGGATATTATAAGACTTTTCTGTAGCTTCCTATATTGTTGCAAAGCTTGTGTGTTGGCTGAAGCCTTCCTATCTTACTGGTGGCTGGCCCTGCCCCTCAATTGTGCTTCCGGGTTTGGCTCCGCCCCTAGACTGCAAGGGGGTGGGGCTGAAGTTGTTGCCATAGAAACATTGTAAAGGGGAGGAGTTAGTAAGATAACCACGCCCATGTGGGGGCGCCAGAAATATTTCTGCACCCAGGCGCCTGTGACCCTAGGATCGGCCCTGGTGTCGCTAACACATAATATCCTGTATTTGGCAAGTTTACTGCAGCCTAAGATTGTCAGAGGTGTAGCCAGTATCCAACACTTCTACTCTTAAATGGATACTAAGGTTTCATCAAAAAAAGTTCATTCTGTGTGCACTAAACAGTTTTCCATTACACTTTCTGTATCAATTCCAGTTTGCAAATATTCAGCTTGCAGGGGTACATGGAATTGGGCTCGTAGTGATCTGACTTTGATGACCTGTCTAAGGATACTGTAAGTCATCAATATCGAAGTTCTGGAAAACCCCTAAAAAAAATTAAGTGTTTTGCGGTCCGAAAATTGTCAATCTTCAAAACACGGACACTGGCCATGTGCGTTCCGCATTTTGCAGACTGCACATTGCCGGCACTATAATAGAAATGCCCTTTCTTGTCCGTCACTTGCTGTCCGAATCTTTTGCCGCCCCATTGAAAATGAATGGGTCCACACCCGGTCCGCAAAATTGTGGAACAGATGCGGACCCATTTTTTCAGACGTGTGAATGGACCCTTAAGGCTATCTTAGGTCACAGAGCACTCAAAGCTGCAGTGAAAAACACAATGCGTACTGCTGTGCTCTGCTGACATAATGGAAATCCTGTGCACAGGCACAGCAGTCCTGACAATGTATTTCAGCGCACTTTTAAACGCTGACAGCAGGGAACGGGGGCCATAGAAAAATAAAAAGGAGAAATCTGGACTCATTTTTTACAAAAAAATTTACTTCGTAGTGGGTGCAATGACAGGGAGCTGCTATAGCGCCGCGCCCGTCATTGTAATCCTCAGATGCCGGGTTCATACATGATCATGGCATCTGAGTGTGAAAACTGTGTAAAATTAACAATAATTTTTTTTTAAAATCAACCACCTTACCGCCTCCATTTGCTCACGACGTGCCGGTCGCCGCCATCTTGCTTGAAGATCTGGAGCAAAATCTCGCGCGGCGCAAGGTTACATCATCAGGCCGACATGCGTGGCCATACGCACTGGATTTTTTATCAAGATTACCTGCTGGCTGCTGCACTGTCTGTGACCGGCCGGGAGCTCCTCCTACTGGTAAGTGACAGGTCTGTGCGACGCATTGCTTAATAATCTGTCACTTACCAGTAGGAGGAGCTCCCGGCCGGTCACAGACATCGCAGCAGCCAGCAGGTAAGTATGATGCTTCTAATATTGCTAAGTAACCATGGCAACCAGGACTGCAGTAGCGTCCTGGTTGCCATGGTTACCGATTGGAGCCCCAGCGATTAAACTGGGACTCCGATCGGAACTCCGCTGCCACCAATGATCGGGGGGGGGGGAAGAGGGGAGGCCGCACACTGTGCCACCAATGTTATAAATACAATAGAGGGAGGGAGGGGGTCCGGGGGGGCCGCACACTGGCCACCAATGTTATAAATACAATAGAGGGAGGGAGGGGGGCCGCACACTGGCCACCAATGTTATAAATACAATAGAGGGAGGGAGGGGGGCCGCACACTGGCCACCAATGTTATAAATACAATAGAGGGAGGAAGGGGGGGCCGGGGGCGGCCGCACACTGGCCACCAATGTTATAAATACAATAGAGGGAGGGAGGGGGGCCGGGGGGGCCGCACACTGTGCCACCAATGTTATAAATACAATAGAGGGAGGGGGGGCCGCACACTGGCCACCAATGATATTCAAACTGGGGAGGGAGGGGGGTCTGCCCCTGATCTCTTACAGGGGGATATGATACGCACAATTAACCCCTTCAGGTGCAGCACCTAAACGGGTTAATTGTGCCGATCACGGCAGCAGGGGGCAGTCATGTACAGTTAGAATATACTGTGAGATATGAGTGATGGGGACGCTTCAAGTTAAAATATACCATCGGATTGGAGAAAACTCCGATCCGATGGTATAAAAGGGTCTCCAGACCTTACATTGAAAGTCAATGGGGACGGATCCGTTTGCAATTGCACCATATTGTGTCAACGTCAAACGGCTCCGTCCCCATTGACTTGCATTGTAATTCGGGACGGATCCGTTTGACTCCGCACCGCTAGGCGGACACCAAAACAACTTTTTTTTCATGTCCGTGGATCCTCCAAAAATCAAGGAAGACCCACGGAAGAAAAAACGGTCATGGATCACGGACCAACGGAACCCCGTTTTGCGGACCGTGAAAAAATACTTTCTCGTGTGCATGAGGCCCAAGTGTATTAATCTGTGTAATACACTAACAGGCAATTCATTACAATACAGATGTATTGTAATGCATTGCAGGGGGGGGACAGAAATAAAGTTTTAAAAAAAAAGCAAAAAAAAAAGTGTTTTTAATATAGTTTTAGTTTTATAATAAAAAATAGGAAAAAAAATGAAAAACCACACATATTAGGTATCACTGCGTTCGTAATGACCGGCTCTATAAATCACCATTAAAAAAAATAAAAACTTAAACATAAAAGCCATTTTTGTCACCTTACATCACAAAAAGTCCAACACCAAGTGATCAAAAAGGCATATGTCCCACAAAATGGTACCAAATGGTCACCTCATCCAGCAAAAAATAAGCCCCTACATAAAAAAATTGCTCAATAAATAAAAAAAATATATAGCTCTCAGAACATAGCGACATTAAAGCATCATTTTTTTGTTTCAAAAATGCTATTATTGTGTTAAAGTGAAATAAATAAATAAAGTTGACATATTGCAGCATCCGTAACAACCTGCTCTATAAAAATATCACATGACCTAACCCCTCAGATGAACACCGTAAAAAATAAAAAAATAAAAACAGTTGCAAAAAAGCCATTTTTTTGTCACCTAACATCACATAAAGAGCAACACCAAGTAATTTAAAAGGCATATGTCCCCCAAAATAGTACCAATCAAACTGTCACCTCATCCCGCAAAAAATGAGAACCTACCTAAGACAATTGGTAAAAAAAATAAAACAGCTATGGCTCTCAGGCTATGGAGACACTAAAACAGCATTTTTTTTGTTTCAATAATGCTATTATTGTGTAAAACTTAAATAAATTATACATATTAGGTATTGCAACGTCCGTAACGATCTGCTCTATAAAAGTGTCACATGACAGGTGAACGCTGTAAAAATAAATAAATAAAAACGGTGGCAAAATTACCAATTTTTGGGTCACCTTGCCCCATAAAGTGAAATAATAAATGATCAAAAAATCATATGTACCCAAAAATGGTACCAATAATAACGTCAACTCTTCCTTCAAAAAACGAGACCCTGCACAAGACCGGCAGAAAAATATTTAAAAAATGGCGTTCATAAAATGAATGCTTTATTATGTAAAACTAAAACAAACAAAGTAGACATATTTGATATCATTGCATCCGTAACAACCTGCTCTATAAAAATAGCACATGTTCTTCTAACCTGTCAGATGAATGTTGTAAAAAATAAAAACAGTGCCAAAACAGAAATTTTTGGGTTACCTTAACTCACAACAAAAACGTTATATATATCACAAATAAAAATCATATGTACCCCAAAATAGTACCAATAAAACTGGCACCTTATCCCCTAGTTTCCAAAATGGGGTAACTTTTTGGGAGTTTCTACTGTAAGAGTGCATGTGAGATGTTTCTGTAAACCAAAGAATCAGGGTAATAAATATTGAATTTATCAAAAAAGTTAAATTTCATCTCCATTTTCCTTGAATTCTTGTGGAACACCCAAAGGGTTAAAAAGTTAGTAAAATCAGTTTTGAGTAACTTAAGGGGTGTAGCTTTTACAATGGGGTTATTTATGGGGGTTTTCTACTATGTAAGCCCCACAAAGTGACTTCAGACCTGAACTGGTCCTTAAAGGGATTCTGTCACCAGTTTTTGACCCCCACATTCAAAAATATGGTTATGTGCATGGAGCTCTTGTGATTCCTAATGTGGTCTTATAAGGTAAATCTGTAGGCTCATTTAGTGTAAAAAACGTTTTATCTAACCTGTCATTCATCTCACTAAGGTGCCCAGGGGGATGCTCATGTCTTCCAGATGCCGCCCGCACCCGCCACCGTTCGTGCCCAGCTCCTCCTTTGCTGTCATCAGCGCCGCCTCAGAATCCTTTGCTACTCCTCCGGCTCTCCCTCACTCCCCCCTCCTTCTTCCCTAACATCCCGCGCGTGCGCACAGGCCTGTGCCTGATGCGCCCGTGCGGACTTCTCCGTTCGGCTTCATTGAGCGAAGTGCGCATGCGCCGGCACTTCGCTCAACCTCCCGATGACCTGAAGGCTGGCGCCAGTGTTCAGGTCATCGGGAGGTTGAGCGAAGTGCCGGCGCATGCGCACTTCGCTCAATGAAGCCGAACTGAGAAGTCAGCACGGGCGCATCAGGCACAGGCCTGTGCGCACGCGCGGGATGTTAGAGAAGAAGGAGGGGGGAGTGAGGGAGAGCCGGAGGAGTAGCAAAGGATTCTGAGGCGGCGCTGATGACAGCAAAGGAGGAGCTGGGCACGAACGGCGGCGGGTGCGGGCGGCATCTGGAAGACATGAGCATCCCCCTGGGCACCTTAGTGAGATGAATGACAGGTTAGATAAAACGTTTTTTACACTAAATGAGCCTACAGATTTAGCTTATAAGACCACATTAGGAATCACAAGAGCTCCATGCACATAACCATATTTTTGAATGTGGGGGTCAAAAACTGGTGACAGAATCCCTTTAAAAAGTGGGTTTTGGAAATTTTCTTAAAAGTTTTAAGAATTGCTTCTAAAATTCTAAGGCTTCTAACGTCCTAATAAAATGACATTCAAAAATTGATGCCAACATAAAGTAGACATATTGGGAATGTTAAGTAATAAATATTTTATGAGGTACCACTTTCTGTTTTAAAAGCAAAGAAATAGAAATTTTGAAAATTGGTAATTTTTCTACATTTTGGGTAAATTTGGGATTTTATCATAAATAAAGGTGAAATATATTGACTCAAATTTATGACTAACATGATGTACAATGTGTCACAAGAAAACAATCTCAGAACGGCTTGGATAAATAAGTGTTCCAAAGTTATTACCACATAAAGTGACATGTCAGATTTGCAAAAAGCCTGGGCAGGACGGCGAAAACTGGCTCGGGGTAGAAAGGGTTAAGAATGTATGCCGTTTAGGCGACATACACACAAAAGTTTTTTGTTTCTGTTCCATTTATTTATTTTTTTGCGGATAGGATGCAGACCTATTCATTTCAATGGGTCAGCAAAAAATGCGGACAGGACACCGTGTGCTGTCCACATCCGTATGTCCTATTTTTTTTGCGGGGCAACAGAACGGATATACTGATGCGGACAGCACACGGTGTGCTGTCTGCGTTTTTTGCGGACCCATTAAAATGAATAGGTCCGCATCCTATTCGCAAAAAAAAAAAACTAACGGACATGGAAACAAATAACGTTCATGTGCATGTATTATAATATTTTATTATAAATATATTCTCAAATACCTTTCATTAGTTACAATGACTCATTTTATCTGGGGAGCAATCATCAGGGGAAATAAAATGGCCGCCATCCTATTAGTACAAAACCTGTCCTAATCACACAGGAGGACAAGTTACTTTATAACTCTGAGATGCTTCATTCTCCTCTCCTGAATACAGCTAATAAGATCTTCAACTGAATCTCTGTAGGAATGGAGTTCATGAGGAAATATGAAGTACAGAGAGGTCAGACAGGACAGACTGTGGTAATGTGGGGCTGTAATGTGGGACTCTATTCCTACAGAGATTCAGCTGAAGATCATATGAAACCATATTCAGGATCATAATCCCTGACAAGGAGAGTAGACAGAGGGATGAGGCAGCTCTATACCTTCTGAAGTAACTTGTCCTCCTGTGTGTGATTAGGACAGGATTTGTGTGTACTAATTGGACGGTGGCTATTTTATTTCCCCTGATGATTGCTCCCTAGAGAAAAAAGAGCCATTATAACTAATAAAAGGTATTTGGGAATGTATTTATAATAAAGTAATATTTAAGTACAGTGTATATTCAGTAATTTTATTTTCTTAATTCTCGGAGAACCACTTTAACCTATGTAAAAAAAAAAAAAAAAGCAGTTCCACTTAAAATCGCCTCAAAAGACAAGGGAGCACTGTCTTTATCTGTTCAGTCACCAGAAGTGACAAGGTTTCACCTTAAGATCTATGAATCAGTGGAATAGTCTGCCTTAGGCCTCATGCACACGACCGTTGTTGTATTCCGTTCCGCAAAATGGGGTTCCGTTGTTCCGTGATCCGTTTCCGTTTTTGTTTCCGTGTGTCTTCCTTTATTTTTGGAGGATCACCAGACATGAAGGAAAGTAAAAAAAAGTCTAAGTCAAGTTTGCCATGCCAAATGATAGGAAAAAACGGACACAGACACCCGGACGCGGATGACAATCTTATTTGCCTCTGTGTTTTTTCACGGACCCATTGACTTGAATGTTTTCCGTGAAAAAAATAGGACAGGTTATATTTTTTTGACGGACTGGAACCACGAATCACGGATGCGGATGACAAACGGTGCATTAGCCGAGTTTTCAACGGACCCATTGAAAGTCAATAGGTCCTCAGAAAATCACGAAAAACGGAACAACGGACACGGAATGAAACAACGGTCGTGTGCATGAGGCCTAAGGATGTGGTCATAACAGGAACCATTGAAGGCATCAAATAGGCTCAGATGATTTCTTAGAACAAAGTATCATCAACAAATGTATAGAATTCATTTACTAAATATTGATGATCCAGTCTGACCACCACTTTGGATCAGGAGGGAAATTTTTACTTATAAGTGTTTTAAACTTCCTCTGGATGAATAGCTGAAAATAAAATTCTAAAATGCACCCCTACCACTCGCTTCCTCCATAGCATCTCATATCCTTTGGTCGAACTTGATGGAAAGATACTTTTTTCAACTTCTGTGCATGCAACAGTGTGTTAATGGAGTGTCAAGTGTGTCAGACATCAATGTAAAATGATTATATGATACATAATGGAAAAAGGAAGAGAGATTCCAGGTTCCAATGCGCAGCTTATATGTGGAAACTCACTCCCATATGTCTGTTTTCACTGTAAGTTTTGCATTAGTCCTATCTCAAATGAATCATACCTTCTTCCTCAAGTGGTCACAGAAATCTATAGTTAGCATCTATATACATTTTTATAAATATTATTTTTACTACTGTATCTACACAATATAGTTTGATGTAATAAAAAAATAGGGTTCCTAGATACATAAATAAAAAACGCAACATCATGCCTAAATAACACTGCAATATGGTGCTTAAACTGCAATTCTAAGCAGGGCCAGTGAAAGTTACAATCTACTTATAGAGAAAAGCAGGGCTAGCACACAATGGTAGTGGATATACACTTTATTATGGTCTCAATACGAGACAAAATACAATAAAATACACATAAAAAACAATGTAATGGTGGATAGAGGACACACAAGATGACATGGAACACCACTAATGACTCATCCTGTTAAGGTAAGTCAAATCGTAAAAATATTCCCCCTGAAGAAGCTTGCGTGAAACGTACGTTGGGGCGTTCTGGTGCACCACTCAGGTATTTACTTCATGGCTCCCTAGTGGGCAGTTTAGTATAATTGATCTATGTACTTTGTTATATTTGCACTATGCACTTTATACCTTTTTGTGTACTGTATTAGATCTCCACCCTGTCCTGATAGCTCTGGTTGGCTATATGTACTTGACATCCTGTTTGGGCTATATGTACAATTTATGATATTTTTACGATTTGACTTACCTTAACAGGATGAGCCATTAGTGGTGTTCCATGTCATCTTGTGTGTCCTCTATCCACCATTACATTGTTTTTTATGTGTATTTTATAGTATTTTGTCTTGTATTGAGACCATAATAAAGTTTATATCCATTACCATTTTGTGCTAGCCCCGCTTTTCTCTTTTGGTGTTTAACTATAGGTGCAGGCTTGGCACGGGTACTCACTTGTGTGAGTCATTTATTATTGGTGTTTATTAATCTAATTATAGAGTGAAGTTTTGAAAAATTTGATTCAGCGGCTTCGCTTAAGTTCCTCAATAAGGTTGATTCGTTCTGAATGAATTCAGGTATACCAGGGCCACTCTGCCTCAGAGTATGGCCACATGGAGTGGCCATGCTGCAAGCGGGTTGCGGACATGTGGTGATTAAGAACTGCACAGCCAAAAAGACTGCAGCTTCCTTTAATTTAATAATAAAGACCGCAATGTATAGTCGGGCTTCATTGTTAATGGCCGCCCGGCACCTTTAGAGGCTGTTGCGGGTATTGGTATGGCTAGTTAGGTGGGCGCACAATATACTGGCATACCTACTTCTCCAACCCCAGTGCTCTCCTTCCCTACAGGTGGGAGCCCTTCTTCTGCCATCTGCTTTTCCTCCTTTTCCACATCATCTAATATTGATGAAAATATGTCATCAGGAACATCCAGCTCCTCCTCTCTCTGCATCTTGCTGACTTTTCTAGGAAGTAAAGCCAACAAAATATGAGGATGTTCATCATTAAGACTGGCCTAAGAGGGGAAAAATGGATGGCATTGGTTGGCACGCTGGCCACTGGGATAATAAAGGCTTCCATCTTTTTGGTATTGAATTACATACGGCTGATATAGGAATAAGTAAATGTAGGAATAAATAAATAAAACTGATGCAGAATAAGTCTCCCTGCAGTCTCCCTGCACTCTCCCTGCACTCTCCCTATCCAATATTCTTCTATTAATCATTTTCAGCAACACTGTCCCTAGAACATGAGCGCTTGCCACATCTCCCCCTATGCTCAGCTCACATGACAATGGCGGGGATCGTGCAGCATGAGGGTTTTATGGGGCTGAGACATCACAGGGGATGGCTATCTGCAGATTGGCTAACTTCATGGCATTACGAGTGAACTTGTATTGCCAAGCTTGTCTCCTGTACACTTAGTTTCGCTTTGTAACATGTGCCGCTGCCATTTTAGGAAAACCTAATTCGTTACCACAAAGCATGAGGGAATTCGGATTTGTTGCAAATCAGAGTTTTACTAAACTTTGGACTGAATTCTGCTTTGAATGCTTCAGTTCACTCAACACTAAATCTAATGTGCAGCAATTAAATCCGTTGTCTCATGGTTGACACATTTTCTGGTTGTAATTGTTCACTTTCTGTCATACCTCATATCTCTCGACTTATTTGGCAGCACATTCGCCCCTATCAGAGGTGTTTATCTCCCTCTATGGCAGATTTCACATCCAAATTTCAAAATATTATTAACAAATGGGACATTTTCACCCATACTTGGTGTTGGCAGTTGCTGTATTATAACATATATAAACTGGTGGTATACAGTAAATAAAATCGGTCACATTCCCTATCAAATTATTTGTACAAATTGCTTAAAGAGGACCTTTCACTTGTATAAACTATGTGAACTGAGTATGCTGCCATATAGAGCGGCGCCCGGGGATCTCACTGCACTTACTATTATCCCCGGGCGCCGCTCCGTTCCCCCGTTATAGGCTCCGGTACCTTTGCTCCTTAAGTTATAGTAGGCGGGTCTTCCCTTGACCTGTGGGCGTCTCCTTCTCCTAGGCTGCAGCGCTGGCCAATCGCAGCGCACAGCTCACAGCCTGGGAGTTTTTTTTCTGGAAGACCCGCCTACTATAACTTAAGGAGCAAAGGTACCGGAGCCTATAACGGGGGAACGGAGCGGCGCCCGGGGATAATAGTAAGTGCAGTGAGATCCCCGGGCGCCGCTCTATATGGCAGCATACTCAGTACACATAGTTTATACAAGTGAAAGGTCCTCTTTAAAGAGCTCATGTGTTCTGCAAGAGCAAATTATAAAAATTGTATTATGTAAGTAATGATAAAGAAGCTGCAATGTTTTCTATTATGTAAGATTTATAAGAATGCGAGGATGCAGATGAGGATTGAGAGCACCAACCCTAAGCTCACGAAAATTCTGCTGAACAGGACTGGTTCTCAACTATAGCATTTCAGTTACATAGAAACATAGAAACATAGAATGTGTCGGCAGATAAGAACCATTTGGCCCATCTAGTCTGCCCAATATACTAAATACTATGGATAGCCCCTGGCCCTATCTTATATGAAGGATGGCCTTATGCCTATCCCATGCATGCAGTTAAATATTATTTTATCAGTGTGCAGGTGAAACTCGAAAAATTAGAATATTGTTAATTTATTTCAGTAATGCAACTTAAAAGGTGAAACTAACATATGAGATAGACTCATTACATGCAAAGCGAGATATTTTAAGCCTTTATTTTTTATAATTTGGATGATTATGGCTTATAGCTTATGAAACCCCAAAGTCTCCATTTTGAGGCCCCATTTGCTCAGGGGATATGGATTAATTAGCTGATTAGAGTGTTACACTTTGAGCCTAGAATATTGAACCTTTTCACTGAATTCAAATTTTAAGCTGCATTAATGCAATTCCTTTTAATTTGCATTACTGAAATAAATTGACTTTTGCACGATATTCAAATTTTTTTAGTTTCACCTGTAGATCCAGCTGATTTTGGACACATGCCACTTTCTCCTTTACATCTCCAGACATTATTTGTGTTATATTTTCTCTGCTTCTACTCCAGAAACATTTCCCTAAAGCAATCTAACGACACGGGGTAACTGTCAATACCAACACATATGACAGATTGGATACATTTACCATACCTTACCTATCATTTCTATGTTTAAGGTAGAGATTAGTAGCTACCAGAAACGTACTGCATCATTTGTAATTATCGGGAGAAAAGGGATTGAACAGGTTAAATAGTCCAATCCCCCGATGGGCCCCTGAACAAGGTAGACCTCTAGTCCCCCACTCCTTGCACAAGTGGCACATAACACAGTAGACTGACTGCATTACATATAGATAGGCAGTGTACAGCATCTCGATTAGCCTATTTGTCCATATAAAATTTGGGTATTAAGTTCTAGATACATCAGGTGGCTGAGATGACTTGTAGAGGCAGGCCAGCTAGTATCATTATTTTATCAGGGACCTGCCTTCTCCAAGTCTCAGCAAGGGCCCCAAAAATCAGTTGTCTTGAGCATCTTGCTGCTGCCTGCCACTTTGTGAGCAGACATTATTTGTAGAGATATGCGAATCAAAGCATCTGCAGTGGAATTTGATATGGCGTTTAGGAAAAATGTGATTCTCAATTAATCTTAATTTCCTTGTGCTTTGTGGTAACTCATTTTTTCCCCCTAAAATGGTGGCTACGGGTGTTACAAAGTAAAAGTTAGAAGCACAGGAATCCACCTGTTATTGGGTGCACACCTTGTTAAACAGATAAGCAATTATATTCTATTATGTCTTAGGGTGAATAACCTGTCTAATTTAACTGTTAATATAATGTCCACCTTGTTTAATAGATAAGCAATTCTATTACACCTTGATTTCCAAAATAAGGTAAATAAGCTGTTTAATACCACTGGTATTGGGGTGTCCACATTGTTTAATAGATAAGCAATTCTATTAGGCCCTGATTCGCAAATTGACCTTGTTATTTTTAATGCAACATCTTTCAAGTGCAACTCTTTATATGTACACAACGAATTAAACCAGAATGTAATATTATGGATATGGAATCCACTTTGTCATCACTGCCTACTGACCATCACCCAATTCTTTCCTCTCCAGGTAAGTCTGCTTTGAACCTAACTGCCGCACCCAACTTTTCCAGAGTCTGATATTGTCCACACCCCTCATCTTTCCTTCTCATCCTATGGTATGTCTGCATTAAACTTTTAATTCCTGCTGGATTTTTCGAGTATTTGTTTACATTGACTATTTCACGCCAGTATCTGGTCCTCCCTTGATTAGGCCAAATGTAGCCCTCTTGTTCATACCTGATTGAACACTGAGTGGCATAAATCTAATAGATGTCCAAAAAAATAAAAAATAAATAAAATAAAAATAAAAATGAAGACAGCACGTCCAAAAAGGTGAGTTTTAATTCCAGATGCAACGTTTCGGCTTGGTGATAGCCTTTGTCAAGCTTGACAAAAGCTATCACCAAGCCGAAACGTTGCATCTGGAATTAAAACTCACCTTTTTGGACGTGCTGTCTCAATTTTTTTATTTTTTGGACATCTACAAGCTGTTAATATTGGGGGGCCTTTTACCACCTCCCTTGGAGACGAGCACCCGCAGCATTTTTACTTAGGAGTGCTGTCCACCCGTGTTTTTTCTATTGGATGGTATAAATCTAAGTCCTTAGGTTTTTCAGACCTTGGTCTTTTCAATGCAGCATCTTTCAAGTGCAACTCTTTGAGTCCACATACTGTACTAAATTAAACCAGAATGGAACCAGAAGTGGACCAAAAGTAATTACAGAAATAGTTAATGCAAACAATGTTTCAATCTTTCATCTTACTCTTCCCACTTTACTAAAACCTCTTGAAATACCCCCACATCCATTCACCCAGCAAGGAACTATTCATCTCTCACTCCATCTTACCATCTCATATGACCGGTTGCATAAGCCTGTTTGACAACGCAAAACACTTTCTTCCCAAACACACACAGATACCTCGTGCCCTCTTTTTCTCCACACATAGTGTTGTGTGTTTCTTCCAAACAACTCAACTTTGGTTTCATCTGTCCACGGAATATTTTGCCAGTACTGCTGTGGAACATCCAGCTGCTCTTGTGCAAACTGAAAAAGTGCAGCAAGATTTTTTTCACTGTTGCAGTTATTTGCGGTGAAACCATTTAGTGGCCTATTTCAGTACAGAATGAAAAATATACTTGCGTTTCACTGTTACAAGTATTTGTGGTAAAAGCATTTAGTGGTCTATTTCCATACAAAAAGAAAAAAATATTTTTGTCGCTTTTAGTTGTGTTTTAATTTGCTTTTAATTTATTTCGTTCAGCTAAAAGTATGTCAGACAGAGAAGTGCCAGGCCATGCACAGAGGAGTGGCAGATGCCTAAATGTTTCTGGCGCAGGCAGAGGCCACAGAAGAGTAAGGGGGCATGGCAGCAGGAGTTGCTACGAGAGGCCTGAGCTCCCGGTGTCATATAGTGGTCATGTCTTGACCAGCAACCCAGCAGTTCTTGATTAGTTAATTCAGTCATTAACTTTATCCCAAGTGACATCAGACACCCTCAGCTAACAGTCGGTGGGTTCGTCAGACACAACTCTTAGTTGGCATGGCCCGGGAGCAGGCCCTGTGCCCTCACCTGTCCTAAACCTGCCTCTGACCTTTGCTGTTCCCTCAGCCACAGAAGTATTGTATGCTGTGGGCTCAGCTCCACCATATAGCGAGGACGAGTTACTAGAGGACAGTCAGCCCATCCAAGATCTGGAGGAGATATCCGCCCCTTCCTCTGTTAAGTAGTGATGAGGAGAGTGGCGTGGGAGGTGGTGTCGCTGACCCAGAGACCTTTGAGGAGGACATCAGTGATGTGCAGACACTACTTGATGATAATGAAGCCGATCGCACTTGGGAGCCGGGTGCCGAAGGGGTTTCATCATCATCAGGAGAAGAGGGTGGCAGCTTTCACGTGAAGCAGCGGCTGAGCCAGCAAGATGGTAGCATGGCTGGGAGACAGCAGGGTGGCAGCAGTGGGATGTCGGGAACTAAACGTGCCCGGGGTAGACCACCTGCTTCGCAGCAGCCTACCTGCCTGGGAAGTAGTGGGGCAGAGGTTCATGGAGGTAGCGGCGGTAGCAGTCAGTCAGTGCGGACTGTTAGGGGGAAAATCACCTACTCGGCGGCGTGGCATTTTCTTGCTAAGCCACTGGGGGAGGTTAACATGGCCATATGTAGAATATGTGGGCAGAAGGTGAAGCGTGGCCAGTGTGCCAATGTTGGCACCATGGCCCTGCGTCAACATATGCAGCGTCACCATAAAGAAGCCTGGGAGAACTGTGGCTCCGATGTGGTGGTCCAGCCTGCCACAGCAACCGCTGCATCACCCACTGGCACCACCCGGTTTCAGCCAGTCAAGGCTCCACCACCTCAGCCGAAGGGAGCTGTCTGTTATTCCCATCTTCTGCTGGTCCTGATGCTCCTGCTCCTCCTACTCCTTGTCAGTCATTCCGTCAGCAATCGTTCACTGAAGACACAAGTATGCGTGCATGCATCCAACGGCGCAGAAGCTGAACGTGCTCCTGTCCAAGTTGCTCGTGCTGCAGTCCCTCCCTTTCCAAGTGGTGGACTCTGCACCTTTTAGAGAACTGATGGCTTGTGCCGAGCCAAGTTAAAGAGTCCCAAGCCGTCATTTCTTTGCAAAAAAAGGCAGTACCAGTCCTGCACACGTATGTAGAACAGAAGGTGGACCAGTCCTTGAGCCTGACGGTGTCTGTCAAAGTGCACAGCAGCTCCAACGTGTGGAGCTTTAACTACGGTCAGGTACAATACATGTCCTTTACGGCCCACTGGGTGAATGTGGTTCATGCACAGCCACACCAGCAACTTGGCCAGGTCATGCAGCTTCCGCCTCTACGTTATCACGCCGTTGGTCCTGCGACAATGTCCACCTCTACCTCCTCATCCTCCACCGTGTCCTCAGCCTCCACTGCAGGGACAACTCACACTACCCCTCCAGCATACCACTCGTGCAGGGCACGGTGGTGTCACGGTGTTCTGCACCTGGTTTGCCTTAGCGTACGTTGTGACACAGGGGAGGAACTGCTCTGTGTCCTTGATTAAAAAATCAAATCCTGGCTTTCTCCGCAACAACTGAAAATTGGAGCCATGGTAACCGACAACAGGAAGAACATAGTGTCGGCGCTGTGTCAAGGAAGGCTGAGCTATGCGCCCTGCATGGTACACTTGTTCAATCTGGTTCCTGAAGTCTTCCACCCATCTGCAAGACATCCTAAAAATGGGCAGGAATGTTTGCATGCACTTCAGCCACTTGTACACCGCAAAGCACACCCTCCCTTGAGCTGCAGCGGTAGAACGGCATCCCCCAACAAAGGCTGATATGCAACGTTTCCACCAATTGTAATTCCACCCTCCATATGTTGGACTGACTATACGAACAGAGAAAGGCCATTGACGATTTCTTGATGATGCAAGCGGATAGGATTACTCCCTTGTGTATCTTCGATGTCAGCCAGTGGCAGCTCATGCGTGACACCTACCGTTTGCTCAGGCCCTTTGAGGACGTCGCATTACTTGTCAGTCTCCAGGACTACTGGATGAACGACGTCATTCTACTGCTTCATGTCCTGGAACAGATGGTGGTAACAATGGCTGGTCAGGGGACTGGATACGTGGCGCCTAGATCTCACAGCCACATGAGCCCCGTGGGGGCTGAACTGGAAGAGGAGGAGGAGGGAGAGGAGGACATTGGAGCACAGGCAATGTGTAGCAAAATGGGTGGTTTTTCTACTCAAGTGACAGGAGAGAAGGAGCAGGAGCAGCCAGAGGAGCTACAGGGTGAGGAGGAAGATGAGACAGAGGACCCAGACAGACCGTGGCGGTATGCAGTGGAGATGGAGGCAGGGAGTCCCCCTGAGTAATTTGCACAAATGGCCCGATGCATGCTCACTTGCTTGCGTAGTGACAGCCGAATTGTCACCATTCGGCAAAGGGATGACTTCTGGCTCTCCACCTTGTTGGACCCTCGCTACAGGTACAGAATGGGGGCCTTTTTTACACCCGCTGAGAGGGAGGACAAACTGAACTACTACAGGAACATTCTATGTAAGTCAGTTGGCCGCTGCCTATCTGCGTCATCGTCCATCCTCTCGCAGGTCTGGCCGGAGGGGCCCTCTGCGCTCACGTATCACTGTCATGGCTGCTGGGGAGGGGTGGGGTGGCAGGAGCAGTACTAGCTCCATCGACAGCAGCCTGAGTCTACAGTGAAGAAACTACTCACAAGCAGCATCAAGTAAACCTGGAGCAGGACCTGAAGCAGCAGCTGGTGGCATACTTTGACAGCACCCTGCCAACCCACATTAAAGATCCGCTGGACTACTGGGCAGCCAAACTGGAGTTTGCCCTGGAAAAGCTGTCCTGCCCGACCAGTAGTGTGACATTAGAGCGGGTGTTTAGTGCGGCGTGGGCCATAGTTACCCCAAGGAGAACTCGCCTGTCCACCCAAAATGTGGAGAGACTGACCTTTGTCAAGATGAATCAGGCGTGGATCAGACAGGATTTCCTCCCACCAATGCCTGATGCATCTGATTAGATCATCCATGCCGCTTCACCCAAACCTTGAAAAAAGAGACCAGTTTCTTCTGGCTACCTGCCTCAGCTACTACTCTGATGTTGCCACCTACCTGATGCCACACATGTGATGCCAAGTGCACCTTCCTTCACCCAATACTGGTATTGCCACCCACTGCCCCACTCTGTCACTGGGTCACTTTGTGGTCTCCTGATGCTGCTGCCATCTCCACACTATGTCACCTTGCCACTCCGTGGCATTCTGACGCTGCTGCCATATCCACACTATGTCATCTTGCGACTCTGTGGTATCCTTCTGCTGCTGCTGCCATCTCCACACTGCTACCTTGCCACTCTGTGGTATCCTGCTGCTGCTGCCGCCATCTCCACACTGTCACCTTGCCACTCTGTGGTATTCTTATGCTGCAGCTGCTGCCATATCCACACTATGTCACCTTGCCACTCTATGGTATCCTGCTGCTGCTGCCATCTCTAGTGTTGATCTCAAATATTCTAATTGCAAATTTTTATCGCGAATATCGGCACTTTGAGAATTCGCGAAGATGTAGAATATAGTGCTATATATTCGTAATCACAAATATTCTAGATTTTTTTTTCATCATTAACCTCCCTTCTGGCTTGTGGGCCAATGAGAAGGCTGCAATATCTTTGTCAGAGCTTAGCACCATCCCTAGCAACCAATAGGAAAGTTGCCTACCCCTTTACTATATAAGAAACTCCCCAGCAGCCATTTTCTGCAGTTTTTTTTTGCAGTTCTGAGAGAGAGAGCAGTGACATTGCTGTGCTCTGTGCTTTTTGGATCCTAGTCCTTATCCAATTACATTAGGTAGTTAGCTTATATATATATATATATATATATATATATATATATACCGTATTTTTCGCCCTATAAGACGCACCGGCACAAAAGACGCACCTAGGTTTTTGGGGAGGTAAATAAGAAAAAAAAAATTTTAACCAAAAGGTGTGCTGTGTGTTTGGTGGGTTTGGAACTAATGGTGGTCTGTGGATGGCACTATTACTGGGGATCTGTGGATGACTGACACTGTTATGGGGGGATCTGTGGATGACGGACACTGTTATGGGGGGATCTGTGGATGACGGACACTGTTATGGGGGATCTGTGGATGACGGACACTGTTATGGGGGGATCTGTGGATGACGGACACTGTTATGGGGGGATCTGTGGATGACGGACACTGTTATGGGGGGGATCTGTGGCTTGCACTGTTACAGGGGGGGGGATCTGTGGCTGACACTGGTACAGCGGGGATCTGTGGATGGCACTGTTACAGGGGGGATCTGTGGATGGCACTGTTACAGGGGGATCTGTGGATGGCACTGTTACAGGGGGATCTGTGGATGGCACTGTTATGGGCTGGGGGGATCTGTGGGTGGCACTGTTATATACCGTATGTGCCATGCACAGACCCCCCAGCCCATAACAGTGCCATGCACAGACCCCCCCAGCCCATAACAGTGCCATTCACAGATCCCCCCCCTGTAACAGTGCCATCCACAGATCGCAATCCAAACCCCCCCCTCCCCCGCCCGCCGCCGCCGCCATACAAATATAAGATGTCATATTGAATTAATAGTTATTAAACATGCCCCCCAACTCCTATTACTACCTTACATCCTAATCTCACTGACGTCACTTGCCTGCGCCGCCTACTTCATTCATAAAGTAGGCGGCGCAGGCACGTGACACGAGTTACGCTGCCGCCCGCCCGGCCTGAATTCTACAGAAGTGATTAGGATGTAAGGTAGTAATAGCAGTTGGGGGGCATGTTTAATAACTATTACTTGAATATGAGATCTTATATTAGTATACCGGAGCGGCAGGGCGGTGCTATACTACACTGACTGCACCGCCCAGCCGGCCCCCAGCTCCTTCTCCCAGTCCCTCCCTGAGTCCCCGCTCTGCTCATACATCGCTGCCAACGATGTAAAACTGGCAGCATTCGCCCCATAAGACGCAGGGGCATTTCTCCCCCATTTTGGGGGAAGAAAAAGTGCGTCTTATGGGGTGAAAAATACGGTATATATATATATATATATAGCAGAAGGACCCGGCTTTGCACCGGTATATTTCATCTATTTCATTTTATGTTTCCGTGTGTCGTAAAAAGATATCGACAGTTTCCCCCATAACAGTAACCTCTACAGAACCTGCCCCTTTAACAATGACCTCCACAGTGCCCGCACCTTTAACAATGGCCTCCACAGTGGCCGCCCCTTTAACATCGACCTCCACAGTGCCCGCCCTTTTAACCATGACCTTCACAGTGCCCATCCCTTTAACAGTGCCTGCCCCTTTAACAGTGACCTCCACAGTGCCCGCCACTTTAACAGTGACCGCCCCTTTAGCATTGACCACCCCTTTAACAGTGACCTTCATAGTGGCCGTCCCTTTAACAGTGACCTTCACAGTGCCTGCCCCTTTAACAGTGACTTCCACAGTTCCCGCCCCTTTAACAGTGACCTTCACAGTGCCCGCCGCTTTTACAGTGACTTCCACAGTTCCTGCTTCAGTGCACAGTCCCCAAAGACCCTCTACACAACTGCTTAGTCCTCTTCTCCCAAAACCCACTTCTCTACAATTAAAGAAGAAAAACTCTCCACTCTACTCTCCAGATCACATCTCACCACCTGTGCACTTGACCCAATCCCATCACACCTCATCCCTAATCTTACCACAGTGTTTATCCCAGCCCTAACTTATCTCTTCAACCTATGACTAACCTCTGGTGTCTCCCCCTCTGGTTTTAAACATGCTACCGTTACACCCATCCTCAAAAAGCCTTCACTTGACCAATCTTCTTTGTCCAGTTCCGCCCCAATATCACTTCTTCAATATGCCTCAAAGCTACTTGAGCAACATGTCCATTCTAAACTGTCCTCTCATCTCTCCTCCTGCTCCCTCTTTGACCGGCTACAATCTGGCTTCTGACACCACCACTCAACTGAGACTGCCCTTTCCAAAGTCACCAATGACCTACTAACAGCCAAAACCAAAAAACATTA
Source organism: Bufo gargarizans (assembly GCF_014858855.1). Classification (NCBI taxonomy): domain Eukaryota; kingdom Metazoa; phylum Chordata; class Amphibia; order Anura; family Bufonidae; genus Bufo; species Bufo gargarizans. The sequence goes on from NC_058080.1 coordinate 235,210,266, forward strand.
CTCTGTCCTCCTTCTTCTTGACTTGTTCTCTGCCTTTGACACTGTCGACCAATCCCTTCTGTTACAAACTCTCTCATCTCTTGGTATCACTGACCTGGCCCTCTCCTGGATCACATCATACCTCACAGAGCGGACATTTAGCTTCTCCCACTCTCACACCATCTTCTCATCTAATTTCCTCTCAGTTTGTGTCCCGCAAGGCTCTGTCCTAGGACCCCTGCTCTTCTCTATCTACATTTTCGGTCTGGGACAGCTCATAGAGTCCCATGGCTTTCCGTATCACTTTTATGCTGATGACAAATCTACCTCTCTGGTCCAGACATCACCACCTTACTATCCAGAATCCCACAATGCCTATCTTCTATATCTAAACAGTTACTGTGATTTAGTGTTACAATGAGGTCTTATTTAGCACCCTGTGGGCAGATGGGATGAATGCGCTGGATGGATCAAACATGGCAGCTGGATTATTGCTATACATGAGGTTTGCCGTTTGTTATTGGAATGAACCACACAAATCACTCCATCTACTTGACCCAAATTCATCGTAGCTAATACGTTCGTTGAGCAAAACAATTTGTCAGCATCTTAATTGTAATTATTTATAGTCGGAACTCGGTATTACCAGACAAATTGCTCCACCAACTGGACCCAAATTCATAATTCCTAGCTACCGTGTTCTGTTATGGAAAATGTTATATTTGGTGTCACTCTTACAGCTACAATAAATTTTAAACAAATTCTACATAACTGTTCAACAAAATGTTAGCCCATGTGGATCCCTCCATAAGGTCCGGGATTCCTCCATACTATGAACTTAATGGTATTTTTCTTTCAACATGTATTATGATTAAAAGCAGATGGCACGAACTTGTCGGATGGATATCTCTGTTTTGGACCCACTCCTGTTTTGGGCTTACAATTACTGGTCAAATACCCAAGCAAAACACTGACAAAATGCTGAGCGTCTGACAGAGGCTTTATGGATGCTCCAAATACAGGATTGTTCTTTTTTTTTTTTTTTTTTTTTATGTTCTTCTGATGGATCAGAAGAATGGAAACAAATGGTGATGTTAACACAGTCTTACTGCCACTGCTGCTGCCACACTCCTCACTCTGTCATGGGGTCACTACTGCCGCTGCTGCTGTTGTCACCATCCCCAATCTGTCATGGATTCACTACTTGAATCTTGGAACACTGCCCCAATTAGACCTGACACTTTTATTGACATGTAATACTGATGCACAGTAATTCCACAGTTATGAATCTTGGTACCCCGCACGGGAATGTAGATGACAATAGATTACAACTTCCTGTAATACTGATGGCACAGTACCTACAGAACAGATTAACTAAGAATGTAGGTGCACTAGAATGTAATGCACATGGCAATACCCTCACCCTGCACTGTCCCTGCAGTTTAAGTTCCAAGCCTTCACAATGAGATTGGGCCAACTAGTGGAATGCATATAAATATAATATAATATGAATTTCTCGAAGAAATTCTCTATTTATTTGCATGGAGCTGCACAGTGGGTCCCCAGAACAAATTTTGCTGGTGGGCCTAAGAAACCCAGTCGGACACTGAACAAATGAGTCAAAAATATAAGACTTGGTTGTTTATTTGTTGAGGAAAATGCTTTCAGTATCTGGTGTGACCTGCTTTGCAGCAATAACTGCAACTAAATGTTTTCAGTAATTGTTGATTAGTCCTGCACATTGGCTTGGAGGAACTTTAGCTCATTCCTCCCTACAAAACAGGCATAGACTCTGTTATGTTGGTGGGTTTCCTCCCATTAACTGCTCACTTCTGCTCCTTCCACAAAATTTCTGGTGGATTAAGGTCAAGAATATGACTTGGCCATGCTAAAACGTTAATGTTATTATTCTTTAACCATTCTTTGGTAGAATGACTTGTGTGCTTCAGAGCTGCACAGATGCTGCTACCACTGCCTCCTGCATAGTCGCAGCTCCAAAGCTGAAGATAAACTTGTGTCCTTGTTCTGCTAATCTGAGCAGTGGCGCTGGCAAGAAATTGTCAGGGACAGGCTAAATATCCAACCCCATAAATCTAGCATGTGGGTGCTTCTTCTGCGGGGACAGCCCTTTACGTGTGAAGAAATCATGCTGATGAGGTGAATCAATTCATTAGAATTGATTCACTTATCTCTAATTAAAAAGTGTGTACCAATATTCTTGTCTGTATAATACATGCAGTATAATGCATATACATATATCTAATCTATCTCCCATTGTTCTCGAATATCAACATCATCTGCTATACATAATGGGGGAAATTTGTCAAACCTCCTGCACCAGAATAGATGTGCAGGAAATTTTGTCTCATTAAGGCTACATGCACACCACCATATGTGTTTTGCGGTCCGCAAATTGCGGATCTGCAAAAAAAAAGGATGACGTTCCGTATGGCATCCGGTTTTTTTGCAGATCCGTTTTTTTTGTGGATCCATTGTAATAATGCCTATCCTTGTCTGCAAACTAGAAAAAAATAGGACATGCACAATTTATTTTGCGGAGGAACGGACATACAGATGCGGATAGCACACGTGTTCTGTCCGCGTTTTTTGCGGACCCATTAAAATGAATAGGTCTGCATCCTATCCGCAAAAAAAACTGAACGGACACGGAAACAAAATACGGCTGTGTGCATGAGGCCTTATGCTGCACTTCCTAATAGATTTGGTGCGTCTTACACCAACATATTATATTTTTTTTATTAAGACTGCTGTAAAAAATAAGTCTTAATATGTTTCATTGTGCAACATCTGGTGTGTGCAGATTAAGGCCTGTTCTTTCTTTAGTTTAGAAACCTGTAAGTTTACTTTCAGGTACAGAAAGTAAATTCTCAGTTAAGCAGTGTTACTTGACCTAGCAGTGAAGACATACTTTTTTTGGTCTTTTCTTCTTATAACACTTCTTCAGATGTTGCAAGCAAATAAACACTTCTGTGCTTTCACAGTAACCTTATCTTTCATTGATTGAAACTTGATGAACTGCATGGCTACAGGCATTGTATCCGAATCCAATTTGATGAGTAACCTCCGATCATGATGGTGTAGAAAAGGACTAACAAATGTGATATCTCAGTAAGGGCTCGTGCACACACTGTTGCCTGGCCATGCTAGTATTGCGGCCCACAGACAGTACTACAAAAAATAGTTCTATAATTTTTCGGTGCGGATGTATTACGGACCCATTCAAGTTGAATGGGTCTGGATCTATCTGTGGAATCCGCACGGATGTTGCCCGTCCCCAATGCACGGAACGGCTGACCAACGGCCATGTGCATGAGCCCTAATACTGACCCAGAGAATGAAGGGAACAGGTCAGTTTTACCGCATAGTAAAAGCCATAAAAACGAAACCCAAAACACTGATGTGTGACCAAAACACTGATGTGTGAATAAGGCCTCATGCACACAACAGTATTTTTTTGCGGTCCGCAAAAAGTGGTTCTGTTGTTCCGTGATCCGTGTCCGTTTTTTTTTGTTTCCGTGTGTCTTCCTTTATTTTTGGAGGATCTCCAGACATGAAGGAAAGTAAAAAAATATCTAAGTCAAGTTTGCCATGCAAAAAACGGACGCGAGGACGCGGATGACAATCTTGTGTGCCTCCGTGTTTTTTCACTGACCCATTGACTTGAATGGGTCCGCGAACTGTTGTCCGTGAAAAAAATAGGACAGGTCCTATTTTTTTCACGGACTGGAAACACAGATCACAGACGCGGATGACAAACAGTGCATTAGCCGAGTTTTCCACGGACCCAATGAAAGACAATGGGTCCGCAGAAAATCACGTAAAACGGAACAACGGACACGGGACACAGCAACGGTCGTGCGCATGGGGCCTAAGGCTTTACTGGTAATATTTTCACTGGCTGATGTCCATTGTAGCCACTGTGTATTACAATCCATCTGTTGCCCTATAGCCTCCTCATAGAAGTGAGCGGATGATGTACAAAATATATAATTAGTTTTTTTACATATAGTGGAAAAATAGATTATCAAACTGCAACTTTATTATTGATTCTGTGTTTATTTTTTTTACATTTATGAGAGGACAAGAATCATAAGATGTGCATTCCATAGTTCAATTAGAAATGTAGGAATGAAACTTGATCTCGAGATCCTGATACAGATCGTGAGAATTCTAGCCTAATTTTCATGGCAAAAGGGTTTTAGTTCTTTCTGTAGAGAAAAAAAACACTCACTGAAACTGAATTCTTACTGCCACTTATACAAACATCCTTGAGTAACATCTTGTTTCTGCATTTAAGCAAAAGTAAATGCACAGACTTGAAATTCAAATCACTACTCCATAAAGTGACCCTCTCCTTTATACATGACTTAAGAAACCCATACATATAAGAGCCAAAACATTCAAACCAACCTCTTTTTGGTGGGATTAGACGACCATCTCACATGTATGAGGGTGTGCCAACTCTTCTCCTACAAGAGGTGTCGAAGATTTTCAACATGCTAGATCCTGAGTTCTCACAAGAGATAAACTAGTATGGCTTATTAAAGGTATATGATTTATTTGACATGTTAAATTGTTAGGCCAAGCAAGGTCGATGTTTGGACCAAGCTCAGCACGCACATTGACCTCTATCCAGCCTGGTGGTCTTGGTCTCATGGTGAGGACATGTTAAAAATTAGTACTAGAAAAATGTTTAAATTAGTTTTTCTCTATGCCTTCACTGACTGCAGTGCATTATCCTATGAAACATCAGCAAAGTCGGGCAAAGTTCATGGGAATTTTTTTTTTTTACTAAATACACACTTTACTGTCAGCTTGAGAAAACATACTGAACTGTAGAGTTGTGCTAGGATTTCTCTATTGAGCAAAAATACATTCTTATAAATGTACACAGTGTACAAAATTATTGGTAAACATTTAAAAATCTCTAATTTTGTAATTTCTAGAAGAATCAAATTGAATGTGACTTAATTCATGAATCATTTAATCAGTTCCTGAACCAGCAAAATCTGACACTTTAGATATAGCGCAAAATACATCCCCATAGGACAATTTCCACTCTGTCTGATTTCCTTCTAAACATCAATAGACATACTATATCATCTTAGAAAAATAATTAAGAGCACTTGCTGCAAGACAGCTTGTAATAGACTGCTGCTGAATGGAAAGATGATTTAAAAGTATAGGACACAACTGCCTAAGGGAAAATAGCAGTTGAGTAGCTCGTCATGTGAAAAAGGAAAGTAACATGTAACAGTGGTGTTGGCTCTTATATTAATCCAGGATGGCTTCAAATGAACAAGAAAATAGCAGAGCCTTACTTAATGGTCAGTAAGTTTTCACACATCTTTGCATAAATCAATAGTATAAGCGAACATACAGTAAGAAACATTATAATATATTTTATCAGAAAGAAATGCATAGTTCTCCTGTTATTAGCTATTTACCTCTCCTCCTCTTGACCCCCCCCCCCCAGCCTGCCAAGTGCTTTTTTTCGGGGGGGGGGGGGGGGGGGGGAATTCTCTTGAAACCTTGAATGATGGACCAGCTCACCAAAAGATCAAATTACACATGTTATTACAAGTCTATGGAAAGCTGAGGGGGAGGAGTGAAATCTCATAGAGATTGCATAGACTTTCTGTTTTAACCCAAGTGCTTTATTCATATCCATACAGTTCAGTCCTTTTTTTTTTATGTTCTTAATGATCTTAGGGCTGCTTTTAAATAAGAGAAAGTTAGGAAGCACACACACACACACTCATTAGGGGAATGCATCAATGTTTTTACGCTAGAAAACTGGCATGCAAAAGTCACAAATTTGGCTTTGTACTAAAATTTGCTACTTTTGGCCATTATCCACTGAAAAGTGAATGGGCTTAGCTGGAGCACTACCTTGCCCCCAATAGATTAACTATTGGTATACATTTGAATTTCTAAGGGGATGCAACCAAATGGAACGGAATGCATTTTGGGGCATCCTGTTTCGGTCAGTTCAGTTTTGTCCTCATTGACAATGAATACGCTGTCTTTAAGAGTCAGAAGACAGTGTGCTCTGTTTCCGAGAGCAACCCCAGCCAGAGCTGGAGCCACTCATCCCTGGATTACCCGCACCCCCAACACCCCTTTTCCGCAGCAGGGATGTGTGTCCATTACCTCCATCACGATCAGTCTTACAGTGGTAACATACCAGCTGCCCTGGAAGATGGAGGCAGCCATGAGGATGGCAGCCCAGGATTCGCCACCCAGAGAGGAGGACTATTTGCCAGCCCCCATGCAGCCGGAGATTCTGGACCCCTTTGGAATGACAGGAGCATCCACCCCTGTGCAACATAGAGTCACTACCGCCATGCGGAGCACCACTACCAGGACATTACCCCTGAGTGACAGCAGGTGTTGCCAGAGCACCACCGTGGCTGCTCATAGGGACTACAAAAGGCAGGACAGACCTTTAATGAGCTTTTCTAGCAGCAGCAGTAAGGAGGATTTTAAGTCCTTCCTCTAAAGAGCTAATCCTCATCCTTTAAAGAAAAGGAACCAGTGACTTCTGGGAGACACTTCATGGACTGGACCCAAAGGGTAAGGGCCTGTTGGCATTGTTTTTATGGTTGTGTTGCCCTTGATTTTTTTAGTCCTCACCCGGATGGCCATGTTATTTAGGACTCTCCCCAACTAAACTTCTACATCCAAGTTGCGTACGGTTGTGCAAAATCCCTTTGTCCCCCCTTTCAATTTATTTGGGAAACCCTCCGCCCAAAAGGTTCTCATGAACTGTGCTGCTATTTCATTGTTTCCTCATGTGGATTACAAATGACTTTGCTACCCATGTGGATTGCAAATGTTACCTCACGTGGATTACAAATATTGCCTTATTTGGATTACAAATAATGACGGTGCCTTATTTCCCATGGATTACAAAAGACTCTTTTGCACTTAAAGGACTTTGTTGCACTTTTGTTCCCGTTTGGTGCACTTTATCTACAAGCGGTAAAAGAAATGGACTCTAATGTAATTGTATTGCCTTATTTCACTATTTTATTGCATTCAGTACGTACCTAATATATTTGCACGAGGTTTGCACTAATCTTTTTCTAGTTTCAGCAATATTCAAGTATATTGTGCCCATTGTGTGTATTTCTTTTCCAGGTGCCACAATGTGACCTATCATGCACTTTAAATGGACTTTGCACTTATTATAGTTAGCCAGATAAGTAGTACCTTACTTTTACAGGTCAATATGGACTGCCTCTGAGGACGTCTGGAACGTCATAAGCAGCTCTAACATCATCTTTGCTCATATGAACTGCATCTGAGGACGTTTAATACTAATGGTGCTTATTTTACCTTATGTCAGTTTAGATACCCTAGGTATACATTAAATTGTATTTTTGCTGCACAAGGGGAGCCAAGTGGTAAGTCACAAGCAGATCTAACAACGTCAAGGGTAACCCGTTTCACAAGGGGAGCCAAGTGGTAAGTCACAAGCAGATCTAACAACGTCAAGGGTAACCCGTTGCTAATACGTGTCAGGAGAGATTAGAGAGCTCACCTAATTTTTATATGTTTTAAGGCCTTGTAATTAGGCAAAGTTATTTATATCCCTAGGTCTTGTGCTTTGCTAAGCCTAGGAAAATTGTGTAGCTATCTGGTCAGACATCTAGGTGACGAAGCGTAAAGCATGACCAGACCTTGGTGCTAGGAAGGGAAAACAAGATTAAGCAACCCTTCTGTTTGCGGGCGTGTCATGACATGTGGAGGGATTACAATATATGACACCTCCATGCTCCATATACGACTATGGCCTTGTCATGGAGTATTGAGTGCATGCAGCATTTTCCCAGGCACCCTCAAAGTATATATATATATATATACAGGGAGTGCAGAATTATTAGGCAAGTTGTATTTTTGAGGATTAATTTTATTATTGAACAACAACCATGTTCTCAATGAACCCAAAAAACTCATTAATATCAAAGCTGAATATTTTTGGAAGTAGTTTTTAGTTTTAGCTATTTTAGGGGGATATCTGTGTGTGCAGGTGACTATTACTGTGCATAATTATTAGGCAACTTAACAAAAAACAAATATATACCCATTTCAATTATTTATTTTTACCAGTGAAACCAATATAACATCTCAACATTCACAAATATACATTTCTGACATTCAAAAACAAAACAAAAACAAATCAGTGACCAATATAGCCACCTTTCTTTGCAAGGACACTCAAAAGCCTGCCATCCATGGATTCTGTCAGTGTTTTGATCTGTTCACCATCAACATTGCGTGCAGCAGCAACCACAGCGTCCCAGACACTGTTCAGAGAGGTGTACTGTTTTCCCTCCTTGTAAATCTCACATTTGATGATGGACCACAGGTTCTCAATGGGGTTCAGATCAGGTGAACAAGGAGGCCATGTCATTAGATTTTCTTCTTTTATACCCTTTCTTGCCAGCCACGCTGTGGAGTACTTGGACGCATGTGATGGAGCATTGTCCTGCATGAAAATCATGTTTTTCTTGAAGGATGCAGACTTCTTCCTGTACCACTGCTTGAAGAAGGTGTCTTCCAGAAACTGTCAGTAGGACTGGGAGTTGAGCTTGACTCCATCCTCAACCCGAAAAGGCCCCACAAGCTCATCTTTGATGATACCAGCCCAAACCAGTACTCCACCTCCACCTTGCTGGCGTCTGAGTCGGACTGGAGCTCTCTGCCCTTTACCAATCCAGCCACGGGCCCATCCATCTGGCCCATCAAGACTCACTCTCATTTCATCAGGCCATAAAACCTTAGTAAAATCAGTCTTGAGATATATCTTGGCCCAGTCTTGACGTTTCAGCTTGTGTGTCTTGTTCAGTGGTGGTCGTCTTTCAGCCTTTCTTACCTTGGCCATGTCTCTGAGTATTGCAAACCTTGTGCTTTTGGGCACTCCAGTGATGTTGCAGCTCTGAAATATGGCCAAACTGGTGGCAAGTGGCATCTTGGCAGCTGCACGCTTGACTTTTCTCAGTTCATGGGCAGTTATTTTGCGCCTTGGTTTTTCCACATGCTTCTTGCGACCCTGTTGACTATTTTGAATGAAACGCTTGATTGTTCGATGATCACGCTTCAGAAGCTTTGCAATTTTAAGAGTGCTGCATCCCTCTGCAAGATATCTCACTATTTTTGACTTTTCTGAGCCTGTCAAGTCCTTCTTTTGACCCATTTTGCCAAAGGAAAGAAAGTTGCCTAATAATTATGCACACCTGATATAGGGTGTTGATGTCATTAGACCACACCCCTTCTCATTACAGAGATGCACATCACCTAATATGCTTAATTGGTAGTAGGCTTTCGAGCCTATACAGCTTGGAGTAAGACAACATGCATAAAGAGGATGATGTGGTCAAAATACTCATTTGCCTAATAATTCTGCACTCCCTGTATATATATATATATATATATATACACCCTAAGCACAAGCCGAGGGCAGCTTGACTTTTAAGTAAGGGTGTATGTAACGCACCAGAGGTGCATTACCAACTTTTCACCTTGCTACTGTCTCCTACGGTTAACCTAATGTCATTCCATGTATTTACTGCAGGACCGTCACACTGGTACATATCTATTTCTTGTAACTGTTATGTTCATATGTATTATGTCTGGTTCACCAGCAGGTGGCAGCATCAATGGCAGAGCTATCTTACATAGAATTGAACCTTCTTTCTATTTTATTTTATCCCTTTAGGGAGGAGTTTATCTATTTAGGAGTCAGAATAGAGTACCCCCTTCTAGGGGAAGGCAGCAGGAGCCCGTCCCTGTTGGATGAGCCTTGCCCAAGCCAGCTAGAGCACCTTCAGCTCAGCTGCATCTGGAGGACATTGCTAAAAGCCACAGAAGCCAGGAAGAGAAAGAGTTTCCTGGACAAAGCTAGAGACAGACCAGTCTACCAAGTTAAATACAGCAAAAAGGAAAGGAAAAAGATTCCTATTTAATCCTGTTAGCACAGCAGTGCCAGAGAGCAACAGTCGTAGCAGAAAGGAGTTTGCATGCCACCAGTTTAACGCCAAAGCCTCCTGGAAACCAAGATAAAGCCCATAAACTGTTTGAAGGAAAGTGAAGTTGATGTTCAACTATACAAAAGGCCTGAACTCCATTTATTTATTTATCCCCTTCATCAACTACCCCCTTTGCCCTGCTTCGGACGACCACGCCTGGGGTCCAGCATATCCAGTTAGGAGCACCGTGACACATGCAACACCAAAAAGGGCACAACTATGGCATTCCTACAATGGGCACCACCATAATACTAAAAGGGGCCCTGTGCCCTTGTTGCTTCATTGCAACTGGTGTCACGACAAAACAAGTAGCTTTTTTTCCCTCTTAAAGGGACCACTAGCATTGCTCGTTTTGGTGCAGAAACACTTCATGCAGCCTTATTCTATATTCGTGGCTGTGTGCTTAGGGTCATTGTCTTATTGGGACATAAACTTACACCCCAGTCTGAGATCCAGAGCACTCCGAATCAGGTTTTCATTAAGAATATCTCTGTACTTTGCTCTATTCAGCTCTCCTTCACCCCTGACTAGTCTCCCTGTCCAAGACATTGAAAAAAGACCTCCACAACATGATGCTGCTACCATGACTGTAGTGATGGTATTGGGCGGTGTCTGGTTTTCTCAAAACATGACTCTTAGAAGTGAGGCCAAAAAGTTAAATCTTGGTTTCATCAGACCAGAGAATCTTGTTAACCACAGTCTGAGAGTCCTTTAGGTGCTTTTTTGCAAACTTTCACGTGTCTTTCACTTCATTCTGGCCACTCTACCATAAAGGCCAGATTGATGGAGTCTTCCAGTGATAGTTGACTTTCTGGAACTTTCTTCTATTTACAAACAGGATCTTTGGAGCACAGTCAGAGTGACCATTGGGTGCTTGGTCACCTTTCTTACCAAGACCTTTTCCCCTTGATTACTTAGTTAGCTCTATGAAGAGTCCTGGTTGTTCCAAACTTCTTCCATGTAAGAATTATAGAGGCTACTGTGCTCTTGGGAACTTTCAGTGCAGAACTTTTTTTTTTGTAGCCTTCTACAGATCTGTGCCTTTACACAATCCGGTCTCTGATCTCTACAGGCAGTTATTTACTCCTCATGGCTTGTTTTTTGCTTTGATATGCATTGCTAGCAGTGTGACCTTATATAGACAGGAGTGTGTCTTTCCAAATCATGTCCAATAAACTGAATTTACCACAGGTGGACTACAATCAAGGTATAGAAACATATCAAAGACTATTAAGAGAAATGGGATGCCCCCAGAGTTAAAGGGGTTATCCCACTTCACATTTTCATAGTTACCTGCTGCCAGTGCGACGTTCACTTCCTGGATTCATCTTGATTGAAGTTTTCTCCCGGTCGGGCTGCACGCTGGACTGAATGCGCACGACGCCGCGCATGCCCCATGGTGAAATATTCCTGGCCAGTATAGTACAGAGCCGGCATGCGCGTTCGCAGCTCTGTACTATTCTGGCCAGGAAGAAGTCACCATCGTGCATGCACTGCGGGGTGCGCGTTCAGGACAGCGAGCGGCCCGGCCAGGAGAAAAGAAGGAGTCTTCTGCGCAAGCGCGGCCACCGGGATTCCGGTGAAGAGCGGTGGCCGTAACCAGGGGAGACTGAATGACAACAATGAGGTAAGTGGGGATGAATTTTCTCCTAAACGGTGGGAATTGGTTAATCAAATATATTTACAAAAATGATCACTGTCAAATCATTAACAGATTTAACAGTGATCATTATGATGGGATAACCCCTTTTAAATTTCAGAGCAAAGGGTCTTAATACTTATGTCCATGTGACATTTTAGTTTTAACTTTTTCAATACATTTTCAAACATTTCTAAAATTCCGTTTTTACTTTCTCATCAATTGGTATTGAGTGCAGATTGCTGGGAAAAAAACTTTTTAGCACAAGGGGACAATATAAAAAAATTTGAAAAAAGTTAAAAGGTCTGAAGACTTTCTAAATGCACAAAATGAAAAGAGCAGCAGATTGAGCATATGCACTGTCACTACATTCATCTTGGAGTTTTGGGGAGAGAGCCTTAATCGGAGTGATGAGGCTTATAGGCCTTACAGACTCCTCTGGAATTCTGGGAAGAAAGAGGGATGCAAATGACCTCTTCACAAGCTCTACCTCTAATGCCACCAGATGTAAGGCAGCTATAAGGAGAGATAGTACCCCCTCTCATCCAGTTAAGCCAGTACTCTCTGCTCTGCTGAGGGGCAATCACCCCAAAACAGCTGTCTGCAGATGAGTTGCTGTATTATTTATTATACAAAATACAAGTCATTTCTCAAGGCCTAGTTAAAGGGTTAAACATTGACTTATAGAATAGCTGCCTTACATCTGGTGGCATTAGAGGCAGAGCTTGTTAAGAGCTCATTTGCATCCCTTCCCTCCCAGAATTCCAGAGGAGCATGTATGGCCTATAAGCCTCCTCACGCAGATTAAGGCGCTCTTCCCAACTAGCTATTTGTGGGACTCTCATGCAGATTAATGGAGTGGCAGTGCACACAGTCAACCTACCAAGACTGACATTTCACACACCAGTCATAAAAAGTACATTGGAGTAAAATGTATTGAAACTATTATAAGGCTTATACGTAGATTTATGGGACAGTTTGTGCCATTTTCAAGCTTTGGTAATGTTAAAAAAAATTCAGGCCATTTCCCTTCCTGATAAAAAAAATAAAAGCTACCACAAAGCTGTTGATAAATATACTCTTTTTACTTTCTTGCAAACTGAGTTACACTAGGCAAAATACGTGTACGAGAGTTGAGTTGCAGTCCGTTGACTACAATGAAGACCATTTCGTTATTGTTTGGGACCTGCTTTTTTCACTGCATCCAGATTTTTTTTAGGGAAACTGTGATGGAGGCCCCGAGCTTCCAATGCAGATGTGAACAAGCTCTAATTGGAATCCAAGTCCAGATTGTAATAATTAGTTGGTTTAACCATATTTTATACTTTAGCCTTGCCCTGCACTTGAAATGCTGAATAGTGCTTGGTATATAAAGCAATTAATATCAGTGTATAGGAACTAACGAAAAGCAATATAACACTGTTATTTCATGACAGATACAATGCTAGACTGTGAAGCACAACTGTTCTGATGAGGTCCAGATAAAGCATGCCCCCTTTTCCTTTCTTTTGATGCTAAGCAAGGCATATCTGATTGGAAACTTTATGGCTGCTTGCTTTAAAGCCAGTAAGCTGAGGTTAGATGAAATCAAATGGTCACAGTGGGGTCATGGAGGGGTTACACTTCATAAATGAAAGAAAAACAAAATGCATATACTTCCGCTGCTAGAAACTCTCATAAAACAAGAAAGCATAACTTTAATTGTAACTTTATAAATAAAATGAGACATAAGAGTTGACAATCAAAATGAATACATAAGATATCATCCACATTCAAATAAGGTGGCATAGCTCCAGGCTGAAGAGAGAACTTCTAGTTCTAAAAAAAAGTGGATCACTATATCTTTTTATAAATGGTATTTATATCTGGTATCTATAAATTAGCCAATCAGCATGCACAATGTCATTCACATCCCCTTGTAAAAGTCTTACTGAAATCCCAATTTTTGTTTTATTAATTTTTATGGATAGACTTCGTTTTGTTTTATTTAATATTCTATTTCCAAATGTGTGCAGGCTGGTAATTGTAGTAATCAACAAGGAGCTTCATTTTCTGGCATCTAATAGCTGTGAGGTCAGAGCTCAACGGTTGACACTGAGTGAATACCGGCCTAAAAAGACAATAAAAAGACAAAAAGAATGAAATATTAAAATACTGTTCCATTTTTAAATGAGAGGATAACTAGGTTTTGAAAAACTAAGGATTACATTACAGAACTATTAGACATTAGACTACATTACAGGAAGCAGAACGTGTGGCCCACAGTTCTTTCAGTTATAATTAAGGGGTTTGTCTCTTCAGACACAACTCCCTTCAAAATGTGGTCTGTCGGGTGATTAGCTGAGGACTCACTCCCAGCAAACAATTGATTTTGCTAGATGAAGCTATGAACAGCCAGGTATTTATCCATTAGCAGTCGCTGCAGGGAAAATTAGGTATTTATTCAGATAAAAGGCTATCTTTGTGATACAAGGATGGCTTGATTCTTCTAAAACAGGAGCCACTCATACTTGAGCAGCGAGCTCAGGAGGTGAGAGCGGGAAGGAGGAGAGTGGTTGCGTTAGTGGTAATGATTAGGGTGGTAGCTCTCATGGTGGCAGTCCTCACCCTGGTGCTCCCTGCTGCCATGTAGTGTTAAGAGGTCACAATGTTTCTTTCCTCAGGTCACACCCTGGACTTTTGGGGCCTGGTGGTAGTTGGGTTGCCCTTGATGGTGGATGGCTGGCAGGGTGCAAGCCAGGGGAGCAGGTTTAGGACTGGTGGATAGATGGTAGAGTCAATGCCCAGGCCCATTTGTGTACAATAAAGTCTTTACTGAATAGATAATGGGAGGTGCAGTATATAATGGAGCAATAGGCACAGTTCCAAAGTATATTACAGAGTAGGCTCTACCCAATAGCTGTGTATAGGCAGCAGCAATCACAAAAATAATACAGTGGTCCCTCAAGATACAATATTAATTGGTTCCAGGACGACCATTGTATGTTGAAACCATTGTAACTTGAGTAATCAGTTCCAAAGCCCCAAAATGTGATCCAGGATAAGAGAAAATGAAGATTTAAGAAAAATAAGCAGATAACTAAGACAGATAAAGCAAGTCCTTATATATAACAGTCAGGAATAGCTGCTAACTAGCAACTAATACGGATATTTCACCAGGGAAGTGGCCTGAGTCTGAGGCACTGTATGTTGAGTCTAGTTTCAACTTACAATGGGTCAGAAAATACTATTGTATGTTGAAAATATTGTATCCTGAGGCCATTGTATCTTGAGGGATCACTGTACTTCCTGAGTCTCTCTCTAAGTACACTTTGCAAGCTTCCCAAATAACCACATGCATGGCAATACTGGTCCCATTAACTCTCTTTGCAATGTGCAGTCTGAGCGATGCAGCTCTTCGATCTGAATGGCCAGTCCCTCTCAAACTGGGCGGGTGCCAATGGCAATTCACCCTGTCCACATGCAGTAAAGTCTTTTGCCATAAACAAGCAGTACATTTCTGTCTTTATTCAGCACAGCCTTGGTTTTCAACCATCTATAAATGTCAGTCTCAGAGATGAATTTACCCTGGAATAGGCCTAGTTTTCAGGAGCTCACACAAGCACATCCTTGCTCTTTAGGCTACAGTCAAACTCATAGGATGTTGCTACTTCCCAAGGATGCAGCCAGACTGGTCTGTAAGCCAGCCACAACCAACCACAAGAGGCAGGACCACCCTATCTCCCGGCAACCTAACTAGAGGTGCATTTAGATGGCCCGAGAATCGGGCAAATTACTGGTAACGACCGTTCCTGCGGTCTTTCCCACCAATCTGTCCATGTAGAAGTGCCGTAGATCACCCGTTGAACGAGTGAAACATTCCTTCATCGGGTGATCCTGTCGCTCATGCAGGCACCATCAATCACAATTTTTGGGCAGCAGATCATGTGGTCTATACAGCAATCTGATGCTCAGAATCTGTATGAGGATGAAGGATTGCAAAAGTGATCCCTTGTCCTCATACTGTGAATCAGATCACTGCATGTAAATGCAGCAGACTTCTTCACTGAAAATGCAGCCAACTGTCAGGAAGGAACACTTCCTTCCCAACAATCGGCTGCAGAATCATCTTGCCTAAATCTGCCTTAAGACTGCCAGTTTTAACTATATGCTGGCCATACATAATTAGGCAATAAATGACAACATTTAACTTCTTAGCGTGGAATCAACTCTTTAGCAGTGATCCGCTGGGTCACTGCACATTACTTGAGGGGGTGATGCAGGATATAGCTTGTTAAAGAATGCCATAGAAAGTATGTCATGTCCTCCTCAGGTATAACACAGAACTACCCAGAATGTTCCTTTATGTCAAGTTAAAGCCATCCTGGCATAAAAAAATAGCTGTCCTTCTCCTTCTCATTTGATTTAGTCTCGTGTTTATTTCTCCAGTCAACAGTTTATTTCAGTTGCATATCATAGAAACTCGCATCATACATTCCATAATCATTTAGATGATCACTTTAGACTTGAAATTCTAAAGCTTTTTTTTATTTTTTATATGTAACAGGTTTATAAAGGGTACCTTTATTATTTAATTAATTACCCCTTATGCTTGGAGCAGACAAACTATGAAAATGACTTCTGCTGCAGACAATAGCTGACATATTATCAAGTGCCACCATTGCCAAGACCAGGAAAAAAGGAAAGTCTAAAAACAACAGTGACCTGTAATTTGCTACCTTAGCCCTTGCTGCCCTGAAAAAGATAAAGATCAAGGCCAGCAGTTAAAAAGCTTTTTTCAGCTGTTACCAGGGTCAGACTGGTCTATAGTCACAAAAAAGCCATCAATAATGTTTGCACTTTTGTTTTCACTTAATTGTTTCAGCATGTGCAGCCATGTGTGCTATAGATTAGCAAATCTTCTTAGTGTGGCCTATAAAATGGACTACCTTCTAATTCTCTAACTATAGCATTACATTGTGTAAGGATTGTGCAGGGCTGCCCTTGAGTATAACCTTACTGTAAAGGTTCTATACCCTTAAGGTGGATTTAGACAGCCCGATGTAGCAAACAATTATTGGAAAGGGACTGTTCTTTCGCGATATCTGTGTTTGGAGGAACATTCGTTCCCTATAATATGCCCGACAGTCAGAACATGTAAATCCACCTTTAGTAATGGACGCACAACTGCTGGGACGGTGCGCGAACGCGATCAAATGTTCGCGAACCACAAGTTCAAGGCGGGTTCCATTCATTTTAATGGCAGGCAAACCTGAAAAACCTCCAGGTCATATTTGCAGCCACAAAATACTTACTAGATGGGCACACATAGTCCCACAACATGGATAGTGACATACCAGAAGTATTAAGCGAATCTGCGATCTACAAGCATTATTTTATAAGTATTAATCACAAGAGCACATGCGCTTGGAAGGCGTTCCCTACAGCAACTGGTTTGCACCGACTAGAAATGACATGGATGCGATCGTTGGAACCAAGTTCAGCGACGAAGAGGAAGAACTCGTGGTGACAGTAAGTAATCTTACATTAAAGTAGTGAATTAGATTACATTTCACCTGCATGTCTGAACAATCGCTTTATATGCATAAAGAGTGTTATTAAAAAAATCGCCAGTGCGACCTTCTGCGATTCAAATCTTTCTTAAGTGCACTCAACTTCACATTTTATAAGGTCTCACTAGATATTAGTGATTGTTTCCGTAAGTATTCCTGTGACATGACATCCACTATGTTAGTAGCATATTTGTATGGAAAGCAGAAAAATATATTTCACATGCACAATGCACATCCATTGTCATGCCGCACACTATATTCCGCACACACACACTATATATCGCACACACACAGACACACTATATACCGCACACACACATACACACACGCACACACACAGTCTATAGATTAGAGTTTGTGTCCTGTTGGTCAGGACTCAGGAGAAGCTATCTTTGTCAGACCGCCAGTATTTGCTGGTTCATTTAGAGTTACCCAGGGTGCACCACGGAGAGGCAAACCAGCTGTACACCCCATACCGTACCGTCACTTCACTAGACTGGTACATCTCTGCTCAGCTGGATAATATCTGATAGCTCCGATCCCACCCACATACAGTCGTAATACAATCCCATCTTCTAACCGTAACAGTAACGGACCGTAAAAACCCGGGCTGCTGTCCTGCAGAGTGGACGAGTGTCATTGGTTGCTATGACGCCGTGCGCTTCTTGCCACCACCGCTTTACAGTAATACACTTGTATAGATCATACAAGTGTATAACAGTACAGCAATGGTGGCTGGAAGTGCACGGCATCAAAGCAACCAATGACACTCGTCCACTCTGCCGGACAGTAGTCCGGATTTTTACGGTCCGTAGTTGTGAAGAAACACGCCTGTGTGCAGGCGGCCTAAATGTAATATTTCCACTTCAAAGACTTAAATACGTTTTTCAGTTAACTTGAGTAAATTATTTTCAATACTATTATTGTTAAAAATTGGGATTATATGCTTGCATTTTTATCTTGCAGCGGATGTTGCGGGGATACGACCGCACCCGATACCATGCTGAGAAGCAGCGGATTGTGCAGGAGCTGTCATTTGAGATCTGGCACAAAACGGGTGTAAATCACAGACGTCTGGCCATCATTAAAAAGTGGTCAGACATGAAGGGCAGCCACCCCCGGTTTATAAAAAGAATCCAGGACGAAAAATGCCCAGGTAGATGCATAAATAACTTTTGTATGTTTTGCCAACACTCTGTAATGTATACAGTGCTAAGCAAAAGTATTTACCCCCCCCTTGACTTCGTAGGGTGATTGTTTGAGGATTTGCATAATTTCATTTGTAATACATGCCCACAACTTAAACCTTTTTTTAAATTGGTTAATTGTAAAGCATACAACAAATAGGATAACATAACAGAAAAGGTCAATGTGCATAACTATTCACCCCCCTAAAGTCAATACATTGTAGAGCCACCTTTTGCGGCAATCACACCTCCAAGTTGCCTTGGATAAGTCTCTATGAGCTTGCCACATCTTACCACTGGGACTTTTGCCCATTCCTCCTTGCAAAACTGATCCAGCTCCTTCAGGTTGGATGTTTTGAGTTTGAGAACAGCAATCTTTAAGTCTAACCACAGATTTTTTATTGGATTGAGATCTGGGCTTTGACTAGGCCATTCCAACACATTTACATGTTTCCCCTTAAACCACTCGTGTTGCTTTAGCAGTGTGTTTGGGGTCATTGTCTTACTGGAAGGTGAACCTCCGTCCTAGCCTAAAATCACGCACAGAGTGGGACAGGTTTTGCTCAAATATATCCCTGTATTTAGCACCATCCATCTTTCCCTCAACTCTGACCAGTTTCCCAGTCCCGGCTGCTGGAAAACATCCCCATGCATGCTGCCACCATGTTTCACTGTGGGGATGGTGTTCTTTGGGTGATGTGATGTGCTGGCTTTGTGCCAGACATAGTGTTTTATTTGATGGCCAAAAAGTTCAATTTTAGTCTCATTAGACCAGAGCACCTTCCTCCATACATTTTGGGAGTCTCCCACATGCCTTTTCGCAAACTCACAACGTGCCTTTTAGTTTTTTTTTGCTGAAAATAATGGCTTTCTTCTGGCCAATCTGCCATAAAGCCTTATTGTCATTCTATGTACAGATACTCCAGTCTCTGCTGTGGAACTCTGCAGCTCCTCCAGGGTTACCTTAGGTCTCTGTGCTGCCTCCCTGATTAATGCCCTCCTTGCCCGGTCTGTGAGTTTTGGTGGGCGGCCGTCTCTTGGCAGGTTTGCTGTTGTGCCATGTTCTTTCCATTTGGTTGTGATAGATTTGATGGTGCTCCTGGGGATCATCAAAGATTTGACTATTTTTTTATAACCTAACCCTGACTTCTCAACTACATTCCTTGGTCTTTATGGCAGTGTTTGGTTAGTGATGCCTCTTGCTTACGTGTTGCAGCCTCTGGGGCCTTTCAAAAAAGGTGTGTATATGTAATGACAGATCATGTGACACTTAGAGTACACACCGGTGGACATCATTTCACTAATTATGTGACTTCTGAAAGTAATAGGTATAGGTAGCACCAGAGTTTTTTATGGGCTTCCGAACAAAGGGGTTGAATACATACACACATGCCAATTTTCGGTTTTCTATTTCTAAACAATAATTTTATTTATATATTTTTCTCATTTCACTTCACCGACTTAGACTATTGTGTTCTGATCCATCACATAAAATTCAGATTAACAAAACCTTTAACAGAAGGCTGTAATGTAACAAAATAAGCAAAAAGTCAAAGAACTTTGTATTATGTGGCTGTTGGTACATTAGTCGTTCACAGGATAAATAAGTAAGTGTCGGCCACTACAAGCCCCAAAAATTAGCCAACAGGCGTTCACCTGACAGCAAAGAACTTTGTATTCTGTGGCTGGAGGTACATTAGCCATTCACAGGATAAATAAGTGTCGGCCAGTACAGGCCCCGAAAATTAGGCATTCAACGGACATAAAAGGCCTTTTATGCCACTGTATTTACCTAAGACAGGGACCATGATTTGTTCTGGGTGGTGGCGGATATTTGTGGGCTGTCATGAGGAATTTCAATCAAACATAGTCTACTCGTCACATGTGTTGAATTCCTCTGAGATCCATGCTTTATTCATTTTTAGAAATGTGAGGTAGTCCACACTGTCGTGAGCTAGGCGAGTGCGCTTATCGGTCACAATCCCCCCTGTTGTCCTGAACGTCCTTTTAGACAGGACACTGGACCTGGGGCAAGCCAACAGTTCCATGGCAAATTGTGCCAGCTCTGGCCACAGGTCAAGCCTGCCCACCCAGTAGTCCAGGGGTTCATCGCTTTTCAGAGCATCCACATCGGCCGTTAACCCGATGTAGTTGGACACCTGTCAGTCTAGGAGTTCCCTGAGGCTGGATCCGGAGGACAGCTTTCAATGGGTTGGCTGCAAGAATGATCTCATATCAGAAGTGACCAACCCATCTTCAAACCGCCCTCTTCTTGCAGGCGCTGTTGGATTGGTACCCGCAACCGTTTCTCTGTGAGTGGAAATTCCTCTACCAGCGCCCGCAAAAGCAGAATGCAGCATTTCTCGCAGCAAGGCCTGGAAGTGCTGCATTCTGACAGACCTCTGTGATGGTGGTAACATTTCCGCCATTTTTTGTTTGTACTGGGGGTCTAAGTACGTTGCCATCCAGTACTTTTCCTTGCCCTTTATGCTTTTTATACGGGGGTCCCTCTTATTACACTGGAGCATGAAGTCCCCCATTTGCACTAAACTGGAAGCGGTGTAGTGGCCTGACTCCTGCTCATCATCCAGGATAATGTCGTCCTCGTTCTCCTCCCCCCATCCACGGACAACCCCAGGGATCCCAGAAAGGTTGAAAGCATGCTCTTCTTGCTCCTCCTCGGCCCCGGCACCATCCTCTTCAGACTCCGGTTGACTTGTCTCAGATGGAGTAGCCCCCCCACGGAATTCATCCTGCATTGCAACTTCCTCATCTTCCTGCTCCTCGATGGCTTTATCAATGACACAACGCAATGCACACTCCAGAAAGAAGGCGTAAGGTACGAAGTCACTGATGGCGCCCTGGCTGTGACTGACCAGTTTGATGATCTCATCAAATGGACGCAGAAGTCTGCATGCGTAGCGCATGAGCAGCCACTGGCGTGGTGAAAAAAAAACAAGCTCCCCAGAACCTGCCCTGCTGCAGAGTTCATTAATTGCACATTTCTGCTGGAGCAGCCTATCAAGCATATACAAGGTGGAGTTCCATCTGTTCGGGCAGTCACAAATCAGACGTCTGACGGGCAGGTTGTGTTGACGCTGAATATCAGCAAGGCGAGCCATGGCCGTATAAGATCTTCTGAAATGGCCAGAGATTTTCCTGGCCTACCGCAAGACGTCCTGGACCCCAGGGTATTTGGCAACAAATCGCTGCACGACTAAGTTCAGGACGTGTGCCATGCCCTGTTTCAACACACTCAGCAGATTGACGCCGTTGTCGCACACCACTTTACCAATTGTCAAATTGAGCGGGGTTAGCCACTGATCTGCCTGTGAACGCAAAGCTGAAAGGAGTGCAGGACCGGTGTGGCTCTTGGCTTCCAGGCACAACTGATGCAGCACAGCATGGCAACGCCTCACCTGGCACGTCAAATAGGTTCTGGGGATCTTGGAGGGCACAGCGGA
Source organism: Bufo gargarizans (assembly GCF_014858855.1). Classification (NCBI taxonomy): domain Eukaryota; kingdom Metazoa; phylum Chordata; class Amphibia; order Anura; family Bufonidae; genus Bufo; species Bufo gargarizans. The sequence goes on from NC_058080.1 coordinate 235,232,142, forward strand.
AGAGATAGTAGCATCAATAAAAGGAGGAGACAGCCGAAGAGGAGAGGGAGGATGGAGTAGGAGGAGGAGAAGAAGAGGTCGGCCTGCATGCAATCCGTGGCTGTAACACCAAATTTACACGGGTTGCATGCTTGACGGCCGTCAGAAGTTTCACCCAGTGGCAGTAAAAGTTATGTACCTTTCCCGCCTGTGTTTGCTAGACCACGTGTCTGTGGTCAGATGTATCTTGGCACCGACACTGTGTGCCAGAGATACATTCACTTGCCGCTGAACGTGGCCATAAAGCTCTGGGATGCCCTTCTGGGAGAAATATTTCCTTCCTGGGACCTTCCATTGCGGTGTTCCAATGGCCACAAATTTTCTAAAGGCCTCCGAGTCCACCAATTTATATGGCAGTAGTTGGCGGGGTAGCAGTTCCGACAAGCCAGCGGTCAACCGTTGGGCAAGAGGGTTATCCAGCGTCATGATCTTTTTCCGCTCGAACATTTGGGCCACGGAAGCCTGCCTTTTGCCAGATAAACGTGAGGATGGCACGGTGGGAGGTGGAGTGGAGGACAATTGGGAGGAGAGAGGAGAAGAGGCTGAACGGTGAGCGCCTGGAGTGTGTTTTGTGGGTTCTGACGGCGTTGCTCCCACTGGGCTCGGTGATGGGAGGCCAGGTGCCTTCTTAAGGCAGTCGTCCCTAGGTGAGTGTTTGGCTTACCGCGACTTATGCGTTGACAGCAAAGGCTGCAGATGGCAACACTATTGTCAGCAGCGGACACGTTAAAAAAAGCCCACACTTCGGAGCCATGTGCTGGCGTCCTGAGAGCGTCAGATGTGACCGTGCATGGTGGATGGCTCGTTCCAGATACATTAGCAGTCTGCTTTTTGCCTCCTGTGCAATGTAAGTTCTGCCTGCTTCTCCTCCCTTTCTACTGCTCCATCTCTCCCTCTGAACTCCCCTCCTCTTCCTCTCTTGTGGGCACCCACGTGACGTCCATCGACACGTCATCATCGACGTCACCTTCCCCACCACTAACATTAGAGATCTCGGAGTAGGCAGCAACAGCGGGTACTAAACTCCTTTGGCTGATCTGGGTGCTGTCATCAGACTGCTGAATGGCGGCCGTTGCTACCTCCTCTTCCTGATCCGATGCCAAGAATGGTTGCGCATTGGAAATGTTTTGTAATGGATCGAAAAGTAATTCCTGTGACTCGAGCGGAGGGTTTATAGTGGGGGTGGTGTTGGTGTCTTTGGGGGTGCACACAGCAGAGAGTGAAGAGGATGCAGATAGAGAGGATGAGGAGGGTGCAGAAGCGGAAGGCTGAGTGAGCCATTCAACCAAATCTGGTGCGTCCTTTGACGTAATCTCACGCACCTTCTGCAACTTCCCACTTAGGCTCTGGCCTGGTGCTCCTGCCCGACCCCTACCACCCCTGAGGAAGGGCCTGCCTCCTTCCTTTGCCTGTAATTTTTCAAATGACCCTGTGACAAAAGTCTCTATAGAAGCACAGTATTTGTGGAAGAAGGTATATAACACCCCACTTCAATCAGTCGTTTTGGGGGGCGACTGGTATATCACACCAGTTATAATAATTTTTTACAGTACCGTTTGTCACTGTGTGTAGCAGAGGGAACGCAGCAAAACAGCAAACAAATGCTGCAGTACCCAAATACACTATAAAGAAAGTATATTGGTATATAACACCCCGCTTCTATCCGCTCTTTTGGGGGGCGATTAATATATATCACACCAGTTATAATAATTTTTTTCAAGTACCATTTGCCACTGTGTGTAGCAGAGGGAACGCAGCTAAACAGAAAACAAATGCTGCAGTACCCAAATACACTAATATGAAAGTATATTGGTATATAACACCCCTCTTCAATCAGTCATTTTGGGGACGACTGGTATATCACACCAGTTATAATTATTTTTTCCAGTACCGTTTGTCACCGTGTGTAGCAGAGGGATTGCAGCAAAACAGCAAACAAATGCTACAGTACCCAAATACAGTATAAAGAAAGTATATAACACCCCACTTCAATCAGTTGTTTTGGGGGCGACTGGTATATATCAGTTATAATAATATTTTTTTATTGCGTTTGTCACTCTGTGTAGCTGCAGTGCCGCTGCAGAACCGCTCACCACTGCTGCACAATACAAATCCACTATAATATGCTTTCTATGTTAGAAAGTATATTATAAGTGTATTACACTCCTCTGTACTGCACACCTATCGATAGTACACCTATACCAGTCCTTAAAAGGACTTTTGTGGCCCTATTAGCTAGCGTTTGGTGTCCCTAACAGTGTGTCCCTGCTCCACACAGCAACCTCTCCCTACACTGGCAAAAGATAGAATGTAGGGGGTTTGTCCATGTGCTGAAGCTTTTCAATTGGCTGTCCTGTACCACCTGATGGATGTGTCATGGGTCAAATTTCTTCACAATGTAAAAGAATATGGCGGGCACGAATATCGCCATATGTTTGCATGTTCGGCGAATCGCGAACAAGCGAAGTTCGCCGCGAACCGCAAGGCCATCTCTATCCACCATTATGATCCCTCGGAAGATTTCAAATGTCAACAGAAAATGGAACTCAATAACAAGATAACACAATGAAGCATAAAGCTTGTGTCAGTGTTCTAGTATAGGGACCTCCATGTAAGGACCCTTTTACATTGTCCGAGAATCATAAGCAACATTCCTTGCTTATGGTGGCTCATTTATTGTAAGAGGACCCTAATAAATAACCTGCAGTCTTTTTTACCGACTGATAGGTCACAATGACAGTATTTCATATATGGTTGTTTACACTGGCTAATTATTGTTACAATTTGCATGATTCCATTTGATTGCAATGCTAATTTGCCAGTGTAGATGTAGGAAAAAATCAATGATGATTTATAAAGCTATTCTGTTCTTCAGTAGTACAGCACAGCCAGCAGGCATTTGTACCACTGCAGTGTTCTGCAGTAGAGTACATAGTTTAGTGATGTCCACAGTTTAACCCCTTGTTAGCTGCAAAGTTGATTGTATCATATTAGGTGAAAAGCATAGAGGATTACCCTATGCATCACAGGAGTGGCCTGTGACATGATTTATATACCCATACTTTATATAAATATCCATCGCTGGCATAGATTTGAGAGTCTGGCACATGGATTGCCTGGAGATACACCAAATTTAAAAAGAGGGATGTGCCTCGTAATGTAATACATTCTCTGCCAACGGACTTTATACTAAAAACTGTCTTTTGTCACGCCAGGCTTATAAATAGAGTTGAGCGAACACCTGGATGTTCGGGCTCGAGAAGTTCGGCCGAACTTCCCGGAAATATTCGGGTTCGGGATCCGAACCCGATCCGAACTTCGTCCCGAACCCGAACCCCATTGAAGTCAATGGGGACCCGAACTTTTCGGTACTAAAAAGGCTGTAAAACAGCCCAGGAAAGGGCTAGAGGGCTGCAAAAGGCAGCAACATGTAGGTAAATCCCCTGCAAACAAATGTGGATAGGGAAATGAATTAAAATAAAAATTAAATAAATAAAAATTAACCAAAATCAATTGGAGAGAGGTCCCATAGCAGAGAATCTGGCTTCACGTCACCCACCACTGGAACAGTCCATTCTCAGATATTTAGGCCCCGGCACCCAGGCAGAGGAGAGAGGTCCCGTAACAGAGAATCTGTCTTCATGTCAGCAGAGAATCAGTCTGCATGTCATAGCAGAGAATCAGGCTTCACGTCAGCCACCACTGCAACAGTCCATTGTCATAAATTTAGGCCCAGCACCCAGGCAGAGGAGAGAGGTCCCGTAACAGACAATCTGGCTTCATGTCAGCAGAGAATCAGTCTTCATGTCATAGCAGAGAATCAGGCTTCACGTCACCCACCACTGTAACAGTCCATTTTCATAAATTTAGGCCAAGCACCCAGGCAGAGGAGAGAGGTCCCGTAACAGACAATCTGGCTTCATGTCAGCAGAGAATCAGTCTGCATGTCATAGCAGAGAATCAGGCTTCACATCAGCCACCACTGCAACAGTCCATTTTCATAAATTTAGGCCCAGCACCCAGGCAGAGGAGAGAGGTCCCGTAACAGACAATCTGGCTTCATGTCAGCAGAGAATCAGTCTGCATGTCATAGCAGAGAATCAGGCTTCACGTCAGCCACTAATGCAACAGTCCATTGTCAGATATTTAGGCCCAGCACCCAGGCAGAGGAGAGAGGTCCCGTAACGGACAATCAGGCTTCACGTCAGCCACCAGTGCAACAGTCCATTGGCATATATTTAGGCCCAGCACCCAGGCAAAGAAGAGAGGTCCCTTAACAGAGAATCTGGCTTCATGTCAGCAGAGAATCAGTCTGCATGTCATAGCAGAGAATCAGGCTTCACGTCACCCACCACTGTAAGAGTCCATTTTCATAAATTTAGGCCCAGCACCCAGGCAGAGGAGAGAGGCCCCGTAACAGACAATCTGGCTTCATGTCAGCAGAGAATCAGTCTTCATGTCATAGCAGAGAATCAGGCTTCACGTCAGCCACCACTGCAACAGTCCATTTTCATAAATTTAGGCAAGGCACCCAGGCAGAGGAGAGAGGTCCCGTAACAGACAATCTGGCTTCATGTCAGCAGAGAATCAGTCTGCATGTCATAGCAGAGAATCAGGCTTCACATCAGCCACCACTGCAACAGTCCATTGTCATAAATTTAGGCCAAGCACCCAGGCAGAGGAGAGAGGTCCCGTAACAGACAATCTGGCTTCATGTCAGCAGAGAATCAGTCTTCATATCATAGCAGAGAATCAGGCTTCACGTCACCCAACATTGGAACAGTCCATTGGCATATATTTAGGCCCCGGCACCCAGACAGAGGAGAGGTTCATTCAAATTTGGGTAGCCTCGCAATATAATGGTAAAATGAAAATAAAAATAGGATTGAATGAGGAAGTGCCCTGGAGTGCAATAATATATGGTTAAGGGGAGGTAGTTAATGTCTAATCTAGACAAGGGACGGACAGGTCCTGTGGGATCCATGCCTGGTTCATTTTTATGAACGTCAGCTTGTCCACATTGGCTGTAGACAGGCGGCTGCGTTTGTCTGTAATGACACCCCCTGCCGTGCTGAATACACGTTCAGACAAAACGCTGGCCGCCGGGCAGGCCAGCACCTCCAAGGCATAAAAGGCTAGCTCTGGCCACGTGGACAATTTAGAGACCCAGTAGTTGAATGGGGCCGAACCATCAGTCAGTACGTGGAGGGGTGTGCACACGTACTGTTCCACCATGTTAGTGAAATGTTGCCTCCTGCTAACACGTTGCGTATCAGGTGGTGGTGCAGTTAGCTGTGGCGTGTTGACAAAACTTTTCCACATCTCTGCCATGCTAACCCTGCCCTCAGAGGAGCTGGCCGTGACACAGCTGCCTTGGCGACCTCTTGCTCCTCCTCTGCCTTGGCCTTGGGCTTCCACTTGTTCCCCTGTGACATTTGGGAATTCTCTCAGTAGCGCGTCTACCAACGTGCGCTTGTACTCGCGCATCTTCCTATCACGCTCCAGTGCAGGAAGTAAGGTGGGCACATTGTCTTTGTAGCGTGGATCCAGCAGGGTGGCAACCCAGTAGTCCGCACACGTTAAAATGTGGGCAACTCTGCTGTCGTTGCGCAGGCACTGCAGCATGTAGTCGCTCATGTGTGCCAGGCTGCCCAGGGGTAAGGACAAGCTGTCCTCTGTGGGAGGCGTATCGCCATCGTCCTGCCTTTCCCCCCAGCCACGCACCAGTGATGGACCCGAGCTGCGTTGGGTGCCACCCCGCTGTGACCATGCTTCATCCTCATCCTCCTCCACCTCCTCCTCATCCTCGTCCTCCTCGTCCTCCAGTAGTGGGCCCTGGCTGGCCACATTTGTACCTGGCCTCTGCTGTTGCCAAAAACCTCCCTCTGAGTCACTTCGAAGAGACTGGCCTGAAAGTGCTAAAAATGACCCCTCTTCCTCCTCCTCCTCCTCCTCCTGGGCCACCTCCTGGGCCACCTCCTCTTCCATCATCGCCCTAAGTGTTTTCTCAAGGAGACATAGAAGTGGTATTGTAACGCTGATAACGGCGTCATCGCCACTGGCCATGTTGGTGGAGTACTCGAAACAGCGCAACAGGGCACACAGGTCTCGCATGGAGGCCCAGTCATTGGTGGTGAAGTGGTGCTGTTCTGTAGTGCGACTGACCCGTGCGTGCTGCAGCTGAAACTCCACTATGGCCTGCTGCTGCTCGCACAGTCTGTCCAGCATGTGCAAGGTGGAGTTCCACCTGGTGGGCACGTCGCATATGAGGCGGTGAGCGGGAAGGCCGAAGTTACGCTGTAGCGCAGACAGGCGAGCAGCAGCAGGATGTGAACGCCGGAAGCGCGAACAGACGGCCCGCACTTTATGCAGCAGCTCTGACATGTCGGGGTAGTTGTGAATGAACTTCTGCACCACCAAATTCAGCACATGCGCCAAGCAAGGGATGTGCGTCAAACTGGCTAGTCCCAGAGCTGCGACGAGATTTCGCCCATTATCACACACCACCAGGCCGGGCTTGAGGCTCACCGGCAGCAACCACTCGTCGGTCTGTTGTTCTATACCCTGCCACAACTCCTGTGCGGTGTGGGGCCTGTCCCCCAAACATATGAGTTTCAGAATGGCCTGCTGATGTTTACCCCGGGCTGTGCTGAAGTTGGTGGTGAAGGTGTGTGGCTGACTAGATGAGCAGGTGGAAGAAGAGGAGGAGGAAGTCGAGTAGGAGGAGGTGGCAACAGGAGGCAAAGAATGTTGCCCTGTGATCCTTGGCGGCAGAAGGACGTGCGCCAAACAGCTCTCCGCCTGGGGCCCAGCTGCCACTACATTTACCCAGTGTGCAGTTAGGGAGATATAGCGTCCCTGGCCGTGCTTACTGGTCCACGTATCTGTGGTTAGGTGGACCTTGCCACAGATGGCGTTGCGCAGTGCACACTTGATTTTATCGGATACTTGGTTGTGCAGGGAAGGCACGGCTCTCTTGGAGAAGTAGTGCCGGCTGGGAACAACATACTGTGGGACAGCAAGCGACATGAGCTGTTTGAAGCTGTCTGTGTCCACCAGCCTAAATGACAGCATTTCATAGGCCAGTAGTTTAGAAATGCTGGCATTCAGGGCCACTGATCGAGGGTGGCTAGGTGGGAATTTACGCTTTCTCTCAAATGTTTGTGAGATGGAGAGCTGAACGCTGCCGTGTGACATGGTTGAGATGCTTGGTGACGGAGGTGGTGGTGGTGTTGGTGGTACATCCCCTGTTTGCTGGGCGGCAGGTGCCAACGTTCCTCCAGAGGCGGAGGAAGAGGCCGAGGCGGCAGCAGCAGAAGAGGCCGAGGCGGCAGCAGCGGAAGAGGCCGAGGCGGCAGCAGCAGAAGAGGTAGCAGGGGGAGCCTGAGTGACTTCCTTGGTTTTAAGGTGTTTACTCCACTGCAGTTCATGCTTTGCATGCAGGTGCCTGGTCATGCAGGTTGTGCTAAGGTTCAGAACGTTAATGCCTCGCTTCAGGCTCTGATGGCACAGCGTGCAAACCACTCGGGTCTTGTCGTCAGCACATTGTTTGAAGAAGTGCCATGCCAGGGAACTCCTTGAAGCTGCCTTTGGGGTGCTCGGTCCCAGATGGCGGCGGTCAGTAGCAGGCGGAGTCTCTTGGCGGCGGGTGTTCTGCTTTTGCCCACTGCTCCCTCTTTTGCTACGCTGTTGGCTCGGTCTCACCACTGCCTCTTCCTCCGAACTGTGAAAGTCAGTGGCACAACCTTCATTCCATGTGGGGTCTAGGACCTCATCGTCCCCTGCATCGTCTTCCACCCAGTCTTGATCCCTGACCTCCTGTTCAGTCTGCACACTGCAGAAAGACGCAGCAGTTGGCACCTGTGTTTCGTCATCATCAGAGACATGCTGAGGTGGTATTCCCATGTCCTCATCATCAGGAAACATAAGTGGTTGTGCGTCAGTGCATTCTATGTCTTTCACCGCTGGGGAAGGGCTAGGTGGATGCCCTTGGGAAACCCTGCCAGCAGAGTCTTCAAACAGCATAAGAGACTGCTGCATAACTTGAGGCTGAGACAGTTTCCCTGGTATGCATGGGGGTGATGTGAGAGACTGATGGGGTTGGTTTTCAGGCGCCATCTGTGCGCTTTCTGCAGAAGACTGGGTGGGAGATAATGTGAACGTGCTGGATCCACTGTCGGCCACCCAATTGACTAATGCCTGTACCTGCTCAGGCCTTACCATCCTTAGAACGGCATTGGGCCCCACCATATATGGCTGTAAATTCTGGCTGCTACTGGGACCTTAGGTAGTTGGTACACTAGGACGTGTGGATGTGGCAGAACGGCCACGTCCTCTCCCAGCACCAGAGGGTCCACTAACACCACCACGACCATGTCCACGTCCGCGTCCCTTACTAGATGTTTTCCTCATTGTTATCGTTCACCACAACAACAAAAATATTATTTGGCCCAATGTATTGTATTCAAATTCAGCTGAATATAAATTTGAGGCTTAGTATTTAGGCGCTGGGTGACCGGTATGGATTTACTGACAGAATTAGACTTGGAAATGCACAGTAGCGTGTGTGTGAAGTTATTCTGAATGACCCTATGTGCACCTTGAATATTATATACCCTTTTAGGGATAGATTTCAAATAGCTCTGATACAGCAGAAACCACTAAATTAGGAAATTGCTAAATTGGGAATTGTATTTCAACCCAGAACAAAAAATGTGCTTTGACGGACACTAAATAACTTGCCCAGCCAGAACAGTACAGCGGTAACGACAGATTTAGCGGGATATAAATTTGAGGCCTAGTATTTAGGCGCTGGGTGACCGGTATGGATTTACTGACAGAATTAGACTTGGAAATGCACAGTAGCGTGTGTGTGAAGTTATTCTGAATGACCCTATGTGCACCTTGAATATTATATACCCTTTTAGGGATAGATTTCAAATAGCTCTGATATAGCAGAAACCACTAAATTATGAAATTGCTAAATTGGGAATTGTATTTCCACCCAGAACAAAAAATGTGCTTTGACGGACACTAAATAACTTGCCCAGCCACAACAGTACAGCGGTAACGACAGATTTAGCGGGATATAAATTTGAGGCCTAGTATTTAGGCGCTGGGTGACCGGTATGGATTTACTGACAGAATTAGACTTGGAAATGCACAGTAGCGTGTGTGTGAAGTTTTTCTGAATGACCCTATGTGCACCTTGAATATTATATACCCTTTTAGGGATAGATTTCAAATAGCTCTGATATAGCAGAAACCACTAAATTATGAAATTGCGAAATTGGGAATTGTATTTCAACCCAGAACAAAAAATGTGCTTTGACGGACACTAAATAACTTGCCCAGCCAGAACAGTACAGCGGTAACGACAGATTTAGCGGGATATAAATTTGAGGCCTAGTATTTAGGCGCTGGGTGACCGGTATGGATTTACTGACAGAATTAGACTTGGAAATGCACAGTAGCGTGTGTGTGAAGTTATTCTGAATGACCCTATGTGCACCTTGAATATTATATACCCTTTTAGGGATAGATTTCAAATAGCTCTGATATAGCAGAAACCACTAAATTATGAAATTGCTAAATTGGGAATTGTATTTCCACCCAGAACAAAAAATGTGCTTTGACGGACACTAAATAACTTGCCCAGCCACAACAGTACAGCGGTAACGACAGATTTAGCGGGATATAAATTTGAGGCCTAGTATTTAGGCGCTGGGTGACCGGTATGGATTTACTGACAGAATTAGACTTGGAAATGCACAGTAGCGTGTGTGTGAAGTTTTTCTGAATGACCCTATGTGCACCTTGAATATTATATACCCTTTTAGGGATAGATTTCAAATAGCTCTGATATAGCAGAAACCACTAAATTATGAAATTGCTAAATTGGGAATTGTATTTCAACCCAGAACAAAAAATGTGCTTTGACGGACACTAAATAACTTGCCCAGCCACAACAGTACAGCGGTAACCACAGATTTAGCGGGATATAAATTTGAGGCCTAGTAATTAGGCGCTGGGTGACCGGTATGGATTTACTGACAGAATTAGACTGGGATATGGCCAAAAAATAACCACACTATTGCTGGTTAAATGCACTTGGTGTGACAGCTTGACCAACCACACTACTGAGGGTTAAATGCACTTGGTGACAGGCGCAGCTTGCCCCTGATGTAGTATATGGCCAAAAAATGAACAGACTATTGCTGGTTAAATGCACTTGGTGTGACAGCTTGACCAACCACACTACTGAGGGTTAAATGCACTTGGTGACGGGCGCAGCTTGCCCCTGATGTAGTATATGGCCAAAAAATGAACAGACTATTGCTGGTTAAATGCACTTGGTGTGACAGCTTGACTAACCACACTACTGAGGGTTAAATGCACTTGGTGACGGGCGCAGCTTGCCCCTGATGTAGTATATGGCCAAAAAATGAACAGACTATTGCTGGTTAAATGCACTTGGTGTGACAGCTTCACCCTGATGTAGGCTTTAGCCAAAAAACAACCACACCATTGAGGGTTAAATGCACTTGGTGACAGGCGCAGCTTGCCCCTGATGTAGTATATGGCCAAAAAATAAACAGACTATTGCTGGTTAAATGCACTTGGTGTGACAGCTTCACCCTGATGTAGGCTTTAGCCAAAAAACAACCACACCATTGAGGGTTAAATGCACTTGGTGACAGGCGCAGCTTGCCCCTGATTTTGGATATGGCCAAAAAATGAACAGACTATTGCTGGTTAAATGCACTTGGTGTGACAGCTTCACCCTGATGTAGGCTTTAGCCAAAAAACAACCACACCATTGAGGGTTAAATGCACTTGGTGACAGGCGCAGCTTGCCCCTGATGTAGTATATGGCCAAAAAATGAACAGACTATTGCTGGTTAAATGCACTTGGTGTGACAGCTTCACCCTGATGTAGGCTTTAGCCAAAAAACAACCACACCATTGAGGGTTAAATGCACTTGGTCGCAGCTTGTGCTGGCGCACCACAAGACACAAAATGGCCGCCGATCACCCCAGAAAAAAGTGACTGACAAACGGTCTGGGCAGCCTAAAAACAGTGAGCAATTGAGTATCAGCAGCTCAATGATCCACAGCTGCAGATCGATCAATTAATCAAGTCCTTTGGAGGAGTTAATCTGCCTAATCTCGCCCTACTGTCGCAGCCGCAACCTATCCCTATGCTGATCAGAGCAGAGTGACGGGCGGCGCTATGTGACTCCAGCTTAAATAGAGGCTGGGTCACATGGTGCTCTGGCCAATCACAGCCATGCCAATAGTAGGCATGGCTGTGACGGCCTCTTGGGGCAAGTAGTATGACGCTTGTTGATTGGCTGCTTTGCAGCCTTTCAAAAAGCGCCAAGAAAGCATCACAAAAGCGCCAAGAAAGATGACGAACCCCGAACCCGGACTTTTACGAAAATGTCCGGGTTCGGGTCCGTGTCACGGACACCCCAAAATTCGGTACGAACCCTAACTATCCAGTTCGCTCATCCCTACTTATAAATTATTTCTCCCTTAATGTTTTTTTCTTTTAACCCGTAGAGTACCCGCGCTGTACATGTACGAAGCTGGTGGACTTGACTTAAGGACCAGCGCCGTACATGTACGGCAGGCTGATTAGGCGGATGCAGCAGCTGCACCCGCCCAATCAGAGGCACGGACCCGGCAGTCACTGACAGCCGGGCCCCTGCTGCATACGCCGGCATTGGTGAAAACACTGATGCTGGCGTATTAACCCCTTGCTGACCGCGGCATGCAAAGGGTTCACGGAGGGTACGGGTGCCCTTTGCTTCCCCATTAGGTCCCGTGCTATAATGGTGGGGACCCGATGGCAGAGAAGGCAAGAAAAATTTTTTTTAAAACCAGACATATTTGGTATTGCTGCTTCCATAATGACCGGCTCTGCAAAAATATCACATGATCCAACCCCTCACCTGAACGCCGTGGGAAAAATTCAATAAAAACTGTGCTAAAATAATAATTTTGTCATCTTACATCACAAACAGTGAAACGCCAAGCGATCAAAAAGGTGTATGCCCCTTAAAATAGTACCAATAAAACTATCACCTCATTTCGCAAAAAATTAGCCCCTACATAAAACAATCGGGCAAAAAATAAAAATAAATATGGCTCTCAGAATATGGAGACACTAAAACAAGATTTTTTTGTTTAAAAAATGCTTTTATTGTGTTAAAAGTGAATAAAAAAAATATACTCATTAGGTATCACTGTGTCCGTAACAACCACATGACCTAACCCCTCAGGTGAACACCGTCAAAAAATTAAAGTAAAAACGGTGTAAAAAAAAACCAAACATTTTTTGTCACCTTAAATCACAAAAAGTGTAATACCAAGCGATCAAGAAAGTAATACGCACCCCAAAATAGTACCCATTAAACCATCATCTCATCCTGCAAAAAATGAGAACCTACCTAAGACAATCATCCCAAAAAAAATGCTTTCATTGGGTAAAACTTGAAAATAAATAAAGTATATATATTAGGCATCGCCACGTCCGTAACAACCTGCAGTTTAAAAACATCACATGAACTAACCCCTCAGGCGAACACTGTCCAAAAAAAAATGGTGTAAAAAAAGCATCACAAAAATTGTAAAACCAAGAGATTAAAAAGCAATACGCACCCCAAAATCTAACTAATCAAACCGTCATCTAATGCCACAAAAAATGAAATCCTACCTAAGACAAAAAAATGTAAAAGACTATGGCTCCCAGAATATGGAGACACTAAAACATGATATTTTTTTTTGTTTCAGAAATGCATTTAATTTGTAAAATTTAATAAATAAATAAAAAAGTATACATATTAGGTATTGCTGCGTCCGTAACAACCTGCTCTATAAAAATATCACATGACCTAACACCTCAGGTGAACACCGTAAAAAAAAATAATCTGTGCACCCTAAAATAGTACCAATCAAACCGTCATCTCATACCAAAAGAAATGAACCCCTACACAAGACAGTCGCCCAAACCATAAAAAAATATGGCTTTCAGAATATGGAGACACCCAAAAAATGTATTTAAAAAAAAAAATGCTTTATTATGTAAAACTGAAACAAACAACCCCAAAAATTTGTCATATTTGGTATTCGCGTCCGTAACAATCTTCTCTATAAAAATAGCACATGATCTAAAAATAGCACATGATAAACATTGTAAAAAACAAAAAATAAAACAGTGCCCAAACAATTTTTTGTTACCTTGCCTCACAAAAAGTGTAATATAGAGCAACCAAAAATCATATGTACTCTAAAATAGTACCAACAGAACTGCCACCTTATCCCGTAGTTTACAAAATGGGGTAACATTTTTGGAGTTTCTACTCTAGGGGTGCATCGGGGGGTCTTCAAATGTGACATGGCAACTTAAAATTATCCCAGTGAAATCTGCCTTCCAAAAACCGTATGGTGTTCCTTTTCTTCTGCGCCCTGCCGTGTGCCCTTACAGCAGTTTACGAACACATATGAGGTGTTTCTGTAAACTACAGAATCAGGCTACATGCACACGACCGTATGTGTTTTGCGGTCCGCCAATTGCGGATCCGCAAAAAAACAGATCCACTTTTTTTTGCGGATCCATTGTAATAATGCCTATCCTTGTCCGCAAACTAGAAAAAAATAGGACATGCACTATTTTTTTTGCGGAGCAACGGAACGGAACTGATGCGGACAGCACATGGTGTGCTGTCCGTGTTTTTTGCGGCCCCATTGAAATGAATGGGTCCGCATCCTATCCTCAAAAAAACGGATCGGACACGGAAACAAAATACGGTCGTGTGCATGAGGCCTCAGGGTAATAAATATTGAGTTTTGTTTGGCTGTTAACCATTGCTTTGTTACTGGAAAAAAATTGTTTAAAATGTAAAATCTGCGCAAAAAATTAAATTCAGAAACTTCATCTACATTTTCCTTTAATTCTTGTAGAACACCTAAACAAAGTTTGTAAAATTATTTTTGAATACCTGTCACGGCCACGGTTATGGCCGTGACTCCTTGGGAGCCGCATACAGTTGCCCGCGGTTTGGGTAGTTGTTTCAACCGCAGCTTGAGGCATTTTGTTGTTTGCCTCAAGTGCGGTTGCCGCGGACAACAGTGATGTGTGCGGTTCCCTGGGAGTTGTGTGCGTGTGTGTATGCACGTTTGTGTGTCTGGTGTGCACTTTGTGTTGTCCCGCCATTTCCTCACCGTGTTCGTTTGGCGTCCCCCTGATTTTATTGCACGTGGTGTTTGTTTGGTGTGCGGTTTTGCACACCTTCGGAAGAGGGTGCAGCATGCAGTGCCATCCCTTTGTGGCCTGCATGCGCGTTCTCCGGAGGGAGAGCGTCCCGGGGGGATCACCGTTAACGGCACGGTTGGTGGCTTATTACCCGCCACCGTATCTTCCGTGTCCGTGTTGGTGATCCCTCGTCCCTCTCCATGTTCCCATCTCTGGTCGTTTGCTGGCAGCACTCCGTAAGTGGTCTGGCTGCGTGCTGGTTAGGAGTGTCTGCTGGCAGCGACTGGAGTGGGGATGTGAGTGGAGAGTCCCCTCGTCCATCTCTCAGTGGTTCTCCCCCCTGTGTCGCTGGTGCGGGCTGCAGGCCTCGTCGGACTGGCTAGTGTGAGCTGGGAGAGGATGCGGCTGACAGCGACTTTCTGGGAACCATGTCTGAGAGTGGACGTCCCCTTCTCCTATCCCCTTGTGCGAGTCTCTCACCAGTTTCCTTTTTTTTTGGTGGGGGGGCTTTGAGGGGTGGGAGTGTCACGGCCACGGTTATGGCCGTGACTCCTTTGGAGCCGCATACAGTTGCCCGCGGCTTGGGTAGTTGTTTCAACCGCAGCTTGAGGCATGTTGTTGTTTGCCTCAAGTGCGGTTGCCGCGGACAACAGTGATGTGTGCGGTTCCCTGGGAGTTGTGTGCGTGTGTGTATGCACGTTTGTGTGTCTGGTGTGCACTTTGTGTTGTCTGGTGTGCACTTTGACACTTTCCCCTCACTGTGGCTGCCCGTGGCAACGTTTGGTATGTTGTACATGTGGTGGCAGTGTCCCGGCCTTCGGGCTGTATCCCAGGACGGCTGCCACCCATGTCGTTGCCTGCGGCAACAGCCACAGTGTGATCTTTGTTTGGTCACTTCCCCATTATGTGTGTTTACCTTCTGTGGTGCTGGAAGGGTTAACTCCCTTCCCAGTGTGTGTGTGATGTCACTGGGTGTTTTCGACTGTGGGGTGTGGCTTCTTGGCCTATAAAGCCTCACTGTTTGCTCAGGTCTGTGGGTTGTTTCAGCCATGCTTGCTGGAGCAGCCTCTTGTGTTTCTATCTGCCAGTGAGAGCCACCCCTGTGGTCATAGAGAAATATATTGTCCTTATGTTTAAGTCTTGCTGTGTGTTGATGTTGTATGTTATGTTCTGTTGGGACATGTGTTTTCGTGCAGCTTACGGTTCTGGATTCCTGTTTGCACAGGGATCCAGTCAGCAAGGCTGTGGCAGGTTGGTGGAACTACGTGTTCGCCTGCCATACCCGTAAGGCTGTATGAGTTCCCCTTTTCCCAACAGCTTGGCCATTGAGACTCCTGCTCCTCCGTGCCTAGGAGGAGTAGGTCGTCTTACCCAGCTCCTAGCTCAGGGATCTGCGGAGGGTAAGTCAGGGCTCCGAGGTTCCTGCGCATGGGTCCTCCTACCTTTAAGGTCGGCCCATGCAGGTTAGGAGTTAGGGTCAGGTTAGGGATGCTTGAGGAGGTGACCTGCTCCCTATCCTGTTCTCATGGCCGAGTAGCCACAACATCATCTGGCATCACACGGCTGAGGGTTTCCCTCATCCTCAGCCGTGACAATACCTTGAGGAGTGTAGTTTCTAAAATTGGGCCACTTCTGGGTGATTTCTATTATGTAAGCCCCACAAAGTGACTTCAGACCTGAGCTGGTACTTAAAAATTGGGTTTCAGAAATTTCCTTTCAATTTTTAGGTTTGCTTCTAAACTTCTAACATTCCCAAAAAAAAGAAAATTTAATTTACAAAATGATCTAAACATAAAGTAGACATATGGGAAATGTAAAGTAATAACTATTTTAGGAGGTATCATTATCTGTTTTAAAAGCAGAGAAATTGAAATTTTGGTAAATTTGGTATATTTTTATAAATAAAAATGAAATATTTTGACTAAAATTTACCACTGTCCTGAAGTACAATATGTGACGAGAAAACAATCTCAGATAGGCTTGGATAAGTAAAAGCGTTTTAAAGTTATCACCACATAAAGTGACACATGTCAGATTTGCAAAAAATTGCTTGGTCCTTAAGGTGAAAAGTGGCAGGGCCCTGAAGGGGTTAATGTGTTTTATTTCGGAATTGTTACAAAACACAAAATTATATAAATATCGGTAACAACTTGCTATAAGGTGACTAGTGAATGGGGCTGTCAAAATGAAAATGATCATAAATTAATTACATATACATAAAGTTAGGGATTTTGGCTTGTGGGTGAAATTTCAGGATGAACCTAAAATGCACTCTAACCTTTGCAGGTGAACTTAATGTGACCTTCTCTAAACTTTTAAATGCACATGTCCAATTGTTCAGTGTTTCAGTACTTTGTGCACAACTTGCTGTTCTTTAACAAGGAGCTTAACGGCAAAATTCACAACAGGTGTTTGATCCATGAATCACCCAATACATTTCCTGGTTCAATTAGAATTGGTATTTAAACAGTCCTCCTCATAATGCTGGTCACATTTTGACATCATGACACCAAGATGATAACTAACAATTGATGAACAGAACAGTACTTCGCCGCTTCAAGAAGGATATTCTCAGATGGAAGTGGCCACTGAGCTTAGAGTGTCATCAGCAGGTTGCAACAGAGATGCAGAGAAACTGGAAGGCTCAGAGAAAAGTGTAGAAGCGGACGTCCTTTGGCCACATCCCACACTGATGACCTCTTCATTGTGAACAATTCCCTACGGAACCGGATGATGAATGCTACACAACTCCAGGCACATTTAAGGGAGGTCAGAGGTTCCCAAGTTTCAGATCAGACCATTTGAAACCATTTACAGTGTGGTTTGCACAATAGACGACCTGCAAGGGTACCTGACCACAGGCGTCATGACCGTCAGGGAGCATCTACGCTGGACGAGGGACCAGTGCTGTTCAATGATGAAAGTCGATTCACGCTGAGCAAAAATGATGGCCGCCAGCGATGTTGTAGACGTCAAGGAGAGCACTATGCATCAGCCACTGTTGTCACCAGACAAGCTTTTGGTGGTGGTGGTGTTACAGTGTGGGCAGGTGTGTCTAGTCAATGCAGAACTGCCCTACACTTTGTGAATAGTACTGTGACCATCTCATACTACATGAATAACATCATTAATCTAGTCATTGTGCCTCTGCATGAACAACACAGGCCTAATTTCATCGTCATGGACGACAATGCGCCAGCTCATCAAGGTCACATCATTAGGGAACAGCTGCTGGAGACTGGAGTACCACAAATGAAGTGGCCTGCACTTTCTCCAGACCTGAATCCTATTGAAAACCTGGGATCAGCAGAGTCGCCTTGTAGAGGCTCGTAACTCTGTACCCCAGAACCTCAATGACCTGAGGGCCACCCTTCAAAAAAAGTGGGATGCCATGCCTCAGCAGACAATAAGTAATTTTGTGAACAGCATGATACAGGTACATCGTTGTCAAGCTGTAATTAATGCTCCACGTCACATGACAAGTTGTTGAGGCATTGACATTTTCAGTTTTTTTGGTATACCCAAGAAACCATTAACATCAGTGTGGTTTTCACAATAGACGACCTGCAAGGGTACCTGACCACAGGCGTCATGACCGTCAGGGAGCATCTACGCTGGACGAGGGACCAGTGCTGTTCACTGATGAAAGGCGATTCACGCTGAACAAAAATGATGGCTGCCAGCGATGGCCGCCAGGTTGGCTTTTGTTTTAATAAATTGTTTGAGATGAGGAAATCACCATTGTTTCTACTCAAATGCCCTACTTTTATGATATAATATCACTGTAGGGTGAACTTTTTACTTCTTCCATAAATTTCACCAGAAAACCAAATATCTCTAACTTTTTGCAAGTAGTGTATGTAACTGAATATGGTATCAAAAGAAAATTCATGTTGTCCTGCTAAAAACAAAGCCAGACACAAGTACAACCTAAAATTAAGCACTATGCCCCTTTTAGATTATTTCTTTATACAATACCAATCCCGACTCAGTGCTGTACTGGTGACGTGACACTTCCTAAGTATCACTTCACTGGGCAAAGGCTGTGCTTTGTAGTCTAAATTCTAGTCTCTAATCTTGTGTATCCTATATACCCAGAGGGTACTGTACACGTCATATATCTAACGGCTGTTTGTACTGTTCTCATATTGTGCAGTTAGTAGGCAGCACAGCACATGATCATAGCCCTGGAGGGTAGTTTGGTATAATTTATTTAAGCAGAGAGAACTTGCCTTAGGAACCTTGAAAAACTCTGGTCTATATTTATGTATGATGTTTACAGTCACAGTAAAAAAAATCTAGTACCAGCACTGCCGTACAACATGGTGAAGTGGCGAGCACCAGAAGGGCAGTTGAAGCTGGTACGGTGGCACGTGCATTAGTTACCCCGTCGCAGCCACCGCAAAGACGGGCCCGTAGACCCCCTAGAATCCCTGAGGTGCTGGCAAACCCTGATTGGCAGTCCCTAACTTCAGCCGCACCTGTAGTTCCCCCTTTCACCGCCCAGTCTGGAGTTCGGGTTGAGACAGCTCAGATCGGTTCGGCCCTGGGATTTTTTGAGTTGTTCTTGACTGCGGAGCTCTTGGACTTAGTTGTGGCAGAAACAAATCGGTATGCCACACAATTTATAACCGCCAACCCGGGAAGCTTTTATGCCCAGCCTTTCTGGTGGAAACCAGTCCAAGTTTCCGAAATTAAAATTTTTCTGGGCCTTCTCCTCAACATGGGTCTAACTAAAAAGCATGAATTGCGGTCATATTGGTCCACAAACCCAATTCATCACATGCCCATGTTCTCTGCTGCTATGTCCAGGACACAATTTGAGACCATCCTGTGTTTCCTGCACTTTAGCGACAACACCACCTCCTGTCCCAGAGGCCACCCAGCTTTTGACCGGCTCCACAAAATTCGGCCCCTCATAGACCACTTCAACCAGAAATTTGCAGATGTGTATACCCCAGAGCAAAACATCTGCGTAGACGAGTCCCTAATACATTTTACCGGGCGCCTTGGCTTCAAACAATACATCCCAAGCAAGCGCGCCCGGTATGGGGTCAAATTGTATAAGCTCTGTGAAAGGGCCACAGGCTATACCCACAAATTTTGTGTCTGAGGGAAAAGATTGCCCTGACTACCTGGGGAGCAGTGGGAAGACAGTCTGGGACTTGGTGTCACCCTTATTCGGCAAGGGGTACCATCTTTATGTGGACAATTTCTACACAAGTGTGGCCCTCTTCAGGCATTTGTTTCTAGAACAGATTGGCTGCTGTGGCACCGCGCGAACTAGTCGCGCGGGCTTCCCCCAACGGCTCGTTACCACCTGTCTTGCATGGGGGAGAGGGCTGCCTTGTGTAACCAAGAACTACTCGCGGTGAAATGGAGAGACAAGCGTGACGTTTACATGCTCTCCTCCATTCACGCAGACACGACAATCCAAATTGCGCGAGCAACCCGTGTCATTGAAAAGCCCCTCTCAGTTCACGACTATAACCTTCACATGGGAGGAGTGGACTTCAATGACCAGATGTTGTCTCCATATTTAGTGTCCCGCCGCACCAGACGCTGGTATAAGAAGGTGTCTGTATATTTAATTCAATTGGCTCTGTATAATAGTTTTGTTCTCTACAGTAAGGCTGGTAGAACACGATCCTTCCTCAAATTTCAAGAAGAGATCATCGAGAACCTCCTGTACCCAGGAGGTTCCGTGGCCCAATCCACCAGTGTAGTTAGCCGTCTACACGAACGACATTTCCCCAATGTCGTTGCTAGTACCTCAACCCAACCGTCACCCCGAAAAAGATGTAGTGTCTGTAGCAGGAGTGGAATAAGGCGTGACACCCGCTATTTCTGTCCTGACTGCCCTGACCACCCTGCCCTATGCTTAGGGGAGTGTTTCCGGAAGTACCACACACAGGTACACCTAGCAGAGGGATCACATCTCACCAGGACAGGCACACAGGGCTATTAGGGCCCATTCACATACAGCTGCTGCAAACCTCTCCTTTCACCTGGGATAAAGTGCATAATGTACTTCGCCACATCTTTGGGCGATTTGCGCTTTGCACATTGTCCCATGGGGAAGGAGAGGTTTGTCCTATAAAGGTAAAAAATAAATAAAAAATCACCAGTAAGCAAAAAGGTTAACGTTCAGTTCAAAAAGTTAAAGTTTATATGTTCTGTTCAAAAGTTATTATAAAGTTAATAAAATTATTGCGTTGTGGCCTGGTTTTTTCTTTTTTTTTTTTTAACCTTCCAGGTGGACCAACCGATCGACTAGCTGCAGCACTGACGTGCATTCTGACAGAAGCATTGCGCTGCTGTCAGATTACACACAAGTCGGTGTATGCGGCGCTGCAAGACAAGATTTCTCCTCTGCAGTAAAAGATACGTTTGCCGAGGCATATGAGCTGAGGAGGTGGCGGTGTTCATATGCTTTGGCAAACACTTTGTATATAAAAAAAATAAAAAAATCCCGGCAATGATTTATTCATCCACATCGATTGATGTGAATGGAGAAATCGGGTTTGCCAGGGCATATGAGCTAAGTGGGTATGGATGTTGGGCGGAGCTCCTATGTCCTGGCAGACGCCTTTCCCCTCCTTTTTTGGGGGGGCAGAGATTTTTTCATCCACATTGATCGATGTGAATGAAGAAATGTGTGCCATTCATTTTTTTCTTTCAGCCCAGAGGCTGAACGGAAAAAAAAATTCTCATTACCTGTATGCTCAATATAAGGCCTCATGCACACGACCGTTGTTGTGTTCCGTGTCCGTTGTTCCGTTTTCTGTGATTTTCGGCGGACCCATTGACTTTCAATGGGTCCGTTGAAAACTCTGATAATGCACCGTTTGTCATCCGTGTCCGTGATCCGTGTTTTCAGTCCGTCCAAAAAATATGACCTGTCCTATTTTTTTCACAGACAACGGTTCGCGGACCCATTCAAGTCAATGGGTCCGTGAAAACACACGGATGCACACAAGATTGTCATCCGCATCTGTGATCCGTGTCCGTTTTTTTCCTATCATTTGCAAGGCAAACTTGACTTAGATTTTTTTTTTCACTTTCCTTCATGTCTGGTGATCCACCAAAAATCAGGGAAGACACACGGAAACAAAAACGGAAACGGATCACGGAACCCCGTTTTGCGGACCGTGAAAAAATACTGTCGTGTGCATGAGGCCTAAGGAGAATAGCAGAAACTCCTAATGCTGGCCATACATGTAATGATTGCAGAGACCCTCAAATGCCAGGGCAGTACAAACACCCCACAAATGACCCCATTTTGGAAAGAAGACACCCCAAGGTATTCGCTGAGGGGCATATTGAGTCCATTAAAAATTTAAATTTTTGTACCAAGTTAGCGGAAAGTGAGACTTTGTGAGAAAAAAATAAAAATAAAAAATTTCCGCTAACTTATGCCAAAAATAAATAAATCTTTGAACTCGCCAGGCCCCTCATTGAATACCTTGGGGTGTCTTCTTTCCAAAATGAGGTCACATGTGGGGTATTTATACTCCCTGGCTTTTTAGGGGCCCTAAAGAGTGAGAAGAAGTCTGGGATCCAAATGTCTAAAAATGCCCTCCTAAAAGGAATTTGGGCACCTTTGCGCATCTAGGCTGCAAAAAAGTGTCACACATGTGGTATCGCCGTACTCAGGAGAAGTTGGGGAATGTGTTTTGGGGTGTCATTTTACATATACCCATGCTGGGTGAGAGAAATATCTTGGCAAAAGACAACATTTCCAATTTTTTTATACAAAGTTGGCATTTGACCAAGATATTTATCTCACCCAGCATGGGTATATGTAAAATGACACCCCAAAACACATTCCCCAACTTCTCCTGAGTACGGCGATACCACATGTGTGTCACTTTTTTGCAGCCAAGGTGGGAAAAGGGGGACACATTCCAAAGAGCACCTTTAGGATTTCACCGGCCATTTTTTACAGATTTTGATTGCAAACTACTTCTCACGCATATGGGCCCCTAAAATGCCAGGGCAGTATAACTACCCCACAAGTGACCCCATTTTGGAAAGAAGACACCCCAAGGTATTCTGTGAGGGGCTGTCACAACCAGACAGCTGAGAAGCTCTGACAGAGGCCTTTCAGAACCTCCTCCTTGAGTTCTCTTTGTTGTGCTGTTCAGTTCCTCATCTCGTTAGCCTCTCTCAGCTGTCATGGAGTTGGACTGATTGCATCCCTTTAAATTCCGCCCCATAATGCATTACTGGGCAGCTTATACTTCTTCCTGGAGTGTGTGTGCATGCTCATCCTGTTTTCCTGTCTGCTACAAAGTTAAGTGCTGTACATTTATCTGTTATTTTCTGTTTGCTGGATCTCAGGTGACCCTGACTCCCTCCGTGTCTGGTGTAGGGAGCCGGTGGTCGGGTACCCTCACTATTGTAGGGTGTTCAGGGGTTATATAGTCGAGGTACATGGCTATGCAACCATCCACCTCTGGGATCTTTGCATAGGCTGAGCAGCCAGGGAAAGTGCTAGGTCTTGTGTAGGGGTCTCCCCTTGGTTCCTTAGCTTTGGATCCAGTGAGTCATATATGCATGCTGCTTTGTCTTGTTTCCTGTACACCGTCCGTGACATTATAAGCCGCCAAAACCGTCTCAAGCATGGATCCGGTTTCACTTTTGGCTGAACGCCTTCAGGGTCTTTCATTGGAGGTAGCTGATCTCCGCAGGACTTTTTTTCAGCTTCAAGTGACCGGTTCAGCTGGCGTTCATGGAGTTTGTTCTGAGCCTAAGATCTCGCTCCCGGATACGTTTTCCGGGGGTAGTGAGAATTTTGTGCGTTTTAGAGAGGCTTGCAAACTCCATTTTCGCCTTCTTCCCCATTCCTCTGGTGATGAGGAACGGAGGGTGGGGATCATTATATCGCTGCTCAGGGGTAACGCTCAGTCCTGGGCCTTTTCGCTGCCGGAGGGGGCATGGCCCCTCCGTTCAGTGGATGAATTCTTTTTAGCCCTGGGTCAGCTATATGATGATCCGGATCGTATTGCTCTGGCTGAGTCTAGACTACGTCTATTATGCCAGGGTAAACAATCCGCATAAATATACTGCTCAGAATTTCGGAGATGGGCAGCTGATACTGGTTGGAATGATGCTGCACTCCGAAGTCAATTTTGCCATGGTCTTTCAGAGGGATTGAAAGATGCATTTGCCTTTCATGAAAGGCCTATTTCCTTGCTATGTCTCAGGCCGTTCGTATTGACAGGCATCTTAGAGAGAGAGAGGAGAGATCTCTCCTTCCTGTCATACTCAGTCCCAGGACAGTGCAGCGGTCCCATTCTGTGCGCAGGGGTCTCAGTCGCTGTCAACCCCTTCTGAGCAAGAGCCCATGCAGCTGGGGTTGATTGCTTCTGACAATAGAAGATTCAGCTCGCATGGGAGGGTTTGTTTTTGTTGTGGAGGTATAAATCATTTGGCAAATATTTGTCCCTCTAGGAGATTCAGGCAGTTCTCTGGGAGTAATAAAGAAACAAACAGGAAAAAATCTTTTAAAAATGTTCCGTCTGTTACTATTGGCAGGGTTGAGGCGGAAATTGAAGGTTTTCCGTTTGCTTGTAGTTCCCGTTTTGTCCTGCCTGCTAGGGTGGCGCTAGAGAGCAAGAGCATTTTTTGTGAGATTTTTGTGGATAGTGGAGCAGCTGTCAATCTCATTGATAATCAATTTGCGATAACTCATGGTTTCCAGGTGCGCACTTTGGGAAAGGATATACCTGTTTTTGCTATTGATTCCGCTCCACTTTCTCAGAAATCATTAAAGGGCATAGTTCACAATATCCGTTTAATTGTGAGTGATGCTCATGTTGAGGATGTGTCATGTTGAGGATGTGTCATGTTTCGTCCTTAGCGGTTTGCCTACTCCTCTAGTGTTGGGGCTACCCTGGCTCACTAAACATAACCCCACTATTGATTGGCAAGCGAGGCAAATAAATGGTTGGAGTGACTTTTGCAGAGAGAATTGCCTCACGACATCTGTTTCTGAGGTTGCTACTAAGACTGTACCATCTTTTCTCTCTGAATTTTCGGATGTCTTCTCTGAGAGTGGAGTTCAGGCTTTGCCTCCGCACAGGGAGTATGATTGCCCTATTAATCTCATCCCAGGCGCCAAACTGCCTAAATCTCGTTTATACAATCTCTCCCAACCTGAAAGGGTCGCTATGCGTGCTTATATCTCTGAGAGTCTGAGAAAAGGACACATACGACCCTCGAAGTCACCTGTTGCCGCAGTTTTTTTCTTTGTTAAGAAAAAATATGGTTCTTTAAGACCTTGTCTGGATTTCAGGGAGCTGAACAGTATCACTATTTGTGACCCATATCCGCTTCATCTGATCCCGGACCTGTTTAACCAGGTTGTTGGGGCTAAAGTCTTTTCCAAATTAGATCTAAGAGGGGCATACAACCTGGTCAGAGAAGGAGACGAATGGAAGACGGCCTTCAATACCCCTGGGGGCCATTTTGAGAATTTGGTTAGGCCTTTTGGTTTGATGAATGCCCCAGCCGTTTTTCAGCATTTCGTGAACAGCATTTTTTATCATTTGATGGGAAAATTTGTATTAGTGTATTTGGATGACATTTAGATTTTTTCTCCTGATTTCAAAACTCATAAGGAACATTTACGTCAAGTCTTGCTCATCCTGCGGGAGAATAAATTATATGCGAAACTGGAAAAATGTGTGTTTGCGGTTCCAGAAATTCAATTTCTGGGGTTTCTTCTCTTCGCTTCTGGTTTTCGCATGGACCCCGAGAAGGTCCGCGCTGTGCTTGAGTGGGAGCTTCCTGAGAATCAGAAGGCGCTGATGCGGTTTTTGGGCTTTGCCAATTATTACAGGAAGTTTATTTTGAATTATTCCTCTGTTGTTAAACCACTCACTGATATGACCAGAAAGGGGGTAGATTTTTCTTCTTGGTCAGTAGAGGCACGTAAGGCTTTTTCTAATATCAAGGAGAGTTTTGCTTCCGCTCCCATCTTGGTGCAACCTGATATTTCTTTACCCTTCATAGTCGAGGTTGATGCTTCTGAGGTGGGTGTGGGGGCGGTCTTGTCTCAGGGTTCCTCTCCTGCCAAATGGCGACCGTGTGCCTTTTTCTCGAAAAAACTCTCCTCCGCATAGAGAAATTACGATGTGGGAGATAGGGAATTGTTGGCCATCAAGTTGGCTTTTGAGGAATGGCGCCATTGGCTAGAGGGAGCCAGACACCCTATTACCGTATTTACTGACCATAAAGATCTGGCCTACTTGGCCTACCCGAGACAGGCCAGATGGTCTTTGTTCTTTTCTAGGTTTAATTTTGTGGTCACGTTCCGCCCTGGAGTTAAGAATGTGAAGGCAGATGCCCTGTCACATTGTTTTCCGGGAGGCGGGAATTTTGAAGACCCGGGTCCCATTTTGGCTGAAGGTGTGGTGGTCTCTGCTCTCTTTTCTGAATTGGAGGCAGAGGTGCAGGCAGCCCAGTCAGAGGCTCCTGATCTTTGTCCTCCTGGGAGGTTGTTTGTGCCTCTCGCTTTAAGACACAAGATTTTTAAGGAACACCACGATACGGTCCTTGCTGGGCACCCGGGGACAAGAGCCACACTGGATCTCATCGCTCGGAGATTCTGGTGGCCTGCGCTTCGTAAGTCGGTTGAGGGTTTTGTGGCAGCCTGCGAGACTTGCGCTCGTGCCAAAGTCCCTCATTCACGGCCATCAGGTCCTCTCCTTCCCTTACCCATTCCTTCCCGTCCTTGGACACATCTGTCCATGGACTTCATAACGGACCTGCCTCGTTCCTCGGGGAAGACCGTGATTCTGGTGGTGGTGGACCGTTTTAGCAAAATGGTGCATTTCATCCCTTTTCCTGGTTTGCCCAACGCTAAGACGCTGGCGCAGGCATTTATTGATCACATTGTCAAATTGCACGGTATTCCTTCAGACATAGTCTCTGATAGGGGCACGCAGTTTGTTTCCAGATTCTGGAAGGCTTTCTGTTCTCGCTTGGGGGTTCGGTTGTCATTCTCTTCTGCTTTCCACCCGCAGTCGAATGGCCAGACAGAGCGCGTCAATCAGAATCTGGAGACATATCTGCGCTGTTTTGTGGCGGAGAATCAAGAGGATTGGTGTTCTTTTTTGTCCCTTGCTGAGTTTGCTTTAAATAACCGTCGTCAGGAGTCCTCTGATAAGTCACCATTTTTTGGTGCATATGGGTTTCATCCGCAGTTTGGGACTTTCTCGGGAGAGGGGTCTTCTGGTTTACCTGATGAGGACAGATTCTCCTCCTCTTTGTCATCTATTTGGCAAAAGATTCAGGATAATCTAAAGAGTATGAGTGAGAGATATAAGCGTGTGGCTGATAAGAGACGTGTGCTTGGTCCGGACCTGAATGTTGGTGATCTGGTGTGGTTGTCTACCAAGAATATCAAATTGAAGGTTCCCTCCTGGAAGTTCGGTCCTAGGTTTATTGGGCCTTACAAAATCCTGTCTGTCATCAATCCTGTTGCATACCGTCTTGATCTTCCTCAGACTTGGAAGATCCATAATGTTTTTCATAAGTCCTTATTGAAACCTTATGTTCAACCCATTGTACCCTCGCCTTTGCCTCCTCCTCCGATTATGGTTGATGGGAATCTTGAATTTCAGGTCTCTAGGATTGTGGATTCTCGTCTTGTCCGCGGTTCTCTTCAGTACCTTGTTCATTGGGAGGGGTATGGTCCTGAGGAGAGGATGTGGGTCCCAGTGACGGACATTAAGGCCTCTCGTCTCATCAGGGCTTTCCATAGGTCCCATCCTGAGAAGGTGGGTTCTGAGTGTCCGGAGTCCACTCGTAGAGGGAGGGGTACTGTCACAACCAGACAGCTGAGAAGCTCTGACAGAGGCCTTTCAGAACCTCCTCCTTGAGTTTCTATGTTGTGGTATTCAGTTCCTCCTCTTGTTAGCCTCTCTCAGCTGTCATGTGTTGGACTAATTGCTTCCCTTTAAATTCCTCCCCAGAATGCTTTTCTGGGCGGCTTATACTTCTTCCTGGAGTGTGTGTGCATGCTGACTTTGTTCTCCTGTTTGCTACAAAGCTAAGTGTTGTACCTTTATCTGTTATTTTCTGTTTGCTGGATCCCAGGTGACCCTGACTCCCTCCGTATCGTGTGTAGGGAGCCGGTGGTCGTGTCCCCTCACTATTGTAGGGTGCTCAGGGCTTTATAGTCAAGGTTCGTGGATATGCAAACCTCCACCATTAGGATCTTTGCATAGGCTGAGGAGCCAGGGAAAGTGCCAGGTCTTCTGCAGGGGTCTCCCCTTGGTTCCTTAGCTTTGGATCCAGTGAGGCATACATGCATCTTGCTGTCACGGACGGTGTACAGGAAACAAGGCAAAGCAACATGTATAAATGACACAAAACAGCGCAGATATGTCTCCAGATTCTGATTGACGCGCTCTGTCTGGCCATTCGACTGTGGGTGGAAAGCAGAAGAGAATGACAACCGAACCCCCAAGCGAGAACAGAAAGCCTTCCAGAATCTGGAAACAAACTGCGTGCCCCTATCAGAGACTATGTCTGAAGGAATACCGTGCAATTTGACAATGTGATCAATAAATGCCTGCGCCAGCGTCTTAGCATTGGGCAAACCAGGAAAAGGGATGAAATGCACCATTTTGCTAAAACGGTCCACCACCACCAGAATCACGGTCTTCCCCGAGGAACGAGGCAGGTCCGTTATGAAGTCCATGGACAGATGTGTCCAAGGACGGGAAGGAATGGGTAAGGGAAGGAGAGGACCTGATGGCCGTGAATGAGGGACTTTGGCACGAGCGCAAGTCTCGCAGGCTGCCACAAAACCCTCAACCGACTTACGAAGCGCAGGCCACCAGAATCTCCGAGCGATGACATCCAGTGTGGCTCTTGCCCCCGGGTGCCCAGCAAGGACTGTATCGTGGTGTTCTTTAAAAATCTTGTGTCTTAAAGCGAGAGGCACAAACAACCTCCCAGGAGGACAAAGATCAGGAGCCTCTGACTGGGCTGCCTGCACCTCTGCCTCCAATTCAGGAAAAAGAGCACCACACCTTCAGCCAAAATGGGACCCGGGTCTTCAAAATTCCCGCCTCCCGGAAAACAACGTGACAGGGCATCTGCCTTCACATTCTTAACTCCAGGGCGGAACGTGACAACAAAATTAAACCTAGAAAAGAACAAAGACCATCTGGCCTGTCTCGGGTTCAGACGCTTGGCTGACTCCAAGTAGGCCAGATTTTTATGGTCAGTAAATACGGTAATAGGGTATCTGGCTCCCTCTAGCCAATGGCGCCATTCCTCAAAAGCCAACTTGATGGCCAACAATTCCCTATCTCCCACATCGTAATTTCTCTCTGCGGAGGAGAGTTTTCTTGAGAAAAAGGCACACGGTCGCCAATTGGCAGGAGAGGAACCCTGAGACAAGACCGCCCCCACACCCACCTCAGAAGCATCAACCTCAACTATGAAGGGTAAAGAAACATCAGGTTGCACCAAGATGGGAGCGGAAGCAAAACTCTCCTTGATATCAGAAAAAGCCTTACGCGCCTCTACTGACCAAGAAGAAAAATCTACCCCCTTTCTGGTCATATCAGTGAGTGGTTTAACAATAGAAGAATAATTCAAAATGAACTTCCTGTAATAATTGGCAAAGCCCAAAAACCGCATCAGCGCCTTCTGATTCTCAGGAAGCTCCCACTCAAGCACAGCGCGGACCTTCTCGGGGTCCATGCGAAAACCAGAAGCGGAGAGAAGAAACCCCAGAAATTGAATTTCTGGAACCGCAAACACACATTTTTCCAGTTTCGCATATAATTTATTCTCCCGCAGGATGAGCAAGACCTGACGTAAATGTTCCTTATGAGTTTTGAAATCGGGAGAAAAAATCAAAATGTCATCCAAATACACCAATACAAATTTCCCCATCAAATGATAAAAAATGCTGTTCACGAAATGCTGAAAAACGGCTGGGGCATTCATCAAACCAAAAGGCATAACCAAATTTTCAAAATGGCCCTCAGGGGTATTGAAGGCCGTCTTCCATTCGTCCCCTTCTCTGACCCTGACCAGGTTGTATGCCCCTCTTAGATCTAATTTGGAAAAGACTTTAGCCCCAACAACCTGGTTAAACAGGTCCGGGATCAGAGGAAGCGGATAAGGGTCACGAATTGTGATATTGTTCAGCTCCCTGAAATCCAGACAAGGTCTTAAAGAACCATCTTTTTTCTTAACAAAGAAAAAACCAGCGGCAACAGGTGACTTCGAGGGTCGTATGTGTCCCTTTCTCAGACTCTCAGAGATATAAGCACGCATAGCGATCCTCTCAGGTTGGGAGAGATTGTATAAACGAGATTTAGGCAGCTTGGCGTCTGGGATGAGATTAATAGGGCAATCGTACTCCCTGTGCGGGGGCAAATCCTGAACTCCACTCTCAGAGAAGACATCCGAAAATTCAGAGAGAAAAGATGGTACAGTCTTAGTAGCAACCTCAGAAACAGATGTCATGAGGCAATTCTCTCTGCAAAAGTCACTCCAACCATTTATTTGCCTCGCTTGCCAATCAATGGTGGGGTTATGCTTAGTGAGTCAGGGCAGCCCCAACACCAGAGGGGTAGGTAAACCGCTAAGAACGAAACATGACACATCCTCAACATGAGCATCACTCACAATTAAACGGATATTGTGAACTATGCCCTTTAATGATTTTTGAGAAAGTGGAGCGGAATCGATAGCAAAAACAGGAATATCCTTTCCCAAAGTGCTCACCTGGAAACCATGAGTTATCACAAATTGATTATCAATGAGATTGACCGCAGCTCCACTATCCACAAAAATCTCACAAAAAAATGTTCTTGCTCTCTAGCGCCACCCTAGCCGGCAGGACAAAACGGGAACTACAAGCAAATGGAAAACCTTCAATTTCCGCCTCAACCCTGCCAATAGTAACAGACGGAACATTTTTAAAAGATTTTTTCCTGTTTGTTTCTTTATTACTCCCAGAAAACTGCCTGAATCTCCTAGAGGGACAAATATTTGCCAAATGATTTATACCTCCACAACAAAAACAAACCCTCCCATGCGAGCTGAATCTTCTATTGTAAGAAGCAATCAACCCCAGCTGCATGGGCTCCTGCTCAGAAGGGGCTGACGGCGACTGAGACCCCTGCGCACAGAATGGGACCGCTGCACTGTCCTGGGACTGAGTATGACAGGAAGGGGACATCTCTTCTCTCTCTCTAAGACGCCTGTCAATACGAACGGCCTGAGACATAGCAGAGTCCAAAGAAATAGGCCTCTCATGAAAGGCAAATGCATCTTTCAATCCCTCTGAAAGACCATGGCAAAATTGACTTCGGAGCGCAGCATCATTCCAAGCAGTATCAACTGCCCATCTCCGAAATTCTGAGATTTCTGCGGATTGTTTACCCTGGCATAATAGACGTAGTTTAGACTCAGCCAGAGCAATACGATCCGGATCATCATATATCTGACCCAGGGCTAAAAAGAATTCATCCACTGAACGGAGAGGCCGTGCCCCCTCCGGCAGAGAAAAAAAGGCCCAGGACTGAGCGTTACCTCTGAGCAGCGATATAATGATCCCCACCCTCCGTTTCTCATCACCAGAGGAGTGGGGAAGAAGGCGAAAATGGAGTTTGCAAGCCTCTCTAAAACGCACAAAATTCTCACTACCCCCGGAGAACGTATCCGGGAGCGAGATCTTAGGCTCAGAACAAACTCCATGAACGCAAGCTGAACCGGTCACTTGAAGCTGAGAAAAAGTCTTACGGAGATCAGCTACCTCCAATGAAAGACCCTGGAAGCGTTCAGCCAAAAGTGAAACCGGATCCATGCTAGAGACGGTTATGGCGGCTTATAATGTCACGGACGGTGTACAGGAAACAAGGCAAAGCAACATGTATAAATGACTCGCTGGGTCCAAAAGGTAAGGAACCAAGGGAGACCCCTGCAGAAGACCTGGCACTTTCCCTGGCTGCTCAGCCTATGCAAAGATCCTAATGGTGGAGGTTTGCATATCCACGAACCTTGACTATAAAGCCCTGAGCACCCTACAATAGTGAGGGGACACGACCACCGGCTCCCTACACACGATACGGAGGGAGTCAGGGTCACCTGGGTTCCAGCAAACAGAAAATAACAGATAAAGGTACAACACTTAGCTTTGTAGCAAACAGGAGAACAAAGTCAGCATGCACACACACTCCAGGAAGAAGTATAAGCCGCCCAGAAAAGCATTCTGGGGAGGAATTTAAAGGGAAGCAATTAGTCTAACACATGACAGCTGAGAGAGGCTAACGAGAGGAGGAACTGAATACCACAACACAGAAACTCAAGGAGGAGGTTCTGAAAGGCCTCTGTCAGAGCTTCTCAGCTGTCTGGTTGTGACACTTGCTTTGTCTTGTTTCCTGTACACCGTCCGTGCAGGGGCATGGCGAGTTCCTAGATTTTTTTATTTTTTGTCACAAGTTAGCGAAAAATGATGATTTTTATATTTTTTTTCCTTACAAAGTCTCATATTCCACTAACTTGTGACAAAAAATAAAAACTTCCATGAACTCACTATGCCTTCTTTCCAAAATGGGGTCACTTGTGGGGTAGTTATACTGCCCTGGCATTTTAGCAGCAAGCAGCACATCACTGATGAAGGAAGTCATTGGCTACAGTGGAACATGAGACCGTGCCCACGAAGTGCTATGTGTAAATACTACGGGGACAGGATGAATTTTCTGTTTCAGGAGACAGGCCGCGCGTCTAAAAGTAATCATTCCTGAACAACCCCTTTAACCACCTGCCGCCACGCTAACGTCGAAAGGCGTCATTGCGGCGGCTCTCCCAGGCTACACTAACGCCGATTGGCGTCACCTCGCGTGAGCCGAGATTTCCTGTGAACGCGCGCACACAGGCGCGTGCGTTCACAGGAACGGAAGGTAAGCGAGTGAATCTCCAGCCTGCCAGCGGCGATTTTTTTAACCCCTAACAGGTATATTAGACGCTGTTTTGATAACAGCGTCTAATATACCTGCTACCTGGTCCTCTGGTGGTCCCTTTTGTTTGGATCGACCACCAGAGGACACAGGTAGCTGTGTAAAGTAGCACCAACCACCACTACACTACACCCCCCTGTCACTTATTAACCCCTTATGAACCCCTGATCACCCCATATAGACTCCCTGATCACCCCCCTGTCATTGATCACCCCCCTGTAAGGCTCCATTCAGATGTCCGTATGTGTTTTACGGATCCACGCATCCATGGATCGGATCCGCAAAACACATACGGACGTCTGAATGGAGCCTTACAGGGGGGTGATCAATGACAGGGGGGTGATCACCCCATATACACTCCCTGATCACCCCCTGTCATTGATCACCCCCCCTGTCATTGATCACCCCCCTGTAAGGCTCCATTCAGACATTTTCTTTGGCCCAAGCTAGCGGAAATCATTTTTTTTGTTTTTTGTTTTTTTTTCTTACAAAGTCTCATATTCCACTAACTTGTGTCAAAAAATTAAATCTCACATGAACTCACTATACCCCTCACGGAATCCAAATGCGTAACATTTTTTAGACATTTATATTCCAGACTTCTTCTCACGCTTTAGGGCCCCTAAAATGCCAGGGCAGTATAAATACCACACATGTGACCCCATTTCGGAAAGAAGACACCCCAAGGTATGCTGTGAGGGGCATATTGAGTCCATGAAAGATTGACATTTTTGTCCCAAGTTAGCGGAAAGGGAGACTTTGTGAGAAAAAAAAAATATCAATTTCCGCTAACTTGTGCCAAAAAAAAAAAATTTCTATGAACTCGCCATGCCCCTCATTGAATACCTTGGGGTGTCTTCTTTCCAAAATGGGGTCACATGTGGGGTATTTATACTGCCCTGGCATTTTAGGGGCCCTAAAGCGTGAGAAGAAGTCTGGGATCCAAATGTCTAAAAATGCCCTCCTAAAAGGAATTTGGGCCCCTTTGCGCATCTAGGAGAAGTTGGGCAATGTGTTTTGGGGTGTCATTTTACATATACCCATGCTGGGTGAGATAAATATTTTGGTCAAATGCCAACTTTGTATAAAAAAATGGGAAAAGTTGTTTTTGCAGAGATATTTCTCTCACCCAGCATGGGTATATGTAAAATGACACCCCAAAACACATTGCCCAACTTCTCCTAAGTACGGCGATACCAGATGTGTGACACTTTTCTGCAGCCTAGGTGGGCAAAGGGGCAGTGGCGTTGCGAGGGGGGTGCGGGGGGTGCGGACCGCACCGGGTGACACCAGTCTGATGGGGTGTCACCCGCCGGCCGCCAGAGTTCTCCTTGACTGATCCGTTTTGAAACAGCTCAGCTCAGTCACAGACAATGCAGAGACGCTCACCTCACGCTGGCAGCAGGGAGCCTGAGGGAGGGACGGGGAGGAGCGTAATATGATCTCAGAGTGGAAGCTGGCTTCTGCCAGCCCCACCCCTCCCCGCCCACCAACCAATCAGAGCTGAGGGGGCAAGGCAAGCACTAGCAGCTCTGAGTCACACAGTGCAGGGAGTCAGAATAGAAATGAATCGAATGAGTCACAAGTTAAAAGAATCTAAAGATCCGACTTAGTTTGTGACTCATTCGATTCTTTGAGTTAAAAGAGCCGTCAGTCAGGCTGTAGAGCAGGTTACACTGAGGCTGAGGCTGAGGCTGTCTGGCTGCTTTTGTTGCAGCAGTGATATGATGACAGAGTTTAGATTCCAGGTTGAATTAACCCTTTAGGTTCAAATTGGCTGTCAAAAGAGATGTCACCGTTCATGTGGGAGACGGAGTGTGTTATATCTTTATCTTACTCTATATTGAGCCCGTGAGCCATGTGCATGAGGATGAGGGATGGTTACTGCTCATCCCCCTACAGAATCATGGTTTCTGGGCAGCAGATGACTGTGAAGACCACGCGATCTGTTGCTCAGAAGCCATGAGATTGTAAGGCTACTTTCACACTAGCGGCATGACTGATCCGACAGGCTGTTCACCCTGTCAGATCCGTCCTGCCGTTATTTCGCCAGACCACCGTTCCGTCCCCATTGACTATAATGGGGACGGGGGTGGAGCTCTGGCACAGCACGGCAGTGCATGGCGAAAGGCCGCCGGACTAAAAGTCCTGCATGTCCAACTTTTTAGTCCGGCGGCCTCTCACCGCAAACTGCCGTACAGGGACGGAGCGGCGGCAGGACGGAATCCGACAGGGTGACAATCTCTCTTCAGGTTTATTAGAAAATCGTGCACAAATTGCACACTAGTTATTTTCCTGAGTGATGACTGTGGGGACTATTTTATTATCAGCCAGTGACTGTGTTACTGTAATACTGTTATCAATTCAGCACATAGCTTTCCCTGTGCATTCACATTTCACTTCACTTGGTTCATTGTACTACTGTCAGTGTCAGACTGTTGTCACTGTGGGCAACATTGCACACCACAGTGACAGCTTCTGACTCCTGTCCTGAGTTCTCCTGTCCGGCGTCAGCCTCAGCTTCCCTTCACTATCCCTATAATAAATCACTCTTCCTGATCCTGACTCATTACTAATTAGAGAGCTGAAGAGCCGACTGCACTGAGTCAGCAGCAAGTGAATCGAATGTATAGCATCTGCGCATGCGCACCGGCACCTAGAGTCTTCGGTTCACTTGCGAGTCAGCTCAGCAGTCAGTGACTCAGCAAGTGAACCGAAGATCCAATTCATGAATCAGTTCATTTGAATGAGCTGATTTAAATGAACCGATTCACCTAAAAGATCCGAACTTCCCATCACTACTCCTTACTCACTAGCAAGCACGTCGGTCCGGCCGTCACGTGGAGAAGGGGGTGTGACTACCTGGTGAGTAGCGCCGCCGTGCTGCACTACAGGAGCAGCCTGCAGGCCCAGGACTCGAGTCTGGAGCTAATGGATTGGGTGGTGACTCACACAGCCAGCCAGACCCTGCCGCGCCTGAGGGAGGAGGAGGTGTGGTAGGTAGCGCAGAGAGCGCATATTGACTTTATTTTTAGATTTAATTTAATACCCCATTATAGTATTTATTATATTTAGGGGGGGCAGGGGGTTGGGGCCTCCAGGTCCAGCCAGGGTAAAGCTTGAACAGAAGGTGGAAATGCACTTTAATGCTCCATGACTCATGGAATGCTCCATTTCCTGGAAATGCCGCAAACTACATAATGGAGGGCAGTGTGGGGGCAAATTACTTAGTGGGGGGCAAATTACATAATTGAGGGCAGTGTGGGGGGGCATATTACTTAAAGGGGTTCTCCACTTTGTTTTAACTGATGATCTATCCTCTGGACAGATCATCAGCATCTGATCAGCAGGGGTCCGACACCCGGGACCCCCGCCGATCAGCAGTTTGAGAAGGCAGCAGCGCCGCTGGCCCAGTGACGTCACGACTAGTATCAACTGGCCTGGGCGCGTCTAAGCTCCATTCAAGTAAACAGAGCTTAGCCCCTCCCACGCTAGGTGATACTAGTCGTGACGTCACTGGGCCAGCGGTAAACAGTGAGAAGGCCGCGGCGCTGCTGGAGCGCCGCTGCCTTCTCAAACAGCTGATTGGCGGGGGTCCCGGGTGTCGGACCCCTGCTGATCAGATGCTGATGATCTATCCAGAGATCAATGTGGGGCAGTGTGGGGGGCATATTACTTAATGTGGGGCAGTGTGGGGGGCATATTACTTAATCTGGGGCAGTGTGGGGGGCATATTACTTAATGTGGGGCAGTGTGGGGGGCATATTACTTAATGTGGGGCAGTGTAGGGGGGCATATTACTTAATGTGGGGCAGTGTGGGGGGCATATTACTTAATGTGGGGCAGTGTGGAGGGCATATTACTTAATGTGGGGCAGTGTGGGGGGCATATTACTTAATGTGGGGCATTGTAGGGGGGCATATTACTTAATGTGGGGCAGTGTAGGGGGCATATTACTTAATGTGGGGCAGTGTAGGGGGGCATTTTACTTAATGTGGGGCAGTGTAGGGGGGCATATTACTTAATGTGGGGCAATGTGGGGGGGCATATTACTTAATGTGGGGCAGTGTAGGGGGGCATATTACTTAATGTGGGGCAGTGTAGGGGGGCATATTACTTAATGTGGGGGGCATATTACTTAATGTGGGGCAGTGTAGGGGGCAGTATTACTAATTATGGCACTCTGGAAGGGAATTACTAATGGTGGGATTATGAGGAGCACCATTACAATGGGGGATATATATGGCGTACGTGTCGTGGCGCCCCGCGTCCGCCGTTGAGTAGGGAACCTGTTCTCAATTTTTTTTATCCGAACCCCCCCCCCCATTGTCGATCTGCCTGCTAGCACCCCCGATCCCCCCCCAAAAAAATCCCCCCCCGTTGCCAATCTGTCTGCCTAGCCCCCCCCCCCCACGTCAGCGGTTTGTTTACTATCCAAACCCCCCCCCCTCCCGAGTTACCGCTTGGGTCGGTCGGCAGGCTCAGTGAAGGGATGTCAGCGGCGCGGCGGCAGGGCAGAGCTTGATGGACGTCCCCTACGTGACTCGTCCCAGGGGGGGTGACACCATTTTCTACCGCACCGGGTGACACCAGCCCTAGCAACGCCACTGCAAAGGGGCACACATTCCAAAGAGCACCTTTAGGATTTCACAGGTCATTTTTTACAGATTTTGATTTCAAACTACTTACCACACATTTGGGCCCCTAGAATGCCAGGGCAGTATAACTACCCCACAAGTGACCCCATTTTGGAAAGAAGACACCCCAAGGTATTCCGTGAGGGGTATGGTGAGTTCCTAGAATTTTTTATTTTTTGTCCCAAGTTAGCGGAAAACTGATGATTTATTTTTTTTTCTTACAAAGTCTCATATTCCACTAACTTGTGACAAAAAATAAAAAATTCCATAAACTTACCATACACCTCACAAAATACCTTAGGGTTTCTTCTTTCCAAAATGGGGTCACTTGTGGGGTAGTTATACTGCCCTGGCATTCTAGGGGCCCAAATGTGTGGTAAGTAGTTTGAAATCAAAATCTGTAAAAAATGGCCCGTGAAATCCTAAAGGTGCTCTTTGGAATGTGGGCCCATTTGCCCACCTAGGCTGCAAAAAAGTGTCACACATCTGGTATCGCCGTACTCAGGAGAAGTTGGGGAATGTGTTTTGGGGTGTCATTTTACATATACCCATGCTGGGTGAGATAAATATCTCGTCAAAAGACAACTTTTCCCATTTTTTTATACAAAGTTGGCATTTGACCGAGATATTTCTCTCACCCAGCATGGGTATATGTAAAATGACACCCCAAAACACATTGCCCAACTTCTCCTGAGTACGGCGATACCAGATGTGTGACACTTTTTTGCAGCCTAGGTGGGCAAAGGGGCCCACATTCCAACGAGCACCTTTAGGATTTCACAGGTCATTTTTTACACATTTTGATTTCAAACTACTTCTCACACATCTGGGCCCCTAAAATGCCAGGGCAGTATAACTACCCCACAAGTGACCCCATTTTGGAAAGAAGACCCCCCAAGGTATTTTGTGATGGGCATAGTGAGTTCATGGAAGTTTTTATTTTTTGTCACAAGTTAGTGGAATATGAGACTTTGTAAGGAAAAAAATAAAAAATAAAAAATCATCATTTTCCGCTAACTTGTGACAAAAAATAAAAAGTTCTATGAACTCACTTTGCCCATCAGCGCATACCTTAGGGTGTGTACTTTCCGAAATGGGGTCATTTGTGGGGTTTTTCTACTGTCTGGGCATTATAGAACCTCAGGAAACATGACAGGTGCTCAGAAAGTCAGAGCTGCTTCAAAAAGTGGAAATTCACATTTTTGTACCATAGTTTGTAAACGCTATAGCTTTTACCCAAAACATTTTTTTTTTACCCAAAACATTTTTTTTTTACCCAAACATTTTTTTTTATCAAAGACATGTAGAGCAATACATTTTGAGAAAAATTTATATATGGGTGTCGTTTTTTCTGCAAAATTTCACAACTGAAAGTGAAAAATGTCCTTTTTTTGCTAAAAAATCGTTAAATTCCGATTAATAACAAAAAATGTCAGCAGCAATGAAATACCACCAAATGAAAGCTCTATTAGTGAGAAGAAAAGTTGGTAAAATTCATTTGGGTGGTAAGTTGCATGACCAAGCAATAAACGGTGAAAGTAGTGGAGTGCCGATTTGTAAAAAAAGGGCCTGGTCACTAGGGGGGTATAAACCTGTGATCCTTAAGTGGTTAAGGGGTATAGAAGAATACGATGTTAAATCTCCAGCCAACATTTTTTTGGGTCTTAAAAACTGACTTTAATCGATAACGTTGCAGATCTGTACTCATGATTTAGGACTTTACATATCCCGTTTTAGCCCATTGTCCAAAAACAAACACACAAAATGAAAAGCATATGTAGCTCCCCTAACTACAAGCATTTCATAACTGTCCAGTGTAAATAACCACAATGATCTCGTTCCAATTCAATTAAAACCAGAATTCATCTTGTAAAGTTACCAGATCTGTTCTTCACTGGTCCAGGAAAGGCGCAGAAATGTCACTAGAGTCATGCCTTATGACATTTAAAGGAAATGTGTCACCAAAAATGTTATCTGCCAGTTAAAAGCCGATAGCGACACATCCTTTTTTTCTAATCTAATTTTATTTATATTTCCTGAACATGATTATGGAGGCGGCCATCTTGCCTGAGCTGTTCTTAACAGATTTTAGAAAGTAGCCCCAAGGACCATAGACACAATGGTCAATAGGGGACCTCACTGACTTCTATGGGAGAGTTTTCTAGGCTTGTTCTGTGACCTGTGCAGACCTCACTGACTTCTATGGGAGAGTTTTCTAGGCTTGTTCTGTGACCTGTGCAGACCTCACTGACTTCTATGGGAGAGTTTTCTAGGCATGCTCTGTGACCTGTGCAGACCTCACTGACTTCTATGGGAGAGTTTTCTAGGCATGCTCTGTGACCTGTGCAGACCTCACTGACTTCTGTGGGAGAGTTTTCTAGGCATGCTCTGTGACCTGTGCAGACCTCACTGACGTCTATGGGAGAGTTTTCTAGGCATGCTCTGTGACCTGTGCAGACCTCACTGACTTCTATGGTAGAGTTTTCTAGACATGTTCTGTGACCTGTGCAGACCTCACTGACTTCTATGGCAGCGTTTTCTAGGCATGCTCTGTGACCTGTGCAGACCTCACTGACTTCTCTGGGAGAGTTTTCTAGGCATGTTCTGTGACCTGTGCAGACCTCACTGACTCCTATGGGAGAGTTTTCTAGGCATGCTCTGTGACCTGTGCAGACCTTACTGACTTCTCTGGGAGAGTTTTCTAGGCATGCTCTGTGACCTGTGCAGACCTCACTGACTTCTGTGGGAGAGTTTTCTAGGCATGTTCTGTGACCTGTGCAGATCACACTGACTTCTATGGGAGAGTTTTCTAGGCATGCTCTGTGACCTGTGCAGACCTCACTGACTTCTATGGGGGAGTTTTCTAGGCATGCTCTGTGACCTGTGCAGACCTCACTGACTTCTATGGGAGAGTTTTCTAGGCATGCTCTGTGACCTGTGCAGACCTCACTGACTTCTATGGGGGAGTTTTCTAGGCATGTTCTGTGACCTGTGCAGACCTCACTGACTCCTATGGGAGAGTTTTCTAGGCATGTTCTGTGACCTGTGCAGACCTCACTGACTTCTATGGGAGAGTTTTCTAGGCATGCTCTGTGACCTGTGCAGACCTCACTGACTTCTATGGGAGAGTTTTCTAGGCATGTTCTGTGACCTGTGCAGACCTCACTGACTTCTATGGGAGAGTTTTCTAGGCATGCTCTGTGACCTGTGCAGACCTCACTGACTTCTATGGCAGAGTTTTCTAGGCGTGCTCTGTGACCTGTGCAGACCTCACTGACTTCTATGGGAGAGTTTTCTAGGCATGCTCTGTGACCTGTGCAGACCTCACTGACTTCTATGGGGGAGTTTTCTAGGCATGCTCTGTGACCTGTGCAGACCTCACTGACTTCTATGGCAGAGTTTTCTAGGCGTGCTCTGTGACCTGTGCAGACCTCACTGACTTCTATGGGAGAGTTTTCTAGGCATGCTCTGTGACCTGTGCAGACCGCACTGACTTCTATGGGAGAGTTTTCTAGGCATGCTCTGTGACCTGTGCAGACCTCACTGACTTCTATGGCAGAGTTTTCTAGACATGCTCTGTGACCTGTGCAGACCTCACTGACTTCTATGGCAGAGTTTTCTAGGCATGCTCTGTGACCTGTGCAGACCTCACTGACTTCTATGGGAGAGTTTTCTAGGCATGCTCTGTGACCTGTGCAGACCTCACTGACTTCTATGGGGGAGTTTTCTAGGCATGCTCTGTGACCTGTGCAGACCTCACTGACTTCTATGGCAGAGTTTTCTAGGCGTGCTCTGTGACCTGTGCAGACCTCACTGACTTCTATGGGAGAGTTTTCTAGGCATGCTCTGTGACCTGTGCAGACCGCACTGACTTCTATGGGAGAGTTTTCTAGGCATGCTCTGTGACCTGTGCAGACCTCACTGACTTCTATGGCAGAGTTTTCTAGACATGCTCTGTGACCTGTGCAGACCTCACTGACTTCTATGGCAGAGTTTTCTAGGCATGCTCTGTGACCTGTGCAGACCGCACTGACTTCTATGGCAGAGTTTTCTAGGCGTGCTCTGTGACCTGTGCAGACCTCACTGACTTCTATGGGGGAGTTTTCTAGGCATGCTCTGTGACCTGTGCAGACCTCACTGACTTCTATGGGGGAGTTTTCTAGGCATGCTCTGTGACCTGTGCAGACCTCACTGACTTCTATGGGAGAGTTTTCTAGGCATGCTCTGTGACCTGTGCAGACCTCACTGACTTCTATGGGAGAGTTTTCTAGGCATGCTCTGTGACCTGTGCAGACCTCACTGACTTCTATGGGAGAGTTTTCTAGGCATGCTCTGTGACCTGTGCAGACCTCACTGACTTCTATGGGAGAGTTTTCTAGGCATGCTCTGTGACCTGTGCAGACCGCACTGACTTCTATGGGAGAGTTTTCTAGGCATGCTCTGTGACCTGTGCAGACCTCACTGACTTCTATGGCAGAGTTTTCTAGACATGCTCTGTGACCTGTGCAGACCTCACTGACTTCTATGGCAGAGTTTTCTAGGCATGCTCTGTGACCTGTGCAGACCGCACTGACTTCTATGGGAGAGTTTTCTAGGCATGTTCTGTGATCTGTGCAGACCTCGCTAACTTCTATGGTAGAGTTTTCTAGGCATGCTCTGTGACCTGTGCAGACCGCACTGACGTCTATGGGAGAGTTTTCTAGGCATGCTCTGTGACCTGTGCAGACCGCACTGACTTCTATGGGGGAGTTTTCTAGGCATGCTCTGTGACCTGTGCAGACCTCACTGACTTCTATGGGAGAGTTTTCTAGGCATGCTCTGTGACCTGTGCAGACCTCACTGACTTCTATGGGGGAGTTTTCTAGGCATGCTCTGTGACCTGTGCAGACAGGGCCGGCCTTTGGGGTGTGCGGGCTGTGCGGCCGCACAGGGCGCCATAGCAACAGGGGCGCCGGGCGGCCGACAGCCCGCAATGTAATATGGGCAGGCGAGGCGGCACTTATGTTTTCCCACGGGGCGGGCGGGCCCCCGCCCCCTCCATCTCCCCTCCCCTGTATTCAGCAGGGGGCACACGTTGCGGTTTAAAAAAAAAAAAACTTCGGGCGGCTGGCGGCGCCCCTCATTCTGCGCCGCCTGAGTGGCTGAGGCTGAGCGCCTGCCTGCGCCTGCTGTGTGCTGTTAGTGTAGCGTGGCCGAGCTCTG
Organism: Bufo gargarizans; assembly: GCF_014858855.1. Classification (NCBI taxonomy): domain Eukaryota; kingdom Metazoa; phylum Chordata; class Amphibia; order Anura; family Bufonidae; genus Bufo; species Bufo gargarizans. The sequence continues at coordinate 235,274,279 of NC_058080.1, forward strand.
TTCGATCCGCGGTACAGTAGCTTTTGTTTCCTGTACCCGGCCGGACTGACAGGAAGTGCTCACTTAGTGTGCACTTCCTGTCAGTCCGGCCGGGTACAGGAAACAAATGCTCCTGTACCGCGGATCGAACAGAGCTCGGCCACGCTACACTAGAGGTGGAAAAGAGAGTGGGAGGGGGGAGGAAATAATGACAGTGATAGGGGGGGGGGGGAAATAATGAGAGTGATGGGGGGGGGGAGAAATAATGAGAGGGGGGGGGAGAAGAATGAGAGGGGGGGGGGAGAAATAATGAGAGTGATGGGGGGGGGGAGAAATAATGAGAGTGATGGGGGGGGGGGGAGAAATAATGAGAGTGATGGGGGGGGGGGAGAAATAATGAGAGTGATGGGGGGGGGAGAAATAATGAGAGTGATGGGGGGGGGGGAGAAATAATGAGAGTGATGGGGGGAGAAATAATGAGAGTGATGGGGGGGAGGAAATAATGAGAGTGATGGGGGGGAAATAATGAGAGTGATGGGGGGGGGAGAAATAATGAGAGTGATGGGGGGGGGGGGGAGAATAGAGGCGTGGAAGAAATAATGAGAGTGATGGGGGGGGGAGAAGAGAAATAATGAGAGTGATGGGGGGGGGGAAGAAATAATGAGAGTGATGGGGGGGGGGAGAAATAATGAGAGTGATGGGGGGGGGGGGAGAAATAATGAGAGTGATGGGGGGGGGAGAAATAATGAGAGTGATGGGGGGGGAGAAATAATGAGAGTGATGGGGGGGGAGAAATAATGAGAGTGATGGGGGGGAGAAATAATGAGAGTGATGGGGGGGAGAAATAATGAGAGTGATGGGGGGGAGAAATAATGAGAGTGATGGGGGGGGGAGAAATAATGAGAGTGATGGGGGGGGGGAGAAATAATGAGAGTGATGGGGGGGGGGAGAAATAATGAGAGTGATGGGGGGGGGGAGAAATAATGAGAGTGATGGGGGGGGGGAGAAATAATGAGAGTGATGGGGGGGGGGAGAAATAATGAGAGTGATGGGGGGGGGAGAAATAATAGAGTGATGGGGGGGGGGAGAAATAATAAGAGTGATGGGGGGGGGGAGAAATAATAAGAGTGATGGGGGGGGGAGAAATAATGAGAGTGATGGGGGGGAGAATAATGAGAGTGATGGGGGGAATAATGAGAGTGATGGGGGGGAGAATAATGAGAGTGATGGGGGGGAGAATAATGAGAGTGATGGGGGGGAAAAATAAAGAGTGAGGGCGGGGGGGGGGGGGGGGGAATTATGAGAGTGATTGGGGGAGAATAATGAGAGTGATGGGGGGGAGAATAATGAGTGATGGCGGAGGGGGGGAAATAATAAGAGTGATTGGGGGGGGGGGGGAATAATGAGAGTGACAATGGAGTCCCCAGAGCCAGACTGCAGCCAGAGTCCAGATCATCTTATTGTCCTGGTGGTAAGTAGACAATGCAATATGTTTATTATTTAATTGTTTAGTTATTAATACTACATTGGAAACTAATTTTCTCAGCTGGACACCAGCCAACACTGCGCATGCGCTGGGAGCCTCACCAGCGGTTAGGGTAGGGAAAAAGCACTGGCCCGTACGTAAATTTTTCCCTTCCCTAACCGCTGGTGAGGCTCCCGGTGCATGCGCAGTGTCGGCCGGTGTTCAGCTGAAAACATCCATCCGATCACTGCGCATTGGCCCATAGTTTTTCCCTACCCTAACCGCCGGCGAGGCTCCTGGCGCATGCGCTGCTGTGAAATTTCCCTAACCTGTCGTTGTGCGCCTGCGCGATGCTGCACACCTCCTCACGTCATGTCCGGTGCGACCGGAAGTGACGAGGGTAGGGAAATCTCACGAACTAGGGAAGTATAACATTACACCGGCCTTTGGGGTGTGAGGGCTGGTAACTACTTGGTTGGATAGTCAGCCAGCCTATGCCATGATGCCAGCAACAAGCATTTTTTTTTTTTTTTTGGGGGGGGGGGGGGGGGGGGCGCGCCACAAGGTTAGCTCGCACAGGGCGCCTGAACACCTAAGGCCGGCCCTGTGTGCAGACCTCACTGACTTCTATGGGAGAGTTTTCTAGGCATGCTCTGTGAGCTGTGCAGACCTCACTGACTTCTATGGGAGAGTTTTCTAGGCATGTTCTGTGACCTGTGCAGACCTCACTGACTTCTATGGCAGAGTTTTCTAGGCATGCTCTGTGTCCTGTGCAGACCTCACTGACTTCTATGGCAGAGTTTTCTAGGCATGTTCTGTGACCTGTGCAGACATCACTGACTTCTATGGGAGAGTTTTCTAGGCATGTTCTGTGACCTGTGGAGACCTCACTGACTTCTATGGGAGAGTTTTCTAGGCATGCTCTGTGACCTATGCAGACCTCACTGACTTCTATGGCAGAGTTTTCTAGGCATGTTCTGTGACCTGTGCAGACCTCACTGACTTCTATGGGAGAGTTTTCTAGACATGCTCTGTGACCTGTGCAGACCTCACTGACTTCTATGGGAGAGTTTTCTAGGCATGCTCTGTGACCTGTGCAGACCTCACTGACTCCTATGGGAGAGTTTTCTAGACATGCTCTGTGTCCTGTGCAGACCTCACTGACTTCTATGGCAGAGTTTTCTAGGCATGCTCTGTGACCTGTGCAGACCTCACTGACTTCTATGGGAGAGTTTTCTAGGCATGCTCTGTGACCTGTGCAGACCTCACTGACTTCTATGGGAGAGTTTTCTAGGCATGCTCTGTGACCTGTGCAGACCTCACTGACTTCTATGGGAGAGTTTTCTAGGCATGCTCTGTGTCCTGTGCAGACCTCACTGACTTCTATGGCAGAGTTTTCTAGGCATGCTCTGTGACCTGTGCAGACCTCACTGACTTCTATGGGAGAGTTTTCTAGACATGCTCTGTGACCTGTGCAGACCTCACTGACTTCTATGGGAGAGTTTTCTAGGCATGCTCTGTGACCTGTGCAGACCTCACTGACGTCTATGGGGGAGTTTTCTAGGCATGCTCTGTGACCTGTGCAGAGGTCACTGACTCCTATGGGAGAGTTTTCTAGGCATGCTCTGTGACCTGTGCAGACCTCACTGACTTCTATGGGAGAGTTTTCTAGGCATGCTCTGTGACCTGTGCAGACCTCACTGACGTCTATGGGAGAGTTTTCTAGGCATGCTCTGTGACCTGTGCAGAGGTCACTGACTTCTATGGTAGAGTTTTCTAGGCATGCTCTGTGTCCTGTGCAGACCTCACTGACTTCTATGGGGGAGTTTTCTAGGCATGCTCTGTGACCTGTGCAGACCTCACTGACTTCTATGGGAGAGTTTTCTAGGCATGTTCTGTGACCTGTGCAGACCTCACTGACTTCTATGGGAGAGTTTTCTAGACATGCTCTGTGACCTGTGCAGACCTCACTGACTTCTATGGGAGAGTTTTCTAGGCATGCTCTGTGATCTGTGCAGACCTCACTGACTTCTATGGGAGAGTTTTCTAGGCATGTTCTGTGACCTGTGCAGACCTCACTGACTTCTATGGGAGAGTTTTCTAGACATGCTCTGTGACCTGTGCAGACCTCACTGACTTCTATGGGAGAGTTTTCTAGGCATGCTCTGTGACCTGTGCAGACCTCACTGACGTCTATGGGAGAGTTTTCTAGGCATGTTCTGTGACCTGTGCAGACATCACTGACTTCTATGGTAGAGTTTTCTAGGCATGCTCTGTGACCTGTGCAGACCTCACTGACTTCTATGGGAGAGTTTTCTAGGCATGCTCTGTGTCCTGTGCAGACCTCACTCACTTCTATGGGAGAGTTTTCTAGGCATGCTCTGTGACCTGTGCAGATGTCATTGTACAAGGAAAGAATAGATACAATTTGACTATCACCTAGAATGAGTTCTGTTATTCTAATCCTGCCTGTAATGATATCACTTCTGTGTACAGATAAGCAGGTAACTGCAGTAAAGGGATCCGTACAGACCAAGAAGTGGCGCCTATTATTAGGCTTAGTGACTAGTGTGAAAACTGCAGGACTTTATGGTTTTTGTTTAAATATATACAGTGACATGGAAAATTAAAAATAACATTATCAAACATTCTTAAAAAATAATTATGTGATTTAAATAATATGTAATTTTCTGGTGACACATTCCCATTAACCCAGTTTATATTGACAACCAGAGATTATGTTTTCTCTAACCAAAATGCTTAACGCAAGTGTGATGTACACACATATATATTATTCCCTCTAGCTAGGCCCAATAGTACAAGGTTTAAAAGGTTTCTGTCACTGGAATTAACCCTCTTCAACTGGCTGACATTAGCGATGTGCTGTCAGCAGAATCTAACTCTATTATTGTCATGTTTATTGATGTCCCCTTTACTTTTATAATATGCCTCTAGGAGCAGGGGGGGGGGGGGCGTTGCTCCTAGAGGCTCCGTTCTCCCACCTTATTCCATGCCCTGCCGTCCTTGATTGCCAGGCCAGTGTTTATCTTCTCCTGCCGGCCCTGTGTGCTGGGTAAACGGCACGGCGCAGGCGCCGGTAGATTGTTACAATGTATCATTTCTGAGTGCAAGCTATCCTCAGTTATTTTTTTTTAATCTATCCATCATCCATCCATTTAATCATCTTAGAGGTCATTCATAAACTAATCCACATTATAAATGATTCTAAACCACGATTCACTACCGAAGTACAGACATTGATTTCCATGTTTGTCACGGGCCCATTGTTTATTTTGTGAATGGTTTTGACAGCTTAGAAAACACTTCTGTTTTTCAATGGTAAATGAATCATTACTATTATGGAACTGCAATGAATCACAAAGTTGATCTTTTAAAAACATTTCTGACATTAGCATAGTCCAGAATACATCTTATATTGTGAATTCTAAGCACAATCTGAAAAGTTACTTCAGATTCTAAAGCAGTTTGAAAAAGTGAGTCACCATTTGTACTTGTCAGCCCGGCTGCGTGATGTGTAAAATCTATAAAAAAAAAAGTTTTCTCCTTTGAAATTTGTACAATGCTTAGTTGTGAAGTTTTTCTGTCCGATTGTCCTTCACAGCTTAATTAGAAACCAATATATTTGTATTCCCTTCATTTGTGTGTTTCCCATTATTCAAACTGTGTTTGCTAAGATTTGTTCTTTTAAATGTACCAAGCCTCTGGGAGCAGCTTTTATGTGCAATTTCACATCCTGGTGTGCACGCCTGGCCCTGCACCTGCACCCCTGAAATTGAATCATCAAAGCCACCACATCAAATGGGCAGTAAGTGGGGATTTGCTTATTGATGTAAACCAGTGTAGATGCAAGCAGCTGCTTTGATGTAACCTCCAGAGGCAGAGGTCATGATGTAATCACATATTAGCCGAGAACTTTCAGAGGATTAACTTCCCATGCAACCAATTTGTCCCCCTTCAGAACTAAGAATAATTAACAGGTGATACCTCTGCAATCACTTATTGGGAACACTCATGATTCATCATGGAAACACTTGCTTACCTTAGATACCTTTAAAGAAGCGGGAGGTATGACTACCCACTGTATGGCTCAGAGCTTAGGTTGTGTCATTAGAATTAAGTTACAGTGAATTCATTTTGGTGACAATTTCACTTCATTCATTAATTTATCTACTACTAATTTAAAGGGGATCTACACTTTGGACAATGCTTACTTGCTTAGAAGGGTTAATGGACAATAATCTGATACAAAGTATCCCAATATTCAGTGATTTGCTGTAATTTGTTGACAAATCTGCCAGTAGGGATATGGCCACACGTGCACGTTTTTGAAGTTAAGACCTCCAAAAGTCTGTCACCTCCAAAATTGGTTCTAAAGTAAACATACGGGCAGGTGCCCGGAACATAACCATAACCATAAGTCCGATAAATGCTTCTCTTTATTTTTATGCAAATAAGGCATTGGATGCTCCAAGGGTGGGGCTAATCCATTTAATGGACCATTACTTCCCAGGTAAGGCAGTCCAGAGCCTCCCCCTTTAGTATAATTAAAAGTCCCTGAGATTTTGGAGTCAGTATCGATGTCATAGGAAAAGCCAGGTGTACTGAATGGAGTGGCACTGCCCATAGTGCCCCACCAGGTGTACAGAATGGAGTAGCCCTGCCCATAGTGCCCCACCAGGTGTACCAAATGGAGTGGCCCTGCCCATAGTGTACCACCAGGTGTACCGAATGGAGTGGCCCTGCCCATAGTGCACCACCAGGTGTACCGAATGGAGTGGCCCTGCCCATAGTGCACCACCAGGTGTACCGAATAGAGTGGCCCTGCCCATAGTGCGCCACCAGGTGTACCGAATGGAGTGGCCCTGCCCATAGTGCCCCACCAGGTGTACCGAATGGAGTGGCCCTGCCCATAGTGTACCACCAGGTGTACCGAATGGAGTGGCCCTGCCCATAGTGCACCACCAGGTGTACAGAATGGAGTAGCCCTGCCCATAGTGCACCACCAGGTGTACCGAATAGAGTGGCCTTGCCCATGGTGCCCCACCAGGTGTACCGAATGGAGTGGCCCTGCCCATAGTGCACCACCAGGTGTACCGAATGGAGTGGCCCTGCCCATAGTGCCCCACCAGGTGTACCAAATGGAGTGGCCCTGCCCATAGTGCCCCACCAGGTGTACCGAATGGAGTGGCCCTGCCCATAGTGCCCCACCAGGTGTACAGAATGGAGTGGCCCTGCCCATAGTGCCCCACCAGGTGTACAGAATGGAGTGGCCCTGCCCATAGTGCCCCACCAGGTGTACAGAATGGAGCGGCCCTGCCCATAGTGCCCCACCAGGTGTACAGAATGGAGCGGCCCTGCCCATAGTGCCCCACCAGGTGTACAGAATGGAGCGGCCCTGCCCATAGTGCACCACCAGGTGTACAGAATGGAGTGGCCCTGCCCATAGTGCACCACTAGGTGTACCGAATAGAGCGGCCTTGCCCATAGTGCCCCACCAGGTGTACTGAATGGAATGGCCCTGCCCATAGTGCACCACCAGGTGTACAGAATGGAGTGGCCCTGCCCATAGTGCCCCACCAGGTGTACCGAATGGAGTGGCCCTGCCCATAGTGCACTGGAAATCTTACATTAAGGCTACTTTCACACTTGCGGCAGGACGGATCCGACAGGCTGTTCACCATGTCGGATCCGTCCTGCGACTATTTCGCTGTGCCCGCGGACCGCAGCTCCGTCCCCGTTGACTATAATGGGGATGGGGCGGAGCTCCGGCGCAGCACGGCGGTGCACGGAGAAAGCCGCCGGACTAAAAAGCCTGACATGCAGTAATTTTAGTCTGGCAGGCTTTCTCCGTGCACCGCCGTGCTGCGCCGGAGCTCCGCCCCCGTCCCCATTATAGTCAATGGGGACGGAGCGGCAGCACAGCGAAATAGCCGCAGGACGGATCCGACATGGTGAACAGCCTGTCGGATCCGTCCTGCCGCAAGTGTGAAAGTACCCTAAGAGAGGCATTTGTCAGGATTAGGGTTCTGAGTTTCACAAGGAAATTATAGTTATGTTTTGTGGCATCTACCCTACATAGTGGCATGCCTACTTGGAAACTGATTTTAGAGGTGACACCTCCTTTAAAGTGGAGCACATGGTCCCTGACCAGTGAATTACTCTCAATGATGCCACCAACTTCAGCCTATAATATAATAACCTGACATCTTGAAATCTTTATTTTTTTTTTTTTTTTTTTAAGTTAACTCTTTATTTTCATTTCATAAAAGAGAACATATTCATTCCAAACATATCAAATATTTCAATATCTACAAAGAATAAATACATTTCCATTTTATCCATACCAACTGATTCTTCTATGCCTGAAAAATTATAATTTTTTCTTATTTTTTTTTCTTTTTCACTTTACCCTCCCACCACCTTTTTTGGGGGGGGAGAGGCGGGACGTAAAAAATAAAATAAAAATTTCTTTCGTCAATCCAGCCCTAAAGTAACCAGTTTTTCCAAAGTTCATCAATACTTTTTGCTTTTTTTACTATGGCCCTCCATCACACGTTCTTCCTTAATCAAGTTATCAACTGCTTTTCTCCACTGCCCCACTGTTGGAGGATCTACCCCTACCCATTTCTTAAGTATAAGAAGTCTAGCTTGAAATAACACTTTGCAGAGAACCACTCGTGTATCTCTATTTAAGTTTAGATGTTCAATTGCCCCTATTATACAAATCACAGGATCTTCAGATATTTGGACCTTCAAAATTAAATATACGGTCTCTACTATTTCTCTCCAATGTCTTGGGCATCTCCAGAAGCAATGTATTAAATCGGCATTCTCTCTCCCACATTTTGCACATTTATCCGAGGCTCTCACACCCATTATTTTCAATAACCGTGGGGATCAAAAAATTGTGAAATCTTGTGTGAGCCCCTATCAGAGACCCCTGAATAACTTCTGAGGGCATCTTTCCATTTATCTTCCGTAAAAGATTGAAGTTCATCCTCCCATTTTTTTCTGGCGAGTATTATAATCTGTTTCTTTTTGCCCTCCATCAATATCTTATATCTTTTTGCGGTTGTACCTCCTCTTTCACCCTCATTGGTAAATTTGTGTATTATATCTGATTTTTCTATTTTATATTTATCCTCCTGCACAACTGTCCACAGGGCATTCCTGAGCTGAAAAAATTTATACATATCTTTTTGGGGGATCCCAAACTCTCTAACCATTGTATTAAAATCTTTCAGCTTGCCCTGTTCAAATATCTGGCTGAGGTATTTCATCCCTTTTTTTTCCCAGTCTATATAGATCTTAATCGTTTGCAATTCCTTAAGATTTATGTTTTTCCAAATAGGTGTATAGTGCAAAAACCCTTTAATCTCTAATATTTTTTTGATCTCCACCCATACTCCAATAAATTCAATATTCTATTACCTGTGCTCTTTTTACCCAGTGTACCCGATTCCAACACCTCTAACCCTAAGTTCACACCTGAGCGTTTTACAGCGCGTTTAAACGCGCTGTAAAACGCTCAACACGTGAAAACCAATGCTTCCCTATGGCCCTGGTTCACACTTGAGCGTTTTACAGCGCGTTTGAACGCGCTGTAAAACGCCCAACGCATAAACAAGTTCTTGAGCTTTTTTGGGGGTGTTTGTCACGCGTTTTGGCCCATAGACTCATTGGACAACACTGCAGTCAATCACACAAACGCGCGTCAAAGGCGCGTTTACTGTTGCAAAAAAAAGCGCATAAAAACGCGCGTCTCAGAAACGCTCAGGTGTGAACCCAGGGTAAGTGGTTCCATTCCTCTTTCCACCCCAATCCATTTAAAACCTGTCTACCCACTAAACCATTTAAAGTACTTTTATATGACCATATTGTGCTATTAAAAAAATAAAATAAAAAATTCGGAACAGCTAATCCACCCTTTCTTACTGGGAGCTGAAGCAATTCTTTCTTTATCCTAGGGATAGCACCTTTCCAGAGAAAATCCCCCATTAAACTATCAAGTAACTTCAAAATACTCTGCGGTAACCTCAATGGGGCATTTTGGAGAACGTAAAGTATTTTGGGGAGAAAGATCATTTTTATTATATTTACTCGACCCTGTATTGAAATTGGTAATCTCCGCAAATATGTACTTTGGTCCTAAGTTCTTTTAATAAGGGGAGTATATTGAATTTTTTGTATTCTGCTATATTTCCAGATATTTGTATACCTAAATATTAAAAATTCTCGTGTTTCTCTAACACCTGCACCCTTAAATCGCCTTGTGGTTGAACATCGCCTAACATCAGCAAGTGTGACTTCCCCCAATTAATATTTAATCCAGAAAATAAAAAAAAACTTATCTATTATATCAATAACTCTATTAAACTGATCCTCAGTACTGTGCATAAATAATAAAATATTATCCGAGTACATCAATAGTTTTTCTTCTCCACCCTCATATTGAAAACCTTTAATCTCCTTATCATTTCTTATTATACATGCCAAGGGCTCAATCGCAATGGCAAATAGTAATGGTGAGAGAGGACACCCCTGCCTAGTGCCCCGATAAAGGGTAAGGGGCAGGGACAAGCTCCCGTCCACCATCACTCTAGCCCTAGGATTATAATATATTAGCTGAATCCATCTTATGAATCCCTCTCCTATGCCAACCCTTTTTAATACTGCCCATAAATACTCCCATTCAATACAGTCGAATGCCTTTTGGGCATCCAGTGAAAGTACCGATTTCTCCCCCGATTCTAATCTATTAGCTTCGATATTTAGGAACAGCCTTCTTATGTTTGAATATATCGTTCTCCCCTGGATGAAGCCTGTCTGATCTTCATCTATAACACAACTAATCACCTTCGATAGCCTCTCGGCCAAAACCTTTGCCAAGATTTTAACGTCCGTATTTAAGAGAGATATTGGCCTATATGATCCAGGGTCTAGTTGTTCTTTACACTTTTTAGGGATTAGGATAATGATTGCCTCTTTCATGGATTCTGGTAGATCACCGATTTTTTGGGCCTCATTCAGTGTTGTTTTTACTTCTGGTATTAACACCTGGGAGAACGTTTTATATATTTCAAAAGCGAGCCCATCACATCCTGGTGCTTTATCCGATTTTACCTTACTCAAAACCTCATTTATTTCCGCCATCGATATTCCTTTCTCTAGGTATTCTTTTTGGGGCTGAACATCTTGAAATCAGATGTAATACAGAACAGTCAAAACAGAAAGCCAAAAAGTGGTGGAAGGAGGTCCAGGGAGAGCAGCTGCCCCCTATGAAGGAGTGACACAGAACACTAATGATAGGTCTTCTTTTATTTATTTTTTGTATTTTAAATATTATATCCATTGTGAATTTATGTTGTTTTTTTTATCCCAGGACTGGAGCGGGCTACATTCTTCATAATAATCCTGTCTGGCCCAGGAGATGGTGATCCAGCAACAATACATTTATTATATAAATGACCCTCTATTTACCACCCTCCAGGCCCACACCATTATTGCTGGACAGCAGCAAATGAGATCCACTGGCTGCCGCTCTGCAGTCATATACAGGTCCTTCTAAAAAAATTAGCATATTGTGATAAAGTTCATTATTTTCTGTAATGTACTGAAAAACATTAGACTTTCATATATTTTAGATTCATTACACACCAACTGAAGTAGTTCAAGCCTTTTATTGTTTTAATATTGATGATTTTGGCATACAGCTCATGAAAACCCAAATTTCCTATCTCAAAAGATTAGCATATTTCATCCGACCAATAAAAGAAAAGTGTTTTTAATACAAAAAAAGTCAACCTTCAAATAATTATGTTCAGTTATGCACTCAATACTTGGTCGGGAATCCTTTTGCAGAAATGACTGCTTCAATGCGGCGTGGCATGGAGGCAATCAGCCTGTGGCACTGCTGAGGTGTTATGGAGGCCCAGGATGCTTCGATAGCGGCCTTAAGCTCATCCAGAGTGTTGGGTCTTGCGTCTCTCAACTTTCTCTTCCCAATATCCCACAGATTCTCTATGGGGTTCAGGTCAGGAGAGTTGGCAGGCCAATTGAGCACAGTAATACCATGGTCAGTAAACCATTTACCAGTGGTTTTGGCACTGTGAGCAGGTGCCAGGTCGTGCTGAAAAATGAAATCTTCATCTCCATAAAGCTTTTCAGCAGATGGAGGCATGAAGTGCTCCAAAATCTCCTGATAGCTAGCTGCATTGACCCTGCCCTTGATAAAACACAGTGGACCAACACCAGCAGCTGACATGGCACCCCAGACCATCACTGACTGTGGGTACTTGACACTGGACTTCAGGCATTTTGGCATTTCCCTCTCCCCAGTCTTCCTCCAGACTCTGGCACCTTGATTTCCGAATGACATGCAAAATTTGCTTTCATCCGAAAAAAGTACTTTGGACCACTGAGCAACAGTCGAGTGCTGCTTCTCTGTAGCCCAGGTCAGGCGCTTCTGCCGCTGTTTCTGGTTCAAAAGTGGCTTGACCTGGGGAATGCGGCACCTGTAGCCCATTTCCTGCACACGCCTGTACATGGTGGCTCTGGACGTTTCTACTCCAGACTCAGTCCACTGCTTCCGCAGGTCCCCCAAGGTCTGGAATCGGTCCTTCTCCACAATCTTCCTCAGGGTCCGGTCACCTCTTCTCGTTGTGCAGCGTTTTCTGCCACACTTTTTCCTTCCCACAGACTTCCCACTGAGGTGCCTTGATACAGCACTCTGGGAACAGCCTATTCGTTCAGAAATTTCCTTCTGTGTCTTACCCTCTTGCTTGAGGGTGTCAATGATGGCCTTCTGGACAGCAGTCAGGTCGGCAGTCTTACCCATGATTGCGGTTTTGAGTAATGAACCAGGCTGGGAGTTTTTAAAAGCCTCAGGAATCTTTTGCAGGTGTTTAGAGTTAATTAGTTGATTCAGATGATTAGGTTAATAGCTCGTTTAGAGAACCTTTTCATGATATGCTAATTTTTTAGATAGGAATTTGGGGTTTTCATGAGCTGTATGCCAAAATCATCAATATTAAAACAATCAAAGGCTTGAACTACTTCAGTTGGTGTGTAATGAATCTAAAATATATGAAAGTCTAATGTTTATCAGTACATTACAGAAAATAATGAACTTTATCACAATATGCTAATTTTTTTAGAAGGACCTGTAGAGCTGCTGCTTAACAGGGATCTCCTAAAAAAATGCCTGAAGCAGTATAAAGCAGCGGAGCTGTCCAATTTGTGCAATGTTTGTGGGTGTGTTAATACCCCCACACCACACATAGGTGCCCATCAATGTTCCCAACACAATAATTACAACCAATTCACAGTAACAATGCTCCCCTACTGCCTTTACATAGTAACAGTGCCCCCTTAATATCCCTACTCAGTAACAGGGCTCTTCAATTAAAATGCCCCTTCAATGTCTCCGACTTACAGACAGACAGGGTCCAATCATTGCTGATGTATCATATTGTGTAGGGACACATATAACAACTGGGTGCCACAACGGTGGCACCCAGTTGTTAATTAGGCTTGGGTTACATGGAGATCTTTTGCGGAATGCAGGTATCTACTACAACACACATGCCAGGAGAGATAACAGCTTTTCAAAAAATCCGGGGACTCACAGGTTATTTTCTCTTTTCTTCTCTATCTAGTCCAGAACACCATGACAAATTGCAGAGTTTGTGCCCCAGATATCTCTGCTCCCTCAATTCTGCAGCCATAACTAGCATCTATAGCAACACATATAAATTCTGGCTCAATGCCAAACACTAGTATTAATACAGACTTAGAAATAATTGCAACTCACCCAACAAATATAGACCAGAGATCCCCAAAGGTATTACAGACTCCACCCCAGAACAGACTCTCTTAAAGAGGCTCTGTCACCTATTTCAAGTATACCATGCTAGATATATAGTGAGGTAGGGCTCCAAACGCTGATCACAAACATACCTTTATTACCCTTATTTCAGGTCCGATCACACTGTAATATCTACTTTTAAAAATATGCTAATGAGCAAACAGAGCACTCGGAGGCGAGCTTATTGCTTCTGAGCACCGCATCTCCGACGGGGGGAGTTTTTTATTACATACAGGCAGTGGCGTTGCGAGGGGGGTGCGGGCCACACCGGGTGACACCAGTCTGATGGGGTGTCACCCGCGGCCGCCGGAGTTCTCCTTGACTGATCCGATCCGTTTTGAAACAGCTCAGCTCAGTCACAGACAATGCAGAGACGCTCACCTCACGCTGGCAGCAGGGAGCCTGAGGGAGGGACGGGGAGGAGCGTAATATGATCTTAGAGTGGAAGCTGGCTTCTGCCAGCCCCACCCCTCCCCTGCCCACCAACCAATCAGAGCTGAGGGGGCAAGGCAAGCACCTAGCAGCTCTGAGTCCTCTGAGTCGCACAAGTGCAGGGGAGTCTAAGAATAGAAAGGAATCGAATGAGTCACAAGTTAAAAGAATCTAAAGATCCGACTGTTTGTGACTCATTCGATTCTTTGAGTTAAAAGAGCCGTCAGTCAGGCTGTAGAGCAGTTTACATTACACTGAGGCTGAGGCTGTCTGGCTGCTTTTGTTGCAGCAGTGATAAGATTAAAGGATAGGAGCAGAGAGAGAAGTGACAGATGACACAGAGTTTAGATTCCAGGTTGAATTAACCCTTTAGGTTCAAATTGGCTGTCAAAAGAGATGTCACCGTTCATGTGGGAGACGGAGTGTGTTATATCTTTATCTTACTCTATATTGAGCCCGTGAGCCATGTGCATGAGGATGAGGGATGGCTACTGCTCATCCCCCTACAGAATCATGGTTTCTGGGCAGCAGATGACTGTGAAGACCACGCGATCTGTTGCTCAGAAGCCATGAGATTGTAAGGCTACTTTCACACTAGCGGCATGACTGATCCGACAGGCTGTTCACCCTGTCAGATCCGTCCTGCCGTTATTTCGCCAGACCACCGTTCCGTCCCCATTGACTATAATGGGGACGGGGGTGGAGCTCTGGCGCAGCACGGCAGTGCATGGCGAAAGGCCGCCGGACTAAAAGTCCTGCATGTCCAACTTTTTAGTCCGGCGGCCTCTCACCGCAAACTGCCGTACAGGGACGGAGCGGCGGCAGGACGGAATCCGACAGGGTGACAATCTCTCTTCAGGTTTATTAGAAAATCGTGCACAAATTGCACACTAGTTATTTTCCTGAGTGATGACTGTGGGGACTATTTTATTATCAGCCAGTGACTGTGTTACTGTAATACTGTTATCAATTCAGCACATAGCTTTCCCTGTGCATTCACAGTTCACTTCACTTGGTTCATTGTACTCCTGTCAGTGTCAGACTGTTGTCACTGTGGGCAACATTGCACACCACAGTGACAGCTTGACTCCTGTCCTGAGTCCTCCTGTCCGGCGTCAGCCTCAGCTTCCCTTCACTATCCCTATAATAAATCACTCTTCCTGATCCTGACTCATTACTAATTAGAGAGCTGAAGAGCCGACTGCACTGAGTCAGCAGCAAGTGAATCGACTGTATAGCATCTGCGCATGCGCACCGGCACCTAGAGTCTTCGGTTCAATTGCGAGTCAGCTCAGCAGTCAGTGACTCAGCAAGTGAACCGAAGATCCGATTCATGAATCGGTTCTTTTGAATGAGCTGATTCAAATGAACCGATTCACCTAAAAGATCCGAACTTCCCATCACTACTCCTTACTCACTAGCAAGCACGTCGGTCCGGCCGTCACGTGGAGAAGGGGGTGTGACTACCTGGTGAGTAGCGCCGCCGCGGCTGCACTGCAGGAGCAGCCTGCAGGCCCAGGACTCGAGTCTGGAGCTAATGGATCGGGTGGTGAGTCACGTGACAGCAGTGACTCGCTCACACAGCCAGCCAGACCTGCCACTGCCGCGCCTGAGGGAGGAGGAGGTGTGGTAGGTAGCGCAGAGAGCGCATATTGACTTTATATTTAGATTTAATTTAATACCCCATTATAGTATTTATTATATTTAGGGGGGGCAGGGGGTTGGGGCCTCCAGGTCCAGCCAGGGTAAAGCTTGAACAGAAGATGGAAATGCACTTTAATGCTCCATGACTCATGGAATGCTCCATTTCCTGGAAATGCCGCAAACTACATAATGGAGGCCAGTGTGGGGGAAAATTACTTAGTGGGGGGAAAATTACATGATTGAGGGCAGTGTGGGGGGGCATATTACTTAAAGGGGTTCTCCACTTTGTTTTAACTGATGATCTATCCTCTGGATAGATCATCAGCACCTGATCAGCAGGGGTCCGACACCCGGGACCCCCACCGATCAGCAGTTTGAGAAGGCAGCAGCGCCGCTGGCCCAGTGACGTCACGACTAGTATCAACTGGCCTGGGCGCGTCTAAGCTCCATTCAAGTAAACAGAGCTTAGCCCCTCCCACGCTAGTTGATACTAGTCATGATGTCACTGGGCCAGCGGTAAACAGTGAGAAGGCCGCGGCGCTGCTGGAGCGAGGCTGCCTTCTCAAACAGCTGATTGGCGGGGGTCCCGGGTGTCGGACCCCTGCTGATCAGATGCTGATGATCTATCCAGAGGATAGATCATCAGTTAAAACAAAGTGCAAAACCCCTTTAATGTGGGGCAGTGTGGGGGGGCATATTACTTAATGTGGGGCAGTGTGGGGGGGCATATTACTTAATGTGGGGCAGTGTAGGGGGGCATATTACTTAATGTGGGGCAATGTGGGGGGGGGCATATTACTTAATGTGGGGCAGTGTAGGGGGCATATTACTTAATGTGGGGGGCATATTACTTAATGTGGGGCAGTGTAAGGGGCAGTATTACTAATTATGGCACTCTAGAAGGGAATTACTAATGGTGGGATTATGAGGCGCACCATTACTATGGGGGCACTATTATTTCTTCAGGATAGTATTTGGGGGTATTGGGGAGCACAGCGAGCTGCAGGATAACACTGTGGGGACTCCAGGTTGGGGGATGATGATAGAAAAGTGAAGACATTAAGATGTCCATGTGTCACACTCTGCAGAGACGAGACGCGGCTGAAAGAAGTGTCTGGACCAAATGAAGAAGTTGATGGCAGAGAAGATCTACATCTGAGGAGCCGTCACCTGGAGGCCCTGGATGTGAGAGGTACCCCCCCCCCCCCCCCCGAGTTACCGATTGGGTCGGTCGGCAGGCTCAGTGAAGGGATGTCAGCGGCGCGGCGGCGGCAGGGCGGAGCTTGATGGACGTCCCCTACGTGACTCGTCCCAGGGGGGGGTGACACCATTTTCTACCGCACCGGGTGCTCCGTTTGCTCATTAGCCTATTTTAAAAGTGGATTATACAGTGTGATCAGACCTGAAATAAGGGTAATAAAGGTATGTTTGTGATCAGCGTTTGGAGCCTTACCTCCCTATATATCTAGCATGGTATACTTGAAACAGGTGACAGAGCCTCATTAATAAATATTGACCCCTGAACATACCACCTAAATAAATTCGGACTCCAAAAGCATCCCCAAATAGACACTCTAAATAAATACAAACCCAAAACCAGACCCCCTTAAATAACTATGGACCTAAGGGCAGACCCCTAAATAATGACTCACACAGGACACCCTCCTAAAATAAATTCAGATGACATGCCCTTTCAAAACAGTCCCCCTAAACTAAAACTAATACAGACCCCAGACCAGGCCTCCTACACTTACGTAGCAGCAGACACTCCCCTCTTCAACCTCCTTGCTGCTCTCCCCTGTGACTTGAGGGCCTGCTGAGGTTATGTGACCATCTGCAGGTCCTTTCAATTATTGCACAGAGAAGCTTTGTGCAAATAATGCAATCAAGCTGCAATGTGCATCATGTATTTGGGCATGTTGCTATGATAATCCGCCACTGATATATACATTTTGGATCGGGTATTGATATGGTAAGAGGGTATGGATAAGGTCTTGGTTTTTGTGGCATGAGTTGTATTTTTTAATGGCACCCTTTGGGGTACATATATATGGCTTAAAGGGGTTGTCTCACTTCAGCTAATGGCACTTAGCATGTAGAAAAAGTTATTAATACAAGGCACTTACTAATGTATCGTGATACTGTGTGTCCATTTAGCTGGCTTGCTCCATTTTTCCATCACATTATACATTGCTTGTTTCCAGGGGTTCAACTGAAAAGGAAGGAGCCATCCCATTGAAGTGAATCGTACAGAGGAGTTGTAATTACATCTGCTTGCCACTGCGATGTTGACAGCAAGCAGGTAAATAGAGAAGAGAAGGCAGCGCTCACATGAGTACTGTGTTCTCTTCACACAACTGATCGGCGGGGGTGCCGGCAGTCGGCCCCCTGCCAATCTGATATTGATCCAATCAAGTCTCCGGTTACATTTTCCATAAAACATGAGAATACCGAAGACCATTCATTTGTTACCTGTTCAAGACTGTGTTTCTTTTTATGTTTTAAAATGGCTTTATTGGAGAAACAATTTCAAATAGTATACAAACATGACCTAATTGTTGAATAAGATCCCACGCAGGAGGCCGTATTATCAGTAAGCAATATATTCAGGTCAGATAATCAAAAATAACAAAGTAAAATAATCAAAGCAAGTAAGCATTACAACAAGAACTAGAGGTCCACTTCAAATAAAAACCCATTTTGGCTGTTACATATGGTGTTGCATGATGGGGGTGATGGAGGGGACGTCCGCCAGCAAAAGACACACCTAAGACTGTGTTTGTTTTAGAAGGTTTTTCCCCATAGACGTCCACCTGTTCTGGTCCTTGGTCAGCCTGAGTATGTGCTTCAGCATATGCTTGACTCTAAGTGGCATGGTGGACAGCTCTATTATCTTGTTGATTGGCAGTAATGTGGCCCAGTAAAAAGGTCCCAGGAACCAATACGTAACATACATGCTGACAGATTGATAAAAAGTTTTCAATAAGCCAATCCAGATAAACCCAAGATTAAGGGATCTTCAGCCCTTCCTGAATGGGGGTGATGTTGAGGGCAACAGGAATCACTTGCCTGTTTCTCACCAAATATGTATGAGGCGATTGCTATGCAACACCTGAATCTGGTTCTGTTTTCAACTTTTTTGTCAGGTGATTGATCGGTGGACTTTTTGATTGTTATACCTTTAAATACATTTAGTTTATGTGCCTCTTTGTGGGTATAATAATATTTCTGTGTAGTTTATTTCCAGCATCTTCAGTCTTAGTCCATGACCTTGTTTGAGTGCATCTTGGGCTTCAAAGATCCATGGTACTTTTGTTGTCTATATTGTGGTTGTATTCTTTATGGTCTCAACTGTTTGCAGTTTGGGTTTTGATTTTCTACTGTCGTTGAACTTAGCAGGTCAGATCAGTTTCTGCTAGTTTTTTTTTTCCTCTTCATTAATTAATTACTCTCCTGTATGTCATTGTGTCTGCCATCAGATCAATTGCCAGGCTCCATCTTTCTTATCCATTGCTACCCTTATCCAGTTTTCTGTTATCTATCTAAATTTGTTGCCTATCAGTCTCATATGTGCTTTTTATATCTTTTCTGGTGACTGTCTGGGTTGGTATGTAAATTTGCTGCACTCAAATACCGGGGGTATCTGAGTACCAAGGGCCATAGATAGGACTTGGGAAAGGCAACTGTTAAAGAGGACCTTTCACCAGAATAAAACTTCTAAACTAACTATACAGACATGTAGAGCGGCACCCAGGGATCCCCCTGCACTTACTGTTATACCTGGGTGCCGCTAGTGTTACAGTGCACCCCAGCACCCCACAGTATGCAGTATAGCACCCTATAGTATATAGCACCACACAGTATGCAGTATAGCACCCCACACTATACAGTACCCCACAGTATATTGTAGAGCAGTATAGCAGCCCACAGTATACAGCACCCCACAGTATAGCACCTCACCGTATACAGCACCCCAAACTATACACGATACAGCCCCCCACACTATACAGTACAGCAGTATAGCACGCCACACTATACAGCACCCACAGTATACAGACCCCCACAGTATACAGTACAGCAGTATAGCACTCCGCAATATACAGCCCCCCCCACAGTATACAGGCCCCCCCAGTATACAGCCCCCCACACGGTATACAGCCCCCCACATAGTATACAGGCCCCCCCACCGGTATACAGCCCCCCACACGTATACAGCCCCCCACACAATATACAGCCCCCCACACAATATACAGCCCCCCACACAATATACAGCCCCCAACACAATATACAGCCCCCCACACAATATACAGCCCCCCACTATACATTAGTTTACAGTATATTAACATAACAGCCCCCGTCACCTTTTTCTGATGTAATCTTCACACAAAAAAGCTCCACAATTAACTTCTGCAACACTCCTGCTAGGACCTGTGATGACCTTATAGCCATGTGACCAGTAATATTGCTAGGTTACTGGTCACATGGTGATGATGTCATCTAAGGTCCTAGATCACCGCTCTAACACAGTACGATGCCTGGACTCCGTGCCGGCAGGCATGGCATGGCAGCACCCCCTGTGTAGCTGACAGCCTGACACCCGGGGCAGTGGCTAGCAGGGCTCAAGAGGCAGCTGCCTTGGGCCCCTCAGGAGCAACTGGGCCCGGGGCAGCTGCCCCTTTTGCCCCTTGGTAAAGGCGGCCCTGGCTCCACCCAGGGGAACCTGCCGGCGTCTCATTCTCCCATGCTGTAGCGCTGGCCAATCACAGCGCTCAGCTCATAGCCTGAGAGGCTTTTTTCTCTCTCAGGCTATGAGCTGAGCGCTGTGATTGGCCAGCGCTACAGCATGGGAGAATGAGATGCCGGCAGGTTCCCCTGGGTGGAGCCTAACTATGAAGATACCGGAGGCTATAACGGGAGAACAGAGCGGCGCCCAGGTATAACAGTAAGTGCAGGGGGATCCCTGGGCGCCGCTCTACATGTCTGTATAGTTAGTTTAGATGTTATATTCTGGTGAAAGGTCCTCTTTAAATGTAAAGTAAAGTTCTGCCATCTTGCAAACAACTGGCACCAATGCAGAATTATTGTACAGGGTGGCCCAGAAAAAAGTAGCCCATCTCCTGCAATAGTATGACAAGATGAACAAGAAGGATTGTGTTTTTTTTTTTATTACCCACAAGTCACACAAAAAAGCTGAAAGTGGTCCCCGTTCACATGTATGCATCTTTGGGCACGTTGGATTATGTTGGCGGATACTACTTGCAGCTCATCAACAGTTATGTAGCAGAAGAAAAAAAATGTCCTGCTTTTTCCAACAAGATGGGACAATAGGCCGCACCTTACAGAACTCACTGGTACGGGTTCATGAACTGTTTACAGAGGAGCGATCTGTGAGCAAGGGGTTATGACCACCACATTCCCCATACTTGTCCACATGCAATATTTTTTTTCTGTGGGGAAATTTTAACCAGAAAGTGTCTGCTAACAATCCACATCCCCTGGATCAACTCAAGGAAAACATCCCAAACACTATCCGCAGGATCACTGCTGAAGAGCTGCAAGCAGGATCAACTAACATACCCAAAGATGTATAGATGTGAACGGGGACCACATTCACCATCTTTTGTGACCTGTGGGTAATTAAAAAAAACAATCCACTTGCTTCTTCATCTTGTCATACTATTGCTGGAGGTGGGCTACTTTTTCATGGGCCACCCTTTATATTCAGGACACAAAGAAAATTTTGGAAAAGAAGAAAATGTAACAGAAATGTTTGCCTTCTACATTATGCTTTCGTCTGTTTAGTCAGCCAAATGATTAGCCTATTTTAGACTATATGATATCATTTTTTATATTCCCTATCCATGTTAATCTCAGATTTCTTTTTACTGGATTAATAAACCAGGTTTATACATACATTCCATTTCCCACATGAAAATTCCTCTAGTGATAAAAGAAGTGATATATAACAACACAATCGTACTTTTAGAAACATTGGCCTCATATAACCCTAGAAATAAGATCCCTTGTATAAATAAGACAGTAGAGTGCTGCTGCCAGGCCATTCCTTACAACCAATCTGTCTTAATCATTAAAGCAAAACAAAGTGGTTTTTGTGAGGTCTGTGTTTGCAAACTACTCATATCAATTAGTATCTATCTATCCCAAAATGCTATTGAAACACATTGTTAACCCCTTCTCGACCAGAACCATAATAGTACGGCCCACTGATCAGGCTGGTGCAGGATCCTGTTAGCCGGATCCCTGCTGTACGCGCCGACATTGGTGAAAACACAGATACCGACGCATTAACCCCTTATATGCCGCAGTCAGTGCTGACTGCAACATAGTTGGGTTTTGCTGCGAGTGAAAGAGCCAATCGGGTACCCGCGCTGCTTTGGCCATGCACAGGCTGCCCAATGCCTTGCACGGCATCGGAACCTTCCTTCTACGGATGCCCAGGAGATCCAGCCTGTGTAATACACTAACAGGCAATGCATTACAATACAGATGGATTGTAATGCATTGCAGAGTCAGAAATAAAAAAACTGTATTTAAAAAAAAATGATAATAAAGCTTCAAGTAAAAAACACCTTTTTCACCTGATTTTATAATAAAAAAATTGAAAAAAAGAAAGAAAAAAACACACATATTAGATATTGCCGCGTCCGTAACGACCGGCTGTATAAATATATCACATGATCCACACCGTCCGATAAACACCATAAAAAAAATAAAAACTGTGTAAAATTTTTGTCACCCTACATCACAAAAAGTGCAACACCAAGCGATCAAAAAGGCGTATGTCCTACAATATGATACTAATAAAAACAAGACCTACCCAAAAATTAGCCCCTACATAATAAAATCGCACAAAAAATAAAAAAAACAATGTCTCTCAGAACATGAGACACTAAAACATATTTTTTTTGTTTCAAATATGCTATTATTGTGTTAAAGTTAAATAAATAAAACAAAGTAGACATATTAGGTATTGACGCGTGCGTAACAACCTGCTCACATGACCTAACCCCTCAGGTGAACCATGTAAAAAAATAAAAAATAAAAACAGTGCCAAAAAGCAATTTTTTGTCACTTTACATCACAAAAATTGCAACACCAAGCAATCAAGAAGACGCATGCCCCACAATAGTACCAATCAAACCGTCACCTCATCCCACAAAAATAAAGGAGACTCTACCTTAGACAATCGGTAAACAAATAAAAAAACTATGGCTCTCAGACTACTAAAGTATCATTTTTTTGGTTTCAAAAATGCTATTATTGTATAAAACTTTAATAAATAAGAAAAAGTATACATATTAGGTATTGCCACATCTGTAACGATAAAAAAATCACATGACCTAACTTCTCAGGTGAACGCTGGAAAAATAAATAAATAAAAACTGTGCAAAATTTGCCAATTTTTTGTTCACCTTGCCCCATAAAGTGTAATAATGAATGATCAAAAAATCATATGTACCCAAAAATGGTACCAATAAAAACATCAACTCTTCCTGCAAAAAACAAGCCCCTTCACAAGATGATCAGCAGAAAAATAAGTTCAGAAAATTGAGACACAAAAACATAATTTTTCTTTCAAAAATGCTTTATTATGTAAAATTAAAACAAAGACATATTTTATATCATTGCGTCCTTAATAACTTGCTCTATAAAAATAGCACATGTTCTAACCTGTCAGATTGATGTTGCAAAAAATAAAAACGGTGCCAAATCAGCAATTTTTTGGTTACCTTGCCTCACAAAAAAAACGTAATATAGAGCAATTAAAAATCATATGTATTGTGTAAAGATTACTGAAAAAATAGAGGAATACCACCGGTTTAAATTGCCTAGGCATTTTGAGAAATGCATTTTGGGGGTGATGGATGGAGCGGATGCCCCCCAACATAGAGAGATAGCAACTAAACTCCTGGCCAGGAAGTGTATCGTCGGACCCTGGGGGGTTGGGGGGAGTGCTGTTCCCACGGTTAAAGAATGGGAGAATCTCACCAGAGTTTAGCTTGCCAGAGAGGAATTTAATTTGGTTGGGATCAAGAAAAAACATATATTTGCCAGGTTATGGCAGAAATGGCTAAATAAAAACTGAGTCCTGGGGAGAGAGAGATGGGTCCAGGGGAGGTGGGGGAGATGGCCTATGAGGAGGGAGTTCGAGATGGGGAAGAGGAGAGTAAAATCTATATTTATTTTTATTTTTTTTCCTCACTTTCTTTATTGAGAAGGGGCAAGCAGCGTGCAAAGGGAGAGGGTTGGGGAACTATATATAATGTAAGAATAAATTGACTGTTGAATAATTTTTGTAATGGCTGGAAAAATTTAATAAAGAATTATTAAACTTAAAAATAAATAAATAAAATCATATGTACCCCAAAATAGTACCAATAAAACTGGCACCTTATCCCCTAGTTTCCAAAATGGGGTAACTTTTTGGGAGTTTCTACTGTAAGAGTGCATAAGGGGGGTTTAAAATCGGACATGGCATCTAAAAACCAGTCCAGCAAAATTTGCCTTCCAAAAACCATATGGCGCTCCTTTTCTTCTGTGCCCTGCCTTGTGCTCATACATCAGCTTACGGCCACATGTGAGATGTTTCTGTAAACCGCAGAATCAGGGTAATAAATATTGAGTTTTGTTTGGCTGTTAACCCTTGATGTATTAAAGAAAAAAAATGGATTAAAATGGAAAATCTGCCCAAAAAGTGAAATTTTGAAATTTCATCTCCATATTCCTTTAATTCTTGTGTAACACCTAAAGGGTTAACAAAGTTTGTAAAATCAGTTTTGAGTAGCTTGAGGGGTGTAGTT
Organism: Bufo gargarizans; assembly: GCF_014858855.1. Taxonomy (NCBI): domain Eukaryota; kingdom Metazoa; phylum Chordata; class Amphibia; order Anura; family Bufonidae; genus Bufo; species Bufo gargarizans. Next base: position 235,298,508 of record NC_058080.1, read on the forward strand.
TCTACAATGGGGGTTTCCACTATGTAAGCCCCACAAAGTAACTTCAGACATGGAGTGGTCCTTTTAAAAAGTGGGTTTTGGAAGTTTTCTTAAAAATTTTAAGAATTGCTTCTAAAAGCCTTCTAACAATAACATTTACAAAATGATGCCAACATAAAGTAGACATATGGTGAATGTTAAGTAATAAATATTTTTATGACGTATCACTTTCTGTTTTAAAAGCAGAGAAATTGAAATGTAGAAAATTGCAAATTTTTTTAAATTTTGGGTAAATTTGGGATTTTTTCATAAATAAAAGTGAAATATAGTGACTCAAATTTATGACTAACATGAAGTACAATGTGTCACGAGAAACCAATCTCAGAATGGCTTGGATAAATAAAAGTGTTCCACATAAGTGACATGTCGGATTTGCAAAAAATAGCCTGGTAAGGAAGGTGAAAACTGGCCTGGGGTAGAAAGTGTTAAACTTTTGGTTTATTCAATTTCAACTTTAATATGTATATTTAAAGTGCACCTCCAGTTATGAACTTCTTATAAATTTAAGGTGGATTTACATGGGCAGATTATTGGGAACGAACGTTCCTGCGAACACTCTTTCCCGACAAGCTGCTCGTCTGAAGGTACAGCTGATCAGGCACCTAAATTATTTCTGGGCAGCAGATCACACTGTCTAAACAACACTCTGCTGCCCAGAAACAATGCAGCTCTGTGAGTAAGAGCGATTGCAATAGCGAGCCCTCGTCCTCATACTGTGGAGGTGATCACTGCATCAAATGCAGCTCTTCACCTCCACTTAACGAGCAGCTAACTGTTGGTAAGGAACGCTTCCTTCCTGACATTTGCTTCTCTTCGGCATGTAAATGCAAGCCTTATCAGCAAGAAAACTGCAGAATACAAAATATTCAGTCGCAGCTTATTGTCATGTAATTTCTGTATCCAGCCCTGAGAGATGCTGCATACGTTTTCTCTGCTACTAGTTGTTGGAAAGGAGAGGTTTCTCCTAACTGCATGCTCTCTGCAGGGCTACAGTGTTATATCAGAGCAGATAAGGTAAGAGCCAGACAAATGACATAAGGAGCGCAACATTTTCTTAACCCTTGCACAGAACAGTTAATACCCCTTTGCATGGGCCAATTATTCCCATAAACGACTATGAGAGCTTCATTTACATGCAGCAATCCTTAGCACTGTATGGGGACAAGCGGCTGCCAACCCGCATATATATTTGTTTCTGGGCAGCAGATCGCTGTTTACATAGGATGATCTGTTGCCCAGAAATAATGACTTTGGTGTCCACATCAACAATACTTTCAGTTTTACCCAAGGAACGAGCGCTTGCTCATTCATCAGGTGATCAGTGACACCTTTATACAGGGCAGTTATTGGAAACAAGCCTTCTTAGGAATGCTCCTTCCTGATAACTGACCCGATTGTCAGCCCGTGTGTGAGGAATATGGATTAATATTACTGTCAGCCATGTTCCCACACCAGCCATCAGCTTTAAGATAGCAGAGGTAGTGAACTCCACAGGAGGGCCCTGCTTCAAAGCCCAGACATATGGCAGAGAACCTCTAGAAGGCCACCGTTGTTTACAATTTCTCACCTCTATTCAGCCAGGCAGGAACCCAGTTAATAGAACAGGAAAAACCTCTCTGCAGGGGGTCTAGACCATTCCCCAGTTAAATCAAAATTTATCAGACATCCTGGAACTGGCGATTCAGAAGGAATTATGAATCGCCCGGCCATCACAGGAACAAACCGGATACATATTTGTGTCCCTGTGGCCACGATGAACAGGACCCTGGTCATAGTCTGGTGGTGGGATGCCAGGGAGGGGAGATATACATATCTCCCCACAGAAACCACATAACGGTACCATGCTTGGACTCTACTGGTAGCCGGAACCCAGGCGGATCCATTGGTCCCAGAACCACCTCCCTGCGACATTCTGGTCTGGAGTCATGAGCCCTAATCTGTTTTGTGGCTCATGTGCTGCCAGCCCAGCAGAGGGGGGGGGGTGGACCCCTCCCAGAGGCCGGGAGGGGAGAGGCTGGCTACAGGTTAAAAGGCTTGAGCCAGCAAGCAGGCGTGTCTTTTCTCTGAAGGAGGGTCACATCGTGCCATGTGTTTAGAGGGACCTGCAACCTGCTGACATCACTGCCCTCCATGTGACTACAGCAAAGGACTCATTACAACCCAAAAGGACTCCTCCATCTGGTAAACTGACTTTCGCTCTGTATAATCCTGTTTGTATCATACCACCTGTATTTGTAACCTCAGACCACTGTATATATTCTTTGTGTGTATAGTGTACTCTCTAGTGAGCCTTTAAGACGATTAAATATATAATTTAATCTTGTGCTGTCTTATATCTCGATCAGGAATCCCCATGTCCATGTTTCGGCCTAGTAATACGCTACCGCGGGTTGGTTTCTTACCCTAGATAATCCCGTTAGCGGACCAGGATTATATCAAACAAGGCAGTCTTTCCTGGCTGAGAACGCGCTATTTCACTGGGGAAGTGAAACTGTTCTCTCAGCTTGTTGCCTCTCTGTGCCCGTGTGGACAGGAGGAATCTGTAAAAACTGTACCAAGACTGTACCAAGAGAGTGTATGTCACGCCTTGGTAACCAGTGACCATATCATATCTCGTGAGCTCGACGTAGTTGATGTCTGACGGACGGTATTCGTCACACCATGTAAATGGGTGTGTAGTTTATATAATAGTAGTTTCCTGCAGTTAGGATCTCTGAAGTCCCTTGGTCTTTGTGTCCGCAGTGTCCACCCACATGTTGCTTCATTATGAAGATTTTTGCTATACACTGAACTGGAGGAAATCAAGCCAGAACTCTGCAAGGAAACTACTGTATATGGCTAGAAATATGGTGTTCAGAATGAGCGCTATAGTTGTGAATCACCTGTTCCACTTTTTCTGCCAAAGAACTTAGATTAACTTAGAGTAAGGTGGAGGGCAACATTTTTTATTCCAATTTTCTTAATTAAAATTTCTTCCACTTCTAATTAAAATGTAAATTTGCCAGAGAACTGGGGCATTGCGATTTGCGTTGTGTGTGCATGGGAGTGGGGGCCCATAATAAGTTTTGCTATGGGGCCCTGTGAGATCTGTGTATGTCATTTTTCTCACTGATCTGACAATGATGCCATATCCTGAGTATATACAAACTGAATGGAATGACGTGGTATAGCAGGAGGTGCTCAAACCCACATGCAGTCGTGCATATATATAGGGGAGCAAATCCTGCACTTGTGGCCCGTTGCTAATGGCAATCCCCAGCAAACATGCATACGGTGGAGGATGCCCGCAGCGAACCACAAGTACCACAATAGACATCCTACACAAGGTAACAATTGTGTGGATGTGATAATCAATATAACAATATAACAAAATAGCAACAGACAGGTGCACTCTGCGGTATTACTAAATCCTCAAACTGGTTTTAAAATTGAGAGATTAGTCAACATGTCCTACGGAGTAGGACATGTCTAAGCCCGGGCACCGCGACAAGGTTTCTCAAGTAGCCCGGGACCTAACACTCTCCTACCTGTGCCAGTGGGCAAATACCAGGAGCCAGTGGGCAAATTACAGGAGCATAAGGCCGACTCACAAACAACTCACCAGTTACCTCCAGCATATATCCATGCTTGCAATGGGAGGAGGGAGGAGTCTGCAAGTCCTACTCAAGACTGGCTGATATGGCCCAGGCCTCACAGGTGCACCTAAATGTGGCCTGTAGATGGAAAACAGGCACATTTAAATTGGAGTTTATATACCTCCAGGAATCTCTATATATACAAACTGAATGGAATGACGTGGTATAGCAGGAGGTGCTCAAACCCACATGCAGTCGTGCATATATATAGGGGAGCAAATCCTGCACTTGTGGCCCGTTGCTAATGGCAATCCCCAGCAAACATGCATACGGTGGAGGATGCCCGCAGCGAACCACAAGTACCACAATAGACATCCTACACAAGGTAACAATTGTGTGGATGTGATAATCAATATAACAATATAACAAAATAGCAACAGACAGGTGCACTCTGCGGTATTACTAAATCCTCAAACTGGTTTTAAAATTGAGAGATTAGTCAACATGTCCTACGGAGTAGGACATGTCTAAGCCCGGGCACCGCGACAAGGTTTCTCAAGTAGCCCGGGACCTAACACTCTCCTACCTGTGCCAGTGGGCAAATACCAGGAGCCAGTGGGCAAATTACAGGAGCATAAGGCCGACTCACAAACAACTCACCAGTTACCTCCAGCATGTATCCATGCTTGCAATGGGAGGAGGGAGGAGTCTGCAAGTCCCACTCAAGACTGTCTGGTATGGCCCAGGCCTCACAGGTGCACCTAAATGTGGCCTGTAGATGGAAAACAGGCACATTTAAATTGGAGTTTATATACCTCCAGGAATCTCTATATATACAAACTGAATGGAATGACGTGGTATAGCAGGAGGTGCTCAAACCCACATGCAGTCGTGCATATATATAGGGGAGCAAATCCTGCACTTGTGGCCCGTTGCTAATGGCAATCCCCAGCAAACATGCATACGGTGGAGGATGCCCGCAGCGAACCACAAGTACCACAATAGACATCCTACACAAGGTAACAATTGTGTGGATGTGATAATCAATATAACAATATAACAAAATAGCAACAGACAGGTGCACTCTGCGGTATTACTAAATCCTCAAACTGGTTTTAAAATTGAGAGATTAGTCAACATGTCCTACGGAGTAGGACATGTCTAAGCCCGGGCACCGCGACAAGGTTTCTCAAGTAGCCCGGGACCTAACACTCTCCTACCTGTGCCAGTGGGCAAATACCAGGAGCCAGTGGGCAAATTACAGGAGCATAACTCCGTAGGACATGTTGACTAATCTCTAAATTTTAAAACCAGTTTGAGGATTTAGTAATACCGCAGAGTGCACCTGTCTGTTGCTATTTTGTTATATTGTTATATTGATTATCACATCCACACAATTGTTACCTTGTGTAGGATGTCTATTGTGGTACTTGTGGTTCGCTGCGGGCATCCTCCACCGTATGCATGTTTGCTGGGGATTGCCATTAGCAACGGGCCACAAGTGCAGGATTTGCTCCCCTATATATATGCACGACTGCATGTGGGTTTGAGCACCTCCTGCTATACCACGTCATTCCATTCAGTTTGTATATATAGAGATTCCTGGAGGTATATAAACTCCAATTTAAATGTGCCTGTTTTCCATCTACAGGCCACATTTAGGTGCACCTGTGAGGCCTGGGCCATACCAGACAGTCTTGAGTGGGACTTGCAGACTCCTCCCTCCTCCCATTGCAAGCATGGATACATGCTGGAGGTAACTGGTGAGTTGTTTGTGAGTCGGCCTTATGCTCCTGTAATTTGCCCACTGGCTCCTGGTATTTGCCCACTGGCACAGGTAGGAGAGTGTTAGGTCCCGGGCTACTTGAGAAACCTTGTCGCGGTGCCCGGGCTTAGACATGTCCTACACCGTAGGACATGTTGACTAATCTCTCAATTTTAAAACCAGTTTGAGGATTTAGTAATACCGCAGAGTGCACCTGTCTTTTGCTATTTTGTTATATTGTTATATTGATTATCACATCCACACAATTGTTACCTTGTGTAGGATGTCTATTGTGGTACTTGTGGTTCGCTGCGGGCATCCTCCACCGTATGCATGTTTGCTGGGGATTGCCATTAGCAACGGGCCACAAGTGCAGGATTTGCTCCCCTATATATATGCACGACTGCATGTGGGTTTGAGCACCTCCTGCTATACCACGTCATTCCATTCAGTTTGTATATATAGAGATTCCTGGAGGTATATAAACTCCAATTTAAATGTGCCTGTTTTCCATCTACAGGCCACATTTAGGTGCACCTGTGAGGCCTGGGCCATACCAGACAGTCTTGAGTGGGACTTGCAGACTCCTCCCTCCTCCCATTGCAAGCATGGATATATGCTGGAGGTAACTGGTGAGTTGTTTGTGAGTCGGCCTTATGCTCCTGTAATTTGCCCACTGGCTCCTGGTATTTGCCCACTGGCACAGGTAGGAGAGTGTTAGGTCCCGGGCTACTTGAGAAACCTTGTCGCGGTGCCCGGGCTTAGACATGTCCTACTCCGTAGGACATGTTGACTAATCTCTCAATTTTAAAACCAGTTTGAGGATTTAGTAATACCGCAGAGTGCACCTGTCTGTTGCTATTTTGTTATATTGTTATATTGATTATCACATCCACACAATTGTTACCTTGTGTAGGATGTCTATTGTGGTACTTGTGGTTCGCTGCGGGCATCCTCCACCGTATGCATGTTTGCTGGGGATTGCCATTAGCAACGGGCCACAAGTGCAGGATTTGCTCCCCTATATATATGCACGACTGCATGTGGGTTTGAGCACCTCCTGCTATACCACGTCATTCCATTCAGTTTGTATATATAGAGATTCCTGGAGGTATATAAACTCCAATTTAAATGTGCCTGTTTTCCATCTACAGGCCACATTTAGGTGCACCTGTGAGGCCTGGGCCATACCAGACAGTCTTGAGTGGGACTTGCAGACTCCTCCCTCCTCCCATTGCAAGCATGGATATATGCTGGAGGTAACTGGTGAGTTGTTTGTGAGTCGGCCTTATGCTCCTGTAATTTGCCCACTGGCTCCTGGTATTTGCCCACTGGCACAGGTAGGAGAGTGTTAGGTCCCGGGCTACTTGAGAAACCTTGTCGCGGTGCCCGGGCTTAGACATGTCCTACTCCGTAGGACATGTTGACTAATCTCTCAATTTTAAAACCAGTTTGAGGATTTAGTAATACCGCAGAGTGCACCTGTCTGTTGCTATTTTGTTATATTGTCATATCCTGAGTATAGCCCATCAATATTCCGGGTCTGAAAAATCCCTTTGATCCCCTGCTTCATGTGTAGATGATAACATTTGCAAGCAGCAACCACCCTTCGGGGCAACTCAGTGCATGGAAATGTATGCAGCTAATGTTGAACTCAATAGAAGATGTACAATTCTCTGTGCACTTAGTTCAACGTAGTGCTGGCTTCAAAAAAATGCTCTGACTCTGTGTGAGGAACCAGGAGGAGTTCAGAGATGGGTCCTCTTCTCATCACAGGTCCTCAAACAGTGGCATGGTCTGCATCTATGGTGTGTAGGCCTCTACCATCTAGATATATCCAATGTAATAGACCGATTATCATATTAAGGCATCAGTTTGTACGAGTTCTTTCAGACCGCACACCCAAGCCCTTTCTACCTCCTGCTGCCTCCAACTCAAAAATATTTCCCAGATTGGCACAGTCCTCAATCCAGAGTGTGCAAAAATGCTTGTACATGCCCTTATCATCTCCCACCTAGACTACTGTCACATCCTCCTCTGTGGCCTCCCATCTAGCACTCTCGCACCCCTCCAATCTATCCTCAACTCTGCTGCCCGACTAATCCCCTCTTCCCCTTTACTCTCCTGTGTCTTCTCTCAATTCCTTCACTGGCTCCCCATTGCCCAGATAATCCAAAGTACAAAACACTTACTATGACATAGAAGGCCATCCACAACCTGTCCCCTCCATACATCTGTGACCTGTCTCCTGATACCTTCCTACAAGCAATCTCCGATCTTCACAAGACCTCCTTCTCTCCTCTTCCCACAATTGCTTTCAAGATTTCTCCCGTGCATCCCCCATACTCTGGAACTCTCTAACGCAACATATCAGATACTACCTACCGTGGAAACCTTCAAAAGAAACATGAAAACCCACTTCTTCAGATAAGCCTACAACCAGTGACCCTGCTGCTGCTATCCTGCCATGACCAGCTTTACCTTTACTGTGTCCTTCTTCCATACCTTGTAGATTGTAAGCCCTCGCAGGCAGGGTCCTCTCTCTTTCTGTACCAGTTTGTAACTAGTCTTGTTCATGCTTATTGTACTTTTTTTGTAAAATATGTATGTATACCCCTTTATCATATGTACAGCGCCATGAAATAAATGGTGCTTTAATAATAAATAATAATGAGTTGTTTAAAAAAAAAAAAAAATTGCACATCATGGCACAAGTCTGCAAGAAGGATGTATACATGTATATGACTAGGAGGATAATTGTAGAACAATACTTGCCGGGTAAATGGATTGATTGCTTTTAGGATCAGAATAATGTGGCATTTATTCTGTGTTATGATGGACAATTGAAAACTAGATGAAAAAATGTAACTGTATGTACCAAAATCTACAATTTTAATATATTCTCAGCACTATAACTGATAATGACTCATGTTACAATCAACTATGATTGCACTTGTCTTATTAAGAGCACCGACCTGTCCAAAAATAATACAGCCAGAGGTTTTAAAAGCACTCGAGTCATCAAATTTGTGTCCATCTTCTTCAGAAGTGTAGACGGTGCTCTTATACTTTGGCTTGGTACTCTGCATTATTTCTCATCTAGTCTCATTTGCAGGGAGAATTCACCAGGGCTTTCTGAAATGTCTGGCTCTGAAATATGGTGAAGCAGCTGTTTCCCAGGTCTGGCATTGTTACAGATTACACAAAATTCATGTTCAGTCCATGGAGCAGCTATTCACAAATGCACAAACACATGATGATGTGCTGGGCTAGCTATACTGTATTCATGATACCTTTCTGATATCTCCTACACCTTTTAAGCACAATGACATAATAAAATAAAATAAAAATCACAAAAATATAATAGATTCGGTATAATCACATCATTTGTAATTGCAGATTAAATCAGAATTGCCAGACTGAGCCGCTGCTTGGGATACTGAATGCAGATTACTGTAAATGACAGTCTGTACCCTGCTAATGAGTTTGCAAGCACATTTTAATTATTTGCAGACCGGTTTAATTATTGAAATAGAAAAAATGTGGATGGGCACTCTATATGAAGGTAAATAGGACGTAATTTATTGATAAAATTTCATAAAATGCAAACAATGTATATACCAAAATAAAATAAAATATAATATACACACTCTATATCAAAATCTATAAAAATTTGGAAACAGATCAAATCATCAAGCTGCTTCCCGAAGCTGAGGCTAATATCCAATATAGATCTCACTTTTTAACAGAACTGGTTTGTTCTGAAAGTGAGGTTTTATAATGGATAGAATTGTTCGGACACACAGTCTCCGTTGTAAATGATAGTGTCTGTCCAAATATGCATAAACAAGTTAAAATAACATATATAATTTCATTAATACAAATATATGGTCCTATTAAATATAGCCACTTGAATTTCTTGTTTGGAATCCTTGATAATTTTAAATGCTATATATAACAAAGTCCTGCTCAAATTGAGACTCTTTGTGAATGGTGAACAGTCTCCTTTTGTATCCACATGGAGTTCGCTACAGATATGACCGGTCTTTCTAGTGTTAATCTTTAAGATAACGGCATCCAAGTCGAGTCGCTATAGTGAAAGTCCTTAATGGTACAATGGATCTTTCTTCCTCAATTGGTAATATGTATTGCGTCAAGAAAAGTTTTTTACCCACAATGTGGGCTTACCTTTGCCTATAGTTTACGGGAACTTGCGACTCAGTTTGTTCTCCACATAGTGCGCCGGCGTCCCGGCTGCAGAGTTGATCGCGTCCCACGTGTCTCTGCTGCTAATTTAGCAGGAGCTGGTTTGGTATAGAGAACACGTCTTTTTTCGGCGCAGGTAGATGACGTCTTTTCAATTCGTTCAAATAGGTTCGAAATATTCCTTTTTCTTCTTAGTGCACTTAAGTTCTTTGAGATCGGGGTATCTTTCAAGGTCCTACGCCAGACGCGTTTCGGGGAGATGCTATCCCCTTCCTCAGTGGCATACCCCAATCCTTTAGGTCCTCGTCTTTTATACCAATTTCAGGTATTTCTCAAAGTCCGTTCTGGATTTGTGTTCTGTGCCAAAAGACGGACTGGATCTATTCCTTTTTGTAGGATTCTGGCTTAGTTGCGATTTCGATGCGGTAATAGTGCGTTTTTTTCAATATAGCTGCGTTTTTTTTCACATTATTTGCAGTTTGTTGTATATTATTAAATCCAGTGGAAAGAACTGTTTTTAAATGTTTTATTTTCACATTAATTGTAATAATCTGTCACTATCTTGTTTGTAGATAATTTTTCCAACAATCTTTTTGGATCTCCACAATATTAAAAACATAAAATATTCTAATGCAATATCAGTGTATGTCAGGCTGCTTTTTCCAGCACTACAACTCTCCCTCTACCCCACATGTGCCCCCCCCTTTCTCTACACCATCTATCAAATTAGAATTAGAAGCATCTGCCTGTAGGTGAAATACCTCAATGGGTCCCAATAATCTGTAGGAATACCAATGAAAATATATGTATAAATAAAGTGTATAAAATCCGCATATAACCCCATATTAGACCCCATTATAGGGAGAAATGATCCCAACCATGAAGGCTGTGAATATGTGTATGAAAACTTATATGAAAATGTATTTATATTTTTAGTCTGTTTTAATTCTATTTTGGAATCCACTCTTTTATATTGCATTAGAATATTTTATGTTTTTAATATTGTGGAGATCCAAAAAGATTGTTGGAAAAATTATCTACAAACAAGATAGTGACAGATTATTACAATTAATGTGAAAATAAAACATTTAAAAACAGTTCTTTCCACTGGATTTAATAATATACAACAAACTGCAAATAATGTGAAAAAAAACGCAGCTATATTGAAAAAAACGCACTATTACCGCATCGAAATCGCAACTAAGCCAGAATCCTACAAAAAGGAATAGATCCAGTCCGTCTTTTGGCACAGAACACAAATCCAGAACGGACTTTGAGAAATACCTGAAATTGGTATAAAAGACGAGGACCTAAAGGATTGGGGTATGCCACTGAGGAAGGGGATAGCATCTCCCCGAAACGCGTCTGGCGTAGGACCTTGAAAGATACCCCGATCTCAAAGAACTTAAGTGCACTAAGAAGAAAAAGGAATATTTCGAACCTATTTGAACGAATTGAAAAGACGTCATCTACCTGCGCCGAAAAAAGACGTGTTCTCTATACCAAACCAGCTCCTGCTAAATTAGCAGCAGAGACACGTGGGACGCGATCAACTCTGCAGCCGGGACGCCGGCGCACTATGTGGAGAACAAACTGAGTCGCAAGTTCCCGTAAACTATAGGCAAAGGTAAGCCCACATTGTGGGTAAAAAACTTTTCTTGACGCAATACATATTACCAATTGAGGAAGAAAGATCCATTGTACCATTAAGGACTTTCACTATAGCGACTCGACTTGGATGCCGTTATCTTAAAGATTAACACTAGAAAGACCGGTCATATCTGTAGCGAACTCCATGTGGATACAAAAGGAGACTGTTCACCATTCACAAAGAGTCTCAATTTGAGCAGGACTTTGTTATATATAGCATTTAAAATTATCAAGGATTCCAAACAAGAAATTCAAGTGGCTATATTTAATAGGACCATATATTTGTATTAATGAAATTATATATGTTATTTTAACTTGTTTATGCATATTTGGACAGACACTATCATTTACAACGGAGACTGTGTGTCCGAACAATTCTATCCATTATAAAACCTCACTTTCAGAACAAACCAGTTCTGTTAAAAAGTGAGATCTATATTGGATATTAGCCTCAGCTTCGGGAAGCAGCTTGATGATTTGATCTGTTTCCAAATTTTTATAGATTTTGATATAGAGTGTGTATATTATATTTTATTTTATTTTGGTATATACATTGTTTGCATTTTATGAAATTTTATCAATAAATTACGTCCTATTTACCTTCATATAGAGTGCCCATCCACATTTTTTCTATTTCAAACTATATTTTTGAGGGGTGTACTCAAACCGTGGTTGGTGCACCTACCGTGGAGGAACAGAGGTGAGCGGATCTCTAAAACCACTTTTTTTCGGTTTAATTATTGGTTATATTACACTAGCAGATAATTGTGCAGATTATCGCTAACAAGCGTTTGTGGGAACGCTTGTTAGCGATGATCTGTCTGTGTAATACTGCCGCCAATTACCTGATGTAATTGTAATATTTCAGCTGGTTTAAAAATCATTGTTTGCCAGCGGCACATAGTGCTGTCTAATCACGATCTGCTGCCGGCATCTCCTTCTCCCGCGAGAACTTGAGCTCCTTCTCCATGGCTAAGGGTGGGGTGCTCTGATTGGATGCGCTCACAGCCAGGGAGAAGATAACCACGCCCAGGACAAATTCAAGTCCCTGCCTAGTTGAACCGAATCGCCTCATTAGCATATGAGGCACCAAAACAAACGGGGACCACAGCGGACGAAAGGGGGGGTCCTTTGAAAAAAAATAAAGCAGAAAGTCATCACTGGGGGCTGCACTGTAAGGTAATATCACTATTTCAATACATGTATCCTGGTGAATGGTCCTCTTTAAGTAACAAGTAGGATCTTTAATTAAGTTTAATTTCTAATTCTCTCCAATGAAATAATCTTTTTAGACCAAATGATCATTATATGGATCCATAATAGGGCTGCCATAGAGGTATATGGTGCCTCTACTTTATCTCTGTAAGCATCATAAAGAGGCATTGAAGGGTATCTGTTAGCTGATTTATTTTGTACCTATGAAACTGGCTTAGGATACTTTCACACTCGCGTTTTGTGCGGATCCGTCATGGACGGATCCGTTCAGATAATACGACCGTCTGCATCCGTTCAGAACGGATCTGTTTGTATTATTTTTAACATAGTCAAGACGGATCAGTTTTCTATTGTGCCAGATTGTGTCAGTGACAACGGATCCGTTCCCATTGTGTGCCAGAACGGATCCATTTTCTATTGTGCCAGATAGTGATGGACGAACATCTGCCGGGACGGTGCGCGAACGCTATCAAATGTTCGCGAACCGCAAGTTCGCGGCGGGTCCTATTCATTTTAATAGCAGGCGAACCTGAAAAATCTTCAGGTCATATTTGCAGCCAAGAAATAATTACTAGAAGTGCACAAATAGTCCCACAACATGGACAGTGACATACCAGATGTATTATTCCAATTTCCAAATCTCCATTCATTATTTCTTTAAATGCTAAATATCGGCAATGTAATTTTCACGTACGCGCATGCGCAAATGCACTATACAGTACCCAAATGCACTATAAAGAAAGTATATTATTGGTATATAACACCCCGCTTCTATCAGTTTTTTGGGGGGCGACGGGTATATCACATCAGTTATAATTATTTTTTCCAATACCGTTTGTCACTGTGTGTAGCAGAGGGAACGCAGCAAAACCGCAAACAAATGCTGCAGTACCCAAATACAGTATAAAGAAAGTATATTGGTATATAACACCCCGCTTCTATCAGCTCTTTTGGGGGCGACTAATATATATCACACCAGTTATAATAATTTTTTCTAATTGCTTTTGGCACTGTGTAGCTGCAGTATCGTTGCAAAACCGCTCACCACTGCTGCACAATACAAATCCACTATAATATGCTTTCTATGTTAGAAAGTATATTATAAGTGTATTACACCCCTCTGTACTGCACACCTATCGATAGTACACCTATACCAGTCCTTAAATGGACTTTTTTGGACCTATTTGATAGCGATTTGTGTCCCTAACAGCCTGTCCCTGCTTCACACAGCAACCTCTCCCTACACTGACAAAAGACTGAATATAAAATGGCGGCCAGACGGGTTTATTTATAAGGTAGGTGGTATGTCCATGTGCTGAAACTTTTCAATTGGCTGTCCTATACCTCCTGATGGATGTGTCATGGGTCAAAGTTCTTCACAATGTAAAAGAATATGGCGGACGCAAACATCGCCATATGTTCGCATGCTCGGCGAATCGCGAACGAGCAAAGTTCGCCGCGAACCGACCGCTGGGCGAACCGCAAGGCCATCACTAGTGCCAGATTGTGTATGTGAAAACGGATCAGTCACCATTGAATTACATTGTGTGTCAGGAAGGATCCGTATGGCTCAATTTGCAAGCAGCGTTTTGGTGTCCGTCTCCAGAGCGCAATGGTGACTGAATTGATACAATCTGGGACCTACACAGATGCCTTCAGCTGCCAAGCGCACGTGCAACAAGTAAGCCTGTTTCATAGGTACAAATCTGCTGACTAGAGATGAGTTAACCTACCAATATTTGGCTAATTCCAAGTTCGCAATTCCATAAATTTGAACCAAACCAACTAAAGAGAACGAGAGAGGGATAGCCTAGTATATAAATGTGTGTATCTAAACAATATATGTATGCGTTGTCTATGGGATACTCTTTCTCATAATAGAGTCAAGTACTTGTACGCAGTATTCTAGACCAGTGCTTACAAGAAAAATCCTTTAAAACTTACCGATTGATTGCCGAGGAGGGGGGGAGGAGCATATATAAAGTGCCCACTATTGGATAATGGGCACTTTATATATGCTCCTCCTCCTCCTGGGCAATCAATCGGTATGGCTAATGCGCCGTGGAATGCATCGGGCATAACATTACTAACCTGCCCCTTGCGTTCCACCGGCGCGTCAAGACGGTGTGTTCCACCGCCTGGAAGTGCGCTTCACAGACAGGAAGTTCCGGCAATAATGCGCATCCCACACTATAGCCTGCCTTATTTAGTCCCTCTCCCGCCTCGACTTCAATACATCGCCTTGCTGATGTCTATCTTTAGTATTATTTGTATCTTTTATATCGTTATCCACTAGAACGGAAGTAAGGTTAAGTTTCCGCCCCCTTCCGGCTAATCGCGTCTTCCAGAGCGGGAGAACTATTTTCAAACACTATGGAGGTATAAAGGTACATATAGGGGGTTTCTGTGTACATTTCTCAGCGCCCTTTTTATCTTGGCTGCCAGTATCATCACTCCATTTGATGTTTTGCTATGTCCCCTGATGAACCAGGACTATCTTCTGTGGGGAAACACATCGGGACACCTTTTTAGAAAACAGCTTTTTAGGGCTTTCCTAGGTTTTTGATCAGGGTCCGCTTTTAGGCACGAATAGCCTAAGAGGGACACCTTAGGGACAGGCCATCTCCTGACAGCACTGATGGTTACAAAATACCGTTATCTGATGACTTTAGGAGTTGAACGGCAACCGCAATTGTACCTAGCAACGGATCTACTTTGCTGGAAACTATCCTATGTGACCTGTACAGCAAGTGCATGGTAACTGTGAGTAAATCTGTCAACCAGCCCTCATTGTTTTCAAAGTATGTCTGCCTAGGATATTGCCTGAAATAATTGTTATTGTGTATCTAGCTACACTTTTTTGTAGGAATATTGGTAACTTATAGATGAATATCTTTTGTGAGGATCAATTATCTTCTTTTTTTTTTATTGGTTTAGATTAAAAGTTAAGTTTTAGAGGATTTTTCTTGTAAGCACTAATTTCTCTCCTCTATTAATAACATTTCAGTGAGTTAATATTCTAGACCAGGCCTATGCTCCTCTGGGTTTCTGGGAAACATATTCAAATTCGCTTTCCTAAGCTGATCTGATGCCAGCAGATAGGAGCATTGTCTAACCTACAATAGTTGCCACATATATTAACTGGTCTCCATAATATAAATATAACCCACCCAGAGGTTCCCCCTAAGGCCTTGCAACTTGAAAAACTGTTCTAATCTGCTTTACTGTGATAAAGGGCTTTTGTCCTGAAAGAGCTAGTTGCAGATGCGAGGCTGGCTTGGCTATTTTTCTAGCTTTGCTACATATGCATGATTAAATGGCAGGGATGAATCTCTGCCTATCCACTGTCTGAAAATTATAGATTACTCACATTGATGCTGTTTACTGTTTACCTACTTGCTGTGCAGTTGCAAGTAGGTATAATTATAGCTCCTGCTGTCTCAATTCACTTCCTATTCACCTGAGGATATACAATCAGCATAGCAAAAACAGACAACGCATTTAGCAATTTTAATTTAACATTTTGGACCAACTATTAACAAACCAGGAAGACCTCCAAACTAAAACTCAACTAAAAAGTAAGACAAGTTAATTACTATATCCTACAAGGCTTACAACTCTCTCAATAAAACATACAAGCTACTTCTTTTTCTAAAATAAAAGAGAACCAGAATGTCTCAAGAGAAACTTGAATTATGTGGTTGACTGGCCTTGTGGGGTACTCTTTGGGGTGAACTTTATCATTAGGGAGACAAAAAAAGTGCATGAGTATTATATGCCAGGTGAGACTGCTCTTAATTTCTAGGAAGAATAAATTAGCTTACCTGACAAATAGAAAAGAGGGGATATGCTATCTAGTGCCAGAAGAATTAAAATATGACATCTGAATAGATTGTTGATATATACAGTCCTGATCAAAAGTTTAAGACCACTTGAAAAATGGCAAAAAAATCATATTTAGCATGGCTGGATCTTAACAAGGTTCCAAGTAGAACTTTAACATGCAACAAGAAGAAATGGGAGTGAGACAAAGCATTTTTTGAGCATTCAATTTAATGAAAACAACGAATAAACTGAAACAGGCTGTTTTTCAGCTGATCAAAAGTTTAGGACCACACCTCCAAAAAAAATAAACTAAACCCCCCCAAAACAGAAATCCAACTTCCAAACATGAACTCAGTAATGAGTAGCTCCGCCGTTATTGTTGATCACTTCAAAAATTCATTTCGGCATGCTTGATGCAAGCGTTTCCATGAGGTGAGTGGGAACATTTCTCCAAGTGGTGAAGACGGCCGCACCAAGGCCATCTACTGTCTGGAACTGTTGTCCATTTTTGTAAACTTCCCTTGCCATCCATCCCCAAAGGTTCTCAATTGGATTTAGATCAGGGGAACATGCAGGATGGACCAAAAGAGTGATGTTATTCTCCTGGAAGAAGTCCCTTGTCCTGCGGGCATTGTGTACTGTAGCGTTGTCCTGTTGAAAAACCCAGTCGTTACCACACAGACGAGGGCCCTGAGGAATGCTCTCTGCAACATCTGGACATAGCCAGTGGCCGTTTGACTCCCCTGCACTTCCTGAAGCTCCATTGTTCCACTGAAGGAAAAAGCACCCCAGACCATTATGGCGCCCCCTCCACTGTGGCGCGTAGAAAACATCTCAGGTGGGATCTGCTTGTCATGCCAGTAACGTTGGAAACCATCAGGACCATCAAGGTAAAAAAAATCTCATCAGAGAATAAAACCTTTTTCCACCTTCGAATGTCCCATGTTTGGTGCTCTCTTGCAAAGTCCAAACGAGCAGTTCTGTGGCGTCAAGGAGACGAGGTCTTTGAAGATGTTTTTTGTTATTGAAGTCTTTCAGTCTCAGATGCCGTCTGATGGTTATGGGGCTGCCGTCAGCATCAGTAAGGGCCTTAATTTGGGTCGAGGATCGTCCAGTGCCTTGACGGACAGCCAATTGGATCCTCCGGCTCAGTGCTGATTAAATTTTTTGGGTCTTCCACTTTACTTTTTTGTTCCATAACCCTCAGGATCATTAAAAAAATTCCAAATGACTGTCTTACTGCGTCCCACCTCAGCAGCGATGGCACACTGTGAGAGACCCTGCTTATGCAGTTCAACAACCCGACCACGTTCAAAAAGGGAGAGGTTTTTTTGCCTTTGCCATCACAATGTTTTGTCTCACTCCCATTTCTTCTTGTTGCATGTTGAAGCTCTACTTCGAACCTTGTTAAGATCCAGCCATGCTAAATATGATTTTTTTTGCCATTTTTCAAGTGGTCTTAAACTTTTGATCAGGACTGTAGTATACAGGTCCTTCTCAAAAAAATTGCATATTGTGATAAAGTTCATTATTTTCTGTAATGTACTGATAAACATTAGACTTTCATATATTTTAGGTTCATTACACACAACTGAAGTAGTTCAAGCCTTTTATTGTTTTAATATTGATGATTTTGGCATACAGCTCATGAAAACCCCAAATTCCTATCTCAAAAAGTTAGCATATCATGAAAAGGTTCTCTAAACGAGCTATTAACCTAATCATCTGAATCAACTAATTAACTCTAAACACCTGCAAAAGATTCCTGAGGCTTTTGAAAACTCCCAGCCTGGTTCATTACTCAAAACCGCAATCATGGGTAAGACTGCCTACCTGACTGCTGTCCAGAAGGCCATCATTGACACCCTCAAGCAAGAGGGTAAGACACAGAAAGAAATTTCTGAACGAATAGGCTGTTCCCAGAGTGCTGTATCAAGGCACCTCAGTGGGAAGTCTGTGGGAAGGAAAAAGTGTGGCAGAAAACGCTGCACAACGAGAAGAGGTGACCGGACCCTGAGGAAGATTGTGGAGAAGGACCGATTCCAGACCTTGGGGGACCTGCGGAAGCAGTGGACTGAGTCTGGAGTAGAAACATCCAGAGCCACCGTGTACAGGCGTGTGCAGGAAATGGGCTACAGGTGCCGCATTCCCCAGGTCAAGCCACTTTTGAACCAGAAACAGCGGCAGAAGCGCCTGACCTGGGCTACAGAAAAGCAGCACTGGACTGTTGCTCAGTGGTCCAAAGTACTTTTTTCGGATGAAAGCAAATTTTGCATGTCATTTGGAAATCAAGGTGCCAGAGTCTGGAGGAAGACTGGGAAGAGGGAAATGCCAAAATGCCTTAAGTCCAGTGTCAAGTACCCACAGTCAGTGATGGTCTGGGGTGCCATGTCAGCTGCTGGTGTTGGTCCACTGTGTTTTATCAAGGGCAGGGTCAATGCAGCTAGCTATCAGGAGATTTTGGAGCACTTCATGCTTCCATCTGCTAAAAAGCTTTATGGAGATGAAGATTTCATTTTTCAGCACGACCTGGCACCTGCTCACAGTGCCAAAACCACTGGTAAATGGTTTACTGACCATGGTATTACTGTGCTCAATTGGCCTGCCAACTCTCCTGACCTGAACCCCATAGAGAATCTGTGGGATATTGGGAAGAGAAAGTTGAGAGACGCAAGACCCAACACTCTGGATGAGCTTAAGGCCGCTATCGAAGCATCCTGGGCCTCCATAACGCCTCAGCAGTGCCACAGGCTGATTGCCTCCATGCCACGCCGCATTGAAGCAGTCATTTCTGCAAAAGGATTCCCGACCAAGTATTGAGTGCATAACTGAGCATAATTATTTGAAGGTTGACTTTTTTTGTATTAAAAACACTTTTCTTTTATTGGTCGGATGAAATATGCTAATTTTTTTAGATAGGAATTTTGGGTTTTCATGAGCTGTATGCCAAAATCATCAATATTAAAACAATAAAAGGCTTGAACTACTTCAGTTGTGTGTAATGAATCTAAAATATATGAAAGTCTAATGTTTATCAGTACATTACAGAAAATAATGAACTTTATTACAATATGCTAATTTTTTTAGAAGGACCTGTATATTGTTGAGAAACACCTCACTCTCTCTCTTTATCTCTTTGTTTCCCTCTCCTGTCTCTCTCTCTATCTACCTCTCTCTCTCCCATAAATTCAGAAATTCTGTTTTCAAAACTTTTTAAAAAATTCTGACCGAATCACGAACCGGTAGAACCAGTTCACTCATCTTTACTGCTTCTGTACAAGTCTGACAGAAACAATTGTGCACTACTTCTATGGGAGGATGTATCTGTCCATACATCACCTAGTTGTACTGCAGAACATAGCTCATTACTCAGGAGTCGTGCAGGCTTTCAGTATAAGGTTCTGCCATATGCAAGATTCCTAACAAAGAATACTTTGAACTATAAACTACTTATTGAACAACCATGAATATTTACGGCGGAAGATTCTCATACTTAAAACCCACATCACTGTATATTTATGTGGCGTATGAAAACCAGCTGCTCAAGCGATCAGGCTCTCTGCTGTTTTGACTGCTTCTGTCTTCCTTGACTTCCCACACTCTGCGCTCAACTAGTGCTGTGTATAGAAGACAGGTAGCAGTGGTCATGTGGCCGATCATACGGTGGCTGGAATCCTGCATACAGAGGTAGCTGCTGTGTCTGTCGACACCCAGCACAGTCTTATTTCACCTGTTTGACCTTTGTGAGTACCCTCTTTTTGCTACAGTGCTAGCACTGGCCCAATTACCATAAAATGTGCATGTAATATACCAAAATGATAGCAAATCTAAAAATCTAATTAATGAAAGTGTAACACTTTTTGATTATTCAAAAAAGCTAATATAAAATAAACATATATTTTACAAATAACAAACCTAATATCCACAGGTAATGACAGAGTTTAACTCCAGAATAGGGGTCCTCCAACCCTCATACCACTGGGTGAACAGGCTGCTGACAGGAATGGAGAGGTGGCTGCTCCTGTGTGTAGCTCTCTCCCTTCACTTCACGCCATTTTTGTGGCCCCCAAAGAACTGCATAGAGAGAGTCACCCACACAATACTCTCCACTTGGATGAACTAGCCAGCAGGGGCTTCACCAGGCGGGATGCAGGTCAGGGGCCCCATTCTCGATATAGCTGTGGGACCTGTAACTATTGGACATTAATAGAATATCCTATAGATATGCCATAAATATCTAAGTTGGGAATACAAGTAATGTCAATGTCTAATGTGTATGGCTAGCTTCACAGTATATTACTGAGCATTATAACTAAGTAAAAAATAACAATAATAAGTATAATTCTATGTACATATCATGGAAGTGTTAATTAGAATACATCTTGAAAATGACTTATAGGGTAATTACATGACTGCAACCAGTCATACAAATCTGCTCCATACTGCTTCTGATTAATATTCACAGATGATATTTACAATATGTAAGATAAATATTTACACATTTTATTCCTGTGTTTACCATTTTTTGCATGTGATCTTTTCAAAAGAAATGTATATTTGTCACAATGAAAGTGAAAAATAAATACGTATCTACTAAATGAATACAGTGGTGGATGCACATGTACTGCAGATGACATCCGCGCAGTGTGCAGTCTATTGTCCATACAAAAAGGCTGTTTGCCCTCTGCCTTTATTTATGAAATGTCAAGAAGATGAAAATATAAACTGATTAATAGACACAAATCAAATACATACTGTTTGTGAGTTGCTTAGAAGAAACGGAATGAAACAAACAATTGTGCTATATCTGTACACTTAGAAAACCCATTGTTGTGATGATTTACACACATTGTGCACATACAGTGTCTATGACCACTCTCACCCCGGCCCTCCCTCACCCTATGCTTTCATCTTTTAGATTCCAGTACATGAGCATAACACACCACAAAACCACTATAGCCTCCAGACCACACTGTCTAAAAATACAGTCCAAAGAGCCCCCCTTCCCACTTGATAACCGTAATACAGACCCCAGAAGTGATTAACTGTATAGATATCTCATATCAGTTCCAACCCTCTTAATACAAACCTCAGTTAAGGCCTCCTCCAGGTGTCACTGCAGACAATAGAGTAAATAGGAATACAGGAAGGGGGAGAAATGGGTATACTTTAATGACTTTTATGGTGGATTTCATTTGGGAGATATAACCATTTCATTGATCCATTTTCTGAACCTATTTTGAAAATGGCTTAAATATCTGACCACACTCTTACCTTCTATCTCTCTCTCTCTCTCTTCTCTTTTCCTTAAAGGGTATGTGTCATCAGAAAATGACCTAATGTTTAAAGGGCATCTGTCAGCAGACTTGTATGTATGTCCTCTCACCTCTCCTCTTGCTCCCTCTTTGACCGCCTACAATCTGGCTTCCGACCCCACCACTCGACTGAGATTGCCCTTACCAAAGTCACCAATGACCTACTAACAGCCAAAACCAAGCAACAATACTCTGTCCTCCTTCTCCTTGACCTGTCCTCTGCCTTCGACACTGTTGACCACTCCCTTCTGTTGCAAACTCTCTCATCTCTTGGCATCACCGACCTGGCCCTCTCCTGGATAACATCATACCTCACAGAACGGACATTTTGTGTCTCCCACTCCCGCACCACCTCCTCGTCTCATTCCCTCTCTGTTGGTGTCCCACAAGGCTCTGTCCTAGGACCCCTGCTCTTCTCTATCTACACTTTTGGCCTGGGACAGCTCATAGAGTCCCATGGCTTTCAGTATCACTTTTATGCTGACTACACACAAATCTACCTCTCTGGTCCAGACATCACACCTTACTATCAAGAATCCCACAATGTCTATTGCCTTTCGCTTTCCTAAACTTAACATGGATAAAACACAATTCATAATGTTTCCCCCATCTTGCTCAACCCCCCCCCCCAACAGACCTATCTATCACGATCAATAGCTGCACACTATCCTCGGTCAACCAAGTCCACTGCCTTGGAGTGACCTTGGATTCTGCCCGGTCCTTCTGACCGCACATCCAAGCCCTTTCCACCAGCTGCCACCTCCAACTCAAAAACTTATCCCGCATCTCGGGTGACACTAGGGAGGCTCGTCCCCGTCCCTGCCTGCCTTTGGCTGCTCCCCCTCGACACCTGATGTTTTCATACGTGTACAGGAAGAAGCAGCAGTGCGGGGACCAGGAGCAGCGCAGGAATCGGGGTAAGTATATACCCTGTGAGGGACCTGGCACATGGGGGGGGGGGGGGGGCTGTTTGTAAAATTGGATAACCCCTTTAAGTTTTTATATATGCAAATGAGCCTCTAGGAGCAATGGGGACGTTGCAGTTTCACCTAGAGGTTCTGCTCTCTCTGCAGCTGCAGTCCCCTCTGCACTTTGATTGACAGATGAGGCAAGGAAAACATGATCACCCCTGGCCCTCACTTCTCATATAGTCAAAGTAGAGAGGGTGCGGCAATTGCAAAGAAAGAGGAGGATCTAGGTGCAACAGTTGCTTCTAAAGGCTCATGTGAATATAGTAAACAGCAATGCAGGCACATATGAACATAGGACCAGCACAGATGCCTTCAGCTGTCAAGTGCACGGTGTAACAGGTCAGCCAGCTTCATAGGTACAAAACTACTGACAGATGCCCTTTAAATCACATTTTTATATAATTATGTTTAGAATTTTTAATGAATTTTTGATTAAAAATTACAATATCATCCAGTTTTTGCACTGGCCACTAGACCTAAAATATGTTAAAGGAAACGTGTCATCAGAAAATGACCTATTGTTTAAATACCGCTTTTATGTTTAACATATTTTTAAATAATTTTTGGTGATTTTATTTTCAATTTTCCATGTTGCTATCTATATTTAAATGGTTTCTACCATCAGAATTTCTGTTATGTAGCTGACTGACAGAGATGTGCTAATGTCAGCAGTACATAACAGTGTTCTTTTTACATTTGTCCCTGCGGCCGTTCTCCTAAAAAACACTTTTACAATATGCTAATGAGCCTCTGGGTGCTATGTGGGCGTTGATTCAGTACCTAGAGGCTCCGTCTACTAACGATTTATCCCGCCCAGGTCCTCCATCTAGCCCGCACTGCTCCTCTTGATTGATGTCGCGGTTCGCAGCATCGCTGATGAAATCCCGCGCCTGCGCCGTCCACTTCTGTATTCGGCGCAGGCGCAGTGAGAGAATGATGCGCTCCTGGTGCCGGATTCCTCACTGCGCCTGCGCCGACTACGTCACAGTGAGGAAGCCATCACCAGGAGCGCGTCATTCACTCACTGAGCCTGTGCCGAATACAGAAGTGGACGGCGCAGCCGCAGGATTTCGTCATCGATGCTGTGAACTTTGACATCAATCAAGAGGAGCGGGGCGGGCTATACGGAGGAGCAGGGTGGGATAAATGGTTAGTAGACGGAGCCTCTAGGTCAGGCATCCTCGAACTGCGGCCCTCCAGCTGTTGCAAAACTACAACTCCCAGCATGCCCGAACAGCCTACAGGTATCAGCCTACAGCAGGACATTGTGGGAGTTGTAGTTTTACAACAGCTGGAGGGCCGCAGTTTGAGGATGCCTGCTCTAGGTGCTGAATCAACGACCACATAGCACCTAGAGGCTCATTAGCATATTGTAAAAGGTTTTTTTAATGAGAACGTCCGCAGGGACAAATGTAAAAAGAACACAGTTATGTAGTGCTGACATTAGCACATCGCTAATGTCAGTCAGCTACATAACAGAAATTCTGATGGTAGAAACCCTTTAAACAAAACCCATAAAATCCTGCAGTTTTTACACTAGCCACTAAGCCTAATAATAGGCGTCGCTTCTTAGTCTGTACAGATCCCTTTACTGCAGTTACCTGCTTAGCTATGCACAGAAGTGATACCATTATAGGCAGGATTAGAATGACAGATAAGACAGGATCCACCATTCACAACAGGCGATTATCAAAGTGTATCTATTGTTTCCTAGTACAATCACCTCTGCACAGATCACAGAGCACGCCTAGAAAACTCTTTCATAGAAGTCAATGAGGTCCTCTCCTGACCACAGACATGATGGACAGGCAAATGCATGTAGCATTTTTTTGTCCGTCTGAGGGCCGACGTGTACGATAGAGTGAATTCCAGCAGTCTGTTCCTCGGATGGAACAGACTGCCAGAATTAAGGATGCAGATGTGAACCCAGCCTAAGCGTGCTCTGTGACCTGTGCAGAAAAAACAAGATTATGGTGGATTATGTGTCATCTATATAGAGGTGTTATTTAGTGGCCAGTGTGAAAAATGCAGGATTATATACATATTTTTAAATATAGATAGTACCATGGAAAATTTAAAAAAATATATAACCAAAAAGTCTTTAAAAATATGTTTAACATAAAAACATAATTTAAATAATAGGTCATGTGCTGATGACATATTCCATTTAAAACTCATTTTTACTAAGCTTATATTCTTTTTTGGCTCCTAGCCACTGTGTATGACGTAGAACAATGTTGGATCATTTGGAATGTATCGGAAATTCTGCCTGCTTGCTAAAAGGAGACAGTGATCAAAGTATAGTATTTAACTGCACATGTATATAGTGAAGTTAGAAAGGCAGACATCTTTTTACTATATGTGTCAGTATACATGCTTTCAAAGTGTGTGCTCTTAGCTACTTTGATCAGCAAGCCTACCCATACAATGCTAGAGGTATTCCCAGCATACATTACAATTACAATGCTGACCTCTTGTGGATAAATCATGAATTACATCACTCTCTGTGTTTATCCTACAAACAAGCTGACTAACGATCCTATTGTCTACATGCATTTACAAGCTCACTCCAGGAAGAAATGATGCTGCTTATATTTACTTTTTTATTTTTACATTTATTAATTCATTTCATTTATTCATTTTATTTATTCCAGAATATTATCTTTTTTTTTTTTTTTTTTTTTTTTCAAAATACTTTATTGTTGTAATACAAAACTTTATATCCATATTACTTTGCAATATTATAAAATTCATAAACCCGTCAGTTCTATTGAGTGACTTAATTTCACTTCACCAACCCCCCACCCAACCCCACTTTGCAGGAAGAGAAAAAAAAAAAAAAAAAAAAAAAAGAAAAAATCCTTCATAGAGAGCCTAGGGGGGAAAAAGGTTCTGATTAATTAACCCTGTTCCAATCTTTCCAGAGTTTTTTCCACTTCAAGTAAGATCCTCTTTGTTTGTACAGAATCTTTTCATAAGTTTTCACTTTCTTGACCAGGCCCAACCAGTTGTTGTACTCTGGAGCAGAAGGGGAAAACCATAATCTAGTGATCAGGAGCCTAGCCAAAAACATAACCTTTATCAGCAGTTGGCGTTTTATAGGCTGGCAATTAAGCTCCGATAAGTCTCCCAGGACCCATATCCTGGGTGACAAAGGGATAGAGATGTTGAGTTTGTGAGCCAGATTGTTTTGGACCAGACTCCAGTATCTGCTCACCGTGGGGCAGTCCCAGAACAGGTGTAAATGATCTGCCCCGGGGTCGCCACAGCGTGGGCAATCGGAAGAGGCCCTAAGGCCTCTTTTGTATAGCCATATGGGTGTCACATAAATTTTGTGCAAAATATTAAATTGTACAACAATGTGATTAAAATTGTGTGAAACCAACTTTAAACTATCCCCCATGTTCTCCCAACTTGGAGAACCCACCTCTGAAAGTAAGGAAGACCAGGCTCTCTGTCCTGGAGAGAGAACATCCGAAAAAAAAATATTCATTAAGTGTTTATAGCAGTGTGATATTTTAATTCTCGTGGCAGTTTTTTTGCAAATTAAATCGTGTAGAAATAAAGGGGTATCAATAAAAAATTGGCTATCCGACGTACAAGATAGTGCTGACCTTAGTTGAAAATATGGAAACCAAACCACCTCACCTAAGTTTGCCCTTTGTTTTAGTTCCATGAGGGGCAATATTTGTCCCTCACTAACCACTTGGTGTAGATACTGAACATTTTTATTCCTCCAATACTGGCAGCAATTTAAGTCATTTAATTTAAGGAGCTTAGAGTTGTGCCACAATGGGGTACAAATAAGTGACGCCTTAACTCCACACCATCTCCTTATGGCCATCCAAGTCCTCATAGCCATTCTGCAGAACAGTGTGTACCCACTCAGTGTGTTTACTAGATAATCAGACTCCAATACAGTAAAGAAGTCCGAGAATCCTGAGTCTTTCACCACTCTACTGCAGAAAGGGCTATTTTCCCAGTCATTAAAAAGACATAATTGGGAGGCCATAAAGTAACCCCTAAAATAGGGGAGGTTGAGACCTCCCCGCTCATAGGGCATAGAAAAGTAGAGTGCCTTTAGTCTCACACGCTTCCTCCCCCATATTAAATCATTGAGCATCCGGTCTATCAATCTAAAGTAATTATCTGCAATCCATACAGGCGAGTTGCGCAGAATATAAAGAACCTGGGGCAGTACTACCATTTTTATTAATGAGATTCTGTCCGCTCTAGAGAGCAGAATTTTTTGCCATACCTTAATTTTAGCCCTCACCTTCATCAACAACGGAATCAGATTTAATTGTAGATATTCATGCGGTTTGGCAGAAACTGTTATCCCCAGGTATTTTATTGACTCAGAGATCGTCAACTGATTATCCCATTCGCCACGCAACTCGTCTATAGGAAGGAGGACGGTCTTATCCCAATTGATCTCCAAACCGGATGGATCAGAGAAGAGACCAACCAGCTCCATTATACGAGGGAGAGTAGTGTCTGTTTGATGCATAAAAACCAGGATGTCATCTGCATAGAGTGAAACACGGTCATGCTCCCCATTTATACCGAAGCCGGCCACCTTTGAGTCCTGCCTTATACTAGTTGCTAAAGGTTCGATATAAATATTAAATAGCAGGGGGGAGAGGGGACAGCCTTGCCGGGTACCTCTTCCCAGGATGAAACTCTCTGTCACTGTCCCATTAATCCTGATCCTAGCAACTGGGGAATTGTATAACAGCTGAATCATTGCCATAAATTTTGGTCCAAAACGCATTTTCTTCATAACCTCCCAGAGGAAAGTCCACTCCACCCTGTCGAAGGCTTTGGTAGCGTCCAACGACAGGATGGAGCGGGTACCACCTCCCGGGGACTGAATATTCGTAAATAATCTATGCAAGTTATGCTGAGTACCCCTTTTTGGCATAAAGCCATTTTGGTCTGGGTGGATAATGGTGGATATGACCCGCGACAGCCTTCTAGCCAGAGCTTTGGATAGTATCTTAGCATCCGTGTTTAATAAGGAGATTGGTCTATAAGAGCTCAATTCTGCCGGGTCCTTATCCTTTTTTAAGATTAAGACAATGAGAGCCTCCATCATGGAGTTTGGTAGTCCCCCTCCCTGTGTTGCTTGGGAAAAAACCTCGAGCAGCTGAGGAAGAATCACATCCCTGTACTTACGGTAAACCTCGTATGGCAGGCCATCCAAGCCTGGCGATGAGTTCCCCGAAATAGACTCAAGGGCCTCCTGCAGCTCTGAGAGAGACAATTCCTCTTCCAGATATTTTATTTGAACTTCATTTAAGGTGCAGAGTGGAATTTTCTCCAAGAACCGCATCGCCAGTTCAGATGTCAAGCCAGAGGAGGGTTTATATATCTGAGCAAAGTAATACAGAAAAGTATTCCTGATTCCTTCTGAATCTGTTATAGTTTCCCCCTCTGTATTCCGGATCAAGGTAATAGATTGATTTTTCTTATCTTGTTGTGAGATTATTCTAGCTAGAAGCTTACCCGGTCGTCCAGACTCGGAAAAATAATTTAGCCCCTTAAAAAATACCCTATGGTTTGCCTTCTCTGTTACACAACTCTCCAGGAGGCAGCTGGCCTTCTGCATCTCTTCCCTGTTGTGCTCAGTGGGTTGCCTGGTGAATCGCTCAGTTGTAGATGCTGCAGTCTTAGCCAATTCCTCCTCCTTCCTTTTAAATGTTCTCTTTAGTGCAGCAATCTCACTTATAAAGGTCCCCCTCAAGTATGCTTTCAAGGCATCCCATACCATATTGATGTTTGCCGAGGGTAGATTCACCTCCCAAAAGGAAGAAATCAGCAGTTTAATAACTTGATGATTTTCCATAATAGTGAGCCAATATGGATTCAGCTTAAATCCCAGCCCCCTAATATCCTTGTTCTCCCCAGTGCAAACCTCAATCAAAACGGGCGAGTGGTCTGAGATTGTTCTTACTCCATATCGCATCTTGCGGATATTACTCAAGTTACACTCATTAGTAAATGCTAAATCAATCCTAGACATTGCTCTACCGCCCCTGCTGACACAGGAATACACTCTCTTTCCTCCGCCAAGATGTTCCCATATATCCACCAGCCCTACTTCCAAACAAAACTGAGACAGCGGGGAGTTACAAGAATTCCTCCGCCTTTCTGTATCTGATGAGAATCTATCTCTGTTGGGGTCCATGACCGCATTAAAGTCTCCCATCAAGATCAGCCGAGATTCTGGTCTCCTTTCAGAAAAGAGCATCAACTGGGTCAGTGGATACATTGAAAATGGCGGGGGTATATAAAAAAAAGCGAGGATATAGCTGCATCCAGACAGCTCGCCATGAAGGAAGATGAATCTACCCTGATCATCTATATGGGATTTTATAAGGGTGAAATCTATCGAATTATGGATAAGAACTGAAACCCCCCTGGCAGAACTGCTGAAAGTAGAATGATAAGATTGAGAATACCATCCCGTTGTCAAACGGGACACGGTTTCTTTAGTTAAATGGGTTTCTACTATGCAGATGATTGCTGGGAGATATCTTTTTACTGCATCCATAATCGCCTGTCTTTTTACTTTTTCCCCCAGCCCTCTGACATTCCAGGATACCATTCTAATAGACATCAATTACAAGAAAAAAAAAAAAAAAAAAAAAAACCTGCCTGCAAAGTGGGTAATCATCCCCCCCCTCCCCCCCCCCTTCTCCGTTGATTCGCCCGGTCTATTCAGCGAACCTCTAACCTCCGGCCGTTCTCCCCCATTCTAGCCCCACCCCCCTCCCAACCCTCCGGTAATGAAAGTACACAATGTCAGATGCCCTTTTGATCCATCCACTCTAGCACTTGTTGCGGTGTCTCAAAGAAAAGGGGAGTCCCATTGTGAATCACTCTCAGTTTCGCTGGGTACTGTAGAGAATATTTAATCTCCTTGGATGCCAGGCGTTTCTTTATCTCTGTAAAATTTCTTCTCTTTTCCTGAGTTTGCCGAGCAAAATCAGGAAAGAAGAGCAGCCTTGTGCCCTGATATTCAATGGGTGTCAATTCTCTTGCTCTTCTCAGTATCATATCTCTGTCTGAGGACAATAATAATTTCATTATAATTGCACGCGGGGGCCTCCCTGGAATAGGTTTCCCTCCTGGGATTCGATGAGCTCTTTCAATTTGAAGTCCCGATGAGAAGTTATCGCTACCTAGGCTATGCAGAACCGCGTCTTTAAGTTGTTCCTCTAAGTGTCGACCCTCCACTCCTTCTGGGAAGCCAATTATTCGAACATTATTTCGCCTTGACCTATTTTCAAGGTCCTCTAACTTATTTTGAAGTACTTGATTTTCTGAGGCGAGAAGCATAGTTTTAGATTTTAGCATGTCCATGTCAGTTTGCAGAGAGGCAACTGTTTTTTCCATATGCAAAACTCGATCACGGATCTTTGCTAGGTCATCTCTTATTAAGGATATATCGATCTGCATTGACCCCAATTGAGCGGACATCCCTTGTACTAAGCTGCCGTTATTTTCCACGGCGCCAAGGATTTTGTCCAAAAGAGATGGATCGTATTCGATTTGTGTTTGTGCAAGGAGGCCTTCCTCCCCCGTCTCCTGATCTGCATCCTCTAATCCGTCCTCAGACTGATCAACTTTTTGAGGAATTTTGGCGAATTTTCTCAGATTAGCAGAGGGATTCGTTTTTACTAAGTTCTTTTCGAATGGGAGAGGTGATTTCAGGAATTTGTCAATTCTGTTTTCTGGAGTTTTAGACCCCACCTTGATTACAGAGGAATCAACTGAACGTCGCTTTGGGGCCATTCTTTCATAAGAAGAAAGTTTATTCTCTTTTTTTTTTTTTTTTTTTTCCCCCTCTCTCCTTTTTTTTCCCTCTCTTTCTTCCCCCTTTATCCTTGTCCTCTTTTTCTCTCCTTTTCTTTTTTCTTTTTTTTTTCTCTCTCTCCTTATTCCTTTTCTTTATTGCCTCTCCCCCTTTTCTTTCGCCTTCTTATCCTCTTCGGCCTTTTTCTCTATCTTCTCTTTCTCTTTTCTTATCCTTTTATTTATTCATTTATTTATTCCTTTTCTTCTTCCCCCCCCCCCTTTTTATCCTTTCGCCCCTACCTCTTCCCTCCCTTATTCCCTTCCTCCCCCCCTTACACTCCCCCCCCTCACCGGGGACGAGAAAAGGAAGGAGAGAGCGGGTAAGCAAAGAGAAAAAAAACAAAACACCTCCAGTCAAAAAGAGGGGGACTATGTCCTCCGTGTGGCAATCTGAGGGAGGAAGAAAAAAAAAAAAAAAAAAAAAAAATGAAAAAATCCTGCACACCAGGGATGGAAAGGCTCAGAAAAACTTAGAAGAGGCAAAAATAGGCTATATATATATATTTTTTTTTTTTTCTCACGTGTCCGGAGAGGAAGTCCTACTCGTAGGGCACTCCGCAGCTGATTTCCAAATATCGAGGGCAGACGAGAGGGATGGCAACAGTTCAAAGTAGAAGGCACCAACAAAGTGGGAGCCAAGTAACAACCAGTCCGCAAGAAGCAAGCAGCAGGTGGAGAGACGACCCAGCAGCACACAATCCGGGCAATCAATCAGCTGAAGCCCGCCTCCAGAGCAGAGCCAGACGGTCCGATGACAGTGCAGAGCAGAGCAAACAGCAGGGATAGAAGCGGAGGATCCCACCGCACAACGGCTGACAAGCGATGAAAAGCAGCTCACCAGGCAGCCGGACCCAGAGGGCAGGAGGTAAAAGCCTACAGCAGAGAGAGGAGATAGCGCCGGGTCACAGCACTATCCATCAGCTATTCAGCATCAGCTGTTTTCGGATAGACGCGAGAGCCTGGGAGGAGGAGGCCGGTGGAGGGGGAGAACGAGACGCGACGTATTCACGTCATCACGCCGTTCCTCACTCATTCCAGAATATTATCGAAAATCTTTCCTTTATTCAAAAATTGGAAATTTTCTTACCTTGGCAACTGTATACCCCTACTTTACTTTATCCGCATATCTAGACAAATTTGCTATTCAGGAATTAGGGAAAGCTGGGCATTAAGAGTACAGCAACATGGTTCAGCCATGGATGGACTACAGGAGGTGTGCGAGTGCTAGATATGTGCCCCCTTACAGTAGCGACGCCCAGATAGGTGCCCCCCCACAGTAGTTATGCCCAGATATGTGCCCCCTCACAGTAGCAACGCCCAGATATGTGACCCCTCACAGTAGTTATGATAGATATGTGCCCCCTTCACAGTAATTATGTCCAGATATGTGCCCCCTCACAGTAGTTATGACAGATATGTGCCCCCTCACAGTAGTTATGATAGATATGTGCCCCCTTCACAGTAATTATGTCCAGATATGTGCCCCCTCACAGTAGTTATGACAGATATGTGCCCCCTCACAGTAGTTATGCCCAGATATGTTCCCCCTCACAGTAGTTATGACAGATATGTGCCCCCTCACATTAGCGATGCCCAGATATGTGCCCCCTCACAGTAGTTATGACAGATGTGCCACCTTGGCAGTAGTTATGTCCAGATATGTGCCCCCTCACAGTAGTTATGACAGACATGTGCCCTCTCACAGTAGTTATGCCTAAATATGTTCCCCCTCACAGTAGCGATGCCCACATATGTGCCCCCTCACAGTAGTTATGCCCAGATATGTGCCTCCTGACAGTAGTTATGACAGATATGTGCCCCCCTCACAGTAGTTATGTCCAGATATGTGCCCCTCACAGTAGTTATGTCCAGATATGTTCGCCCCCACAGTAATGACAAATATGTGTCCCCTCACAGTAGTGATGCCCAGATATGTGCCCACTCACAGTAGCGATGCCCAGATATATGTCCCCTCACAGTAATTATGCTCAGTTATGTGCCCTCACAGTAATATGCCCAGTTATGAGCCCCGTTACAGTAATATGCCCATTTATGTGCCCCCTCACAGAAATATGCCCAGCTGTTCCCCTCACAATAATATGCTCAGCTGTCCCCCTCAGAAATATGCCCAGGACTGTGCCCCCCCCAGAAATATGCCCACGACTGTGCCCCATCAGAAATATGCCCACGACTGTGCCCCCTGTGCCCCCTCAGAAATATGTCCAGGACTGTGCCCCCTTCACAGAAAGTGAAAAAAAATAATTCCACATACTCACCTCCTTCAGCAGCAGGATACACATTGGCTGCTCTGGTCTGTGGGGGAGGAGGAGCAGAGTCTGACTGTCGGATGGCCACGCCCCCATACAGACTAGCGGTGTGGAGTGTTGGCAGAGGAGAGGAATGATTGTGCAGGGAGCCGATGGCTCTCTGCTTCATCATTACAGGCAGCTGTCTCTGCTGAAGCAGGGACAGCTGCCAGAGAGCGGGACATACCTCCCCCGTACCGGGACCTCGGGAAAGCCACTGAAATCCGAGACAGTTGGAAGGTATGCCTTTAGAGCTTTTCTTCACCAGACCCTACCAATCACAGTCCACTACACTTCAACATTGAACCCATTCCTCCCAACCTTTAAAAGCACAAAGAGAGACAAAACGTACAGCGCAGCAATTTTTTCATACTAGGCCACGTTCCCTAACTCTGCCCAAAACATTACTATATACACCCTGTACAATTAATGCTCCCACATAGTAATTATTCCCCCTTTGTGCCAGCACACATTGCCTCCTTTACAGTAGTAACGTCCAGTTTGTGCCCCCTTTATGCTCACAGGTGCCCTCTTCACAGTAGTCATGCCAACATTGTACCCCCTCACAGTAGTAATGCTCACATGTGCCCCCTCCACAGTATTTATGCCTAGATATGCCCCCTTCACAGTAGTTATTCCCAGATGCGCCCTCTTCACAGTAGATATGCCCATATGTTCCCCTGTCACGGAAGGTGTTACAGAAAACTAGAAGACACAAATGAAGATCCGACTGACTTGATCCAAAACTAAGGAACCAAAGGGTAAGCCCTGTAACAGCCCTACCTCTCTGCCTTACTGCTCAGCCTATGCAAAAATCCCTATGGTAGAAAATTGCATACCCTCGTTCCTCGACTGTATGACACCTGAACACCCTATAATAGTGAGGGGACACGACCACCGGCTTCCTACACTTAATACGGAGGGAGTCAGGGTCACCTAGGATCAAGCAAACAGGAAAACACAAATAAATAAACAGACTTATCTGTAGAAGTATCAGTTGTAGCATCCAGAATGCACACACTCCAGGAAGTTGTATAAACCGCAAAGTGATGCAGTATGGGAGGGGATTTAAAGGGATGCAATCAGTGCAACTAGATGACAGCTGAGAGAGGGAAACGAGATGACAAAACAAAAGCAAAACAAAAGAACCTCAAGCAGAAGGTTATGAAGAACGTCTGTCAGAGGTTCTCAGATGTCTGGCGGTGACAGCCCCGTTCACAATAGTTATGCCCACATTGTGCCTCCTTCTTAGTAGTAATGCTCACATGTGCCCCCTTCACCGTAGTAAAGCCCAAATATACCCCCTTCACATTAGCTATTCCCACATGTGCCCCCTTCACAGTAGTTATGCCCAGATGTGCCTACTTCACAGTAGCTATGTCCAGATATGCCCTCTTCACAGTAGCTATGCCCAGATATGCCCCCTTCACTGTAGCTATGCCGAGGTGTCCCCCCTTCACAGTAGTTATGCCCACATGTGCCCCTTCACAGTAGTTATACCCACATATGCCCCTCATAGTTGCTATGCTCTGATATGCCCCTTTTCATAGTAGCTACCCCTCACCATAGTTATGCCAGATATGTCCCCCCTCACAGTAGTTATGACAGATATATGCCCTCTCACAGTAGTTATGGCCAGATATGTGTCCCACTTCAGAGGAAGTAAAACAAAACCCAGTAAATACTCACCTGGTTCTTTTGATTATCACAACTCATTTGGCGGCGCTCCCCAGCAGGATACGGTCACACATCGCGCTGCTGTGTAGGAGGAGCACAGGCTGATTCCTACAGAGATCAGCAGTGTGATGTATGAGAGCATCGTGCTGCTCCTAGGGAGTGCCGGCAGCTGAACAGTGAGGCAGGGAGCAGATGGCAATCAGCTGTCCTATGGACACAGAGACAGCTGAGAGCGGGACATACCTCTGCCGTTCCTGGACCGCAGGACAACCACTGAAATGCGGGACTGTCCTGCTAGATCTGGGATGTTGGGCGGTATGAGTGAACCTGTAATGTGATCAA
This sequence comes from Bufo gargarizans, assembly GCF_014858855.1. Classification (NCBI taxonomy): domain Eukaryota; kingdom Metazoa; phylum Chordata; class Amphibia; order Anura; family Bufonidae; genus Bufo; species Bufo gargarizans. The sequence continues at coordinate 235,333,257 of NC_058080.1, forward strand.
AGCCCTGCACGACTGCTGCAAAGTAGACAGTGCAGGTAAACTCGCACGTGCCCTGTGTCCCATTCAAAAAGCTTATTGTGGGGGCGCCACAGAACCACGCCAATATGACATTGATGACTTATCCTAAGGATAGGTCATCAATATCATGAAACCAGATAACTTCTTTAAGGGGTGTACTATACGATGCAGGGACTTTATAGCAATATTTTCTTTATTGCTAAAAAAGTACATTCAAAAGATATGGTATCCTGGAGCTCAGCTTCTTTCTTGATGAGGGGATGATGCACAAAACCAGGGCTAATGGAAGTTAAAGTGGTTGGGCGGCAGCTAACCCTCCTACACTTCATGTATTACAGTCACCTGCACTCTGTACACTGAACTGGGCAGGAATAGGGGGACTTTATCCTTCTCCCAATGCCTTTTTTGTGCATTAAAAAGTTATAAAACCCCAGTTTTATCAAGACTGGCATGACTGTGAGCCTTTTGGCTTGTTTTCCCTGCCAGGCTTTGCAGACACTCCTGCTACTGCTGTGTTCAGGACTCACATGTCCCTCCCTAATCAACTACCAGGCCTTTTCCTGTCCAACATGAAACTATTTCCCCTGCAGTTTCATGAAAGGTATGTCCTTCTCAATCCCTCTGCTAGACGTTATATATACACAGCACTGAGACACTGTGACAGGCTCCACATACAGACTGATTGCACCCCCTTGGAGGGGCTACACATGCTATACAAGTCCTCACTCATCTGGTTATAATATTCATAACCTTATAGCACTCTTTTACATTCCCTATTAAACAAGAGGTATTCCACAATACACTGTGGCTTTATTATTTGGGGATAAATGTGCTGGACAACATGTGTTTTCTTGAAAGCAATATACTGGTACCTGAAAGGGCCAGTAAAATAATATAATGGGACCTTCTTTTCTTTTATAGTGGGAGAAATCTAACAATGCAATATATAACATACACACGCAAATTTAACACAAATTAGCGTAAAGCAAACATTTTAAAGTGTGCAATTCCCCAATGATACAAATCAACCAAGCCACACCATAGGCAAACACTGTAAATCCAGCCCCCACTGCGGTGAGGCACAACAAATGCAAAAACAGGAGACAAATCTAGCATTCACAAACAGTAAGATCACAGTTTTATTTACATTCCCATAAAATCTAACAGAACACAGAACAACTAACGCTTATGTGCTTCTGTTGGAATAATGCTTAAAAAGTAATACTCCGAGTACTGAAGCTGCATTTATTATTAATTAAAGTACATCAAAACATGCATGGTGCATAGATTCTGGAGCAAGTAGTCATATGACAAATGACAGAAACTTCTTCTCTAACCTTGACCAAAGTAAGACAGAGAAAGTGATCCCAGCTAATGGTCAGTATATGACTTCAGAAGGAGTAGCAGATGGCTACATTGTGAGGTTTCCCCAACACAAAGCAGAAGGATTCCAGTAAAAGATATGCTGTATGCCCCTAGCAGGGCCGTCTTTAATATTGATTGGACCTTGGGCAAGAATTTACTTGGGCCCCCTGGATCCCGCCTTCCCACACTCTAGCACGCAATCACGCACAAACACAAAAAATCCACACCTCGTAGAGTAGTAAACTTTAATAATGATGAGTGGTCACTAGAGGTGTTCCTTGGCAGTAATGGAAATACTGCCTTTTTTTCTGAAAAGGCAGTGTTTACATTAAAAAGCTTGCAGAGACATGCTATAGACACCAGAACTACTACGTTTATCTGTTGTGGTTCTGAAAACTATAGTGTCCCTTAATATAGAAGGGGGGGGGGGGGGGGAATCAGCACAAAAGTATCAAGTAAAATGGCTGTATCCTTATTCTGAAAATTAAAAAAGTACAACTTCTTGTAACAATCTTTTTATTGATTTCACAGTTATATATGATACGATTTACAAAAGATAAGGATTTTAACAATATTTGTATATTGTATAGAAAGAAAATACTCATACATTTTCAGCTTTTATGTCGTAAGTTATATCTATACAATTAGTTCACTGATAGTGTAGATTTTATTAACATTGTGGAATTATAACAATATTATATAGAATTAGATCGTTTTTAGGCATGTCATGCTCACAGAGTAGAACACAATGATTTTCCATGTAATTGTCATATATGATTCGTATCTTCTGGATTGCCAGTATTGCAAAGATTGAGATTATTGTTAAACTAGAGCTATAATGTAATAACAAATAAACGTGCAGGTTTCTCTCTCAGATACTCAAAATTGAGATTGGTAAAAGTGCTATCCATCCAACTATTCCATCTATATTGGAAGAAAGGAATTTTATTTTGAACGCAGGCAATTACACTCTCGTACGAACAGGTGATATTGACTGTTCGCAAAACTCCTTGTATATGTGGGGTGTCTCTGGATTTCCAGTGTCTGGTAATTACCAGTTTGGTAGCCATGACCATATGCACTATTATAGATCTATGCTCAGCTGGATAGTCATTTAGGCCAATAAGGAGTAGTGCTAGTTGTGGAGATATATTTATTTAGTACCCCAGAATAGAGTTTAACATTGTCCTTGTGGCAGACCAGAGAGGTCTAATTGCATCGCATTCTCATAGAGTGTGTAGCAAGGTACCTTTCCTTCCACATTGTCTCCAACACCTATCTGAAGTGTTTGGATATATTAAATGTAGCCTACTAGGTGTGTAGTACCATCTTAGATACGTTTTAATCAAAGCTTCTCTGTGTGTGACACTGCAGAAATATTTGTAGATATTAGAGAATAGATTATGCCACTCGGGCAGTTCAATTTCTAGCTGTAGGTCTTCCTTCCACCTCTCCATATACGTATTTATGGACATGTTTTGTGTTTCTGCTAGCTCATTATAGAATATCGACATTCCTCTAGCTTTCCTAAATAACTTGGAAGTCAAGGTCATATTTTGTGAGTTTTTCCTATCAGATATTTTATGTTTGACTGTGAACTACCTTACATTAAAAAATTGGTGAAAGTCCTCTTTTTCTAATTTATATTTAGTTTTAAGGTCTGTAAAAGAAGTGAATACCCCATCCCCAAAAAAATCTTGGAGGTTGGTGATACCAAGGTCCTTCCAGCCTGTCAAGGAAATATTAGGAATGTAGTCTTGTAAAAATTCCAAGGGGGAATCAGATAAAGGGCAATGTATTTTTCCCTTTCTCTGCTTGAGGAACCATTTCCATGTGTCGTCAGCACCTTTATTACATCTATTGGAGGAGAAGGAGGAGAAAAACCCCAGATATTTGCTAACAGTCTAGATCGCATAGAGATCTGTCCACATAAGTTCTTTTCTATTTTGACCCCTAGCTCGTTGGAGTTGTCAAACCACCAATGAGATAATTGGTCTAATATCTCAGAAAAATAATAGTTCTGTAGCTATAGCCGTAGCACTCCTCCAATCCTTCACCCAGAGACCAAGAAGATAACAATAAGTAGATATGTAGTGATTGATGAGAGTCATGTGTCATTCAAGTTTCATGATGTCACACCACACTATCATAAACAAGAACAACTTCAGTCACAATCCAAAAAAGAACATAGAAAAACCTGGTTGGACTCTTCAACTGAAGAAAAAACAGAAGTATCAGATCAACCCTAAGTCAAAAGATCAACTAGATCAAACGAAGGTATTCCGGCTCAACAGTTATCTTACATGGTCAAGACACTTCTGGAGTCAGAGCCACAGTCATGGGAAGAGATACAACAATTACCTACACATAAAAGACAGAAATGCATTAAAGCTGCTGATGAGGAAATAAATCCCTTCATCAACTTCAAACATGGAAACTCAGAAAGTTAGAGACAAGCAGTGGGGGCACTATTGTATGTATTGTATGTAGCAAACACAACTCGCCCAGATATCATAGCAATAATTGGAATTCTCTGCAAACCACGTCAAAGAGCCTGTAATGCTTTTAAGAGAGTTCTTTGATATCTGAAAGCAATTCTACAAGTTTGAAAACTCAAGCCAGCTATGGGACTTAACAGGATAAGTAGTGGGGGTGTTGGAATAATGCTTATTATTTTGTGTATTACAACTAGAGATGGCATTCTGTCCGGTGAATGCCTAATGTTTGGGGCCTGTAGTCCAGTGACCTACAGTAACATTTTTATCCGTTGACCGCATAATAAACCTCAAGCCACATAATCTGAATTTCATGTCAGGTGAATGCCTAATTTTTAAGGCCCGTACTCCTGTGGACTAAAATAAAAAATTTCTAGGTTCCAACAGGGCACATTTCAGAGAATTTCCCTTTAAGATGCATAAAAATGTCCCCTGATTAAGATACATATTTTTTGTTGGAATTTTTGTCATTGATCCCCCTCTAATAGGTCACTGTCCATGTTGTGGGACAATTTGTAAACTTCTACTAAGTATTTGGTGGCTGCAAATATGAGCTGCCATTAAAATGAATGTAAACCGCCGCAAACTTGCAGTTCGCAAACATTTGATCGCTTTCGCGAACCGTCCCAGCCGATGTTTGTCCATCACTAATTACAACAACTACATTATGTGATTGTGGTTTCCAGACACAGGGCTATGTTGTTAATAAAATACTGCTAAAAAGAAATGGCAGAAAGGGGCAGAGATTGCTGCACATGTACAGAGAGAAAGATGAGAGAGAAGAAAGCCAGAAGCAGATGTGCTGAGATTCTGATCTTATTGAAAGTTATATTCATATGTTTTGCTGTTATTTCTGAATAAAACTCTGTTATTCATCGTGCTACACCTGTTAGAGACCTGATCAATCCACTGCCAACATATTCAGGCCAGTATGGCCTTTAGTCCAGCCACACTGTAGACCTCACCATCATAAAAAAACGCTCTGGTCTCAAGCCCAATATCTCCAAAGTAGACAATCATTTCAGCCTCTCAGTTCCCTGACTCTTCCACAGTGGAAAAGCCGATTCTAGCCCACCAGTTCACTGAAGATTCTCCAATGGACAGAACTCAGGCCTATTTAGTGTCATAAAAACTGTCTACTCGTATCACCTTTGGAGACAAACCTTTTTATCTGGTCAGTCTCTGTAGCTCCCATAAGCCTTGTGGTGCAGCACTGCAGCGTTGCACTGTTTACACCAACGTCCGCCTCAGGCTCTTGCTGGGCCTACAATGATGTTGGCTTCGCTTCCCCTTACTGGTTTACAAATTAAAAATAAACCATTTTAGGGACTGGCATTGTTCCTGAGTGCTGCAACAAGGCTGCAAAGATGTATATCACAAATATACCGTACAACAGTTACATGATATATACCAGCCTAAATACACAGTTCTTTTTCAACCAGGCAACCAATCTGTTTTTTAACCTCCTCCCGTCACACTAACGCCAAAAGGCGTCAATGCTGCGGCGCTCCCAGGTCACACTAACGCCAATAGGCGTCATCTCGCGAGACGCGAGATTTCCTGTGAACGCGCGCACACAGGCGCGCGCGCTCACAGGAACGGAAGGTAAGCGAGTGGATCTCCAGCCTGCCAGCGGCGATCATTCGCTGGCAGGCTGGAGATCCGAATTTTTTAACCCCTAACAGGTATATTAGACGCTGTTTTCATAACAGCGTCTAATATACCTCCTACCTGGTCCTCTGGTGGTCCCTTTTGTTAGGATCGACCACCAGAGGACTCAGGTAGGTCAGTACAGTCGCACCAAACACCACACTACACTACACTACACCCCCCCCCCCCGTCACTTATTAACCCCTTATAAACCCCTGATCACCCATGATCACCCCATATAAACTCCCTGATCACCCCCCTGTCATTGATCACCGCCCTGTCATTGATCACCCCCCTGTCAGGCTCCGTTCAGACGTCCGTATGATTTTTACGGATCCACGGATACATGGATCGGATCCGCAAAAAGCATACGGACGTCTGAATGGAGCCTTACAGGGGGGTGATCAATGACAGGCGGGTGATCACCCATATACACTCCCTGATCACCCCCTGTCATTGATCACTCCCCTGTAAGGCTCCATTCAGACGTCCGCATGATTTTTACGGATACATGGATCGGATCCGCAAAACACATGCGGACGTCTGAATGGAGCCTTACAGGGGGTGATCAATGACAGGCGGGTGATCACCCATATACACTCCCTGATCACCCCCCTGTCATTGATAACCCCCCTGCAAGGCTCCATTCAGACGTCCGCATGCGTTTTGTGGATCCGATCCATGTATCCATGGATCCGTAAAAAATCATGCGCATGTCTGATTGGAGCCTTACAGGGGGGGTGATCAGTGACAGGGGGGTGATCACCCTGATTACCCTGATCACCCCCTGTCATTGATAACCCCCCTGTAAGGATCCATTCAGACGTCCGCATGCGTTCTGTGGATCCGATCCATGTATCCATGGATCCGTAAAAAATCATGCGCATGTCTGATTGGAGCCTTACAGGGGGGGTGATCAGTGACAGGGGGGTGATCACCCTGATTACCCTGATCACCCCCTGTCATTGATAACCCCCCTGTAAGGATCCATTCAGACGTCCGCATGCGTTCTGTGGATCCGATCCATGTATCCATGGATCCGTAAAAAATCATGCGGATGTCTGAATGGAGCCTTACAGGGGGGGTGATCAGTGACAGGGGGGTGATCACCCTGATCACCCCTGTCATTGATAACCCCCCTGTAAGGCTCCATTCAGACGTCCGCATGCGTTTTGTGGATCCGATCCATGTATCCATGGATCCGTAAAAAATCATGCGGATGTCTGAATGGAGCCTTACAGGGGGGGTGATCAGTGACAGGGGGGTGATTACCCTGATCACCCCCTGTCATTGATAACCCCCCTGTAAGGCTCCATTCAGACGTCCGCATGCGTTTTGTGGATCCGATCCATGTATCCATGGATCCGTAAAAAATCATGCGGATGTCTGAATGGAGCCTTACAGGGGGGGGTGATCAGTGACAGGGGGGTGATCACCCTGATTACCCTGATCACCCCCTGTCATTGATAACCCCCCTGTAAGGCTCCATTCAGACGTCCGCATGCGTTCTGTGGATCCGATACATGTATCCATGGATCCGTAAAAAATCATGCGGATGTCTGAATGGAGCCTTACAGGGGGGGTGATCAGTGACAGGGGGGTGATCACCCTGATTACCCTGATCACCCCCTGTCATTGATAACCCCCCTGTAAGGCTCCATTCAGACGTCCGCATGCGTTCTGTGGATCCGATACATGTATCCATGGATCCGTAAAAAATCATGCGGATGTCTGAATGGAGCCTTACAGGGGGGGTGATCAGTGACAGGGGGGTGATCAGGGAGTCTATATGGGTGATCACCCCCCTGTCATTGATCACCCCCCCCCCTTGGTAAGGCTCCATTCAGACATTTTTTTTGGCACAAGTTAGCGGAAATTTTTTGTTTGTTTTTGTTTTTTCTTACTAAGTCTCATACTCCACTAACTTGTGTCAAAAAATAAAATCTCACATGAACTCGCCGTACCCCTCACGGAATCCAAATGCGTAAACATTTTTAGACATTTATATTCCAGACTTCTTCTCACGCTTTAGGGCCCCTAAAAAGCCAGGGCAGTATAAATACCCCACATGTGACCCCATTTCGGAAAGAAGACTCCCCAAGGTATTCCGTGAGGGGCATATTGAGTCCATGAAAGATTGAAATTTTTGTCCTAAGTTAGCGGAAAGTGAGACTTTGTGAGAAAAAAACAAAAAAAAAATCAATATCCGCTAACTTATGCAAAAAAAAAAAAAATTCTAGGAACTCGCCATGCCCCTCATTGAATACCTTGGGGTGTCTTCTTTCCAAAGTGGGGTCACATGTGGGGTATTTATACTGCCCTGGCTTTTTAGGGACCCGAAAGTGTGAGAAGAAGTCTGGGATCCAAATGTCTAAAAATGCCCTCCTAAAAGGAATTTGGGCCCCTTTGCGCATCTAGGCTGCAAAAAAGTGTCACACATGTGGTATCGCCGTACTCAGGAGAAGTTGGGGAATGTGTTTTGGGGTGTCATTTTACATATACCCATGCTGGGTGAGAAAAATATCTTGGTCAAATGCCAACTTTGTATAAAAAAAATGGGAAAAGTTGTCTTTTGCCAAGATATTTCTCTCACCCAGCATGGGTATATGTAAAATGACACCCCAAAACACATTCCCCAACTTCTCCTGAGTACGGCGATACCAGATGTGTCACACTTTTTTGATGCCAAGGTGGGCAAAGGGGCGCATATTCCAAAGTGCACCTTTCGGATTTTACCGGCCATTTTTTACACATTTTGATTGCAAGGTACTTCTTACACATTTGGGCCCCTAAATTGCCAGGGCAGTATAACTACGCCACAAGTGACCCCATTTTGGAAAGAAGACACCCCAAGGTATTCCGTGAGGGGCACTGCGAGTTCCTAGAATTTTTTATTTTTTGTCGCAAGTTAGTGGAATATGAGACTTTGTAAGGAAAAAAGATAAAAAAAAAAAAATCATCATTTTCCGCTAACTTGTGACAAAAAATTAAAAATTCTAGGAACTCGCCATGCCCCTCACGGAATACCTTGGGGTGTCTTCTTTCCAAAATGGGGTCACTTGTGGGGTAGTTATACTGCCCTGGCAATTTAGGGGCCCAAATGTGTGAGAAGTACCTTGCAATCAAAATGTGTAAAAAATGGCCTGCAAAATCTGAAAGGTGCACTTTGGAATATGTGCCCCTTTGCCCACCTTGGCAGCAAAAAAGTGTGACACATCTGGTATCGCCGTACTCAGGAGAAGTTGGGGAATGTGTTTTGGGGTGTCATTTTACATATACCCATGCTGGGTGAGAGAAATATCTTGGCAAAAGACAACTTTTCCCATTTTTTTATACAAAGTTGGCATTTGACCAAGATATTTTTCTCACCCAGCATGGGTATATGTAAAATGACACCCCAAAACACATTCCCCAACTTCTCCTGAGTACGGCGATACCAGATGTGTCACACTTTTTTGCTGCCAAGGTGGGCAAAGGGGCACATATTCCAAAGTGCACCTTTTGGATTTCACCGGTCATTTTTTACACATTTTGATTGCAAAGTTCTTCTCACACATTTGGGCCCCTAAATTGCCAGGGCAGTATAACTACGCCACAAGTGACCCCATTTTGGAAAGAAGACACCCCAAGGTATTCCGTGAGGGGCATGGCAAGTTTTTAGAATTTTTTATTTTTTGTCGCAAGTTAGTGGAATATGAGACTTTGTAAGAAAAAATAAAAAAAATAAAATCATCATCATTTTCCGCTAACTTGTGACAAAAAATAAAAAGTTCTATGAACTCACTATGCCCATCAGCGAATACCTTAGGGTGTCTACTTTCCGAAATGGGGTCATTTGTGGGGGTTTTCTACTGTTTGGGCATTGTAGAACCTCAGGAATCATGACAGGTGCTCAGAAAGTCAGAGCTGTTTCAAAAAGCGGAAATTCACATTTTTGTACCATAGTTTGCAAATGCTATAACTTTTACCCAAACCATTTTTTTTTGCCCAAACATTTTTTTTTTATCAAAGACATGTAGAACAATAAATTTGGCGAAAAATGTATATATGGATGTCGTTTTTTTTGCAAAATTTTACAGCTGAAAGTGAAAAATGTCATTTTTTTGCAAAAAAATCGTTAAATTTCGATTAATAACAAAAAAAGTAAAAATGTCAGCGGCAATGAAATACTACCAAATGAAAGCTCTATTAGTGAGAAGAAAAGGAGGTAAAATTCATTTGGGTGGTAAGTTGCATGACCGAGCAATAAACCGCTAAAGTTGTGGAGTGCCGATTTGTAAAAAAGGGCCTGGTCACTAGGGGGGTATAAACCTGTGGTCCTTAAGTGGTTAAATAGAACAGACACAATACAAATAAAGGGAGTAGTTGCTTTACCTGAAAGGGGATTAGATGTTTATCCCTTCTTCTGGCTCCAGTGACATGTAATATGTTTTTATACTAATCTTATAGATATAATTATATTGTTCTAAAACCTGGTGGCTTAAGTCTACATCTGTGACAGTTTGCAGGCAGCTTTCCACAAGTTTCTTTTGAGAGTCTGCTGGACATCTTCCCAACTATTATTAAGGTTCATAAATATAATATAGTGTCCTCTCCGTTTCTTTCTGAATTCCATTCCTATTTTTGTTTGATCAACTTTCATACAGGTGCCAGGACTTAAAGGGAATTTATCAACTATATTATGTTTTACTAGTTAAAGCCAGAAAATGATATATATTCCTTTTTATAATCTATTTTTTGATTGTGGAGTTTTTTTAAATTTTATTATCTGTATGTGATTATGGAGACAGCCATCTTGCCTTAGCTGCTGTTAACAGCATTTAGGCTACTTTCACACGAGCGTTCTGCTGTCCGCTCGTGAGCTCCGTTTGAAAGGGCTCACAAGCGGAGCAGAACGCTTCCGTCCAGCCCTGATGCAGTCTGAATGGATGCGGATCCGCTCAGACTGCATCAGTCTGGCGGCGTTCAGCCTCCGCTCCGCTCGCCTCCGCACGGCCAGGCGGACAGCTGAACGCTGCTTGCAGCGTTCAGCTGTCCGCCTGGCCGTGCGGAGGCGTGCGGATCCGTCCAGACTTACAATGTAAGTCAATGGGAACGGATCCGCTTGAAGATGACACCATATGGCTCAATCTTCAAGCGGATCCTTCCCCCATTGACTTTACATTGAAAGTCTGAACGGATCCGCTCAGGCTACTTTCGCACTTAGAAATTTTTCTAAGTTATTAATGCAGACAGATCCGTACTGAACGGAGCCTCCGTCTGCATTAATATGATCGCATCCGTTCAGAACGGATCCGATCGAACGCTAGTGTGAAAGTAGCCTTAGTGATATGCTGTTAACGTCACCGCTGAAGCCAATCATTGGCTGCAGTGGAGCATGTGACCATGCCAATGCTGAACTAGAAGTAAACAAGCCGGAACTGGAACATGGAAACACCGGAGACAGTGCAAAGGACCAGAGCAGCAGGAAGCAAATAAGTGTGAATCTTCTGTGTGCTAAGGCAGGTTGTGGGCATTTGCTAAGAACGAATTAACCCCAGACAACCCCTATAAGACTATTAATGCTGGCCTGGAGCTTGAAATGAATTGCATACATTCCTAGGAGACCCTTGAACACCATCCACAACTTTGCAGAGCAATTGGGGCATTTTCGTTTGGGTCGAATTTATTCTCTCGCCAATATAGCCATATTGAATCCAAATAAAATTTTAAGAATGTAACTCATCACTTGTATCCTGAAAAAATAAGAGCTATGATTAATTACTATTGGTAATTGAACAATTCATATACCTTCCTATAAATACAATGCATTTGGAAAGTCTTCAGGCCCTTTCACGTTTTTCACATTTTGTTATGTTGAGGCCTTGTGCTAAAATCCCCAAAAATTCAAGTTAACAGAATTTTCACAAAATTTATTTAAAAAAAAGAAAAACTAAAATTTTGCATAGACATAAGTATTCAGAACCTTTGCAATGACACTTAAATTTTGCTCTGAGGGCCTCCCATTTCTCTTGATCATGTAAGCGATGTTTCTACACTTTGATTGGAGTCAACCTGTGGTAAATTCAGTTGATTGGACGTGATTGGGAAAGACACACTGCTGTCTATATATGGTCTCATGGCACAATACATATCAAAACAAACACCAAGCCATGAGGAGAAAAGAACTGCTTGTAGAGCTCAGAGACAAGATTGTGAGGAGGCACAGATCTGGAGAAGGGCACAAAAAATTTCTGCTGAACTAAAAGTTCAAAAGAGCACAGTGGCCTCCAAAATAGATAAAGTTTGGAACTACCAAAACTTTTCCTAAAGCTGGCCTTCTCATCAAATTTGGTAAGAGAGGTGACAAAGAACCCAAATGGTTACTCTGGCTGAGATGCAAAGATCCTGTGTGTAGAAACTTCAAGAAGGTCGACCATCACTGCAGCACTCCACTAATCTGGACTTTATGGCAGAGTTGCCAGAAAGAAGCCTCTTCTTAGTAAAAGACACATCACAGCTGTCGGAATATTTATGCTGTCTCTGATTAACAGTCTATATTATTTATGTGAATAAATTAGAATCTGTAAAGGAGGAGATTCTAACCTATTATCATAAATACCAAGCTAAAGAGAGCTTGTGATCTGCGCTAAGTAACACGACAAAAAGAAGGCAGTGGTAAATCAAAATATATATATTTATTAAATAACAATAATACAGTGCAAGAAAATTGGTGAGAAATTAAATTCAATCAATGACATGCAAGTTTTTAACAAAGCCCAGGTAATCTAGAGTATATATATACACACTCACCTAAAGAATTATTTGGAACACCATACTAATACGGTGTTGGACCCCCTTTTGCCTTCAGAACTGCCTTAATTCTACGTGGCATTGATTCAACAAGGTGCTGATAGCATTCTTTAGAAATGTTGGCCCATATTGATAGGATAGCAACTTGCAGTTGATGGAGATTTGAGGGATGCACATCCAGGGCACGAAGCTCCCGTTCCACCACATCCCAAAGATGCTCTATTGGGTTGAGATCTGGTGACTGTGGGGGCCATTTTAGTACAGTGAACTCATTGTCATGTTCAAGAAACCAATTTGAAATGATTCGAGCTTTGTGACATGGTGCATTATCCTGCTGGAAGTAGCCATCAGAGGATGGGTACATGGTGGTCATGAAGGGATGGACATGGTCAGAAACAATGCTCAGGTAGCCCATGGCATTTAAATGATGGCCAATTGGCACTAAGGGGCCTAAAGTGTGCCCAGAAAACATCCCCCACACCATTACACCACCAGCCTGCACAGTGGTAACAAGGCATGATGGATACATGTTTTCATTCTGTTTACGCCAAATTCGGACTCTACCATTTGAATGTCTCAACAGAAATCGAGACTCATCAGACCAGGCAACATTTTTCCATTCTTCAATAGTCCAATTTTGGTGAGCTCATGCAAATTGTAGCCTCTTTCTCCTATTTGTAGTGGAGATGAGTGGTACCCGGCGGGGTCTTCTGCTGTTGTAGCCCACCTTTCTTTCCCATTCTGACATTCAGTTTGGAGTTCAGGAGATTGTCTTGATCAGGACCACAACCCTACATGCATTGAAGCAACTGCCATGTGATTGGTTGACTAGATAATCGCATTAATGAGAAATAGAACAGGTGTTCCTAATAATTCTTTAGGTGAGTGTATATATTGTTTATACCATATTTCATCTTTTATCTATACAGATATATATACATAATCAACCATACCGGCCTAGAACTGAACTCAGTTCCCTGGAGATGATACTGTGTTCGTCAGACCCAACTCTTAGTTGGCATTGCCCGGGAGCAGACCCTGTGCCCTCACCTGTCCTCAACCTGCCTCTGTTCTTTTCTGTTCCCTCAGCCAGAGAAGTATTATATGCTGTGGGCTACGCTCCACTATACAGAAAGGACGAGCTACTACAGGACAGTGAACAGCTACTGCCCAGCCAAGATCTGGAGGAGACATCCGCCGCTTCCTCCGGTAGGCGGGCAAGTAGTGATGAGGGGAGTGGTGTGGGAGCTGATGTTGTGAGCGGTCAGGCTCCTGGCTCAGAGACCGTTGAGGAGGACATCAGTGACGTGCAGACATTATTCGATGATGATGTTGTAGCCGATTGCAATTGGGAGCCGGGTGATGAAGGGGCTTCATCATCATCGGGTGTCATGCTTTAGTGTGGGAGGGAAACACCACACTGAGCATAGGTGAGAAGGGGGGAGCAGGGAATCAGGCCTGAGAACTAGGGAAGAAAAATGGACAGATCTTAGTGAAAACCCTAACCAAAATTCTGACTGACTACCAGTATGAACAGAACCCAAAGGTAGGTGAGTTCATACGCAGGAATACCTAGAATCCTATCAAGACCTATAGGACCCTGGTACTAATGGCAGGGATGAGACTACCTGTTCCTCCAAAATGAAGGACAAACAGGAGTCTCGTTCAGGCCTAATACAAACAATATGGAAATGCAACACACAGAACCCAAACAAAATACAGGGTGGGCCATTTATATGGATACACCTTAATAAAATGGGAATGGATACACCATTGTTTTCTTGTGAAATTCCCAATAAGTTTAATGTGTCACATGACCCTCTTCCTATTGAAAAAACTAAAGTTGGATTCAAAATGGCCAACTTCAAGATGGCCGCCATGGTCACCACCCATCTTGAAAAGTTTCCCCCCTCACATATACAAATGTGCCACAAACAGGAAGTTAATATCACCAAACATTCCCATTTTATTAAGGTGTATCCATATAAATGGCCCACCGTATATATTATATTCTCCTATTAAAAAAATGGTAATTTTATACTATACCAGGGTATAGGCTAGCAGAAATCAGTTGCAATATTCCGGACTATAATTCAGTGGAGTCCCATCTCCTCTCAGGGTGTAGTAATTGGCTGGAAAGAATGGAAAGATGGCTGCCTCTACTAGCTGGATTTCTAGTCAGATGGCTTCCTCAGAAAGGTGGATCAGATAGGATGGATTGGATGGATGGCCTCAGTGAGATGATCAGGAAGATCTCCCGAAGTGATGATCCCCCTATCAGCTTATGCTGCCTTTTTTTTTATTTATTCTTTATTTATGAGTTTTCAAGAATATGGTAAAAGTTACATCATGTTGATCCACATATAACAGGATGAGTATGTTTGCACCAGGCCGACAAAAAGTCATAGGTAACATATTGATATCCTGTCAACAAGGTCTAAATATATGTAGGATATGATAGCCATCATATTGAATGATTAACATGAAAAAAGCAATACAACCACTCCATGAGCAGTACAAAACATTAGGGCTTAATCAGGAATTTTGATAAAGGAAAACAAAGACCAAAAGAAAAAAAATGGGGGGAAGAATCATAATGATAATAAGACTGAACAAAACAGGGGAGATGACAGGACAAACCCACATAGGGAGGGGAAGACCACATAAGGTAAAAGAGAGCAAAAGAAAAATGTTAAACAGATGTAAATGATAGAGATGATCCCTTCAAGCCAGTAAGGATTGGTATTCCATTGAATCCTGGAAGACAAACCATTCTTTGAGGACGCCGTTAGTTCCTCCATTCTCCGGATCTCTTCCACTTTCTGTATCCAAAGCTCAGTGGATGGTGGAGTAGGAGACTTCCATTTCACCGGGATGCAGGACCTACCTGCAATGACCAAATGGCGCAGGCAGGACCGACGAAGTAAGCTCAGGGATAAATCCGAGAGAAATAATAAGAAAAACCCTGACGTGTTTGGTATGGGAAAAGAGAAAATAGATGCCAAGGTCTTGTGAATTGAGTCCCAGAAATGCTTGACTTTGTCACATTGCCAGAAAATATTAAGCAACGAGCCTTGAGATGTTTCGCAACGCCAGCACAAAGGGGACGTTGTCGGAAACATTCTCTGAAGACGGGTCGGGACATAATACCATCTTGATAGTATTTTATAACTGGCCTCCTGATACTTACTGGCAATGGAGGATTTGTGAGCCAATTGGAATATTTTAAACCATTGGTCGGAGGAGATATCAACTTGCAAATCCTGAGTCCACTTGTCAGTCTAGGGGGGGGGGGGATCTGCTTTTGGCGTTACCAACGCTTTGTAGAGTTCTGAGAGAGAATGGCGTTATACTCCTGAGCCTATGCACGTTTTTTCAAAAGGCGTAAGAGCCCTATCAAAGCCCGGGGAAGAGGGAATAGAGGAAAGGAAGTGATGTAATTGCCTAGCTCTCCACGGTCCGATAATACAGGGGTCAGACAGCCCCGAAAGTTCAGTGTATGTGAACCACCGTCCGGAGGTTCTAAAGAAAGGCGCGACATCTACCACTCAATCGCCATTGTACAAATGGGCCTCCCGAACCACTCGCCGTGAAATCAGGATGTCCCAGGACAGGGAACATTGGGGATTGTGTTGGAGAGATCATGGGAATGTGTTGGTATTTGTGGAATTGAAGTAGAGTAGGGCCAATGATAGGGCGAGAGGAAATTGTAGACGGAATTTTCCTATCAGTCCATGGTAGTAAAGCCAGTGGGTTCTGGGATGAGAGTTGTTCAATGGAGATTCATTGTTTGAATGGAGCATGTCGGCACCAGTCTACCACCCGCTGAAAAATGGAAGCAGCATGATATTTCTGTAAGTCAGGTATCCCCAGCCCTCCCATATCCCTCGGAATATGTAGCAGGGATCTAGTTAGTCTCGGGTTCCTTCCTGCCCAGATAAATTTAAAAGGGTCACGCTGTGCAGTACTAAAGAAACTAGCTGGTATGTGGATGGAAAGAGTTTGGAATAGATATAACAGACGCGGGAGAACATTCATTTTAAAGATGGCACACCGACCAAACCATGTATATAGGCCTTTGGACCATCTCTTAAGGTCCTCCCTAATCCGACTCAAGAGAGGGGTGTAGTTTCTGGAAAATAGCTCCTTCAGATCCTTGGGGATCATCGTGCCCAAGTATCTAATGGCACCCATCGTCCATCTGAACGGGAAGGAACCCGCTAGTTCAGTTTCAAGGGAGTTTGGTATGGATATATTAAGAGCCTCAGATTTTTGTAAGTTAATTTTTTTAATTGGATAGGTTATAAAACGTCTTAAATTCAGCAATTAGATTGGGGAAGGTGATCCGAGGTTTGGTAATTGTAAACATCAGATCATCCGCATAGGCTGCTATCTTAAATTCCTGATCGCCCACTACCAAACCCGAGATGTCAGGGTTTTTCCTAATTGTCCTCAGAAGGGGTTTTAGGGTAAGAATTAAAATTAAGGGTGATGAAGGGCATCCTTGGCGGGTACCATTCCTGATATCAAAGGGGGGCGAGAGCACACCATTAACCTTTGTGGATGCCGAGGGTGAGGAATAGAGAGAGCGGATCCATGATAACAGCGGACCCTCAATGCCCATATGGTTTAGTACTGCAAGTAACCAAGGCCATCCCACTCTGTCAAATGCCTTTTCGGCGTCGGTGGATAATAGACAGAGGGAAGAGCGTTGTATCTTGGCGTGATGAATCAATTTCAACACTTTCGTGGTATTGTCTCTCGCCTCCCTTGAAGGAATAAAACCCACCTGATCAGTATGTATAAGATCTGACAGGAAAGGGGTTAAACGTGTGGCCAATACCTTTGCAAATAACTTAATGTCAACATTAAGTAACGATATGGGGCGGTAACTAGCGCAGGCAGTTGGGTCCTTACCCTCCTTATAGATTACTGTAATATGTGCATGCGACATATCCTTAGGGATGGGGTTGCCCGAGCCTATTTTATTCAAGGCATTGGTGAGAGGGATTTGGAGAAGGGGGAGATATCTCTTATAATATGAAGCTGGAAGGCCATCTGGGCCCGGTGCTTTACTAGGCTGCATTGATTTCAGTGCCTCTCCAACTTCTTCAGTAGTAATCGGGCCACTCAGACCCTCAAGGGCCTCTCTCGGAAATTTGGGTAGGTCAGATCTGGTCAGGTATGTACACATGGCTAGATCTAGGGATAAACTAGTTTGGTTAGACTGTGGGAGATTTTATAGGTTCTGATAAAAGTGAGCGAAAGCCTCTGTTATGGAATCAGGGTTATTCAGAACATGGCCGTGTGAAGGCGCAATGCGGGGGACGTAATTCCTCGCTCTTTGTTAACGTAATGATCTGGCCAACAATCTACCACACTTATTGCCATATTAGAAAAAATGTCTTCTACCCCTTGGATAAGTTTTGCACGAATATCTAGTTTGTCTTTAAGCTTACACCTGGCTAGTAAAAGAGCTGAACGAACCGATTGCGCATGGGAGCGTTTATAAACCTGCTCCAGTTCAGCAATTTCCTTTAGGATCTGGGAAATTTCCAATGCCCTCTCTTTCTTGCACCGAGCTCCATGTCTGATGAACTCCCCCCTTATCACACATTTGTGTGCAGCCCACACCGTAAGGGGTAAGGCATTATTAACTTGATTTTTCTCAAAATAGCGAGAAACAGCTAAGTTAATTTCTTGAGAAACTTCCAAATCCTGTAACAACGACTCATTGAGGCGCCACTGCCAAGATCTGAGAGATGGAATAGGGGATTTCAAGGAGACATGTAGCATGGCGTGATCCAAAAAAGTTATAGGATCAATTGAGGAAGAGGCAATGAGTGGAACTGCCGAATGTCTAAGCAAAAAATAATCCAATCTGGAGTAGACATTTCTGGGCGAATAGTAGAATGTGAAATCCCTAGCTTCAGGGTTAACTGCTCGCCAAACTATCTACTAGCTGATAAGTATAAAAGAAGGCCCTTAATGCGACGAATATAGGAGTAGGCTAGGTGAGAGGATCCCTTGGAAACATCTACAAGTGGGTCCAATGCGACATTTAGGTCTCCTCCGACCAAGAGTGTGCCCTCTGCAAAATCATCTAATTTAGATAGAATTCCAGTTAGGGCCCTCAATTGTTTAGTATTGGGCAGGTATATGTTAGCCAAAGTGTATACCTGGCCTCCTATACGACCCTTGACAAACAGAAACCTGCCAGTGTCATCTGAACCAGTGTCCAGAAATTCCCAGGGGATGGATCTAGCAATAAGTATACTCACACCTCTCGATTTTGATACGTTGTAACAGCTATGATAAGCATCTGGATATCTGGGAGGGCTAAACTTCGGTATAGTATCCCTGCGAAAATGAGTCTCTTGAATGAAGGCAATTTGTACCTTTTTACACCACAGGAGCCAGAGAATGGAGGAACGTTTCTCAGGGGAATTCAACCCATTGGCATTGATTGACGCGAGGGTAATTTTGGACATAGTCAGGGCCTGTAACAAAGCAAGAAATAAAAGAAGAAAGAACAATAGGGGGGGAGGATAAGAGACAAAAGGGTAGGTGAACAATACAGAAGATTTAAATCAACAAAAACAAATACGCAATACTGGAAGACTGGCACTCTCAACACGTGGAGCCGTATGGTTTAAATGCAGATCACAAAATTTATTGATAAGTACATAAAAGGTTAAAAAACTAAAAATGTGTTAATATATACACTAACAATGAATTGTTATTGAGGTTAAATTGTCACAGTATGGTACCAGTGATAGCATAATATCATAAATCATATATTTAAATGCTCTGTATCAAAGATCAATCCTTATAATGGTCCATAGTTAAGTACCTATAAAGGAAAATAGAAGTGGAATAGGAAAAGGAAAGTCCTCCTTCTTCTTGTCCTTAGCGAGGAACAATGTCCACTGGGATAGAATCAATAGTCCAGTTGTAATATATTTTAAATGTAATTGTTTTTTTGTTTTTTTCTTATGTCAATTTTGCAATTTGGCAATTAGAATGTGCCTAGTAATAACCCACTATGTGGGCTTACCTTTCCTTCGTGCCGGTCGGTCACTCAGATTTTTCGGGGCCCGCTGAAAGCCGGCGTCCCGGCTGTTGCTTGATCAGCGTCCCACGTGGATTCAGAGACGAGTTCGTCGCTCCGGAAGTGACGTATCAACACTCAGGATTATATTCGTTGATTATTTCTTCCGATTTTCTTAGGCTCAAACTTTAGTTGTTACAGCCAATGTCGAGTTCACAGTGCACTGCTTTCTCGCAAAATGTAGGAATTTTCTTCTTACAAATGGGTCATATTTGGATCTCTGGTCGGATCGCTGGAAACCAGCCGGCACGAAGGAAAGGTAAGCCCACATAGTGGGTTATTACTAGGCACATTCTAATTGCCAAATTGCAAAATTGACATAAGAAAAAAACAAAAAAAAATTACATTTAAAATCTATTACAACTGGACTATTGATTCTATCCCAGTGGACATTGTTCCTCGCTAAGGACAAGAAGAAGGAGGACTTTCCTTTTCCTATTCCACTTCTATTTTTCTTTATAGGTACTTAACTATGGACCATTATAAGGATTGATCTTTGATACGGAGCATTTAAATATATGATTTATGATATTATGCTATCACTGGTACCATACTGTGACAATTTAACCTCAATAACAATTCATTGTTAGTGTATATATTAACACATTTTTAGTTTTTTAACCTTTTATGTACTTATCAATAAATTTTGTGATCTGCATTTAAACCATACGACTCCACGTGTTGAGAGTGCCAGTCTTCCAGTATTATATATTTTCTTGTAATTGTGAAGGGTGAGTCACTTTTAGACTAGAGCACCTCTTAGTGACTGTGAGTGGGTGTAGCTATTTTCTATACCACTATTTTTTTAAAACAAATACGCCTATAAGGTCAGATATCTAAACCGGCTAATCCAGTTCAGAGAAAACAAAATTAACCACTTCAGCCCCGCTAGGTGAAACCCCCTTCATGACCAGAGCACTTTTTACACTTCGGCACTACACTACTTTCACCGTTTATTGCTCGGTCATGCAACTTACCATACAAATGAATTTTACCTCCTTTTCTTCTCACTAATAGAGCTTTCATTTGGTGGTATTTCATTGCTGCTGGCATTTTTACTTTTTTTGTTATTAATCAAAATGTAACGATTTTTTTGCAAAAAAATGACATTTTTCACTTTCAGCTGTAAAATTTTGCAAAAAAAACGACATCCATATATAAATTGTTTGCCAAATTTATTGTTCTACATGTCTTTGATAAAAAAAAAATGTTTGGGCAAAAAAAAATGGTTTGGGTAAAAGTTATAGCATTTACAAACTATGGTACAAAAATGTGAATTTCCGCTTTTTGAAACAGCTCTGACTTTCTGAGCACCTGTCATGATTCCTGAGGTTCTACAATGCCCAAACAGTAGAAAACCCCCACAAATGACCCCATTTCGGAAAGTAGACACCCTAAGGTATTTGCTGATGGGCATAGTGAGTTCATAGAACTTTTTATTTTTTGTCACAAGTTAGCGGAAAATGATGATGATTTTTTTTTTTCTTACAAAGTCTCATATTCCACTAACTTGCGACAAAAAATAAAAATTCTAGGAACTCACCATGCCCCTCACAGAATACCTTGGGGTGTCTTCTTTCCAAAATGGGGTCACTTGTGGCGTAGTTATACTGCCCTGGCAATTTAGGGGCCCAAATGTGTAAGAAGTACCTTGCAATCAAAATGTGTAAAAAATGGCCTGCGAAATCCGAAAGGTGCACTTTGGAATATGTGCCCCTTTGCCCACCTTGGCTGCAAAAAAGTGTCACACATGTGGTATCGCCGTACTCAGGAGAAGTTGGGCAATGTGTTTTGGGGGGTCATTTTACATATACCCATGCTGGGTGAGAGAAATATCTTGGCAAAAGACAACTTTTCCCATTTTTTTTTAAACAAAGTTGGCATTTGACCAAGATATTTTTCTCACCCAGCATGGGTATATGTAAAATGACACCCCAAAACACATTCCCCAACTTCTCCTGAGTACGGCGATACCACATGTGTGACACTTTTTTGCAGCCTAGATGCGCAAAGGGGCCCAAATTCCTTTTAGGAGGGCATTTTTAGACATTTGGATCCCAGACTTCTTCTCACACTTTCGGGCCCCTAAAAAGCCAGGGCAGTATAAATACCCCACATGTGACCCCACTTTGGAAAGAAGACACCCCAAGGTATTCAATGAGGGGCATGGCGAGTTCCTAGAATTTTTATTTTTTTTGCATAAGTTAGCGGATATTGATTTTTTTTTGTTTTTTTCTCACAAAGTCTCACTTTCCGCTAACTTAGGACAAAAATTTCAATCTTTCATGGACTCAATATGCCCCTCACGGAATACCTTGGGGTGTCTTCTTTCCGAAATGGGGTCACATGTGGGGTATTTATACTGCCCTGGCTTTTTAGGGGCCCTAAAGCGTGAGAAGAAGTCTGGAATATAAATGTCTAAAAATGTTTACGCATTTGGATTCCGTGAGGGGTATGGTGAGTCCATGTGAGATTTTATTTTTTGACACAAGTTAGTAGAATATGAGACTTTGTAAGAAAAAACAAAAACAAAAACAAACAAAAAATTTCCGCTAACTTGTGCCAAAAAAAATGTCTGAATGGAGCCTTACCAGGGGGGGTGATCAATAACAGGGGGGTGATCAATGACAGGGGGGTGATCACCCATATAGACTCCCTGATCACCCCCCTGTCATTGATCACCCCCCTGTAAGGCTCCATTCAGACGTCCGTATAATTTTTACGGATCCATGGATCGGATCCGCAAAACACATGCGGACGTCTGAATGGAGCCTTACAGGGGGGTTATCAATGACAGGGGGTGATCAGGGTGATCAGGGTGATCACCCCCCTGTCACTGATCACCCCCCCTGTAAGGTTCCATTCAGACATCCGCATGATTTTTTACGGATCCATGGATACATGGATCGGATCCACAAAACACATGCGGACGTCTGAATGGAGCCTTACAGGGGGGTTATCAATGACAGGGGGTGATCAGGGTGATCAGGGTGATCACCCCCCTGTCACTGATCACCCCCCCTGTAAGACTCCATTCAGACATCCGCATGATTTTATACGGATCCATGGATCGGATCCACAAAACACATGCGGACGTCTGAATGGAGCCTTACAGGGGGGTTATCAATGACAGGGGGTGATCAGGGTGATCAGGGTGATCACCCCCCTGTCACTGATCACCCCCCCTGTAAGGCTCCATTCAGACATCCGCATGATTTTTTACGGATCCATGGATACATGGATCGGATCCACAAAACACATGCGGACGTCTGAATGGAGCCTTACAGGGGGGTTATCAATGACAGGGGGTGATCAGGGTGATCAGGGTGATCACCCCCCTGTCAATGATCACCCCCCCTGTAAGGCTCCATTCAGACATCCGCATGATTTTTTACGGATCCATGGATACATGGATCGATCCACAAAACACATGCGGACGTCTGAATGGAGCCTTACAGGGGGGTTATCAATGACAGGGGGTGATCAGGGTGATCACCCCCCTGTCACTGATCACCCCCCCTGTAAGGCTCCATTCAGACAACCGCATGATTTTTTACGGATCCATGGATACATGGATCGGATCCACAAAACACATGCGGACGTCTGAATGGAGCCTTACAGGGGGGTTATCAATGACAGGGGGTGATCAGGGTGATCAGGGTGATCACCCCCCTGTCAATGATCACCCCCCCTGTAAGGCTCCATTCAGACATCCGCATGATTTTTTACGGATCCATGGATACATGGATCGGATCCACAAAACACATGCGGACGTCTGAATGGAGCCTTACAGGGGGGTTATCAATGACAGGGAGTGATCAGGGTGATCAGGGTGATCACCCCCCTGTCACTGATCACCCCCCCTGTAAGGCTCCATTCAGACATCCGCATGATTTTTTACGGATCCATGGATACATGGATCGGATCCACAAAACACATGCGGACGTCTGAATGGAGCCTTACAGGGGGGTGATCAATGACAAGGGGGTGATCAGGGAGTGTATATGGGTGATCACCCGCCTGTCATTGATCACCCCCCTGTAAGGCTCCATTCAGACGTCCGCATGTGTTTTGCGGATCCGATCCATGGATCCGTAAAAATCATGCGGACGTCTGAATGGAGCCTTACAGGGGGGTGATCAATGACAGGGGGGTGATCAATGACAGGGGGTGATCAGGGAGTGTATATGGGTGATCACCCGCCTGTCATTGATCACCCCCCTGTAAGGCTCCATTTAGACGTCCGTATGCGTTTTGCGGATCCGATCCATGTATCCGTGGATCCGTAAAAATCATACGGACGTCTGAACGGAGCCTGACAGGGGGGGTGATCAATGACAGGGGGGTGATCAGGGAGTTTATATGGGGTGATCATGGGTGATCATGGGGTTTATAAGGGGTTAATAAGTGACGGGGGGGGGGTGTAGTGTAGTGTGGTGTTTGGTGCGACTGTACTGACCTACCTGAGTCCTCTGGTGGTCGATCCTAACAAAAGGGACCACCAGAGGACCAGGTAGGAGGTATATTAGACGCTGTTATGAAAACAGCGTCTAATATACCTGTTAGGGGTTAAAAAATTCGGATCTCCAGCCTGCCAGCGAGCGATCGCCGCTGGCAGGCTGGAGATCCACTCGCTTACCTTCCGTTCCTGTGAGCGCGCGCGCCTGTGTGAGCGCGCGCGCCTGTGTGCGCGCGTTCACAGGAAATCTCGCGTCTCGCGAGATGACGCATATATGCGTGACTGTGCGCAGGGCTGCCACCTCCGGAACGCACATCTGCGTTAGGCGGTCCGGAGGTGGTTAAACAAGACTGTGGAAAATGTTATCCACTATGCGATTCTTGGTAAGCCCGAGTCGAGCGAGCCAAGACTCACGGTCCTAGTAGGGGTGAAGGAGAGCTATCTAGAAAGCATCCCTTTCCCCGGCCCAGATATTTTTAAGCAACAATAAGAGAATGAAGAAAAGAGATACATAGGAGAGCGGAAGACTAAAATTAAATGACTACCAGCGGGAAAAAACAAACCCGTTGAACATGTCAGAACCATATTCCGTCCTCTGTATCCACTCTCTATCTAGCACAGTAGCAAGTATTGTAGGTCACATAACAAGGGTTCTTCTCAACCCATAGGACCTGGAACTGCTTATGAAGCAGATAGTCCCCTATCCTGGAGATTGTGGAACTTGGGGACGGTCTTGTTGGGGACCACTGCTCAGTCGTGATGGGGGCCTAGTTGCTGGAGATGAAAAAACTGGAACGTCAAGCCAGTCTGGTAGTGAGATAAGTAGACTGTCCAGAAACTGACTAAGCTCTCCCGCCTGGTCTGGGGAGTGTAGGGCAAATGTAGGTCCATTTTTACGGACTATCAGGTGGAACGGGTGGCCCCAACGATAGGTGGCCCCAGCATTGGTGAAAATTTGCAGGAGGGGTTTGAGAGAGCGCCTCATAAGCAAGGTTCTCCTAGACACATCAGGTAGAATTTGGATCTGTGATCCAGAGAATTTTATAGGGCCCTGTCTCCAGGCTCTTTATAAAAGTTCTTCTTTTTCTCTGAAGAAGTGAACTCTACATAAGACGTTGCGTGGAGCCAAATTCTCTGAACGCCTAGGACCAAGGACCCTGTGTACTCTATCCTGTTCTATTTCAGACTCCTCAGGTCTGTCGAGAAGAGAGTTGAAGATGACGGTCACCGCTTTCCGTAATTCTGTGGCTTGGACCTCTTCAGGGATCCCACATAACTTAATAGTATTATGTCGGCCCCTGTTTTCCTGGTCGTCTAGCTGCAAAAGTAGGTGTCTATTTAAGGCCTGCTGCGAGGTAATGATTGTTTCCACATTAGTAAGGCGGGCATCCAGCTCAACTGAGACTTGGGCTTGCAAAGTCAACTTAGTAGAAATATCCGTTAGGTCAGCTTTGAATTCTGCTATAGCCTGATCATGTTTGGCCTCGACCCTTTGTATGATCACCTCCAGATCTGTTTTAGTAGGGAGCATACTAAGAAGTGACCATATATCCCTTAGCTTTTGACGTTTAGCACGTCTACCTTGAGAAGAGGAGGCAGATGATGAAGCCCCTGAAGAATCAGAAACGGCTGAGGAATGAAAAATAGCAGGAGTAGAGGGGAGATCCATTGGCAGAATCTGAGAAGGCCGGTCATCCCCATTTATGATCTGTGAGCAGCTTTGGGCCTGCAGCTGAGGTGTTTATGGCTGGGCCATTAGCGGAGCTTTGATACCACCAGACTGTGGAGCCAGAGTCTCAGAACGGCAGGGAAGATGAAACGATGCCGGCAAAATACCGGTACGAGGCCTAGGTGCGGCGTCACAGGGCATCTCACTCACCCGGGTAAGTGTGGAGGTCTCGTCTGTGTCCATGGACCCAGGAGAGGACGCAGAGGGCTGCAGATGCGGGTCTCCATAGGCTGGAACGCAAGGCACATGGGCCAACTGCTGTGATGTCAGCTTGGCAGGGTCCTGCAGACCGTCCTTAAAAGTTGGAGCGAGGGGAGCGGTCGGCTCCGCTGCGTCCTCCTCCATCGGCGCCATTTTGGGAGGTTCTGGCACGGGAGCCGGCGTGGCAGAAAAATACGTCGCAATGTGAGGTTCTGAGGCCATATATGTGGACCCATGGCGGCCCGAACGTCTGACCATTCTGTTCAGGCCAGTTACATCCAGATTGTTGCTTTTAGAAGCAGATAAAAGGGCTCAGGGTCCGGGAGCTCTGAAATGTGCGTGTTCACGGCTGCATGCTCAGGCCACGCCCCCCCTTAGGAAGGGGCTTGGTCAGATTAATCAATAATCAGTGACATCATCTGTCACTCCCCACTTATTTTGCAACACATGCCTTATTTACTCTACCACTAGATGGCATTGGAGACCTATGAGTAAATTTTACCAGTACAGCTAATTCTTATATTTTCCTAAAAAGAGAGAAAAACAAGAATGACTTTTGACCTAATCTTTGGGACATTTCCTAATAATAGAAGCAAATAAGAATGTGTAGCAAGAATTAGCCCTCTACACTTCACACAGACACCTTAGTATACAACTCCACCAGACATCCATTCTATTTCTAAATCCAGGACTAAACCCATCTAATTAAGACAAATACTTTAAAGTCCCTTTTCTATTCATTAGGATAGACCAATTTCTGGTGTTACTTTGGTCTATTGTCTTAAAGTGAAGATATACTATTTGTTCATGATCTCTCTCTACAATTCTCCTGAAATAACACCTGAGACTGAAATGATTCTTTCATATACATATTGAGACTCTTAGAAGAAATTCACCTAATTCTTATAATAAATCCCATGAATATACTATATATATATATATAAAATTATCAACACACTTCTAATGATATGGAAACTTACAGATCTCAGACATATTATATAAAACCCCAAATTCACTCACATATTGATTAATATGAAAATTACAAAAATAGTAAAATTAGATCCTCTTTCTATTTACTGAAGATAAATTAAAACTCAGCACATTTCTACTCCATTGTCTGAGTAAATGCATTTTATTGAATCTGTCTAAATCTTCTTCTTACAAGACCAGACTGTGTAAACCAGGCATCCTCAAACTGCGGCCCTCCAGCTGTTGCAAAACTACAACTCCCACAATGCCCTGCTGTAGGCTGATACCTGTAGGCTGTTTGGGAATGCTGGGAGTTATAGTTTTGCAACAGCTGGAGGATGCCTGGTGTAAACCCTCTGTACAGATCGTTAATATAAAGTTAGGGATTCTAAGTCCAAAGGATACTGAACTCCCCTTGCTGTCACGGAAGGTGTACAGGAAACAAGACAATACAAAATGAATATATGACTCACTGGATCCAAAACTAAGGAACAAAAAGGGAGACCCCTGCATAAGACCTGGCACTCTCCCTGACTGCTCAGCCTATGCGAACATCCCAATGGTAGATGATTGCATATCCACGTACCTCGACTGTATAACACCTGAACACCCTATAATAGTGAGGGGACACGACCACCGGCTCCCTACACTAGACACGGAGGGAGTCAGGGTCACCTGGGATCCAGCAAACAGAAAATCACAAATGAATGTACAACACTTATCTGGTAGAAGACTGGGAAATAGGATCAGCATGCACACACACTCCAGGAAGTTGTATAAACCGCACACTAATGCATTATGGGGAGGAATTTAAAGGGATGCAATCAGTCCAACTACATGACAGCTGAGAGAGGCTAACGAGATGAGGAACTGAAAACCAAAACAAAGGAAGCTCAAGGAGGAGGTTCTGAAAGGCATCTGTCAGAGCTTCTCAGATGTCTGGTGGTGACAGTACCCCTCCCTCTACGAGTGGACTCCGGACACTCAGAGCCCACCTTCTCAGGATGGGACCTATGGAAAGTCCTGATGAGACGAGTGGCCTTAATGTCCGTCACTGGGACCCACATCCTCTCCTCAGGACCATAACCCTCCCAATGAACGAGGTACTGGAGAGAACCGCGGACAACACGAGAATCCACAATCCTAGAGACCTGAAATTCAAGATTACCATCAACCATAATCGGAGGAGGAGGCAAAGGCGAGGGTACAATGGGTTGAACATAAGGTTTTAATAAGGACTTATGAAAAACATTATGGATCTTCCAAGTCTGAGGAAGATCAAGACGGTAGGCAACAGGATTGATGACAGACAGGATTTTGTAAGGCCCAATAAACTTAGGACCCAACTTCCAGGAGGGAACCTTCAATTTGATATTCTTGGTAGACAACCACACCAGATCACCAACATTCAGGTCAGGACCAGGCACACGTCTCTTATCTGCCACACGCTTTTATCTCTCACTCATGCTCTTTAGATTATCCTGAATCTTTTGCCAAATAGATGACAAAGACGAGGAGAATCTGTCCTCATCAGGTAAACCAGAAGACCCCTCTCCCGAGAATGTCCCAAACTGCGGATGAAACCCATATGCACCAAAAAATGGTGACTTATCAGAGGACTCCTGACGACGGTTATTTAAAGCAAACTCAGCAAGGGACAAAAAAGAACACCAATCCTCCTGATTCGCCGCCACAAAACAGCGCAGATATGTCTCCAGATTCTGATTGACGCGCTCTGTCTGGCCATTCGACTGCGGGTGGAAAGCAGAAGAGAATGACAACCGAACCCCCAAGCGAGAACAGAAAGCCTTCAAGAATCTGGAAACAAACTGCGTGCCCCTATCAGAGACTATGTCTGAAGGAATACCATGCAATTTGACAATGTGATCAATAAATGCCTGCGCCAGCGTCTTAGCATTGGGCAAGCCAGGAAAAGGGATGAAATGCACCATTTTGCTAAAACGGTCCACCACCACCAGAATCACAGTCTTCCCCGAGGAACGAGGCAGGTCCGTTATGAAGTCCATAGACAGATGTGTCCAAGGACGGGAAGGAATGGGTAAGGGAAGGAGAGGACCTGATGGCCGTGAATGAGGGACTTTGGCACGAGCGCAAGTCTCGCAGGCTGCCACAAAACCCTCAACCGACTTATGAAGCGCAGGCCACCAGAATCTCCGAGCGATGAGATCCACTGTGGCTCTTGCCCCCTGGTGCCCAGCAAGGACAGTATCGTGGTGTTCCTTAAAAATCTTGTGTCTTAAAGCGAGAGGCACAAACAACCTCCCAGGAGGACAAAGATCAGGAGCCTCTGACTGGGCTACCTGCACCTCTGCCTCCAATTCAGGATAAAGAGCAGAGACCACCACACCTTCAGCCAAAATGGGACCCGGGTCTTCAAAATTCCCACCTCCCGGAAAACAACGTGACAGGGCATCTGCCTTCACATTCTTAACCCCAGGGCGGAACGTGACAACAAAATTAAACCTTGAAAAGAACAAAGACCACCTGGCCTGTCTCGGGTTCAGACGCTTGGCTGACTCCAAGTAGGCCAGATTTTTATGGTCAGTAAACACGGTAATAGGGTGTCTAGCTCCCTCTAGCCAATGGCGCCATTCCTCAAAAGCCAACTTGATGGCCAACAACTCCCTATCTCCCACATCGTAATTTATCTCTGCGGAGGAGAGTTTCTTCGAGAAAAAGGCACACGGTCGCCATTTGGCAGGAGAGGAACCCTGAGACAAGACCGCACTCACACCCACCTCAGAAGCATCAACCTCAACTATGAAGGGTAGAGAAATATCAGGTTGTACCAAGATGGGAGCGGAAGCAAAACTCTCCTTGATATTAGAAATGGCCTTACGCGCCTCTACCGACCAGTAAGAAAAATCTACCCCCTTTCTGGTCATATCAGTGAGTGGTTTAACAACAGAGGAATAATTCAAAATAAACTTCCTGTAATAATTGGCAAAGCCCAAAAAACGCATCAGCGCCTTCTGATTCTCAGGAAGCTCCCACTCAAGCACAGCGCGGACCTTCTCGGGGTCCATGCGAAAACCAGAAGCGGAGAGAAGAAACCCCAGAAATTGAATTTCTGGAACCGCAAACACACATTTTTCCAGTTTCGCATATAATTTATTCTCCCGCAGGATGAGCAAGACCTGACGTAAGTGTTCCTTATGAGTTTTGAAATCAGGAGAAAAAAATCAATGATAAAAAATGCTGTTCACAAAATGCTGAAAAACGGCTGGGGCATTCATCAAACCAAAAGGCTGTATTGCCATGTTTTTGGCGGTGCTAAGGCCTCACCTTTCCTCTCACTAGCTTCCCAACTAGGAAACACACAGCATACAATTTCTCTCTGTTATTAATGATTTATTATATGAATACTTATGTCACTATACAGTTTTCTGGAGTATACAGTGAAATCGTGGATAAATCAATCATAGAGTAAGAATCAATACATTACCGGATATTGCATCATCACTCCATATCGGGGGACCAGCGATTCATCAGGAGGCAGCGCATACACATCACACGGCTCGTCAGCAGTGGAACAGTCCCAACCAAATGGGAAAGATCCTCTGCCTATATGCCCATAACTCCACCCATCATCTTGTTGCATCCTGGGGATGCTCAGTCATGAGCTTCATTATGATTGGATGGCTTGTAGCCATTTCCTCATGAACAGCACTAGTTATAGTTAAGTACTGTTTGTGCGCGCTTACTATTACGCGCATTGCAACATACAAGGAGGAGGTTCTGAAAGGCATCTGTCAGAGCCTCTCAGATGTCTGGTGGTGACACTTGCCCTTTCAAATAAAACAAGGAAAGATGGCTGACATTCAGCACATATATCAGGATATCAAAGTCTATATTGTAATCTGTATAGACCTTTATAAGATGGATTCCTTTTATGCCCAATAATTCTGACAAAGCCTACCTGGGGTTTGCAAAAAAGCACCTAAAGGACTGTGAGAGACAAGATTCTTTGGTTTAAACCAATATTGAACATTTCTAGCCTTAATTGTAAGTGCCATTTCTGGAGGAAACCAGGCACTACTCATCACCTGTCCAATACCACCCCAACGGCAGTATCGTGCTGTGGGGGTGTTTTTCAGTGGCTATGTGTAATGGTGCAGAACCCCAAACAACCAGACAGAGTTTAAACAATGGTGGATTTATTAAATGACGGCAGTACAATCCAGACCAGAAATCATATGTAGGTAATCAATCCAAATAATAACTTGTGCAGGAAAACTCACAAGGGACAGCCAGACCAGGCCAAAGTTCATATGTACAGAAATAGTCCGTGTAATGTAGTACCCAGGGACAATGTAAAAAAGGTATTGTGGAATCGCACTCACCAGAACTTATGGTCATCCGGAATGCAACAGCCTACCTGGAGTCCAAGATCCATCAGGGCTCCTATGTATACAGTCCAATGAATAGAGATGAAGGCAGCATGTCCGGTACAAAAAATCCCATTATTGTTCACTTAAGCGGCTCCCAATAAAGGAATTTTTTGTACCGGACATGCTGCCTCCATCTCTATTCATTGGACTGTACCCAGGGACAAGACATTTCCAGGGTCCAATCCGAGGTCCAACACGAGACAAACTGTTCCGCATAGAAGTTTCCCCCAGGCAGTCTCTAGAGATGGATTGAGGAAGTCAGAGGTCATGCACAGGTAGTCTGGAAGAATGTGAACAGCAACATACACTCGGGTTGTCAAAACAGCAGTGGGCACTGACCAGCCAGGGAGATCACCTCTTAAACACCTGATAGCCAAATCACAGAGTGCCATGTGTCTATTCCTCATAGGCCATATGATTATCCTGACACTTGTGCGGCCTTGGCTAGTCATTGATCACTTAACCCATGCCTGCCCTCTAATCTACTAGAGTTTATGTACAGGTATATTCCCTGTTAGCGGCCAGCGTAGCAAATAAGATACGCGTACATTCGGCCGCGTAACCCTTTGCGAACCTCTTCTCAAGCGTGCATGCGGACGCTCAAGTGGCCCAGCATGGATACGCGATCGCATCGGCACGGACGCCAGAACCGTGTCCTCCCACAAAGGAGTTGGAACCGAAGATTCCGCAGGCACATGCGCGACCTGTCCCGCTACTCCAATGGGGTCCCCCGCAGGCCAAGCCCCATGGGAATTCCTGGGGGCCCCAGTGGACCGCGAAATAGGAGAGTGTCTTACACTAGGACAAGGAGATTGGTTGAGGGAAAGCCGAATGAAGCAAAGTATAGAGATATTCTTAATGAAAACCTGATCCAGAATGCTCTCAGACTGGGCTGAAGGTTCACCTTCCAACAAGACAATGACCCTAAACACATAGCCAAGAAAATGCAGGAGCAGCTTAGGGACAACTCTGTGAATGATCTGGAGTGGTCCAGCCAGAGCCCTGACTTGAACCCAATCAAACATCTCTAGAGAGACACAAAAATGGCTGTCCACCGACGGTAACCATCAAACAGAGCTTGGGAGGATCTGCTGAGAAGAATGTCAGAAAATCACCAAATCCAGGTGTGCAAATTGGGCATCAAACCCAAGAAGACTTGAGGCTGTATACGCCGCCAAAGGTGCTTCAACTGAGTAAAGGGTCTAAATACTTAGGTCAATGCAATATTTTAGTTTTTAAACATTCTTTTCTCACTTGCCTTTATGAGGTATTGAGTGC
Source organism: Bufo gargarizans (assembly GCF_014858855.1). Classification (NCBI taxonomy): domain Eukaryota; kingdom Metazoa; phylum Chordata; class Amphibia; order Anura; family Bufonidae; genus Bufo; species Bufo gargarizans. The sequence goes on from NC_058080.1 coordinate 235,365,736, forward strand.
AGCATGATGGGTAAAAACTTGAATTTATTTTTTGTTTAGCACAAGGCCGCAATATAAAATGTGAGAACAGTAAAAGGGTATTAAAACTTTCTGAACGCAATGTATATATTTTTTTTCAGCATGTAGTAGTTTTTTTCAGCATGTATTCTCATAATTCCTTCACCCACCTTTTTATGCATTCCTAACTAACTGATTGTTCTTCATCAGGTCTTCCTTTTGGTTCTTGTAAGAATATCAGAAGCCGGAGAAGGGGGGGGGGGGAGTCTTTATTGACATTTCCTTAGCTACTAGGGAAAAGAAAGTTTCATGAATAGGATTAAACTATGAAGGTGATTTGAAACCCTTAGGCCTCTTTCACACGGGCGTCATGTTTTTTGCCCGGATAAGAGGCGGGTGCGTTGCGGGAAAATGCGCGATTTTTCCGCGCGAGTGCAAAACATTGTCATGCGTTTTGCACTCGCGTGAGAAAAATCACGCATGTTTGGTACCCAGACCCGAACTTCTTCACAGAAGTTCGGGCTTGGGATTGATGTTCTGAAGATTGTATTATTTTCCCTTATAACATGGTTATAAGGGAAAATAATAGCATTCTGAATACAGAATGCTTAGTATAATAGTGCTGGAAGGGTTAAAAATAATAAAAAAAGTTAACTCACCTTCTCCTCTTTTTAGCGTAGATCCCGGTCTGTTCTTTAGCTGTGGACTGAATGACCTGAGGTGACGTCAGATCACATGCTCCAATCACATGGTCCATCACCATGGTGATGGAGCATGTGATCTGACGTCATCAAAGGTCCTTCAGCCACAGCTAAAGAACAGACCGGCCTCTACGCGAACAGGAGGAGAAGGTGAGTTAACTTTTTTATTATTTTTAACCCTTCCAGCACTATTATACTAAGCATTCTGTATTCAGAATGCTATTATTTTCCCTTATAACCATGTTATAAGGGAAAATAATACAGTGAATAGACTGTCACCTAGAACCCATGCGTGAAAATCGCACCGCATCCGCACTTGCTTGCGGATGCATGCGATTTTCACGCAACCCCATTCATTTCTATAGGGCCTGCATTACGTGAAAAACGCACAAAGAGGAGCATGCTGCGATTTTCACGCAACGCATAAGTGATGCGTGAAAATCACCGCTCGTGTGCACAGCCCCATAGAAATGAATGGGTCAGGATTCAGTGCGGGTGCAATGCGTTCACCGCACGCATCGCACCCGCACGGAAAACTCGCCCGTGTGAAAGGGGCCTTATGGAGGACCAGAGAGGGCTTTTCTTGATGTTCCTTCTCAGATGTTACATCATTTCTCTTAGGTGACTCATGGTTGGAAATTATAGAAAATGTCTTTGTAAATTTAGTTTTCTAATGAATGCATTGACAGCTACAAAAAGATCAAATTCCTTGAATTTGAGTGGTGCACAAGGACAACCCTGTACAGTGGTCGTCAAAATGTGTTCCAAATGTATTGTAATTCGTTTTTTCAGCATATAGCCATGCCATAGCATTCAGAATTTATAACAACTAAGCTTTTACTGCCATTTAGAGGGATATTCCAGTTTTAATGATTACATTTATTTATTTAAAGAATAGAATGTTAAACAATTTTCTAATAGACATCTATTTAAAATTTTACTCACAGACCTATATTATATCTATGCATAAGTCTCTCGCTGAAGAAAAAAATGCTATGGTCAATTTTAGTCCTGTAAAATGCATCCATAGGAGAGCTGGATAGGACTAAACATGGTTTCAGTCATGTGAGCTGCCATGTGACCTTCACAAGTATAATGTGACCTGGCTTTCAGTTATAGGGGTTGTCTCATCTGGCCGTTACTAAGGAGAGATGAGAGACAGTCCCAACCATCAGCCAGCCAAAAAACAGCGCAGCATGTACATGGTACATGGGAGCTATGGAAACAGCGTAGCACAGCATGGTATGCTGTTTCTGACTTAAACATTTCAGACATTCATGGCATATTAAAGTGAAAAGAAGGAGCATCCCTCAGCGCAAGGAACCAACCAATTGCGGATGATGGATCTTCAGAAATATTTATTGTAACCACACTATGCGTTTCGGGGAAAAAATCCCTTTCATCAGGTGAAGAATATTGCATCTGGTAGTGGCATATTGATAGGATATGCTACTAATGTCAGATAGTTGTGGGTCCCACTTCTAGAAACTGATCTCCAGAATGGGCCCTCAAAAGTTAAGGAGAGTACACTGCATGGCGTGCTCTCCATTCAGTTCTAATGGAGTTCCGAAAATTGCAGAGCGAGTACACTCAGGTAATTTCAAGAGTCCCATAGAAATGAGAGAGCACTACGCAAGCACAGCACCATTGTAAATAAGCGACGTGGAAAGTGTGAAGCACCACATTCTATTCATGTGAGAGGCAAACATGGGATAAGAAGGTGAATGAGGGTGGATTAGCTCACTGCCAAAATGAACCAGGGGGCTACTGTCACGGATGGTGTTGCAGAAAGCTGGAACTTATAAATAAACATCCGACTGGCTTGATCCCAAACTAAGGAGCATATGGGTGAGCCTTATAAAACCCTTAGAACTCTCCCTGACTGCTATACCCATGCAAAGGTCTTTATGGTAGACAATTGCATGTCCACGTACCTCATACTATGTGACACCTGAAAACCCTATAATAATGAGGGGACACGACCACCAGCTCCCTGCACTTAATACGGACGGAGTCAGGGTCACCTAGAATCAAGCCAGCAAGGAAACACAAATAAAGGAAACAGACGTATCTGAGGAAGCAGCCTCCAGCAATGAACACAATGCAGGAAGAAGTATAAACCGCAAAGTGAGGCAGTGTGGGAGGGAATATAAAGGAAGACATAGGTGACAGCTGGGAGAAGGAAAGGAGATGACAAAGTGAAACCAAAACAAAGAACTTCATGCAGGTAGAGAAGAACATCTAACAGACCTTCTCACAGAAGTGGCGGTGACAGCTACTAGACATGTGTGTAAAACAACAGTTCAGCGAGCCTTACTGGGTATGGGGCTCAGTAGCAGATGGATGGTCACTGCACCTCTGCTAATGAAGGTGCATCAGCAGCAGAGGCTTCAATTTTCTTGGCGGTATCGGAATTGGACTTCTGCTAATTGGCAAAGGGTTCCTATGAGTCATGTTTTCCGCTTCATCAAATGGATGAAAATTGGCATGTCAGGTGAGAAACATCAGAGAAGAAACGTCCTGTAACTATCGCTGGAAGAACACAAGCTGGTCTGGGGAATGTTTTTGTGTGGCATTCTCTGGGCCAACTCATCCATGTGGAAGGCACTGTTAAGCGATTTGGGTATGAATCCTTGCAGATCACGTACATCCATGCATGCTGATTGTCTTTCCTGGGGCAGATGGGATCTTCCAGCAATATAATATGATATGTCACATGCCTAAAACTGTACAACACTTGTTGGAAAAGAATTACCAAGACTTCCAAGTACTACCATAGCCCTCTAATTCTCCAGACTTCAACTCATTTGATCATCTTTGGGACCACCTCAATTGTTATGTTTGTTCTATGGATCCGCCTACACACCCTCCAGCAGCTGTAGGATGCACTGCAGTCATCATGTACAAAGTCACTTAATAAAGTATATTATAAAAACTAGCCCATCTGGTCTGATCCCACAGTAGCTCATATTGCAGACCAATCAATTAAGTGCTGACCCCTGTCTATGACTACAATGGCCACAAAACCTTCATCTGAACCATGGAACAATGTAATAATGTGGCCAGGACTAGTAAATTACCATATTTATTTGCCCTATAAGATGTTTAAGGTTTGAGAGGAGGACAAAAAGTAAAAAATATTTTTCATTAGACCTCAGATCAGACCAGCAATCATACCCCCAATGTTAATCAGACCTCAGCTCACAGCCCCAATCAGACCCCCAATGTTAATAAGACCCCAATAATACCTCAGATCAGACCCACAACCGGAGCTCAGCTCAGACCTTAATGTGAATGACCCCCAATCAGACCACAGATAAGAGTGCCAATATAAATAAGGCTCCCCATTCAGACATCAGATGAGACGCGCATGTATCACATGAGACCCCCATACCTCAGATCAGCCCCCAGGATCCAGCCATAGATCAGCCCCCTGCTTCAGATCAGCCATAGATCAGCCACCAACCTCAGATCACATAAAAAAAAAAAAGGCAATTTACCTCTCCTGCTCCGGAAACCGCCGCTCCTCACCTCCAGCGCTCTCTCTTCTTCTTCTTGCCGTCGGTTGTGCTATGACCCGACATGCACAGCGTGAGCTCACAGACCGCCCTCACGCTGTGAGCAACCACAGCACAGCTGACAGCAGAGGACCAGGAAGCAGCGAGTACAGAGACTGGGGAGCACTGTATTCACCGCTTCCCGGTCTTCCGATACTAATGAGCACTTCCATAATGGAATCACTCATTAGTATCCTCCTCATAAGACGCAGTGACATTTTGCCCCCACTTTGAGGGAGTGAAAAGTGCGTCTTATGGGGCGAAAAATAAGGTACATTAGAATAGAAAGTGTGACTTTTAAAAATACCTTTAATTACAATAAAGCGGGTATGTATATACCAACAATTGTGTACTACATTTATTCGAAAGTTTATTTTAAAGTGGAGTAGTGGCCCCCAACAGAAAAACAATTATGGTGACGGGATATACACACAGGTTCAGGAAGAGGGACCAAGGTCTAGTGAGAGGCAGGGTAGAGACACTTACCCTAAATGCCCAGCGCAGTGCGTTCCACTAGCAACTTCCGGTGTCGGCATCAAGCTCCATGCGGCTCACGATGCGTGTCACGACACCGGAAGTGACATGGACAGGAAGTCTTTGCGCTCCAGATTGCGGTCTGGATGGCGGAGGCTACCGGCGTCCGGATGCGTCCACCTGAGGAAGCGCTGAATATAAATGGCCGGCGCCTCCACTGCCAGAGGTAGCTTGGCCCCAACCACCCATTTTTTATCCCCCCTGACCCCCCAGTATTAAAATTATTGGCGGTGCAGTGCGCCCCCCCCCCCCCACTCCCCAGTATTACAGTCATTGGTGGCACAGTCCGCCCAACTCTTCATTAGTGGCAGTGGCAGCTTTTGATCAGAACCCCAGCAGTGTAATCCTGGGGCTCCGATCGGTTACCATGGGCAGCCAGGACGCTACTGAAGCTCTGGCTGCCATGGTAATCTCCCTGCTGCTGTGTGCACAAAGCATATGGCAGCAGGGACAGTGAGAAGTCCTATTCGGGGGGGAAATAGTTATTAAATAAAAAGTAAAAAAAAAAAACAACAACACCAAAATATTAAGTAGAAATCACCCACTTTCCCAATTTTACATATAAAATATATAAACAATAAATAAATAAACATATCACATATTGCCACGTCCCAAAAGTCCAAACTATTAAAATATAACAGAATTTTTTTTACAATATTTCTAAAATTAAAGTGCACAGAATATCGGTTTAAGTTATCAGCTATTGGCCTCAAAGTTCACAGGTTATCGGTATCGGCTCTAAAAAAATCAATATTGGTCGATCCTCAGTCCCGACTCTCCCTGTCGGGCTGAAGCAGACAGAACTTCACCGGCCACGCCCACCTCGGTGAAGCCACACACCCACCATGTAAAGCCACGCCACCCAATCGCAGGCCGGGAAAAAATACTGCAGCAGGAATAAATCTCAGGTAGGAAACTAGCTGTCTGCCACCTCCCTCTATCCTGCTGTTACCTATTATCTCCCTCCCGGCCCCCACAGAACCTCTTTTGTATGCCCGTCTACTACTCTCCCCACAGAATAGCTGCAAGCATCTGTGGCCTCCAGCCACTATCATCTTCTATGTTCCCTGAAGTCCCCAGTGACTTATTGCCACCTTCTCTGACCCAAAGAACCTGTACCACTTTCTGTGCCCCCTTCTCATAACAGAGTTCCTGCCACCTTTTGTATTGTTTGTCACCACCACCCACTCACAAAGCCCATGGAACCCTCTGTCCTCTGTTTCTGTCCATTCATCAGTAACGGAGCCTCTATCACCTATTGGAGTTGATGTGCCCAATCCCTTAGCACAAAGCCCTCGTCAACTTCTGCCCCCTGATTTAACAGAGTCCATGCCACCTGCTTCTTTTCCCTTTCATATAAAAGAGCCCATGCCAGCTGCTGCTCTCCTCCCTCTAATAACAGATCTTCATCACCTTTTGTCTTTTATGTTCACTCCCCTCATAGAGCCTCTAGCAGCTTCTAATCTCCCACCCACTGCAATGTCCCTGATATCTGCCTCCTCTAAGGCCTCTTTCACACTGGCGTTGCGGGAAAAGGTGCGGGTGCGTTGCAGGAACATGCACGATTTTTCCGCGTGAGTGCAAAACATTGTAATGCGTTTTGCACGCGCATGAGAAAAATCGGCATGTTTGATACCCAAACCCGAACTTCTTCACAAAAGTTGGGGCTTGAGATCGGTGTTCTGTAGATTGTATTATTTTCCCTTATAACATGATTATAAGGAAAAATAATAGCATTCTGAATACAGAATGCATAGTACAATAGCACTGGAGGGGTTAAAAAAAATTAAAAAAAATTTAACTCACCTTAATCCACTTGCTCGCGCAGCCCGGCTTCTCTTCTTTGCTGTGTACAGGAAAAGGACCTGTGGTGACGTCACTCCGGTCATCACATGGTCCATCACATGATCTTTTACCATGGTGATGGGTCATGTGATGGACCATGTGATGACCAGAGTGACGTCACCACAGGTCCTTTTCCTGTACACAGCAAAGAAGAAGACAGAAGAGAAGCCGGGCTGCGCGAGCAAGTGGATTAAGGTGAGTTTAATTCTTTTTTATTTATTTTTAACCCCTCCAGCGCAATTGTACTATGCATTCTGTATTCAGAATGCTATTATTTTCCCTTAAAACCATGTTATAAGGGAAAATAATAAAGATCGGGTCCCCATCCCGATAGTCACCTAGAAACCGTGCGTGAAAATCACACAGCATCCGCACTTGCTTGCGGATGCTTGCGATTTTCGCGCAGCCCCATTCACTTCTATAGGGCCTGCGCTGCGTGAAAAACGCACAAAATAGAGCTTGCTGCGATTTTCACGCAACGCACAAGTGATGCGTGAAAATCACTGCTCATGTGAACAGCCCCATAGAAATGAATGGGTCCTGATTCAGTGCGGGTGCAATGCGTTCAACTCACGCATTGCACCCCCGCGCGGAAAACTCGCCTGTGTGAAAGGGGCCTAACAGTGTCTAGTGGCACTGACTGTGGCAATAATGGGACATAATTGCTAATAGCTGCTCTGTCCCACTGTGTACAGCATATGGTGTCTTTATCTGTGTACATTGTATAAACGGGATTATTTATCTGTATAGCATATTATGTTATTATTTGTGCATAGTGTATGGGAGAAACACGATATGGTGGAGTTACTGATGTGTGCAAGGTTTAACAACATTATTGGTGTGTAATGTCTAATGGGTGGAGTTAGCTGGCCCAATTCAGATTCTTGTTATGGGGGCCCAATGATTTCTATGTATGCCCCTGGTCACCAGTATTCCCAAATAGTGTATTTCAACATGCCCCCCGACACACAGGAATGTCCATGCTATGGCAGGTCAGAGCACAAGGGGGACTTACACATTATTAGGCCTCATGCACAAGGCCGTGCCGTTTTTTTTTGCGGTCCACAAACCGCGGATCCGCAAAAAAACGGAAGCCACCGGTGTTGCCTTCCGCAATTTGCGGAACGGAATGGGCGCCGGCAATGTAAATGCTATATTTATGTTATATTTTTTTAACGGGGCCGCGGAACGGAGCCACGGATGCGGACAGCACACGGAGTGCTGTCCACATCTTTTGCAGCCCCATTGAAGTGAATGAGTCCGCATCCGAGCTGCCAAAATGGCGGCTCGGATGCGAACCCAAACAACGGCCGTGAGCATGAGGCCTTAGGCAGATGGTTTAATGTTATGGCCCATCAGTGTATATAGATTTTGGACAAGTTAAAACTAATAGGCAAGTCAGAGCTTTATAGGAGAAGGTGACAGTCAGTAGTGCAATAAGCAGCTAAATAACTATTGCAGATAATTTCTCATATATCATACATTGTTGGATTATCCTTTGCTTCCCTGAGGTTCCTCCAGGTTAACTACAGTTGATAGCCTTCATTTACCATTAAAAGTAATACCACAAAATGTAATCCAGTGACAGCAGTAAAAGAAAATACAATAAATACCACAAAAAGTAATCCACGCTCAATTGCCAAATACTATAAAAACCATCAAAAGTAATCCAGGTTCAATGGCCAAAAGCCTTAAAAAATAATCTCAAGTAATTCAAACCGTATGACCAAAAACTTGAACATTATCAAAAGTAATCCTGACCTTATTGCCAAATGTCATAAAGGAAAGTAGAGACAATCCAGGAACAAAATGGAAAAGTGTTCTTCTCAGGATTTGCTTTCTGACTTGTGATAGGTGTTACTGTGGAGATCGTTATCATGAAATAGACAGTAAAATACAGGAGGCTCAGAAAGGCACGCAAGAATAGTTTGCACTCACAACATCCATTGGGTTCATTGTTAATGGGGTCAGTGTTTTACATTTTCCATGCCATTATCTATATTTAAGAAATCCAGTATAGTAATATATTTTCCAGTTTTTATACTGGCCACTAAAATAGGCTGTTACATTTCACCTCTTGGGCCAGTGTGAGCACCCATCTTTTGAATAGGGCAGGAGATGATAACAGAGGATTACAAAGTTAGGATCACATCATTAGTTGACACAAATATGTAATGGACAAAGCTCAATTCCTCCTCCCGCTCCATGCACAGTGACCTTTGCACCAGTCATAAATCAGGCACACAAACTTTCCTAAAAGTCAGTGGGTTTTTCTCAGACTTAGGCATCCTGCATACGAACGTGTGCTGCCAGTTGCCGTATAGCTGCAATACATGGGCACCATTCCGTTTGCATTCCGCATCACGGATGCGGACCCATTCACTTCAATGGGTCCGCAACTCCAGAGATGCGGAACGGAAGCACGGAACGGAAGACTACGGAGGGCTTCCATGGGGTTTTCGTCCCGTACTGTCGTTCCGCAAAAAGATAGAACATGTCGTATCTTTTTGCGGAAAGGCCAGATCGCGGACCCATTAAAGTGAATGGGTCCGCGATCCGCTGCAGCTGCCCCACGGTCGGTGTTCATGCATTACGGCCTGCAGCACGGCCACGGTGCACACACGTTTGTGTGCAGGAGGCCTTAAGGTGGCTCTATATGCAGTTGGCCATGCGATTTTGGGGGGACTGACTGACCATTTAATGTTACTCAGTGGAATGCATATGTTGGGGGAAAAGATTGAGCATTTTGAATTTCAGCATGCCAGAAAGGTATTTAGTGAGTAATTCCCCTCTCCCCATTAAAAATACATGCATGCTCAGCTGGTCGCTGAGAGCTACTGTAATATCATGGCTTTAGATTTGTTATGTCTAAGTGACTACTATAGGGTAATTTTTTTCAACAATTCAGGTAAGAGTAATAACAGATTAGAATAAATAAATAACTTGAGCTCACCCTTACCCATGCCACGGCTGTGTACAGAAACCCCGGACCAGGGAACAGTCCAGCCAAATAAAATAACAGTGGCCTGATTGCTGGAATTTTTGGCTTTGGCTAGATTAGAATAAATGTTTATATCTCTAATATATATATATATAATATATATATATATATATATATATATACAGTACAGACCGAATGTTTGGACACACCTTCTCATTCAAAGAGTATTCTTTATTTTCATGACTATGAAAATTGTAGATTCACACTGAAGGCATCAAAACTATGAATTAACACATGTGGAATTATATACATAACAAAAAAGTGTGAAACAACTGAAAATATGTCATATTCTAGGTTCTTCTAAGTAGCCACCTTTTGCTTTGATTACTGCTTTGCACACTCTTGGCATTCTTTTGATGAGCTTCAAGAGGTAGTCACCTGAAATGGTCTTCCAACAGTCTTTAAGGAGTTCCCAGAGATGCTTAGCACTTGTTGGCCCATTTGCCTTCACTCTGCGGTCCAGCTCACCCCAAACCATCTCGATTGGGTTCAGGTCCGGTGACTGTGGAGGCCAGGTCATCTGGCGCAGCACCCCATCACTCTCCTTCATAGTCAAATAGCCCTTACACAGCCTGGAGGTGTGTTTGGGGTCATTGTCCTGTTGAAAAATAAATGATGGTCCAACTAAACGCAAACCGGATGGAATAGCATGCCGCTGCAAGATGCTGTGGTAGCCATGCTGGTTCAGTATGCCTTCAATTTTGAATAAATCCCCAACAGTGTCACCAGCAAAGCACCCCCACACCATCACACCTCCTCCATGCTTCACGGTGGGAACCAGGCATGTAGAGTCCCTCTGTTCACCTTTTCTGCGTCGCACAAAGACACAGTGGTTGGAACCAAAGAGCTCAAATTTGGACTCATCAGACCAAAGCACAGATTTCCACTGGTCTAATGTCCATTCCTTGTGTTCTTTAGCCCAAACAAGTCTCTTCTGCTTGTTGCCTGTCCTTAGCAGTGGTTTTCTAGCAGATATTCTACCATGAAGGCCTGATTCACACAGTCTCCTCTTAACAGTTGTTCTAGAGATGTGTCTGCTGCTAGAACTCTGTGTGGCATTGACCTGGTCTCTAATCTGAGCTGCTGTTATACTGCGATTTCTGAGGCTGGTGACTCGGATGAACTTATCCTCCACAGCAGAGGTGACTCTTGGGCTTCCTTTCCTGGGGAGGTCTGCATGTGAGCCAGTTTCTTTGTAGCGCTTGATGGTTTTTGTGACTGCACTTGGGGACACTTTCAAAGTTTTCCCAATTTTTCAGACTGACTGACCTTCATTTCTTAAAGTAATGATGGCCACTCGTTTTTCTTTACTTAGCTGCTTATTTCTTGCCATAATACAAATTCTAACAGTCTATTCAGTAGGACTATCAGCTGTGTTTCCACCTGACTTCTCCACAACGCAACTGATGGTCCCAACCCCATTTATAAGGCAACAAATCCCACTTATTAAACCTGACAGGGCACACCTGTGAAGTGAAAACCATTTCAGGTGACTACCTCTTGATGCTCATCAAGAGAATGCCAAGAGTGTGCAAAGCAGTAATCAAAGCAAAAGGTGGCTACTTTGAAGAACCTAGAATATGACATATTTTCAGTTGTTTCACACTGTTTTGTTATGTATATAATTCCACATGTGTTAATTCATAGTTTTGATGCCTTCAGTGTGAATCTACAATTTTCATAGTCATGAAAATAAAGAAAACTCTTTGAATGAGAAGGTGTGTCCAAACTTTTGGTCTGTACTGTATAAATATATATATATACAGTACAGACCAAAAGTTTGGACACACCTTTTTTTACGTGTTTTTTTTAATGCAGTTTTGGCGTGGATTTTCATTTCTTCCCATTTTCAATGGGTATTCTGGACATAAATCCCGCATTATGAATGGCCTGGGCACTTTTTTTTTTTCCATGGTGCAGTGATAAAACCACAAGTGGAAAAAAAGTGGCTGTCCCATCCGGGCCCCTTAAGTGAAGGGAGAGCACAATGTGCATGCATGGTCATCCTCCATTATGCTGAGTTCTCTGGAAATAGCTGATCACTGTCAATTCTATAGCAGTGAATGGAGATAATGCTGCACATGCACACCATTATGGAGGATCTATAGATTACGCACTGTTATGGGATACCTGTGGATGACACACTGTTATGGGGGACCTGTGGATGACACACTGTTATGGGGGATCTGTGGATGACACACTGTTATGGGGGATCTGTGGATGACACACTGTTATGGGGGATCTGTGGATGACAAACTGTTATGGGGGATCTGTGGATGACACACTGTTATGGGGGATCTGTGGATGACACACTGTTATGGGGGATCTGTGGATGACACACTGTTATGGGGGATCTGTGGATGACACAATGTTATGGGGGATCTGTAGATGACACACTGTTATGGGGCATCTGTGGATAACCCACTGTTATGGGGGATCTGTGGATAACCCACTGTTATGGGGGACCTGTGGATGACACACTGTTATGGGGGACCTGTGGATGACACACTGTTATGGGGGACCTGTGGATGACACACTGTTATGGGGGATCTGTGGATGACACACTGTTATGGGGGATCTGTGGATGTCACACTGCTAATTTGGGCTCAGGTTCCTAATCTATACTCCACCCCCCCCCCCCCCCCCATTAACAATGCAGACCGCCATCTTCATTAGTTTAACTAGAGCTCTCTATGGCCTAATTGCCATATACTATAAAAAAAAAGCATCAAAAGTAATCCAGGTTCAATGGCCAAAAGCCTTAAAAAATAATCTCAAGTAATTCAAACCGTATGACCAAAAACTTGAACATTATCAAAAGTAATCCTGACCTTATTGCCAAATGTCATAAAGGAAAGTAGAGACAATCCAGGAACAAAATGGAAAAGTGTTCTTCTCAGGATTTGCTTTCTGACTTGTGATAGGTGTTACTGTGGAGATCGTTATCATGAAATAGACAGTAAAATACAGGAGGCTCAGAAAGGCACACAAGAATTATGGTCAGGGCTAGGACAACGTCGGCGCACGCAGAGACACCTGCCCTGAACATAGTGGCTGAATTGTGCCGGGAGCCACGGCGCGGGTACACCAGTGAAAAAAAGGGGGCAAAAAACATCAGTTAGGTACAACACTTTTGCAAACTACAAAGCCAGTGATCAAAAGGCGCGAGATATCTCTACTCGAGGATTGGGTATATGCCTAGTGAAGCAGGAGGGCCGCCACCGCCCCATGGACCGGATGACATGAGCTGGCACCTGATGCCGAGAAGCAGCGGAGTCTGCCCCTAGTGACATGAGTGGCCCGAATTTACCCTGGGGTCATAGCCTAGACCCTGGGCGAGGGCACGGATGAAGATATAAACTGAGGGTGCTGAGAAGCTTGCCTGCGTGTGGCAGGAGCGGGCTATCTGGTGATGAACCTTGGATGAGGCCTAGCAGTTGACGCAGCACCTGAACTGGGCACCAATCGTTCAGCGTGGGATAGAATTTACCTCAGAAGGGGGTCCCGTCTGAATGGTTTTGGTGGAAGGTAGCAGGGGAGTGTAATGGCCCTGGCCCCATAACAGATGCTGCTTCAGAGGATGGTTATGGCGATTTGAACCCGCCAGAACCTCACCGGGCCGGAGGAATCCATAAAAGGTGAGATGCATGGCCGCTTTCAAAATCAGGTTAGTGAAGGGCCCAAAAAGGATTACCATCCAATGACGAAAAAGATCCCTGAACAATTTACCAGACACAGGTTGCCTATGGCTCACGGACCCCTTCCCCTCCTTTTGAATACCCCGAAGGGTGGCTTTAGAAAACGAAGACAGAACCTGGGTGATCCAGGAACGCTGACCACCTGAGCGATCCGGAACGCTGACAACCTGAGCGATCCGGGAACGCTGACAACCTGAGCGATCCGGGAACGCTGACAACCTGGGCGAAGCGGGAACGCTGACCACCTGGGCGATCCGGGAACGCTGACCACCTGGGCGATCCAGGGACGCTGACCACCTGGGCGATCCAGGGACGCTGACAACCTGGGCGATCCAGGGACGCTGACCACCTGGGCGATCCAGGGACACTGACCACCTGGGCGATCCAGGGACACTGACAACCTGGGCGATCCAGGGACACTGACAACCTGGGCGATCCAGAGACACTGACATTTAAAAGAAGACAGAACCTGGGCGATCCAGGGACACTGACCACCTGGGCGATCCAGGGACGCTGACCACCTGGGCGATCCAGGGACGCTGACAACCTGGGCGATCCAGGGACGCTGACCACCTGGGCGATCCAGGGACACTGACAACCTGAGCGATCCGGGAACGCTGACAACCTGAGCGATCCGGGAACGCTGACAACCTGAGCGATCCGGGAACGCTGACAACCTGAGCGATCCGGGAACGCTGACAACCTGAGCGATCCGGGAACGCTGACAACCTGAGCGATCCGGGAACGCTGACAACCTGGGCGAAGCGGGAACGCTGACCACCTGGGCGATCCGGGAACGCTGACCACCTGGGCGATCCGGGAACGTTGACCACCTGGGCGATCCGGGGACGCTGACAACCTGGGCGATCCAGGGACGCTGACCACCTGGGCGATCCAGGGACACTGACAACCTGGGCGATCCAGGGACACTGACAACCTGGGCGATCCAGGGACACTGACAACCTGGGCGATCCAGAGACACTGACATTTAAAAGAAGACAGAACCTGGGCGATCCAGGGACACTGACCACCTGGGCGATCCAGGGACGCTGACCACCTGGGCGATCCAGGGACGCTGACCACCTGGGCGGTCCAGGGACGCTGACCACCTGGGCGATCCAGGGACGCTGACCACCTGGGCGATCCAGGGACCCTGACCACCTGGGCGATCCAGGGACACTGACAACCTGGGCGATCCAGGGACACTGACAACCTGGGCGATCCAGGGACACTGACAACCTGGGCGATCCAGGGACACTGACAACCTGGGCGATCCAGGGACACTGACAACCTGGGCGATCCAGGGACGCTGACAACCTGGGCGATCCAGGGACGCTGACCACCTGGGCGATCCAGAGACACTGACATTTAAAAGAAGACAGAACCTGGGCGATCCAGGGACACTGACCACCTGGGCGATCCAGGGACGCTGACCACCTGGGCGATCCAGGGACGCTGACAACCTGGGCGATCCAGGGACGCTGACCACCTGGGCGATCCAGGGACACTGACAACCTGAGCGATCCGGGAACGCTGACAACCTGAGCGATCCGGGAACGCTGACAACCTGAGCGATCCGGGAACGCTGACAACCTGAGCGATCCGGGAACGCTGACAACCTGAGCGATCCGGGAACGCTGACAACCTGAGCGATCCGGGAACGCTGACAACCTGGGCGAAGCGGGAACGCTGACCACCTGGGCGATCCGGGAACGCTGACCACCTGGGCGATCCGGGAACGTTGACCACCTGGGCGATCCGGGGACGCTGACAACCTGGGCGATCCAGGGACGCTGACCACCTGGGCGATCCAGGGACACTGACAACCTGGGCGATCCAGGGACACTGACAACCTGGGCGATCCAGGGACACTGACAACCTGGGCGATCCAGAGACACTGACATTTAAAAGAAGACAGAACCTGGGCGATCCAGGGACACTGACCACCTGGGCGATCCAGGGACGCTGACCACCTGGGCGATCCAGGGACGCTGACCACCTGGGCGGTCCAGGGACGCTGACCACCTGGGCGATCCAGGGACGCTGACCACCTGGGCGATCCAGGGACCCTGACCACCTGGGCGATCCAGGGACCCTGACCACCTGGGCGATCCAGGGACACTGACAACCTGGGCGATCCAGGGACACTGACAACCTGGGCGATCCAGGGACACTGACAACCTGGGCGATCCAGGGACACTGACAACCTGGGCGATCCAGGGACGCTGACAACCTGGGCGATCCAGGGACGCTGACCACCTGGGCGATCCAGGGACACTGACCACCTGGGCGATCCAGGGACACTGACATTTAAAAGAAGACAGAACCTGGGCGATCCAGGGACACTGACCACCTGGGCGATCCAGGGACGCTGACCACCTGGGCGATCCAGGGACGCTGACCACCTGGGCGGTCCAGGGACGCTGACCACCTGGGCGGTCCAGGGACGCTGACCACCTGGGCGATCCAGGGACGCTGACCACCTGGGCGGTCCAGGGACGCTGACCACCTGGGCGGTCCAGGGACGCTGACCACCTGGGCGGTCCAGGGACGCTGACCACCTGGGCGGTCCAGGGACGCTGACCACCTGGGCGATCCAGGGACGCTGACCACCTGGGCGATCCAGGGACGCTGACCACCTGGGCGATCCAGGGACGCTGACCACCTGGGCGATCCAGGGACGCTGACCACCTGGGCGATCCAGGGACCCTGACAACCTGGGCGATCCAGGGACCCTGACAACCTGGGCGATCCAGGGACACTGACAACCTGGGCGATCCAGGGACACTGACAACCTGGGCGATCCAGGGACACTGACAACCTGGGCGATCCAGGGACACTGACAACCTGGGCGATCCAGGGACACTGACAACCTGGGCGATCCAGGGACACTGACAACCTGGGTGAACCAGGGACACTGACAACCTGGGCGAACCAGGGACACTGACAACCTGGGCGATCCAGGGACACTGACAACCTGGGCGATCCAGGGACACTGACAACCTGGGCGATCCAGGGACACTGACAACCTGGGCGATCCAGGGACACTGACAACCTGGGCGATCCAGGGACACTGACAACCTGGGCGATCCAGGGACACTGACAACCTGGGCGATCCAGGGACACTGACAACCTGGGCGATCCAGGGACACTGACAACCTGGGCGATCCAGGGACACTGACAACCTGGGCGATCCAGGGACACTGACAACCTGGGCGATCCAGGGACACTGACCACCTGGGCGATCCAGGGATACTGACAACCGGGGCGATCCAGTGACACTGACAACCCGGGCGATCCAGGGACACCGACAACCCGGGCGATCCAGGGACACCGACAACCCGGGCGATCCAGGGACACCGACAACCCGAGCGATCCAGGGACCCTGACAACCTGGGCGATCCAGGGACCCTGACAACCAGGGCGATCCAGGGACATTGACAACCTGGGCGATCCAGGAAACACTGACAACCTGGGCGATCTGTGAGGCACTGAGATCCCGGGAGGGCCAGGGGACCCCGGCCATACGTAAAGACCAGGAGACAGAAGCAGATTTGAACCGGAAAACGAAAAACCTGTGTTTTCTGAGACCGTGAAGTGAAAACACGTAAATCGCTAATTCTGGTATTGTGATGCAAGGCAGATAAACTAAAAATTAAACGTACAGAGCCCCAAATAATTTGGCAGGGGACCCAAAACTGCGCCCCCCCCTGAAAGCGGGAGGGCAACCTGCATCCCAAAACCAGAATTAATAGATATGCAAGATAGCATGGTTATATGTGAAAACAACCTCTGACACCATTTTTAACACAATAGGCTCTCATGCTGAGCCGGCATGTGACCGGCAGTTCCCTGACTAGAACGCCGCTCCCCCAACCCTGCCGCCCGCACACGTGCGAGCGCAACATGCTGGGGGGGAGCGGCAATCAAGCGTGCACCAACAGGTCATATGCACACCGGATCCGAACCTGACTAAACGCCTAACAACCCCAATTGACCCTTGCTATATGTGCTGCACTGATGCTGCCACAATTATTGATAGCGCAGCATCGCACTGCGTGCATTCATCCGCTGGAATACCATCAAATGAACTCCTTTTCCAGAGTGTAATGCTACTTTCGCCTAAAAGAGCGGTCTGAGCCTTAATATAATATAAAACTTGCTGGAGTGTCACCGTATGACTATCACGTCAGCCTGCCTGAGCAGCCCACACATCTCAGAGCGGAGAGGCAAAACATAGTACTGTGACGCCGCTCCCCCCCCCCCCCGCCCCCGTCACCTGAACCAGCGAGGGGGATCCGTGCTGGGGGAGAGCGGCGTCTAAAACCAGCCCCGGGAGCTGGAAACCGGCTGGGAGAGGAGCTGAGCTAGACCGAAGCTAGCCGAGCCCTGATTACTTTCTGGGAGCCAGACGATCGACGATCCAGAATTCGGTGGCGCAGGCGCAGAAGACCGGAAGCCACTTGGACGGACGAAATGAGGAAGCGCGATACGCAGGAGATGCGTGAGGCTCGGGCGCCTGGCTGAGCGGCAGGTAGGGGGATAAATAGCCAGACGCCCCTCCCACAAATGCAGGCTGTTAACAGCCTTATTATTAGTTTGCACTCACAACATCCACTGGGTTCATTGTTAATGGGGTCAGTGTTTTACATTTTCCATACCATTATCTATATTTAAGAAATCCAGTATAGTAATATATTTTCCAATTTTTATACTGGCCACAAAAAAACACTGCTAATTTGGGCTCAGGTTCCTAATCTATACTTCACCCCCCCCCCCCCCCCCCCTATTAACAATGCAGACCGCCATCTTCATTAGTTTAACTAGAGCCCTCTATGGCCCAGTCAGTCATGCGGTAATTGAATGCAGCGTGGCCACGTCACAAGCAGGGCCGATCCTAGGGTCACAGGCGCCTGGGTGCAGAAATATTTCTGGCGCCCCCACATGGGCGTGGTTATCTTACTAACTCCTCCCCTTTACAATGTTTCTATCCAGACCAGGCAGAAGGCATTCAAGGCACTGGGCAGGCTCAATCAGCTCAGCTGAATCAGGCAGCAGCAGCTTTAAAATGCTCCGCTGTCCGCTCGCTCCAGTCCCTCCTCTGCCTCCTAGCTACCACGCTGTCTGAAGATGGCAGAGGTGGGTGGAGCCGAGCGGAGCTATATGATCTCCAGCCGCAGAGGCGGCGCGCCGCGGGCTCTGACGTCACGTCATCACTGACATCCCGCTCGGCTCGCAGATTCCTCGGCGAATCGGCGGCTCGGCTGCTCGGCTTAACCCACCTCAGCCCCCAGTGCTTAAACACCCTGAAAGACCAGGCCAAGACTCCACTCCAGCCTGCCAGCGAACGATCGCCGCTGGCAGGCTGGAGATCAACTCTCTTACCTTCCGTTCCTGTGAGCGCGCGCGCCTGTGTGCGCGCGTTCACAGGAAATCTCGCGTCTCGCGAGAGGACGCGCCGGCGCGTCCAGTTGGAATGAATCAACCACCTCCAGGACGCGTCTGTGCGTACAGCAACAGCGGTCCGGAGGTGGTTAAAAAAAAAAAAAAGTCAAAAAAAAAAAAGTCCCGGCGGCTCGCTCGGCGCCTTTCGGGTGACAGCGCTGGGGTGCGGGGCACCCACTGCACCCCGTGTAGGATCGGCCCTGGTCACAAGCACACCACACGATCATGCCGT
This sequence comes from Bufo gargarizans, assembly GCF_014858855.1. Classification (NCBI taxonomy): domain Eukaryota; kingdom Metazoa; phylum Chordata; class Amphibia; order Anura; family Bufonidae; genus Bufo; species Bufo gargarizans. The sequence goes on from NC_058080.1 coordinate 235,384,746, forward strand.
TTGGTTGTGCCCTAGAGTCACATGGAGCCCACAGGACACAAGGAGCACGAACAGGGGCACAGGGAGCGCATACAGTGGGCACAGGGAGCGCATACAGTGGGCACAGGGAGCACACACAGGGAGTACAGGGAGCTGACACGGGGGGTGCAGGAAGCACACACAGCGGGCACAGGGAGCACAGACAGGGGGCGCAGGGAGCACACACAGGGAGTACAGGGAGCTGACACGGGGGCGCAGGAAGCACACACAGCGGGCACAGGGAGCACAGACAGGGGGTGCAGGGAGCACAGACAGGGGGTGCAGGGAGCACACACAGGGGGGCACAGGGAGCTCACACAGGGGGCACAGGGAGTGCACAAAGCAGGCACAGGGAGCGCATACAGTGGGCACAGGGAGCGCATACAGTGAGCACAGGGAGCGCATACAGGGGGCACAGGGAACACACAGGAGGGGGCACAGGGAGCACACAGGAGGGGGCACAGGGAGCACACAGGAGGGGGCACAGGGAGCACACAGGAGGGGGCACAGGGTGCACACAGTAGGGGGCACAGGGAGCACACAGTAGGGGGCACAGGGAGCAAACAGGAGGGGGCACAGGGAGCACACAGGAGGGGGCACAGGGGAAACACAGAGCTGACAGTGGCTTGCAGTACTTGAGGGCAGTGCAAGTGCAGTGTCCCAGGGGGTCAGTAGTGTGTGCTGGGCTTTGTAGTGCAGATTGACCACTAACCTGGGATCCACTGTCGTCTTCAATTGGGGCAAATACTGGAACAGGCAGGTATTTAACAGTTCGTGACGCCAGTGTCAATTAAACGGTGACACGCCGTGTAAAGTATGGTGGACGCATGAAGCAAGCACAGGATAGCCAACAAAAACTGGAACTTTTACTGAATATCAGTCAGGATAATACATGGACACAGGTACAGCACAGTTCCATGAAAGACGGTTGGTTTCTTATAACAATACAGGTGGTTCTTGGGAGTTACAGAATGGCCGGTCTTAGCAAGGCATTATACAGAGTGTTGATTACAGGAGATGTAGTACAGGCGGATTGCTCAATATTCCTGACTGGTCCTGCTACATGTGACTTTCTCTCCAAGGTCTAATGCCCTTTATCTGGCGTACCCTTGAATCTGTCCTTATCTAGTACCTCCTCTGTTATCTTGAGTACCTCTTGCTTTCTCTGATCGGCCTCTGTGGTATTCTGTGTCTTCAGGCTGATTAGTTATGCCCTTCTGACTTCTATGCATGGACTCAGGAGGAAAACCTCTCTGCACTGAGTCTGGAAACTTCTACCTTCTGAGCTAGGCCCTAGCCTATTTATACTGAACTGGGGGCTCCCTCTGCTGGCTGTGACAAGAATTACCGGTAACCGGCCTGACTGGCTTAAAGGGAACTACACACTCAAATCTAGCAGTGTCGGGTAGCCTACCCGTATGCTGCACACCCCCAGACTTTAACGTGAGTAAGGCCTCGTACTCACACACATGCCTGAACCAACATAAGCTGCTGCATAATTTAAACATTGCATTATAAATATAATAAACAACTATTTCACATAAAAATATAACATTTGCAATAACTGACGCAAGAAAAAGGGGCGTCTTCTTTCTTCTTAGGCACGGCCGCTGACCTGGCACAGCGGACTTAAGGTGAACCAGGTTAGTCTATTTTTCTTGACTGAAGTATAATAAGGAACTACACAGGGTTTCCCCGTGGGTGTAGAACAGGCAAGGGCTCACGTGGAGGAGTCCATTCTTGCGCACACACGTCAAGCAGGCTATTTCTAGTAACAACTGTTCGGGAGGAGACACCACCAGCATAGTCAAAGTCTCTTAAATGGACTGGCGGACGTCCCCTGGTCATCCGGGTGGACCTTCTCAACACAGGGGTTTCCTCTTCCCTTAGCACCGAGGTAGAAGAGGGAGTAGCAACAGGAGGATCTCCATCCGTGAGACCTTGGTCAGGAACAACGGGAACAACAGGAACAACAGGAACAACAGGATCCACTGGAGGGGGAACTGGATCCGGGGCATCTTGAACCGGCTCTTCTGGAAGTAAAGGTACAGTAGGTGCCGGAGCGGGCACCAACAAGTTCAACCATGGTGTCAGAAGCCAATGCATGGGATCGGCGTCATACCTTAGATTTCGGACAGCCTGCATAGGATCCTCGGGCTGTATCGATGACTCTGACACAGGGGGTTCAGATATAGCACTCTCGGCACTGGGTCCTGGTGTCAGGCAGAGCTTTAACCGGTTTCGGTGTACAATTTGGGATCCCCTGCCCTCCCGGGTGATCTCATAAGTGTGAGTTCCAACATTTGGGATTGCAGTGACAACATAAGGACTTTGCTCCCATTTACTGTCCAGTTTACTGGTACGGCGGTTATTTTTTAACCATACCACAGCCCCTATTGTCAAGGGTTCTGCATGGGCTGCTTGGTCATAGTCTCTCTGCTGCCGGTCTCTAGCATAGTCCATACGTTCCTGGACAATAGCTTGGGCTGTATTCAATCGCCTTTGGTGTTCAGCAACCCAGTCGGTATTAGGGAATGGGTTGATGCAATCAGGTACGAGTACATCTAAGGAGTGGTCAGCAGGCAATAATCCTTGGCGCCCAAACATCAAATAAAAGGGGGTATACCCGGTGGAACAGTGTATGGTATGATTGTATGTGAACATGAGTTGTGGCAACAGATTAGGCCAATCTCCCCGGGTTTCAGGAGGCACGGTCCTCAGCATCTCTATCAAGGTCTGATTCATTTTTTCACATAATCCATTACCTTGCGGATGGTAGGCCGTCGTCCGGATCTTCTTACAGTTGTGCAGGCGGCACAGTTCATGGAACAGATGGGACTCAAAAGCAGGACCTTGATCGGTGAGGATCTTTTCTGGACAACCGTAGGGCAGGAGGAAGTGTTTCCAGAACAGTTCGGCTGTAGTCTTGGCCGTCTGGTCTCTCACAGGCACCGCTACAACAAACTTAGTGAAATGGTCAATAATAGTCATAGCGTACACATACCCTGAGCGACTAGGCTCCAGTTTCACATGGTCGATGGCGACAAGTTCAAGAGGACGAGTACTTACAATGGGTCTCAGTGGTGCCCTCTGATCATGGTGTTCACCTCGTTTCAAGGCACAGGCTACGCACTCCCGACACCACTTCTCCATGTCTTCTCTCATGCCCACCCAGTAAAACCGCTGGCGGATATTTGCCTCAGTCTTTTGGACCCCAAAGTGACCGGATTGATTGTGGTACATCTCCAACACCATACCTGCATCTCGTCGGGGTATGAGAATTTGATGCACTCTTTCGTTGGACACTGGGTCTAGGCTTCTCCGTAGCAACAGGCCCTTTTGTATGAAGAGTTGATTGCGTTGTCTCCACAGTTTGATGAGCTCAGGATCTGTACTCTTACGCCGAATCCTCTCAGGGGTTCTGCCACTGGTAATGAAGTCCAACAATTCACCCATCACTCTCCTTTCAGACTGTAGTTTCACCCACCTTTCTTCTTTGAGTTCCGGCCTACTGGAGGGTGAAGGAACTGCAGCTCTGTTACTGGTAGCCCGAGCCTGATCCTGTTGAGCAAATTTATGGTAGAAGGCCGGCATTTCTACATCTTCCCAAGCATCTCGCACATCATCAGGAGCTGTCTCTGTGGGGAGTCTGGATAAAGCATCAGCATTGTCGTTAGTACGTCCAGCGCGATATTTTACAGAGAAATCATAGTTGGCGAGACGAGAGGCCCATCTTTGCTCCAGAGCCCCCAATTTAGCTGTATTTAGATGTGCCAGAGGGTTATTATCAGTGAATGCAATGAATGGGGTAGCGGCTAGATAATCTTTGAATTTTTCCGTCACTGCCCACACTAATGCCAGGAATTCTAGTTTGAAGGAACTATAATTCTGGTCATTTTTCTCAGCTCCTTTCAGGGAGCGGCTTGCATAAGCTATCACTCTTTCTTTTCCCTCTTGAATCTGGGCTAACACAGCCCCCAGGCCTCGCTTGCTAGCATCAGTATACAGATGGAAGGGCTTGCTGTAGTCGGGATAACCTAACACGGGAGGCTCGGTCAGTTTCTTTTTTAACAACTGGAACGCTATCTCTCTCTCTTCATTCCACTCAATGAGCACGGGAGTTCTAGGACTTTTCTTGGGCTGTCCCCTCAAGAGTTCCTGGAGAGGATCGGCTATTTGAGCAAAATGGGGGATGAAACGTCTATAGTAGCCGGCAAAACCAAGGAAACCCCTCACCTCTTTGACGGTAGTGGGTACCGGCCAGTTACGGACAGCCGCTAACTTATCAGGGTCAGGTTGTACGCCCTCTCCGCTTACCACATGCCCCAGGTATTTTACCGCAGGTTTGAGCAAGTGGCATTTAGATGGCTTTACCTTCAGGCCATATTTGACAAGGATTTCAAAGACCTCTGCTAAGTGTTTCAGGTGGTCTTCATATGTTTTTGAGTACACAATGACGTCATCTAGATACAGCAGCACTGTTTCGAAGTTTTTGTGACCCAAACACCGCTCCATTAGTCTCTGGAAAGTTCCTGGGGCATTACATAACCCGAACGGCATACAATTAAATTCAAACAGGCCCATGGGAGTGGTGAAAGCAGTCTTTTCCCTATCTGCCGGGGCCATGGGTACTTGCCAGTAGCCACTGGTCAAGTCCAATGTGGAGAAATAGGCAGCGGAGCCCAGAGCAGTTAGTGACTCTTCAATGCGGGGCAGTGGGTACGCGTCTTTGTGGGTTATTTGGTTAATTTTTCTATAGTCCACGCAGAAACGGATACCACCATCCTTCTTCTTTACAAGGACCAGGGGTGCCGCCCACGGGCTACGACTGTCCCGGATTACATTAGAGTCTTTCATCTCTTGGATCATTTCTTTTACAGTCTGATAAGAAGTAGGCGGTAAGGGTCGGTATCTCTCCTTGATAGGAGGATGAGAGCCAGTAGGTATGGTGTGTTGTATGGCACTAACCTCTCCATAATCAGCAGCATGTTTACTGAAGGCCTGGTGGTGCTCTTTGACAAGCCGTAGTATCCCTTCTTGTTGATGTTGGGGGGTAGTCTCGTCCCCGACATGTAGCTCTTCCCACCAGGGTACTTGTGACTGGGGCACCGGCGGACATCCGCTGACTGCAGCTGGCGGCTTTTCTGTCACTGGAAGACGGATGATGTCTTGGAAGAACACCTGAGAAAGCTGGGCAACAGGGTAATGCTTAGTAAGCGCCACAGGGTGATCACTCAGGTTAATCAGACGGACAGGTACTTTACCTTGGGAGACGTTCACCAGGCACTTGGCAGCTCTCACATAAGGGTAGTTCTCCATCTGGATTGGCTCCACCAGGGCTGGATAATCTTGGCCTTGGACTCCCAGGACAGCACGACACCATAAGAGAGTTTGGGAATTAGGAGGCAAAGTCACAGGCTTATTATCACGAATCTTGGCAGTACAAATTTCTCCTTTCCCGTTAGCAAACCTCTGCTGGGCACTTAACACAGTGATAGTCTTTTGAATCACCCTCTTGGACGCAGAGGAAGCGGTGGGCAGAGTCTGATGTAATACGGCAAGTATTTCAGCATAACAGTTTTTGAAGACATTGGTGCCTAGAATGACAGGATGTCCTCCTCTGTCGCCGGCCTGTACTACTATCACCCCCTGTTGAGGCAAGGTGACTTCTCCCACCTGCAGGGTGGGTTCCCAGTATCCATGGATCTTTACCGGTTTGCCATTGCTGGCGATAATCTCTACCCAGGATTCGGGCGGCTGGGTCAATTGATTGGTGTCCCAGAATCTTTCAAAGGCGGGCAGCTGAATAGTAGTGACCTGAGACCCAGTATCTAATAGGGCTTCAAAGGGGACCCCGTTAATCTCCACATTGATTTTAGGATGGGATCCTACATACCGTGGCATCCAATTTGGATCTTTTGGACCTAGTGTTCTACCTCCCGAGGGGTGGTCCTCAGCCTCAGGGGTTGCCCGTTTAACTGCCAGCAAGTGGATTCTGTGTGTCCCATCTTTTTGCAGTATGTACACACGGGCCGCTGGCGACCCCTATTGCGCCTCCCCGGATCCCTGGGGTGAGTCTCTTGGTATGGAGGTGGGAACGGCTTAGAGGGTGACAGGAACTCCTCTTCTGACATCATAGGTTTTTCCCATTCCTCCATTTTTCTGCACACTCTCTCTAGGCTTTTAGTGAGGTGATTTACTTGCTCTGTCAGCATGGCGATAGTATCGGTAGCTGTAGCTTGAACAGCTTGACCGGCCTCAGCTCGGTTAATGATAAGCGGTTTTGACCTGCAGGCTGATAACTCAGGTGGCGTGCTCAGCTCTGTAGATACTGCTGACCCCAGAATTTTTATAGCCAGCTCTTTAAAGTCCAGAAAGGTACTGTTAGGGTGTTGGGCGGACAGCATCTTTAATTGGGTCCTTATTTGCTCACTAGACACTCCGGTAATAAATTGTTCCCTCAGGGTCTGATCCTGGTTATCAGCTTCCTTGGGATCTATCTGAATTACAGCCCCCAAAGCCTCCTGAAGTGATAGGGCATAGTCACGGAGGGACTCACCGGACTTCTGTTTCTTGCCAAAGAAGTGCATCTTTATCTCTGAGGCAGTCCTCGTTTCAAAAGTGGCCCTGAGGCGGGTGAATATCTGCTCTAGAGTACTCCTTTCAGCAACAGGCCAGGATAATACCTCTCTGCGGGCAGCCCCCTCCAATTGCGCTAGCAAGATTTCCATTTGCTGATCGGCATTTATGGGGTACAGTTTGAATAAGGCCAGCAACTTTTCTTTAAAGTCTCTTAGGGTATGGGCCTCTCCGTTATAGCGGGGAAACCATGGGGCCCCAAAATAGTAAGGCATGGTAAAGGGCATCATGCTGGGGGCTATAGGATGATTAGGAGCCGCAAGCTCTCCCGGGTCCGGCCGCTCGGCAACTCCCGGATCTGACATGTTAACTTATTACGAGGTGGCCGCTGGTGACTAAAGGGGCCGGAACAATCCCCTTCCCTCCGGATACAAGTTCTTACCGGTATCGGCGGGTTCGCGCAGGCCAAATCTCGTGAGACTCCGGACGTCCTGTGAACGCGGTGACGTTGCTGACGCAGGAAAAGCAGGGCCGCGGCGGTGCGATGATGAAGAGGGGCGGGATTCTCTGTGTCTTTGAAGGGATCCGCCCACGGAGGTCCTCAGCAGCGCGGGAAACTTTACTCCAAGCGGCCGGTGGCCATCTTGATCACGATTCCCTGACAGCAAGCAGGGTGTTGCAAAGTCCAATAAATCACAGTCCACAAATACGATTTTCCCTCTGGGGGTAGCGCAACACAGTACAGCGCCTCTGATTCCTCCCAGGCACAATTTTAATCCACCGGCTTGGAAATAAAGGGTTACAGTCTTTGCCATACGGTGGTGAAATAGTTAAAGCACACAGTTCACACTTCTCTGCACTGTAGAAGTATGCGGATCCTGTTCGTGACGCCAAAAAGAGCGATGCAGTGTCCCAGGGGGTCAGTAGTGTGTGCTGGGCTTTGTAGTGCAGATTGACCACTAACCTGGGATCCACTGTCGTCTTCAATTGGGGCAAATACTGGAACAGGCAGGTATTTAACAGTTCGTGACGCCAGTGTCAATTAAACGGTGACACGCCGTGTAAAGTATGGTGGACGCATGAAGCAAGCACAGGATAGCCAACAAAAACTGGAACTTTTACTGAATATCAGTCAGGATAATACATGGACACAGGTACAGCACAGTTCCATGAAAGACGGTTGGTTTCTTATAACAATACAGGTGGTTCTTGGGAGTTACAGAATGGCCGGTCTTAGCAAGGCATTATACAGAGTGTTGATTACAGGAGATGTAGTACAGGCGGATTGCTCAATATTCCTGACTGGTCCTGCTACATGTGACTTTCTCTCCAAGGTCTAATGCCCTTTATCTGGCGTACCCTTGAATCTGTCCTTATCTAGTACCTCCTCTGTTATCTTGAGTACCTCTTGCTTTCTCTGATCGGCCTCTGTGGTATTCTGTGTCTTCAGGCTGATTAGTTATGCCCTTCTGACTTCTATGCATGGACTCAGGAGGAAAACCTCTCTGCACTGAGTCTGGAAACTTCTACCTTCTGAGCTAGGCCCTAGCCTATTTATACTGAACTGGGGGCTCCCTCTGCTGGCTGTGACAAGAATTACCGGTAACCGGCCTGACTGGCTTAAAGGGAACTACACACTCAAATCTAGCAGTGTCGGGTAGCCTACCCGTATGCTGCACAAGGCTGTTACAATGAGAGTCTGACCCCAGCAGCCCTGCACCCCCTCCTCCCCAGACACATGCCTTTTACATCATGGACTTACCAGCTCGAGAGGGAACAGGCCGGGTGCTTTGATAAGAGGGTCCTGGGAGCCCCTTGCAGTCCAGGAGCTGAGGTCAGAGTCTGGGGGTCGGATGCAGAAGAACGCCCAGTCATCCCAGTATTAAGTTTGGGCCTTGCAGCCTGGAGCAAGTGCGGGCAAAGGATGGGTGTGGAGCTATGTTAGCTCTGGCCACACAACGCATGCTGGGCTGTCACTGAGGTCTGGTGAGACGGGGAGACTGTGCGGGAGGGGACCAGCAGCGGTGACTGTTCTTACAGGGTAAAGAGACACTGGGGAGCATGTGCAGGAGGAAACGAAAGGAATTGAATAAAAAAAAAATAAAACTCCCACACTCGGCCCTCTTTTGGAAAGGGGGCCCTGGGCAATTGCCCTGTCCCCCCCCCCTCCTAACGCCAGCCCTGCCTGTATGTAGTACTTCCTGTTGGTGTATCCAACCAAACCCATGATGCACTTCTCCTTTATCTGCAGCACCTCCAGCATTGCCCTCTAGTTACATAGACACCCCCTATCGCTGCCCCAGTATGGACATAACATCACAGGTAATAAGAAAGAGCTACACGGAAAATTACAGCCCCCTTCATAAATGATTATTTTATAGGATGTTGACCCAAACCAGAAAACTTCTTTAAGGTTTTAACAAATTCAGCAGACTCTAAAACCGCTGCAAAACAGAGCAGAGAGCATCATGGTAATCCAAATGGAAAAGAGAGAATCCTTCAAATCCTCTGACTCAACCGTGAGAACACATGGAAGAATTTGTGGTTCATGTGGTCTTCACTAGATTTTTTACATGCTCTAGATATTACCAAATCTGCAACAAATTCCTAGATTAAGTCAGTATACATAAGCAGAGTAGAATCTAATCAATTATACCGCACTGTTCATTTATCATACTAGTAACTAGGTATGGCTTAGAAATCCATCCTCTTACGCAGAGAGGAGTATGGCGGGATTTCTATTCTATAATAAGCACCCGGCTGGGATTGATGAAATAATGGTAGTATAAGAAATACAGAAAACCCTGGAACATTTCTCCTCCACTGCCTCCTGAACAGCATAATATCATTTTACAAACCACCAACCATATCATTTCATAGCGATCTCATTTACAGTCACTAGCACAAGTGCATTATGCTCCACTGACCACAAGATGTAGCTGTCCCACTAAATCAGCCTCACGTTCTGCACCGATGCAGGCGGCACAGACACAATGCTTCCCTAGACGCTGGGCAATCAGTGTTACTTAATTACATTCTAACTGCTAGAATTCTTCTATTGGTTTTTATACTGGGAGGGGAAAAAAAATAACATTCTCTTGAATCGGGATTCGGCAAAGCCCAAACAATTTGTGATTTTTTATCCTTAAAAATTGACCAGTCAACAAGGAGGATTTTTTATACATTGTTTTAATAAAAGAAGATAATAAATTGTGTAAACAGAATCGAAGGCGGACACTCACCAACTGATATACGCCAGTTTTCTGGCGTACATGTGTTGCAGATTGCGGCGCAAAGGTTATTTGCGTCGCAATCTGCGACTTTTCCCTGCTCATGCTTTCTTCCAGGAAAAGCGCCAAGCCTGTCGATAAGTTGTGTCTGGTATTGCAGATGAGCTTTATTGACGTGAAAGGGACAGACTCTACTAGACCAGCTATGGCGTGACAGCCTGCATGTTGTGGAAGGTATCATTGAGGTCAGTGGAACATTGTAAAACAGACACTTTCATGGCTTACAAAGGAAACATGCACACGAACGTATTTTGTTTTCGTGTCCGTTCCGTTTTGTTTGCGGATAGGATGCGGACCCATTCATTTCAATGGGTCAGTAAAAAATCAGTATGTCCGTTCTGTAGCCCCGCAAAAAAAATAGAGCTTATCCTATTCTTGTCCGTTGTAGGCATTGTTACAATGGATCCGCAAAAAAACAACGGATGGCATACGGATGTCATCCGTTTTTTTTGCAGATCTGCAATTTGTGGACCGCAAAACACATGGGGTCGTGTGCATGTAGCCAAATACTGATGGAAAATACATGGTTATAAGGGAAAATAATAGCATTCTTAATACAGAATGCGTAGTAAAATAGTGATGGAGGGGTTAAAAAATAAAAAAACTATTAATAAACTCACCTTAATCCACTTGAACGCTCAGCCTGGCATGTCTTCTTTCTTTTTTGATGAAAAGGACCTGTGGTGATGTCACTGCGCTCCTCACATGGTCCATCACTATGGTGATGGACCATGTGATAAACCATGTGATGAGCACAGTGACATCATCAAAGGTCCTTTATCCAGGTCCTGAACAAAGTAGAAAGAAGAGGAGATCCGCTACACGATCAAGTGGATGGGGCGAGTTAAATTAGTTTATTATTTTTAACCCCTCAATGGACATTTTACTAAGCATTCTGTATTAGGAATGCTATTATTTTCCCCTATAACCATGTTATAAGGGAAAATAATAAAATTTACACAACACCGATCCCAAACCAGAACTTCTGTGAAGAAGTCCGGGTTCGGGTCTGGGTACCAAACATGCCGATTTTTCTCACGCGCGTGCAAAACGCATTAAAACACTTTGCACTTGCGCTGAAAAATCGCTCATTTTCCTGCAACGCAACCCACATCTTGTCCGACCCTCACACGCCACACCCGTGTAAAAGAAGCCTTAGGCCTCTTTCACACGAGCGATACGGATTGTGTCAGGATCTGTTCAGGGAAGCACTGATGGTTTTGCATGCAGGTTTAATCAGTTTTGTCTGCAATTGCTTTTGGTAATTCAGTTTTTTTTTTAGTTTTTTTTTTTAAAGAATAACAATCTACATCTCCTAGTAGCCATCAGTGAAAAATACATTACATCCAGATGCCTTCTGTTTTTCACGCAAGCTCCATTCACTTCTATGGAACCAGAGCTGCGTGAAAAACGGACCATACAGAACACACTGCAGTTTTTCCGCCATGCAAAGATAATGCGTGAAAAAGTATGCTCATGTACACATACCTATTGAAATGAATGGGTCAGGATTCAGTCCAGGTCTATTTTCAGTGGAGAAGTGTGCAAACAAATTAGATGAGTCTAAGTGAATATGAACTTGTCTAACTAAAAAACAACCACCAGAGGTCAGACTAATAACAATACGCCTAACTCATCAAATGCTGTGTGACGTTTAATAAATACTCTTAAAAAGAAAAACAGTCAAATAAAATAGGCCTGTTTAATTTTACACCTAAAAACAGGCAAGCTTGATAAATGTTCCCCATCATGAGCTAAGGGTGGAAAGAATTGGTGTGATCAAAATGAATGAGTCCTAAATTTATGAAGAAGACCTCTCGGACTTACCAACCTACTCCGTGTGTGGTGACCCCAGGACAAAACCCTGTGTAATATGGCAGCCTTTTGGCTTGATGTCAAAGCTGAAAGGCTGACCAGTTCACTGAAAAAGCATGATAAAGGGCTTGAATAAAGCAACACATAAACAGGCAGATTGGTGGGCTAGGAAGGGGTATATATAGACAGCATAAGCTATTAATGCCCAAAACAGTAGCTCGCTCCATTTCCAGTCCAGACAGAAGACTGACATTGTTTTTGCAAACTTGGTCGGTTCCAAATGCATTTTTAGATAAATGTACATACAAAAAAATAAAAATAAAAACATATGCACCAATCAGTCACACAAGATGGACAACATTGTGTACGCAGTCCAGTGCAATGAGGAATGCTCAGAACTGTATATCGGCGAAACAAAACAACAACTACATCAGCGTATGGCTCAGCATAGAAGAGCCAAAACCTCTGGTCAAGATTCAGCCGTGTACTTACATCTAAAAGGAACAGGTCACACCTTTGAAGACAGTCAAGTACGTGTTTTGGATAAGGAGGCCGATTGGTACAAACGAGCCGTGAAGGAGACCATCTACGTAAAAATGGAGAAGCCAAGCTTGAATAGAGGTGGGGCGGTTAGACATCTATTGTCTGCCACATACAATGCTGTCTTGACACCTTTTTCTGGGAAGTCTTTATCACCTACTGACCCTCCAATTAGGATAATGGAATCAACACCTTTGACCCAATGCTGGGTATAATTACCAGATGTGGATTCAGTTACATATTTATTCCCAGAATTTTTGTACAATCACTCAGAATTGAGAAAGCTCGTTGGAAGAATGAGTGAAAGGTTTTCAAGAAGTCTACAGTACGTCCAGTTGCCTTGAATTATTCTTTACAGATATATAATCAGTCATAGCATTAAAACCATCTGTGTAATATTGTGCAAGCTGCCAAAACAGGTACCACAAGCTGTCCTGTTGTACCTAACACCAAGATGTTAGCAGCGTACTCTTTAAAGGGAACCTGTCACCTGGATTTTGGGTATAGAGCTGAGGACATGAGTTGCTAGATGACCGCTAGCACATCAGCAATACCCAGTCCCCATAGCTCTGTGTGCTTTTATTATGGAAAAGAAACAATTTGATACATATGCAAATTAACCTGAGATGAGTCCTGTCCCTGACTCATCTCACATACAGGACTCATCTCAGGTTAATTTGCATATGTATCAAATCGCCTTTTTTACACAATAAAAGCACACAGAGCTATGGGGACTGGGTATTGCGGATGTGCTAGCGGCCATCTAGCAACCCATGTCCTCAGCTCTATACACAAAATCCCGGTGACAGGTTCCCTTTAAGTCCCGTAAGTTGCAAAGTGAAGCCTCCATGAATCCAACTTATGTTTCCAGCATATTTTACAGATGCTCAGATTGAAATCTGAGGAGTTTGGAGTCCAGGTCAACATTATGAACTCTGTCATGTTTCTCGAACCATTCCTTGATGAAAGAGGCCACTGCCTCTATTATTGGCACTATTATTGCCATGAAGGGATGTACTTGTCTGTACATTGTTTAGGGAGGTTGTTCGTGTCAAAATAACATCTACATGAAGGACTCCCAGAACATTGCCCAGACAATCACATTGCCTCCACCAGTGTATCTTCTTCCTAGTGCATCCTGGTGCTGTCTCATCCAGAAGTAAAAGATGCGTATGCACTTGGCTGCATATGATGTCATCAGACCAGGCCACCTTTTTCCACAGTAAAGTTCTAAAGGCATCAGGAAGTCCAGGGCCCCATACAAACAATTTTTAATTTCTAGCTACTTCTATTATAGGTTAAAGGATTTGTCCGGGTGCAGAGATGAACCTGGACATATCCCTTTTTTTTACTCAGGCAGTCCCTCTGATTTAAGCATCGTAGCATTTCATGCTCCGATGCACCCCCTTGCCTTGCGCTGCATTGCGTAGGGCAAGGGCTGTTTGTTTAAATTTTTTACACTGCTAGGCAGAGGCTTCCGCCTAGCAGTGTTGCCGGTAACGTCATCGGCACTAATAGGCAGGCTTTAGCGCTGCCCTAGCTGTCTTACAGGTACGTCACCGGATCTAATGAAAAAGCCCTGAATCGCGCAGGGAAAGGGAGAGTGGCGGAGCATGAAATGCTCCGATGCTCATATCAGAGGGTCTGCCTAGGTGAAAAATTAAGGAGAGGGGTTATTAAGCATAAAAACAAGTTTACAAGTGATTATTGGGATTTGAACACAAGACCTTCTGTGTGTTGTACAGAAGACTTACCTCTAGGCTATAGACCTGCCATATACAGCAGATTGGTTTTCTGTGCTCGGAAAGCTAATAAACATGGCTGGTTTCTTCACAGGCATAATATAAAAAAAATTGTATATTACTTAAATTAATTAAAAAAAATATTGAGCCATTTTTTTTTATTTTTTATTGTTGACCATAAATAATAGGTTCACTATATTGTACAGGTTATTATGATAACAGGGATACCAAATACTATTCTATGATATTTCATAGTAAGTATGTCAGCAAAATGCGTTTATTGTAATGGTTTTTGCTCCAATATTTGTTTGCAAAATGTAAATTTCAGAAACGTAACTTTTAAAAGAAAAAAGCTCGTAAACAGAAGTTTCATTTTCCCACCGCAACTTTTGCTAAACATATTACATGTACTGTGGGAACCAAACCCATGACCTTCTGTAAAGGATATATAAAAAGGACTTGTCTGCACTGGATTCGTGCGGCGAGCCGATGGACATAAGGCGCAAATCGCAACCTGAGCTTGGATACAAGGTTTTTTATTGAAAAGACAACGCGTTTCGGGGTACTCAGGACCCTTTTATCAAGTCTGTATCCTTGGCACCGTGAGCCCGCTGGTGGACTCTCCTGAAGAGTCCCATTCAGAAGGAATACTGGTCAGCGCTGGTAATTGTTGCTGAAGAGTGTCCTGCTGTAGCGGAGCTGCTGTGCTCGCTGCACGTGTGGCATGCAGTGTGCCGCTACAGCAAGACACTCTCCAGGAACCTTAGCCAGGTTGGGTTATGTATTTCTGCAAAGCACAAAAAAAAGCTGTTGCTCAAAATGGCAGGGCTATAGCCTCGAGATAGAAAGTATGGGGTTCAAATCGACAAGGACTATGGGTTTAGTTTTGTTAGTAAAAGTCCCAAGGGCACCACAGCTTCATTAATATTCACTGCAATGAAGTGAAAATGCATGAGGCTGCTGATATTGGAGACTGAAGTGACTGGGCCCAGGCTCCCCAGCTACTTAGGGCCCTGACTGCGGTACTGCCCTGATGGCGGCCCTGCTTACTGCCCATTGTAGGTGTTTTCATTGGTGGACAGAAACCAGCGAGGTCCATGTGAGCAGTTTTTCTTCCTGATATATCCCATCCCTTGACATGTGCCATTGTCATGACACATTGTGTTAGCCACTTCAACTGTCGGTGGTTTTAATGTTATGGCTAACGGGTGTATAATTTCCTGTAAATTCAGAACACTAATGATGGCATGGTCAATATATACATATAAAGATGGCCGCCTCTGCACTAACTCCATGGATTTCTGAAAACTCCTTTGGATAAGGGCTCATGCACACCACAGTATGGCTTTTTCAGTGTTTTGCGGTCCATTTTTTACAGATCCGTTGCTCCTGTTTTTTGTTTCCGTTGGGTTTCCGTTTTCTTTCCATTTTTCCGTATGCCATATACAGTATACAGTAATTACATAGAAACAATTGGGCTGGGCATAACATTTTCAATAGATGGTTCAGCAAAAACGGAGCGGATACGGAAGACATACGGATGCATTTCCGTATGTGTTTCGTTTTTTTTGCGGACCCTTAGACTTGAATGGAGCCAAGTACTGTGATTTGCGGACAAGAATAGGACATGTTCTATCTTTTCACGGTAAAGAAATACGGAAATACTGAAATGGAATGCACACGGAGACACTTCAGTTTTTTTTGCTGAACCATTGAAATGAATGGTTCAGTATATCTACCGCATACTGAACTCAAAAAACGGCCAGTATACTGGACGCAAAATACTGTCGTGTGCATGAGCCCTGACTGTAACAAAAGCGGGTTTGGTTTTTTATTTATGTTTTTTGTATGTGAATATTTATCTGATACTTAACTATATATATATATATATATATATTCTCCCATGAAGGTGTATATATAGTACAGACATCATCTACGTGATTACTGTTTACCTCTTGCAGTGTATACATTGAAGTGGCAATGCCTAAACTACCTAAACCCACAGACTAATTAACATTTATGTTGTTCCTAAATGTTATTTCAGTCCTATATAAACAGACCTTCCAGCCTGCCGGCCCCGTGCTAGGCTGTGGCCGGCTGATTATAATGCATCATTCATTGAGGTTGCACCAAGAATTTATCTCTAACCTTAATTATCATGTGCCCAGTTTTGCAAACATTTTCCCACACATACAAAATAATTTGGAACAAAGCCTATTTAGTCATTTAATCCCTCCAGTGGTGCAGAAATGTGGATATCCCGGCGGGCATCAATGGGATAGACACAGCGCTGTCTGCATCTGCTAAGCCGGCTCCTGCTGCGCCACATAGTGATACGTAAGGCTACTTTCCCATTAGCGTTTTTTTTTCCAGATCTGTCATGGATCTGCAAAAACGCTTCAGTTAGAATAATACAACCGCATGCATCCGTCAGGAACGGATCCGGTTGTGTTATGTCTTCTATAGCCATGACGGATCCGGCATGAACACCATTGAAAGTCAATGGAGGACAGATCCGTTTTCTGTTGTGTCAGAGAAAACGGATCTGTCCCCATTGACTTACATTGTGTGCCAGGACGGACCGTCTTACTCCGCACCACATCGCGTACAGAAAAACGCTGCTTGCAGCGTTTTTCTGTCCGTGATGGGGACGCAACCAAACGGAACGCATTTTGGTGCATTCTGTTTCGTTCAGTTTTGTCCCCATTGACAATGAATGGGGACAAAACGGAAGCCTTTTTTTTCCGCTATTAAGATCCTATGACGGATCTAAATAGCGGAATTGAAAAGGCCAGTGCGAAAGTAGCCTAAGGCTACTTTCACACTAGAGTTTTAGTTTTCCGGTATTGAGATCCGTCATAGGGGCTCAACACCAGAAAAAAAACTCTTCAGTTTTGTTCCCATTCATTGTCAATGGGGACTGAACAGAACAGAATGCTCCAAAATGCATTCCGTTCCGTTTAGTTGCGTTCCCAGACCGGAGAGCAAACCGCAACATGTTGTAGTTTGCTTTCTGTCCTGGTATGCGGAGCAAGACGTGACCCCCAATGTAAGTCAATGGGGACTGATCAATTTTCTCTGCCACAATAGAAAACGGATCCATCCTCTATTGACTTTCAATGGTGTTCATGACGGATCCGTCTTGGCAATGTTAGAGATAATACAACCGGATCCGATCGTAACAGATGCAGACGGTTGTATTATCAGTAACAAAAGCGTTTTTGCTGATCCCTGCCGGATCCAGTTAAAATGCTGGTGTGAAAGTAGCCTTACAGGAGCACATGTAAGTGTACCTCTGATTACATCTTCTATTCCAGGAGGAACTAAGGGTTAGGAGATCGCTGGGGACAAGAGTCATTTTACTGTATAGTAGTGATTACATGTTATAAGCTGCTGGGGAGGTTTTCTAGGTATCAACCATATGACTTCTTAGCGTCCATAAAAGCCCTATACTTTACAATCAGAAAACTGTATGAACCCTCAGAATGAATACTAGAGAAGGAGTTCCTTCAAAGTCTTAGGCTCCATTCACACGTCTGTGATGTGTTGCGGACCCGCAAATTGCGGGTCTGCAACACACCAGCCCGGCAAGCTGCGGACAAGAATAGGACATGTTCTATCTTTTGCGGAGCTGCGGACCCGAAGATCGGGGCCGCGCTCCGCAATTGCGGATGCAGACAGCACACTGTGTGCTGTCCGCATTCAATCCGTCCCCATAGAGAATGAATAGGTCCGCACCCGTTCCGCAAAATTGTGGAACGGATGAGGAACCATTTTGTGGACGTATGAATGGAGCCTTATCCTGCATAGTGGTAACCCTGGCCACCCTTACGATAGGTCATCAATATCATATGGGTGGGAGTTTGACACCCGACATCCCCAATTACCTGATGTCAGCACCTGCCGGCTCTGGAAATAATACAGTGGACAGAGCTGGAAGCAGAAGGCTTCATCCACTGGGTAATGGATGTGCTTGGTTGCTGCAGCTCAGATCCATTCATTGACCCCTTCAAATCTCTGAACTTTGGGGGTGCTGTTATAGCCTCTATTGATTTTTATTATGCATTCCTCCATACTTAAAGGGAACCTGTCACCTGGATTTTGTGTATAGAGCTAAGGACATGGGCTTCTTGATCGCCGCTTGCACATCCGCAATACCCAGTCCCCATAGCTCTCTGTGCTTTTATTGTGTAAAAAAAAGATTTTATATATATGTAAATGAGGCTACTTACGTTTCCAGAGCCCAGCCACGCCCACTGTGAAGGAGCCCAGCACCGCCCCGCACACTCTGAATCTCCCCTTTGCTCCCCGACGTCACAAAGCTAGAGCGCCGTAATCTCGCGATGCATGAGCTAGCGCATGTGCAGTGTCCGTATAGTGTTCCTTCCCTGTGCTGGCATCAGCCTCAGGGAACAAACTGCGCATGCGCTAGCTTGCGCATTGCAAGATTACGGCACTCTAGCTTTGTGACGTCGGGGAGCAAGGAGGAGATTCGGAGGATGCGGGGGCGGTGCTGGGCTCCTTCACAGTGGGCGTGGCTGGGCTCAGAGTCAGAGAACGCTGGACTCATCTCTCAAGCATGGAGGATACAGGACTCATCTAAGGTTCATTTATATATCTATAAAATCGGTTTTTGACGCAATAAAAGCACAGAGAGCTATGGGGACTGGGTATTGCGGATGTGCTAGCAGCGATCTAGCAGCCCATGTCCTCAGCTCTATACCCAAAATTCAGGTGACAGGTTCCCTTTTAAAAAAATTGAAGGTAAATTAAACGCTGCCATATTCTGTATATACCCAAGAATGATGCCTAGAAATGTGACTCAAAAAAGCAATGCAAATAGCTACAAAACCTTAAACAAAAAATGTTGGTGGGCAGAGGATGACCACTCGTGACTAGTGTTGGTCGAGCACCAAAGTGCTTGAGTAGAACACCTCGGGATGCTCGGGTGCTCTACCGAGCACCCGAGCACAATGGAGGTCAATGGGAGAACCAGAGCATTTAGGCCTCTTTCACACTTGCGTTGTCCGGATCCGGCGTGTACTCCACTTGCCGGAATTACACGCCGGATCTGGAAAAACGCAAGTGTACTGAAAGCATTTGAAGACGGATCCGTCTTCAAAATGCTTTCAGTGTTACTATGGCAGCCAGGACGCTATTAAAGTCCTGGTTGCCATAGTAGGAGCGGGAGCGGGGGAGCAGCATACTTACCATCCGCGCGGCTCCCGGGGCGCTCCAGAATGACGTCAGAGCGCCCCATGCGCATGGATGACGTGCCATGTGATCACGTCATCCATGCGCCTGGGGCGCCCTGACGTCACTCCGGAGCGCCCCGGGAGCCGCACGGATGGTAAGTATGCTGCTCCCCCGCTCCACTTTACCATGGCTGCCTGGACTTTAGCGTCCCGGCAGCCATGGTAACCACTCTAAAAAAGCTAAACGTCGTATCCGGCAATGCGCCGAAACGACGTTTAGCTTAAGGCCGGATCCGGATCAATGCCTTTCAATGGGCATTAATTCCGGATCCGGCCTTGCGGCAAGTCTTCAGTTTTTTGGGCCGGAGCAAAAAGCGCAGCATGCTGCGGTATTTTCTCCGGCCAAAAAACGTTCCGTTCCGGAACTGAAGACATCCTGATGCATCCTGAACGGATTTCACTCCATTCAGAATGCATTAGGATAATCCTGATCAGGATTCTTCCGGCATAGAGCCCCGACGACGGAACTCTATGCCGGAAGACAATAACGCAGGTGTGAAAGAGCCCTAAACCAGGCACCTCCTGCTCTGAAGAGGGGAGGGTGCCTGGTTCATCGGAAAAAGTCAGAAATTAATGGAAACACCACCGAAATGGTTCGGGAACAGCGTGGGGAAGATGTCTTGGATGCATCTTGGACTCCCAGGTCGCTGCTGGGAACGATGTTGTCCGAGTAGTACACCACTTTTACAGACAGACAATAATACGCACAAAACCGAAGATAAAATAAATTTTAGAGGAAAACATTCTTTCCTGTATATTACTTGTATATAAAGTGCAAGTGCTGGCAAAATTTACAAGGAAGAGGCATTCCGATACAACCTGTATATCACATAAAGGAGGGCCTCATTCACATTGTGGGACAATTGTTCAGGTAGTGGGACTCCAACACTCATAAAGCCTATGCACTAACCCTAAGTTCACACCTGAGCGTTTTACAGCGCGTTCAAACGCGCTGTAAAACGCTCAACACATGAAAACCAATGCTTCCCTATGGGAATGGTTCTCACCTGGGCGTTTTACAGCGCGTACGATCGCGCTGTAAAACGCCCGACGCATAATCAAGTACTTGAGCTTCTTTGGGGCGTTTTGACGCGCGTTTGTGGCCATAGGACACTGCAGTCAATGACACAAACGCGCGTCAAACGCGCGTTTACTATTACAAAAAACGTGCATAAAAACGCGCGACAAAAACGCGCGTAAGACGCGCGTTTGAGAAACGCTCAGGTGTGAAAGCAGGGTAAGGGAAAGGGCTGCCAAAAATTACAAGGCACTCCAATACACCCTTTATTACACATAAAGGAGAGCATCATACACAGCCTTGAAAAATTATGATTGATGGCCTGCTGGTGACCCTCTTAAACATTAGGGGTGAGGGCCTGCTGCTGAGCTGACCATCTAAAACATTATGGGCGAGGGCCTGCTGCCGAGCTGACCATCTAAAAAATGTTGTGGACGAAGGCCTGCTGCTGAGCTGACCATCTAAAAAGTTTGAAGGCGAGGGCCTGCTGCCGAGCTGGCTATCTAAAAAAAATTGTAGATGAGGGCCTGCTGCCAAGCTGACCATCTAAAAAACTTTTGGTTGTAGGTTGAGTGGCAATTCTTTTATCATCCGCACGTTCCTCAAAAAATCGCAAGACTGCGGAACACTTACCCCTTGGCAAGGGAGATTGCCGCAAGGGGGTGCTCCCGGGAACAGTTGCATTCCTGTTTGGTATGGCCCGCCTCCTCCCTTTTGCCACCCCACTGCATCTTCCAGCCTGTTGCGGTGCTGCGGATACCTCCCCCTCTGTACTGCTGTCCTCGCTCGGCTTGCCACCTTCACAGGTTGGGTCAGTGACTTCATCGTCCAGTACCTCCTCTTCCCCTTCCTCACTCTGGTCATCCTCCTGACTTGTTGACTTAACAACAACCTCAGTTATTGACAACTGTGTCTCATCCTCATCATCAACCTCTTGAGACACTAATTGCGGTTGACTTATTGGCAACTGTGTCTTATCATCATCATCCACCTCGTGAAACACTAATTACCATTCCCCACCGTCATCTTCTTCTGACTGTGGATGCTCCAGAGTTTGGAAATCAGGGCACAAGATCTCCTCATGTCCCTCTTCAAGCGGGCTTGGCGACAGGCCCAAATTAAGGAATGGCAATGAAAACAGCTCCTTGGAATATCCAAATGTGGATCACTTGTTTGCCAAGAGTCTCCATGGTGGAGTATCAGGGTGAGGATTCTGTTGACAAAACTCTTGGCTACTGAGACTGGACTTTGTGGAAGACAGGGTGGTGCTTAACCAACTGGAAGCATTATCTGCTGCAATCCAACCGACCACCTGGTCGCACTGGTCTGACTTAGAGAGTGTTGCCCTGCGCCGCCCTGCAAACTGGGACATGTTTCTTGTGCTCTGGCAGCAGGCACAGTTTCACCGCACCTAGGGCCACAGCCTCTGAGTGCACCATCAGCAGCACGGCCACTTCCCCGTCCCTTACTGCTCGCCTTGCGCATATTAAATGGTATATATGCTTGCAAGTATGTCACACGTGCAGTAGTGCAGGTTTTGTAAGTGTATGCACAAATATAGTACACAGAATGTCACAGATATTTTTAGGATGCGCACACGTTAAACAGGAGGTATAGTGCAGGGGTAATGTCGCTGTCACCACCACCTAAAAAATTACACTGAATGAATGTCACTGATATTTAGGCCTCATGCACACGACCTGCAAACTGCGGATCCGCAAAAAAAGGAAGCCGCCCGTGTGCCTTCCGCAATTTACGTAACGGAACGGGAGGCCCATTGTAGACATGACTATTCTTGTCCGCAAAACGGACAAGAAAAGGACATGCTATATTTTTTTTCAGGGGCCTCGGAACGGAGCAACGTATGCGGACAACACACGGAGTGCTGTCTGCATCTTTTGCGGCCCCATTGAAGTGAATGGGTCCGCACCTGAGCCGCAAAAACTACGGCTCGGATGCGGACCATAACTACAGTCGTGTGCATGAGGCATTAGGATGCGCACACGCTAAACAGGAGGTATAGCACAAGTAATGTCGCTGCCACAACCGCCTAATAAAAAAATTCCCCTAAGTGAATGTCACTGATATTTAGGTTGCACAAACATTATACAGGAGGTATAGCGCAAGTAATGTCGCTGTCACCACTGGCTAATAAAGAATTACACTGAATTAATGTCACTGATATTTAGGATGGGCAAACGTTATACAGGAGATGTAGAGCAGGTAATGCAACTGTCTGCAGCGGACACCGTCTACGGAAAAAGTACACTGGATGTCAGATATTTTTAGGCTGCGCACACGTTAGACAGGAGATGTAGCGCAGATAATATCGCTGTCTGCGGAAGCCGCCCGTGTGCCTTCTGCAATTTGCGGAACGGAACGGGCGGTCATTGATATTACTGCCTATTCGTGTCCGTTTTGCGGACAAAATTTGGACATGTTATATTTTTTTGGCGGTGCCGCGGAACGGAGCCACGGATGCGGACAGCACACGGAGTGGTGTCTGCATTTTTTGTGGCTCCATTGAAATGAATGGGTCCGCATCCGAGCCGCCAAAACGGCGGCTCGGATGCGGACCCAAACAACGGCCGTGTGCATGAGGCCTAAGACTGAGCCGAACACGTGTCATCGAGTGCTATATAGCATGGCTACGGCATTACAGTAAGGGCAGTACATATCTGCACGTTTATTGGCTGCGTAGCAGCCAACAAACGTGCGGGGAGGAGAGTCGAGCATCGCACTCGAGCACACGCGGTATTCGGCTGAATACCACGATGTGCCGAGCATTACGATGCTCAAATAAAATTAGTGTTTGGCCGAGCATGCTCGCCTAACACTACTCGTGACCACAGATTAGTTCATTCATACTACAAATCCCATGATATTGGTGAGCAGAGGATTGACACACGTGACCACCGTTTAGTCTGTTGATAATACAAACCCCATGATATCGGGGGGCAGAGGATTGACACACGTGACCACAGCTCAGTCTGCTCATACTACAAATCCCGTGATGTTGGTGGGTAGAAGAGTGACACACGTGACCACCGTTTCTCAGTTCTCCCACCTCATCACTGCTGCTTGTCTACTGACAGCATTTGTGTCTCTTTCCACATTATAGTCACTGCATCTGGATTTCTATGTTAGTTATATACATGTCTTAAAGGGAACCTGTCACCACAAAATGCAGTGCAACGTGTTATAGAGCAGGAGTAGCTGAGCGGATCGATATATAGTTTTGTCAGAAAACAATCTGTAAAACTAGTAATTTATATCTCTGCTTTGTCTAACTTAAAGGGGTTGTCCCAGTTCAGTAAATCACATTTATCATGGAGATAAAGTTAATACAAGCCACTTACTAATGTATTGTGATTGTCCATATTGCTTCCTTTGCTGACTTGATTCATTTTTCCATCGCATCATACACGCTTGTTTCCAGGAGAAGCTGCGTAAACGTGCCTATGTGCGCTCCTGTGGTCCTGGCCACCAGAGAGGTAGACACTTTTTCCTATAGTGTGCAAGCACGTCCACTGCTGCTGGATTTCAGGGTTGTCATAATCCCTGGATATGAGCAATGTATATTGTGATGAGAAAATGAATCCAGCCAGCAAAGGAGGCAATATGGACAATCACAATACATTAGTAAGTGCCTTGTATTAACCTTCTCTACATGATAAATGCCATTTGTTGAAGTGACAGAACCCCATGATCAGCTCTCAGTACACGGGGAGGTGTTATCAGTGACTGACAGCTATGTATACACACAGGAGTTCTCCAGGAGTGATTTAAAATGGCCACCAACAACCTGTCCTAGAACATGAGCAGCACTGGTTACCTCCACTTGCAGAGCTGTATAGGGGGTTGAGGGGGCAGGGCCTTACCACACTGATCTACAATAGATGGTAATGATGTGATTCTGCCTACGATATGCCATCATGGCTCAGCAGCCTGACAGGAAAACTCACCAATATGTAGTATGTGCTAGTGCCAGAGTGTAGGTTGTAGTGAGCCCTTACCCCTCTAGGCAGCTCTACAAGTGGTGGTAACCAGTGCTGCTTACATTCTAGAACAGGTTTCTGGTGGCCATTTTGAATCATTCCCAGTCTCCCAGACAACCAAAAAACACCTCCTATGCGGACTGCGAGCTGTTCACAGGGGTGGTCGACAAAGCCAGACAAACTAGAGCTTTGTCTGAAAGTAGAATCTTTGGGAAATTCCTTAATGAATGTGATTAATTTGGAATCAATTTGTTCATCTTTAGTCTTAACCTGACAACATATGTCATTATACATTACGCAATGAGCCTGGACTGTGGCTAGTCCTTCATGTCTTCTTCTTCACAATCATTCACGCTAGTTTTTGCCTCATTCACACATGGCAGGTTTGATCAGTATCCTGTACAAGTGTTTCCATTCACTGTAAAAGACTTATTCCTGAACACCGGGATTACATAGGCAACCTAAGACAATCCGGTCAGCCGGGGCCAGATTTAAAGGACAACTCCGGCCTCAGTTATGTCATTCACACGTTCCAGGAAAGATTTCTAGATGACAGAGGAGTGTTTTGGTTGAATACAAGACTGAACGTGTACAACTTTAGGGCTCGTTCACATGAACGCGTGATGCCCATTGCCGTATTGCGGACCGCATTTGTGGATCCGCAATACACGGGCATCGCTGACCCAATCATTTCAATGGGTCCGCAAATCCGGAATGGAACACTACCCAGTGCTTTCTGGGATTCCGTTCCGTGCTTCCGCACCGCAAAAAGATAGAACTTGGGGCTCGTTCACACGACCGTGCCGTCTTTTGCAGTCTGCAAATTGAAGATCCGCAAAACACAGATGGCGCCGGTGTGCATTCTGCAATTTGCGGAATGGAACAGGAGGCCTATTATAGAAATGCCTATTCTTGTACGCAAAACAGACAGGAATAGGACAGGACTCAACATTTTTGCGCGGCTACGGAACGGAGCAACGGATGTGGACAGCACACAGAGTGCTATCCGCATCTTTTGCGGACCCATTGAAATGAATGGTTCCGTATACGGACTGTATGCGGAACACAGAAAACAGCCCGTTTACGGAACGCAAAATACGTTCGTGTGAACGAGCACTTGCTCTATCTTTTTGCGGAACGGAAGAATCGTGGACCCATTCAAGTGAATGGGTCTGCGATCCCCATGCGCCTGCCCCACGGACAGTGCCGGGGCATTGCAGACCACAATTTGCGTTCCACAGCACGGGCTTCACACGTTCGTGTGAACGGGCCTTTAACCTGCAGCCCATTTCTTAGATGCATTGTAGCTCTGAGATTAATTTGCCATTGTGTCTAAATGAGATTAGAAATCAATGAAAAAATCCTATGGCACCATTCAGAATACAATAAATGAAGGGAAGGAACTGATGAGGACTGATTCAGGACACACATGCGGCTCTAACGCTGGGTTCAGACCTGAGCGTACTTTAACGTACGCTCTGTATGCGCGATTGTACGGGCGTTTGCAATCGCGCATACAGAGACAAGCGAACGCCCATTGTCGCGCGTTCCCGCTGAAGTCTATGTACGGGAACGCGCGACAAGACGCCCCAAAGAAGCTCCTGTACTTCTTAGGGTGTCGGGCGTTTTACAGCGCGATCGTACGCGCTGTAAAACGCTCAGGTGAGAACCATTCCCATAGGGAATCATTGGTTCTTGCCTGTCTGAACCCAGCCTTACAGTCTGTATTGGGTAAGCTGCAGTTGTATTGTTACTATTTTTTTCCCCAAATTATTACAATGTTTTATGATAACTTTTTAAACCCCTTAGCACCATCCACAGGGTTGCCAGTCATAATCTTTCTATTTTCTGGACAACTTCTCCCAAAATAACGGACATCCAACCTTTTTTATGGACAAATTGGAAAACCATAATGACTGATACAGATTATAAGTAACACATGTCTATCGCTCAATATACTGATAGGAGCTCATTACCAGCCTTCAGGCCTTTTGCACACAAACGTTTTTTTTTTCCCGTTTACGTTCCTTTTTTTGCGTTCCGTATATGGACCGTATACGGAACCATTCATTTCAATGGACCTGCAAAAAAACCCGAAGGTACTCCGTATTTCCGCTCCAAGATAGAACATGTCCTATTATTGTCCGCATAACGGACAAAGGATAGAACTGTTCTATCAGGGGCCAGCTGTTCCGTTCCGCAAAAAACGGAATGCACATCATAGTCAAGAGGCCTTATTGTAAGCTGAAAAATGATGAGAATTACCACCAAAATAATCTAGTCAAGAACCACCAGAATATCGGACACATCTATTTTTTTTATATCACGGACACAGGGAAAAAGTGGCGCATTTTTACAGACTGTCCAGAATCGTGCGGACGGTTGGCAACCCTGCACAGTAAATGTACGGTGAGCTTGTGCATAGCACCCAGTACAATACACTTACGGCTGCTGGGCAAAGCAGTTTTTGATCAAAGCAGTTGTGCTTAATCACCCAGCTGACAGATGGCACCCTGAGGCAACAGCTGGGGTCGTGCGCTGTCCTGTCGTAATGCCGCAACCGGTGTCCAGATCCAGTTCCCATACGCCAGTCTTGATCTCCTGTGCACCAGAGTGAGACGTGCACATTTCTGTCCCTCCATGCACCAGGGACAAGGGCTGGTGTGTACGTCAGCTACAACTTACACCAGTTTCTGGCGTGAGTTATAGTAAATCCGACGGGCCGCACAAAGCCCCCTCCCGCTAAGCCCTGTCCAAGCTTAAAGTCGCCAATTATTGTGCACACATGATGTGCACTCTATAGGTGACCCTTTTTACACCACAATAGTTGCCTAAATAGGTTGGTAAATGTCCCTCATTGGGTAATGCAATAAATAAACAAACTACTATATGGGTGGGGGTCTTGCCACTAAGACCCATAATGGGGTCCCAGTATCCCACAGGGCCCCTAAAGCTACATGCACCATAGGTCATGTACATTGTATTCTATGAGAATTTGAAAGTCTCAATGCACATGATGCAGATTTTTTCTGCGCAGATTTTTTCTGCACGGATTTTGACCTGTGGTGCGGATTTTAAAATCCGCAGCATGTCAATTTATTTTATTTTTCCTGACCGGATTTTCTTCATTCACTTAGTGAAATCCGCACCGAATTCGCACCAAATTTGCACGGAAATCCGCATGGATTTGCCTGCGAACACCTGCGGATTTCAGTGCGGATTCTCCGCACATGAATCCTGAACGTGTGCATGTACCCTAAAAATGAACAAAAGCAGCAGGTCAAGCATGCATACTGCCTCTCTGTACGGAAATAGTGAGCACAGCACTTGGCGACAAAGACGAATGGCGCAGCGGGATTAAGGATATAAATCCTTCATGTAATTTTCCCTCGGATAGTATGTCCAAATACTTTTGAGTGTTATTTTCTTGCTGTACTGAGACCTAGTTTATGTCTTTGGTCATGAATCTCGTCTATTTCCACTTATAAAATAGTAGTAAACCAACCAGTTGCATTCACAATGAGCTCAGCCCTCTCAATGTGACAGTACCTAAATTCCACCACAAGAGGGGGCTGTCTACACAGATAAAGCTCCTAGCACTTGGCACCAGCACTCTTCTAGCAGCAGCGTAATCCCACTTCAAACATGAGCCCGGGCATTATGTACTTGATGTTATCCCTCTTTATCTTTAATACGCAATGAAACGATGGGTAAATGTTGTACACTGACCCGCCAGACGTGCGTGACATGTTAACTGAACTTAGTGCATGCAGACTGCACACCAGTGCTGTAATACATCCCTTCGCTGAGACATAGGTACATGACTATATTACACAGAGCAGAGATTATGGGTGGCTTCTGAATGTGCAAAGAGGATAGGAAACCTTATCTAGGGTGCATGGTCTACTGCTTCTAAAAAAATGCACACAGCGCAGTCGTTACGCGGTTGTCACGCGGTCGTACAAGCCTCAGCGAGCTCTAATAACACCAGTTAGGACCGCACTGTTTAGTTGATCCGTATTGTTAAGGCTCTGTAAATTCTAACAATTCTGTAAATTGTTAAGGGCCAAATGCAGCGCAGCCATTACTAATGCAGATAACTGAATGGTGCGGTCCTAATTAGTTTGATTAGAGCTTGTTAAGGCTCGTATGGTCACGTGTTGGCACGGCCAGGTCACAACCGCGAGGCGACCGCACCGTGTGGTCATACCATTTTGTTCAAGAACTGGCTCTAAGAAGATATAGTTGTAAGTTTCGCACAGAAGCACTAAAATGGAGCCTGCACGCTGACTAGAAGGCAGCGGGGAACACCCCCGCGTAAGGAGGACACTACAGGGTTAAATGGTTTTCCAACACTAAAGGTCACTTTCTATTGGCTGAACATGTAACTTGAAAACTGCCTTACTTAAAATTTGTTGCCATTCATGAACCAGTGACGCCATGGACGACTCTCAGCGCAGCAACCAGTGATGGCTACCGTGGTCACAAGCTGTTGCAGTGAGCTGACAGTAGGAAGCAGTGAGGGACCTCAGTGACTGAAGGCACGACTACAGAGCCACCTTTTACATGTGCTTCATTAAAGAAGAGAAGCAAAACGAAATACCTTTGCACCCTGATCACTGCTCGTTGGCGGCATTTTCATGCAGCGATCATCGGGAAGACCAACCGTTACTACGATCGCCCGTCACCACTTTCAGTGTTGTCGGCCGCAGATCCTGGTTTACACAGGGTGATGTGCCACTGAGAAATGATGATTTTAGGTGCCACATGATCGAGTTGTTCGCTCCTTTGTCGGGTGATCGGACGCACATTTACATGAGCCAATTAACTGACACGAGCCTCCGATAGTCCAGGCATGTACACAGGCCTTAAAGGGGCTCTCCGGGATAGTTATAAAAACTGTCCTTTCTTCTGCCCTCTGGTAGGTAGTCTGGTTAATACTTACCCGTCCCTCGCTCTGCTGATGCCATCCCCTCTGCTGTGGGCTCTTCCCCTCAGGTCCCAACCAGATGTCTTCTCGAAGTCTTCCTGCTCAGATGCATTTACTATAAGGGTATGTCTACACCAGGGATCAGCAACCTGGGGTACTCCAGCTGCTGTGAAACTACAACTCCCAGCATGCACTCTTAGGGCTGTTTCACATGAGCGGATGCCGTGCGTGACATCCGCTCTGTGAATGACAGCCAAGACCCGATGCAGACTGCAGAGGCACGGAGCAGTAACATGACTGATAATGCTCCGTGCCTTTCTGTGATCTCTTTACTACGAAATCACAATGAGATAAAGTTGTCACTGTGATTTCGTAGTAAAGAGATCACAGAGAGGCACGGAGCATTAACAGTCATGTTACTGCTCCGTGTCTCTGCTGTCCGCATCGGGTCTTGGCTCTCATTCACGCAGCGGATGTCACACACGGCATCCGCTCGTGTGAAACAGCCCTTACTCAACTGTTCTTGTAACTCCCACAGGAGGATTCTGGGAGTTGTAGTTTCAGAACAGCTGGAGTCCCGGAGGTTGTTGATCCCTGGTCTATACGGTCATTCTGACCACGACAGAAGCTGTGTGACCAAAGATCCCAGTGTAGAGGGGCTGCCATAGAAATGAATAAGGTCGCAGTGTGGCTCGCACTTTTGTGTTTTGGATTTCTTTTGCGTTTTACATATCACAGGGGAAACAAACATGTGTAGTCGTATTGTGACCCCGTTTATTTCTATACTTGGGTGTGATATGTGTGCAGCCGTACACTTAGGCAGCTGAAAAGGAAAAAAAGCGTACGCATCCGGATGGGATGGTAGAGGCCGCAGCCGGTGTGAGGCAGCGAAGAGGACGGCATCTGTGGAACGAGGGACCGGTAAGTATTATCCAAACTATCTTTCTTCCACAGTTTTTTATAAATAGCCGGAGAACCCCTTTAACTTTTCTGGCTAGTTAACAATTAGCACTATTTTTGCCAAAAATACATGTGGGGCAACGTAGGATGAGAAATGTCTGTATACTTGTTTAGGGTGAGTTCACACATAGGTTTTTACTGGCTTTTTCCTGCACCTCCATTTCTTAGGCTACTTTCACACCAGCGTTTTTGATGGATGCGGCAGGGTTCAGCAAAAACGCTTCCGTTACTGATAATACAACCGTCTGCATCCGTTATGAACGGATCCGGTTGTATTATCTTTAACATACCGAAGACGGATCCGTCAGGATCTGTTTTCTATTGTGTCAGAGAAAACGGATCCGTCCCCATTGACTTGCATTGTGGGTCATGACGGATCCGTCTTGCTCCGCATCCCAGGACGGAAAGCAAACCGCAGCATGCTGCAGTTTGCTCTCCGGTATGGGAACGGGATGCTCCAAAATGCTCAGTTACGTTTTGTCCCCCTTGACAATGAATGGGGATAAAACGGAAGCGTTTTTTTTCCTGGTATTGAGACCCTATGACGGATCTCAGTACCGGAAAATAGAAATGCTAGTGTGAACGTAGCCTTAGAGGTAGAAACATCATCTCCAGTCATTGGCTGAAACTCTAGTGATGATATGAAATGCAGGACAAACTGGTGTTTTTGTTAATTATGTGGTAATTTTTTGTCTTTCTGACTTCACTTTAGGCACCGGCATCTAAAAAAATGCCAGAATAATCGCTTTTTTTTAGTTTTGGCCACCTGCAGTTTTTGTGCACACAATGGGGAAGATTTACCAAACTGGTGTAAAGTAGAACTGGCTTAGTTGCCCATAGCAACCAATCAGATTTCTCCTTTCATTTTCCAAAGGAGCTGTGAAAAATGAAAGGTGGAATCTGATTGGTTGCTATGGACAACTAAGCCAGTTTTCCTTTAGATCGGGTTTGCCCTCTCCCACAGTGTGTCTGGACACCAAGAGCCTGCAGAGACCACAACCATTCCCATACACCTTCAACTGCAAAAAATACACCAAAAAGCTCACTAAAGACACAAAAGTGCAGAAAAACACCAGCACATACCCCACAGTCCGACACTCCCAGAGCAGATTTCTGCAGCTTTTTAATATACAGGCATTTTTGGTGCAATTCCTTTACCATTTTGTAAGACCCCTGCTTGCTGTTAGTGAATGGAGCTGGACAATTCCTTTGTATGATCCACACTGACACACTGTAACGAACTGTACAGACTGCTGTTAGAAGGTGTGGAAGAACAATGCTGAGGAATGCCATCACGATGTCACCCGGGCAGTGATCACCGCTAGCCATCGTGCATACTGGGCGTGCGGCACCGCAAGCCCCGTGGAACAAAGCGGCAGCCGCACAGCTAACGGTCCCTCCACGTCCCGGTCCTCGCTCCAAGAAGGTGCCTCCCTTGGCTAAGAATCAGGAGCGGCCAATCCCGGGGAGCAGGGGGCAGCCCTGGCAGCATGTGAGGGGCTGCCCCCAGTAGCCGCTGCCCAATGGCGGGCTCCGGAGGAGGGCCTGGAAGTGACAGGCGTGTGGCTGGGAGGAGCAGAGGACGGGGGAGGGAGGCCGGGGGGAGGCTGAAGTGAACGGGGATCAATGAGAGAAGTTTTTTGTTCCAGGGAAGGCACCAGGAGCCCAGTGCTGCAGAGCCCAGTACCCGCAGCTGTGCCCGGTGCCCCGCTCACCCCTCACATACTGGATTACAAGAGGATGCAGATGCTTACCAGGACTTCTGTGTGGACAATGCAAGGAGCATCTGCCAGGGGGACCATTTGAAGGCTGCAGGGGCATCATACCTTCTGGATGTGGTGGATGGACCAAGCTTCAAGGAGGTGACTCTCTACAATTCAAGGTGTGCAGATGCTCCTCAAGTGCAATGATCCTGAGATGGTGCAAATGACTCCACTGCGGGATGTGTGACTGGACTGAGTGCCTGGATGGATAACTAAACTCATCATCCCAAGCACTTTGTACATCCAGTGCTGCCAAGGAGAAGCTGCTAAGCCTGTGGAGCTAACACTCATGTGCATTGCTTTCTCTAGATCACAGTAAGTGGATGGTTTTAGCAGCTTTATAATATTCTGCATGGACTTGCATGTGCAACATGAGTCCCCTGTGTGTGAGGACTGTTGACCCACATGAACTGATGCATTTCTTGGTCTGTTTGTTGCTGATATCCCTGCCTGGAACATTAGGCAGCTCCCAAGCTCGTCAGATATTTCAAGTTCTGGAGGAGCAGCCACCAGGGGCTTATGTAGGCACCATCAGCACTAAACCAGGCTTTACCTACAGACTTAGTGAATCCCACGCACTCTTTAGCATGAACTCTTCTTCTGGCTCTATCTACACCACCTCAACCATAGACAGGGAGAGTCTTGCCAGTGATGTTATCAATCTGGTCGTTCTCTCTAGCCAACCAACGTATCCAACTGAAGTTCGTATTACTGTCCTGGATATCAATGACAACTCCCCCGTGTTTCCCGATCCCTCCATTGTGGTGTCTTTTAAAGAGGACACACAAGGAGGAAGGCAGGTTATACTGGACACTGCTACAGATTCTGACGCTGGTACCAATGGGGTAGATCACCGCTCCTATCGGATTGTGTCAGGAAATCAGGATGGGCGCTTCAAACTGGGAATTACAGTTAACCCAAGCGGGGACGGTGCTTTTCTCCATTTAATGTCACAAGGTCCATTAGACAGAGAGACTGTTCCATGTTATTATTTGGTGGTGGAAGTTGAAGACAAAGGTTCACCCAAAAGATTAGGCCACTTACAAGTGAACGTAACAGTGCAGGATATCAATGACAACCCACCTATGTTTAGCAGCTCTCAGTACCGAGCTAGAATTGAAGAGGACGCCCCTGTAGGTTCAAGTGTTCTTAAAGTAGAGGCCACCGACAGGGATGAAGGGGATAATGCTGCTATCGTATACCAACTGGCAGAAGGAACCCCTTTCCAGATTGACCCAGAAAGTGGACTTGTTACCATTAGGGAGCCTTTGGACTATGAAAGTCAACAGCAATATACTTTGAGTATCGAGGCCAAAGATCTTGGCACCCCACCTCTAACTGGCCGTGCTGAAGCAATTGTGTCCTTGATTGACGTTAACGATAATGATCCAGTTGTAAAGTTCCGCTATTTTCCTGCCAGCTCTCGTTATGCCTCAGTGGATGAGAATGCTCAGGTGGGTACAGTGGTAGCTCTACTTACTGTCACTGACTCAGACTCACCTGCTGCAAATGGAAATGTCACCGTGGCTATACTGGGAGGAAATGAGCAGCGCCACTTTGAAGTACAGACATTAAAGGTGCCCAATCTAAGCCTTATCAAAGTGGCTAGCGCACTGGACAGGGAGCGCATACCTTCTTACAACTTGACTGTTAGTGTGTCAGATCAGGGGCATCCTAGGCCTAGGTCATCCGTGGCTAGCCTTGTGATCTATGTGAACGATATCAATGATCATCCTCCAGTCTTCCAAGAGCCACAAAGTGAAGTGGAAATCAATGAGGATTTACCGCCTGGATCTTATATCTGTGGAGTTTCAGCTACAGATGGGGATACTGGGCTCAATGCCAACTTACGATACTCCATTGTATCTGGAAATAAATTGGGATGGTTTTCCATTAGTGAAAACAGTGGACTGGTGACCAGTATATCTGCTCTAGACCGGGAAACAGCTCCACAATTGCTTCTTAATATCAGTGCACGAGATCAAGGCCCTCAGCCGAAAACAAGTTATGCTACTCTACTTGTTAATCTCTTGGATGTAAATGATCAAAGGCCCACTTTCACTGGCCTTCAAGCCGATAACCGGCAGTGGGTCTCCATACCGGAAAATTCACTCATAGGCACTGAGCTGGTCACACTAAAGGCCACCGATGGTGATCTTGGGAGCAATGGAACTATCCGTTTCTACTTTGATTCTGATAACCCAAGCCCATGTCAAGCATTTTTCCGTTTGGACCCTTTGTCTGGCCTACTCACTACACGATCAGAGCTGGACAGGGAGCATCAAGAAAACTGTTCTTTGGCAGTGCTGGCTACTGACCTTGGAACCCCAGCTCTTTTCTCCTCAGCTACCATCACTGTTACTCTGTTGGATGTAAATGACAATAGTCCTGTTTTTTATCCTGTGCAGTACTTTGCCAACATTCAGGAGAATGAACCACCAGCAAGTTTTGTCGTTTCTGTGACAGCTGCTGATCCTGACTTGGGTGTGAATGGTACCGTTAAATATTCCATTAAAGTAGGGGACACTTCGAAATTCCAGATTGAGGCTGACACAGGAGCTATTACAACAAAAACTGCTTTGGACAGGGAAGAGAAAACAGCTTACCAGCTAAAAGTTGTCGCCACTGATGGAGGAGGCCTACACTCTCATAACCACGCCATTGTTACTATCACTGTGTTAGATACCCAGGACAATCCACCCGCCTTTACCCAGGACACATATACGTTTGTTATGTTTGAAAATGTGCCTTCAGGATATCATGTTGGAACCGTCACAGCAACCACTATGGATCTTAATACAAATATCACATACCTTATAACTACCGGAGACCAAAGGGGGATCTTTACAATAGATAAAAACAGTGGTCTAATCATGACAGCAGGAGTGGTTGACAGAGAAGAACAGGGCTCTTACCACCTTAAGGTTGTGGCTACTGGTGGAGCAGTAACTGGTGAAGCAATTGTTAATATCACAGTCAAAGACCTCAATGACAATGCTCCCCACTTCCTGCATGCAGTAGAAAGTGTAAATGTGGTGGAAAATTGGAAGGCAGGTCATATTATCTTTCACGCTAAGGCTGTCGATCCAGATGAGGATGTAAATGGCAGGATCATTTACAGCTTAAAGCAGAACCCCCTAGGTTTGTTTCAGGTGGATCAAATGAGTGGTGAAGTGAGCATTACTGGAGCCCTCGATGTCAGTGCTGGATCATACCAAGTAGAAATTTCGGCCTTAGACATGGGTGTTCCTCAGTTGTCTTCCAGCTTCATATTAACTGTCCCTGTACATGATGTCAATGATAATCCTCCTGTCTTTGACCAGATTTCATATGAAGTTACTCTGTTAGAATCTGAACCAGTTAATTCGCGATTTTATAAGGTCCATGCTACTGACAAAGATTCTGGGGCCAATGGGGAGATTACATATCATATTACAGATGGGAACGTGGGGGCTGCTTTTGGAATATTTCCTGACGGGCAATTATATGTGAAGAGTGAACTGGACAGAGAAGTTAAAGATATCTATGTTTTGCTTATTACTGCTTCAGACAGAGCTGTGGAGCCCCTTAGAGCCACAGTTAATGTCACCATAATTCTTGAGGATGTCAATGATAATAGGCCATTATTTAACAGCACCAATTATGTTTTCTATTTTGAAGAGGAGCAAAGAGGTGGGTCATTTGTCGGCAAAGTCTTTGCCTTAGATAGAGACATAGGTTCTAATGGTGATGTCATGTATGCATTTGAAACCATGCAGCCTGACTTTGAATTAAACACCATCACAGGGGACATAACCAGCACACATCAGTTTGATAGAGAGACTCTCATGAGACAAAGGGGAGCTGCAACATTTACTCTTAAAGTAGTCTCAAGTGATTTAGGTTTACCCAAACCCCTGAAAGACCAAGCTACTGTACAGATTTACATAAAAGACATCAATGATAATGCTCCTAAATTCTCTAAAGATCTCTACCAAGCCAGTATTTCAGAATTAGCTGCAAACATGACCGCGGTTTTACGTGTCTCTTCTTCTGATGTAGATGAGGGAAACAATGGGTTAGTAAGCTATTCTATTATTAAAGGCAATGAGGAAAATCACTTTTCAATTGAGAGTAGCACAGGGCAGGTGTCACTCATAGGGAGATTGGACTATGAAGCCACAGCTGCCTATTCTCTTACTATCCAAGGTGTGGATTCAGGGAATGTCCCTTTAACTTCAACATGTACCTTATATATTGATGTACTTGACGAAAATGATAACACACCATCGTTTCCAAGGTCAGCTCTGCTGGTAGATGTTTTAGAAAATATGAGGGTTGGAGAACTGGTGTCTTCAGTTGCAGCCACAGATTCTGATTCTGGGGACAATGCCGATATTCATTATAGTATTACAGGGACTAATAACCATGGGACCTTTAGTATTAGCCCCAACACTGGAAGCATCTTCCTGGCTAAGAAGCTGGATTTTGAAACTCAGTCTTTGTACAAATTAAACATTACAGCAAAAGATAATGGCAGGCCACCCCGCTCCTCTACCATGTCAGTTGTCATACAAGTCAGGGATTTCAATGACAACCCACCCAGCTTCCCAGATGGAGATATCTTTAAATCAGTAACTGAGAATGTCCCTGTTGGAACATCCATTGTAACTGTGACTGCCTCTGATCCTGATGCAGACATCAACGGACAGCTCAACTATGCTATTATTCATCAGAAACCAAGGGGCAGTCACTTTGTG
Organism: Bufo gargarizans; assembly: GCF_014858855.1. NCBI lineage: Eukaryota > Metazoa > Chordata > Amphibia > Anura > Bufonidae > Bufo > Bufo gargarizans. The sequence goes on from NC_058080.1 coordinate 235,421,393, forward strand.
ATTGATGAGGTGCGAGGGATAATCTTCACTAATGCAGAAATTGACCGAGAGTTCTCTAATCTGTTTGAACTCACTGTTAGAGCCAGTGACCAAGCTGTACCCGTAGAGACCCGAAAATACGCCTTGAAAAATGTTACTGTATTAGTTAATGATCTTAATGACAATGTCCCTACATTTATGTCCCAGAATGCTTTTGCTGCAGATCCTAGTCTGGTCATTGGATCTGTCCTGACCACAGTTGCAGCCTTTGACCCAGATGAGGGTCCCAATGGGGAGATAGAATACGAAATTGTTAATGGAGACACTGAAACTTTCATTGTGGATCGCTACAGTGGGGACTTGAGGGTGGCCTCTGCAATGGTCCCATCACATCTCATTTACAACCTTATTGTGGCTGCCACCGACTTAGGACTTGAAAGAAAAGGAACTACAACTGAGTTGACCATTATTCTTCAAGGGACTGATGGGCCAGTTTTTTCGCAGCCAAAGTATATAACTGTTTTAAAAGAGGGGGAGCCTGTTGGTACAAATGTAATATCTATTGAGGCATCTAGTGTCCGAAGCTCAGAGACGACAGTGGAATACTTCATTGTTTCTGTAAAATGTGAAGGAAAAACTGTTGGACGTTTATTCACCATTGGGCGCAATACAGGCGTCATCCAAACGGCAGCAGTTCTGGACAGGGAGCGCGGAGCAAAGCTGTACCTGCTGGATGTGTATGCTATTGAGAAAGAAAGCAGTTTTCCCAGGACTCAGAAAGCTGAGGTAAGATTTTTGGTTCCACCTTTTTGTATTGTACATTGTGCAACATTATGCCTGTCTATGCTGCTCATGAGTCTATTGTACTGTATGTATACTGCCTACTCAAGAATGTGCCTAGGCCACGGGCATGAGAGATGGAACTTCATAACCTATCCTGAATGCTGAAATATTTCATGTGGGTAAAAGGTGAGGCCTGTTTCACACTGCTGGCAGGCTGTTCCGGCCTAGAATGCCAGGAACAGGCCGGACAAAAACCGCTGTGTGCAGTAGTATTTGTCCGGCCATTTCTCAACATATTTGCCGGATCAGCTCTGGATCACCACCAGATCCTATTATAATTAATGGGCCAGACGGCTTCCGTGTCCGGCAAGGCTGTTCATGGCCGGAACAGCCTGCCGGATCGGCAGATGCGTATGTGAAACACGCCTAAGATTGATGGGTGCTGGACAGCTCAGGAGAATGAGTCCTGCTAATTTTATATTAGATACTAGTCTTATTACAGAATATAATAGTACATAACCCGATGTGTAGTTTTTTGAAAATCAAGACTTGGATGCAAAACAATTGTGATTCCTCGGCTGTTCAGACATTTCTTAGTTATATGTTTCTGTAAAAGTTGGGTGATGGCTAATGTCACCACCATTATGATCTTAGAGGTTGTCCTAGACTCCTGAATGGCAGATTCCTCCATTTATGGCAACATTTTAGAGTGAAGGATCTATCAGACGATAAACCAGGCACATGGGCTATTCAGGTGGCTGACTACATCCGTGGGAGCTGTAATTGTAATTGTGGGCATGATGCTTGTCCCTCAGCTTTTCACAGAACGAGGAAACCTAGCAGTAGCCTCATCATTCATGATGATTTTCTTCTGTAGATTGTTGTGTAACTTGACAATCCTAGGCCTCAGTACAAAGTCTGAGGCAGTGTCTTCTTATGTGGTAGAGGGACACTGTTCCCCCTTAGGTACCAGGGCCCTGGAGCGATTGCTACCCCTGCACCCCCTGATAGTCGTATTAGATAAGCAGAATGCTAAATACAGAACAGTCCCATGACCTGTGTCCAGGTTTAGGCAGATGATGATTACCCTTCATATGTTGGTACACATCATTTCATTTATAACCAGGGTTGCACCTAAGTTTTTTTTTTCTGCTTTGCACCCTGCTTCTTTGTGAGGCCGGCCATCTTCCTAAGCACTAGAGCACTAGAGTAAACCTCCGGAAAGTAGTGTGGCCGAAAACTAAACACAAGATTAGGTTCTCTATACTTAATGAAAACATTTTCAAAGTGCTCCAGTTCTGTAGCTGACATGCTCAGTCTTTCGACTGCAAGAGTGAAGTCTTCTGAGTGAGGGGCTCAGGTTTCCAGCCAAGGCTGAAGTCTTTTTGGTCGCAGTAGCCTGAGAAACGTTCTTTCGCTTCCAGAGCCTTTCTACATGCGAGTTATGGCTTTTACTGGTAAGCACAAGTCTTACCTCAAATGAAAAACAAATGTTTTACCAGTGAAGCATTTTAAGATCTTCAGTTTGAGGGTAAAGTTGATGTTTGCATGGCTTCTTCCCTTACATTTCAGACCAGTAATAACCTTACTGGGAGATTCCAATAGAACTGCGTAGACATTTCAGAATACACTAGACAGATGTAGCTGGTGTTATTAATAAATGCACCCCTGGAGAACTTGGCCAAGCGGGGGGGCTCAGATTATTACTAGTCATTATTGTAGAGACGCATATTAAACGAGAAACCACTCCGTTTCAGGAATGATTTTAAGAGTACAATTTTTATGGTTTTATTCAGAGCAGTGTAAGGCTACTGTAACTTCACACTTGCCGCAAAGCTATCCGGCAGGCTGTTCAGGCAGAGAACAGCCTGTCACTGTTCTCTGGATCCGGCATAGCTAGATGCCTGCCCGACCTCATTGACTATAACCAGCTGCCCCCCCAGCATAAATGGCAAAATTTGGCCAGGCAAAAACCATTGTGTGCAGCAATTTTTGCTGCCCCCCCCCCCCTCCCCCAATCCTGGCATTTATGGAGGGGAGCAACCGGATCCCATTATAGTCAATGGAGTCTGCTGGGCACACGGCCCTATCCGGCTATGCTGGATCCAGAGAACACCAGCAGGCTGTTCTCTGCCGAATAGCATTGCCGCAAGTGTGAAATTAGCCTAAACGGAAATATTTTTACACGGTTTTGCTTATCTGAATTCCAAAGACACTTAATCTGCCCTAGAAGGTTAGGTAGCAGATTATTACAGATTGAACCTTCCTCCCTAGGCCCATTTTAAATATGGCTGTAAGATCTGGACTTTCTGGGATTCCATTTAAAGGGTTGTCAGCAATTTTAAAAAGCTGCTAAAAAAATAAATAAACGTAATTCACCTTTTTAAATCCCTCGTGCTCCTTCATCGCTGCACCAGTGATCTCCACCAGTCTGTGTTTACTTGTCCTGCACTGATGACATGCCATAGATCCATGTGATCACTGAAGCCAATCACTGGCCTCCGTAGTGATGCACAAGACCATTGAGACCAGTGATTGAGTCGATCACATGCATGTTCGGCACATCACAAATGTTTTAGAAAATCACGGAAAAGTCCTTTAACTGAACTTAGATCACTTTAGAGCCCTATGATAGTATAAGCTTGAGTTTGGAAAACAGCTGAATTCTGTTAAAGGGAACCTGTCACCTCCAACAAACATCCCAATCCGGCAGCAGTACCTCAAAGTAGCCAACAGCGTGTTTGTAACGATCATTTTCTTCCTGCAGGCAGATGAAGCAAAAGCTGTAAAAACGTTCTCTAATCCCCTGCCCGGCGCGCTTCTCTAGTCAGGCTTGAAGCGGCAGCGCCTCCTTGCTTCAAGTCACGGTAACCACGCCCCCTTCCCTGCCCCTTCACTGTGACTGACAGCCCTTATGCACGACAGCGAAGGGGCAGGGAAGGGGGCGTGGTTACCGTGACTTGAAGCAAGGAGGCGCTGCCGCTGTGACTTCAAGCCTGACTAGAGAAGCGCGCCGGGCAGGGCATTAGAGAACGTTTTTACAGCTTTTGCTTCATCTGCCTGCAGGAAGAAAATGATCGTTACAAACACGCTGCTGGCTACTCTCAGGTACTGCTGCCGGCTTGGGATGTTTTTAGGAGGTGACAGGTTCCCTTTAAGGTCTTTTTTTACTTTTATTAGACTACAGAAGAGCAAATCTGCCTTTTTGTGTAGCAGTGCATCACCCTTACCAGTATAACTGTATAACTAGTCTGACTGCCATTCAGGAGTCTGGAAAAGCTGGGTGACAACTCCTGTGCGAGCTATAATAGCAGCCGGGAAGATAGATGTAACTACAGCTATGGGCATTACAAGCTAGTGTTTTAAGAATAAAAATTCAACATATTCAAGATGCTTGGCATGGGGTTTATGACGTCACTACTATTTGCCTGATGGCAAAGTTCTCAGACTTTGGTCCATTAAGACAACCACCCAACCAGTTGAGTTTTTCATGGACCATATCAGCCACAGACAGGAAAATGTGGGGTCATTTATCAAACTGGTGTAAAGTAGAACTGGCTTATTTGCCCATAGCAACCAATCAGATTCCACCTTTCATTTTTGACAGCTCCTTTGGAAAATGAAAGGTGAAATCTGATTGGTTGCTGTGGGCAACTAAGACAGTTCTACTTTATAACAGTTTGATAAATGACCCCCATTATTTGCATTATACATTGGAATGGCTTGGACTCTTTTTTGCATGATACAGAATGCATTGCTAGAGGTGAGAGTAACCCCTTACTATTCAGACTGGGGAGACCATTGGGTGTACTGAACATCGATTACTTCATTACACAAATTAGATTTAAAGTGTAATTTTGTAGTCTCCAATAATCACTCCAAGTGCTCTGCCGTAGACACTCCAGTCATCGCATTCTCTAAATTGCTGTCCTTAATGGGTTCATTATGTGTCGCTGCTGGTTATGTTTATGTGCTAGTATATATTTTACTGTAGGGTTAATGTTTGGTTCAGTACATTGATTGTTTTCACTCGACAGATTTTGGCACATTTTTTTGAGTGTCTTAAAATAATTCTTCCTAAATGATAAAATATCAAAGTATTCTGTCTTGTCACAATGTCAGAGAGATTTACTTTAGGTTTTCCCACTGTCAGACAACCAGCAATGGGCAACAGGGAGGTGGCATTTCAGGACCCCCCATGCTTATCCCCTCAAAAAAAAAAAGCATATGCTTGTCACCAGATATGGCATCTGAACTCAAGGTCTGTTTATTTCGGATAGTATGCATGTGTCCTTCCAACATATCCACTGGCAAGTAGAGGATTGGTAATTAAAGGGGCTGTCATATATCAAAATGGTATCAATATGTTAGCAAAAAATTCTATTCTAAAGTAAGACACCCAATAGATGGTGTAATTTGGACAACGGTGTCTAGCCCTGCACCAAATATATAATCCAGCCCAAGCCACTTGACAAATCTGGTGCATCTTTAAAGGGGTTTTGTCACTTCAGCAAATGGCATTTACCATATTGCCTCCTATGCTGGCTGGATTCATTTTTCCATCACATTATACACTGCTCGTTTTCATGGTTATGACCACTCTGCAATCAATCAGTGGTGGTCGTACTTGCACACTATAGGAGAAAAATGCTAGCCTCTCTGGTGGCCAGGACCGTGGAAGCGCACATAGGTTGGTGCTTTTTTAGGTAGTGATCTATCACGCCCACATTGATGGATTGCAGTGTGGTTGTAACCATGGAAATGAGCAGCGTATAATGTGATGGAAAAATGAATCCAGCCAGAAAAGGAGACAATATGGATAATAGCAATACATTAGTAAGTGCCTTGTACTAAGCTTCTCTACATAATAAATGCTATTTGCTGAAGTGACACAACCCCTTTAAGCTAAGTTCACACTATCTACATTTTAGACAGTATTAGTATATATGCCCCAAAGTTTTTCAAATCAGGTAGGCACTGGATGAAGAGTCCGACATGAGGAGAAGGGTCTGCTGTCCGGCTTCTCCCTGTTCTTCCCGGCTTTGATGACAAGTCTCTTCCCGTTTCCCTATAGGGAGAGACCTTCAAATCAAGTCAGTCATTGCTTCCATGGGGTTTCTTTCCGTGTCTCCACATCGCAAAAAAATAGAACATGTTCTAATTTTTTTCCGGTGCGGACGGATTACGGACCCATTCAGGTTGAATGGGTCTGGATCCATCACGGCAGCTGCATGGATGGTGCCCCTGCTTTAGAGACCGCAAATTGTGGTCCTCAATGCACAGAACGGCCGAGCAATGGCCTTGTGCATGAGGCCTTAACTGCTGGACCACCCTGACAGAGTTCACCAGTTCTGGCCTAGCAGATGCTGCCGTTGACCGCCAGAACTCATTGACTACAATGGGTTCTGACTAGGATCCAGCTGATTTCCGTTTTACGGCTGCATTTTGCCAGAAACTAGACGGTTCTCATTATAGTCAATAGAGTCCGACAGTAGTATGTGGCTAGGCTGGATCTGGTAAACTCTGGTGAACCTACCTTAAGATCTGCCAGAACAGCCTGTTGGATCAATTAAACGGAGGTGTGAACCTACCCTAAGATCTGCCAGTACAGCTTGCCAGATCAGTTAGGTGGAGGTGTGAACCTACCCTAAAATCTGCCAGAACAGCCTGCTGGATCAGATAAACAGATGTGTGAACCTACTGTAAGATCTGCCAGAACAGCCTTCTGGGTCAATTAAACGGAGGTGTGAACGTACCCTAAGATCTGCCAGAACAGCTTGCCAGATCAGTTAGGTGGAGGTGTGAACCTACCCTAAAATCTGCCAGAACAGCCTGCTGGATCAGATAAACAGAGATGTGCACCTACCCTAAGATCTGCCAGAACAGCTTGCCAGATCAATTAGGTGGAGATGTGAACCTACCCTAAAATATGCCAGAACAGCCTGCTGGATCAGATAAACAGATGTGTAAACCTACCCTAAGATCTGCCAGAACAGCCTTTTGGATCAATTAAATGGAGGTGTGAACCTATCCTAAGATCTGCCAGAACAGCCTGACATATGAGATAAACGGAGATGTGAGCCTACCCTAAGATCTGCCAGAACAGCTTTCTGGATCAATTAAACGGAGGTGTGAACCTACCCTTATCCTCTGCTGTTTGGGATGATCTCTGTCGCTTAACGTCTGGGTCTAACATTGGATTTTTCTGTTAACCATCTGTTTATAGGCAGACATAAGATTATATTTGCTAAACCTGGGATCTGCCACAGACTGTAAATCAGTTGCTGCCTGGAGAGGCCTCTAGCAGGAGAATGGCCAGTGCTTCCTTTTGTAATAAACTAGTGAACAAGAGGAAACCAGGCTCTTCCTGTTGAATTGTTCAATAATTTTTATTGTTACAGTGGCAAAAGATCCTACTTGTTTTGAGTTCTTTTTTTTTCTGCAGTGGGTATCAATTCTCCATGCCGGACCCTCGTACTGTATGGCTGGGCTTCCCCTCGGTCTTTACAGTACTGGCCTGTCCAGCTGATGTCATGTTGCTAGGTGACTCATTAGTTCCCGCTCTGCCGTTCTCATTGGCACTTTACTTTCTGAAGTTTAATAAACCCGCTGGGCATACTTGAGATGCCATTGTTGATTAATTGCATCCCTGGCATTCAGTATCTGCAGGTTGATGTACTAAGTGCTTGTGTTCTCACTAGCTGACAGTTAAAATCCATACGCTTACATCTTGATTATTGTTTTTTGGCACTTTATATTCTAATCTAGTTGTATGTAGTGTATTTTAGAATTTGAGGGCCATGCATGGAAATACTCCATATTACACCAACGACATGCAATACTATATCAGATATTGATGAGTTATCCTCAGGATAGGACATCCATATCTGATTGTTGGGGGTTTACCTCCTAGCACTCCCAGCTGTTTGTAGAGGGTACGGCATTGAGGGTACGGCAGCATACTAAGCATATCACGGTATGATGTATAGCGGTTGTGCGTGGTATTGCAGCCCATTGCACACAGGCCATGAGACTGATCCATGTCACTGGCCTAGGAATAGGCTGCAGCACTCACCGGAGCACCGCTGCCTCTTCCAACAGGTGACTCTAATTAATCAGATACTGATGACCTATGCTGAGGATAGGTCATCAGTATTTTACTCCCGGAAAATCTCTTTAAGGCCTCTTTCACACGGGCGTCAGTTTTTTTGCCCGGAAAAGAGCCGGGTGCGTTGCGTGAAAATGTGCGATTTTCCTGCGCGAGTGCAAAACATTGTCATGCGTTGCACTCGCGTGAGAAAAATCGCGCATGTTTGGTACCCAAACCCGAACTTCTTCACAGAAGAAGGCTTGGGATTGATGTTCTGAAGATTGTATTATTTTCCCTTATAACATGGTTATAAGGGAAAATAATAGCATTCTGAATACAGAATGCATAGTAAAACAGCGCTAGAGGGGTTAAAAAAATAAATAAAAAATATTTAACTCACCTTAGTCCACTTGATCGCGAAGCCCGGCATCTCCTTGTGTCTCCTCTGCTGCTGAACAGGACCTGGGGTGATCTGCTGCATTAAATTGAGGTTAAGGACCTGTGATGACGTCACTCCGGTCATCACATGATCTTTTACCATGGTGAATCACCATGGTAAAAGATCATGTGACGTACCATGTGATGACCGGAGTGACGTCATTGCAGGTCCTTAACCGGTATTTAATGGAGCAGCTCACCCCAGGTCCTGTTCAGCGCAGAGGAGACACAAGGAGATGCCGGGCTTCGTGATCAAGTGGACTAAGGTGAGTTAAATTATTTTTTATTTATTTTTAACCCCTCTAGCGCTGGTTTACTATGCATTCTGTATTCAGAATGCTATTATTTTCCCTTATAACCATGTTATAAGGGAAAATAATACAATCTTCAGAACATCAATCCCAAGCCCGAACTTCTGTGAAGAAGTTCGGGTTTGGGTACCAAACATGCGCGATTTTTCTCACGCGAGTGCAACGCATGACAATGTTTTGCACTCGCGCTGGAAAATTGCGCATTTTCCCGCAACGCACCCGGCTCTTATCCGGGCAAAAAAACTGACGCCCGTGTGAAAGAGGCCTAAGAGTGGACTAGTCGCAGGGCGAAGGGTAGATGGAGTAGTTCCCCTTGAGGTGACACTATAGCCTTGAATTTTTTTTTGGGGATTAAATTGACACATGGGGAGACATTAATGCATTTCAATGTAAAATTATCTAGCCGGATCCATCATTCCGGAAAGTGTTCCGGAATTTTGAATGGAAAAGATACCGCAGCATGCTGCTGTATTTTCTCCGTCCAAAAACCGTACAGTGACTGAACTGAAGACATCATGATGCATACTGAACGGATTGCTCTTAATTCAGAATGCATTAGGATAACACTGATCAGTTTTTTTTTCCGGTATTGAGCCCCTAGGACGGAACTCAATACCGGAAAAGGAAAACGCTAGTGTGTAGACCAGGAAGAAGGTGCGCCAAGTCTATCACAGAGGCCCTCGCTATGTGATACATTTGTTGCATCTTGCTAGATATTTTAGACACAATTCTCTTCCTTGGTTTAATTACTTTGCCCCAATATTGAGCACCTACATTTCAGAGCACTTTGGTACATCTAAAGGACATGTGTCAGCATATTTATGTAGATTGTAAGCCCTCACGGGCAGGGCCCTCTCTCCTTCTGTACCAGTTTGTAACTCGTCTTGTTCGTGCTTAGTGCAATTGTCTGCATTATGTATGTGCACCCCTTATCATATGTACAGCGCTATGGAATTAATGGCGCTTTAATAATAAATAATCATAATAATATTTGTACCCATGAAACTGTCAGACTCATGTTCATATGTGCCCAAGTTGCTGAGAAACATGGTGTGTTAATATATGCAAATGAGCCTCTACGAGCAGTGAGGGCGTTGCCATTACACCTAGAGGCTCTGCTGCACCCTCTGCACTTTGACAGGTGCAAGCAGTGAAAATGTTGCATACCTGTCCCTGTGAACCAAAGTGCAGGAGATGCGGCGGAGGCAGAGAGAGCAGAGCCTCTACTGTAGGTGTAATGGCAACGCCCCCATTGCTCCGAGAGGCTCATTTGCATATAGTAAAACACCGTTTTTCTCAGCAATGTGGACACATATGAACATGGGACCAACACAGATGATTTCAGCTGCCAAGTGCACATGTAACAGGTCAGCCAGCTTCACAGGTACAAATCTGCTGACTTTAAAGTTTTTTGAGGATGAACACTAGGAAGAAGCCCCATTTTCACCTTTCTTTGGGGTCGTCTTCTGTGCCCCCAGACACTGTCATTTTTTAATCCACGGTATCAGTATTAGTGTTCACACATCGCTCCATCGTGCTTTGATTATTTGTAGAACCGTACTTGACCAGATAAGAGCTTGACGTCTTGTCCTATCAGAGGACAGACAGATACGAGTCTCTGAACATCCAAATCTGTACATATATTACTATGAGTTCCCAGGCCAAATAATGTAACGGAGCAGACTCTGTGGAGGCCAAAAAATACTGGAGAATCGGATCCAAGAGCCGCAGCCTGGCTGTAGATTATGACATTTCGGTTATGAAACCGTTTTAGATATCTCTTTAACAATATACAAAACAATATATATACATTGCTTTCTACATTATCATAGATAGCGACCTTCCTGAAGAAATAATAACCGTCTTCCCCTCGACCTCCTTATATTGTTTCTGCCATAGTGTTTTCCTTGCTGACTCTTATGGCGAACTCAGTCACCCATGCACAAGCAGTCAGACAGACAGACGACAAACAGACGGAGCACAAACAGATGTGCAGACAGACAGACTGCAGTTGTGCAGATGCTGCAGAACTTCTGACCTGCCGTTAAAGTAATGATTTGCTGCATCATATGCTGAGACATTTAAAAGTTATGTGGACTTTACAGCTCTGATGGTGAAGTTCATTGAATGTAATGCTAATGTGCGCATAATAATATGTAACATAATAATTATAGTAATAGATAACATAATAATAATGTGTAACATAATAATAATAATAATAATGATAATGTGTAACATAATAATATTATGTAACATAATAATTATAGTAATAGATAACATAATAATGATAATAATGTGTAACATAATAATAATAATAATAATAATATGTAACATAATAATAATATGTAACATAATAATTATAGTAATAGATAACATAAAAATAATAATGTGTAACATAATAATAATAATGATAATGTGTAACATAATAATATTATGTAACATAATAATTATAGTAATAGATAACATAATAATGATAATAATGTGTAACATAATAATAATAATATGTAACATAATAATAATAATGATAATGTGTAACATAATAATATGTAACATAATAATTATAGTAAGTAATAGATAACATAATAATAATGTGTAACATAATAATAATACTATGTAACAATAATAATAATAATGTGTAACATAATAATAATATGTATAATAATAATATGTAACATAATAATAATAATGTACAATAATAATATGTAACATAATGTTAATAATATTAATAATATTTAACATAATAGTAATAATAATAATAATATGTAACATAATAATAATAATATTATTAATGTGGAACATAATAATAAGGGTCAGTCTTCAGGAAAAACTGAAAATTCAAGTCAATCTGCAAGTCTATTTCATAGTAGAGGCATTTCCGGATATAGTCAGTGCATAGACCTGGTATGACCCCAGTCCTTAGTAATAGGGCATGTGTTAGAGCTTGGATCTGTACAAAGTTAGGAGGCACCGGACGGACTGTATTGACCCATAGTGAGTTATGGGTGCCATGTTATCAACTTGCTCAGCACTGGTCATGTTGCATGGGTCTCTAGTCAGTATCAAGGGTCTCTCAGTAATCTGATGGTCACCGGAGAGGGATTTTTTTCACATGGTTGTTCATGATACTCACTCCCTTTGTACACCTAGGATCCCTGTTGGACATTAAAGGGGTTTTCTGGGATATGCAGTAACATCTGTTTTAACCCAAAATGGAATATACAAAATACTTATATTTCAGGGGGCTTGTTGGAATGGGGTACATGTCATTAGCCATCATGTTATACACTGAAGTTTTCCATCTTCAGGGGTTTTTCAGCCTCCAAGGTCACCGCAACTGAGGAGGAAAATGTTGTTATTGCTCCCTGCTGCCCCATCTGTCCGCTGTTGACGCTGCCACACTCTGGTCCCGCTCAACAGGAATAGAAGGAATAACAGAGGGATAGCACAATGCAGCATTTTATTTCATGGGGATTTTAAGTATTTCTTGATATAAACATTTCGGGTGAGGTGATAGTTCCTCCTTAACAGTGATGGTCAGTTCGCAGTGTTCGCCAGCGAACACATGCGGGCTGCCATCTTTAGTAAGGTAGACTCACCCGTCCGGCGATGCACAGGTAAGCCTTTACCTGTGCCTGTGCCGGGAGCCGGTCTGAAATCAAATGCAGTCACCGGGAGCAGGCAGTTCCGAGAAAAGCCGCCGGGGGCCATTTATCGGGCTGTTCTCAGAACTGCCTGCTCCCGGTGACTGCATTTGATTTCAGACTGGCTCCCGGCACAGGTATGGGCTTACCTGTGCATCGCCGGACGGGTGAGTCTACCTTACTAAAGATGGCAGCCCGCATGTGTTCGCTGGCGAACACTGCAAACTGACCATCACTGCTCCTTAAGGCTGTATTCACACGTCCGCAATGTGTTTTGCGGATACACGGAGACACGGATCCGCAAAACACGGAAAGCAGCAATGTGCTTTCCGCATTTTGCGGACCACACATTGCCGACATAATAGAATATGCCTGTTCTTGTCCGCAATTGCGGACAAGAATAGGACATGTTCTATTTTTTTGCGGAAACGGAAGCACGGATGCGGAAGTGCGGATCCGCAAATGTGGATGCGGACAGCACATTCCGTCCCCATAGAGAATGAATGGGTCCGCACCCTTTCCGCAAAATTGCGGAAAGGATGCGGACCCATTTTGCGGACGTGTGAATGGAGCCTAATAGTAAGAAGGCAGCAGACAGCTTAATGACTGTCCAAAGAAAAAGACGTGCCAACTCTGCAGTGCACTTATATTCTCCAGACTTGGCGCCTTCCACGAGGTTGCACGCGTGGTCACTTAGTCTCCTGCTGTGTTCACTATTAATGTGCATGCGATAGTCAGGGGGCCAAGAGCCACAAGAGGGCTGCAAGTCAAAATGTAGTATTTTCTACATAGAGGATGAGTCTGTAGATTTGATTTCATCTACGACTGCATTTGATGAGACACATGACATCACTCCATAGTCTTGTATATACAACCGCCACCCGATCGCTGCCTTTCCTTTTATTACACCGTAGGTTTAGTCATTGTTGAGCAATGTGGGAATTGGTGAATTTTCCAAGAATGCTGAAACAACAAACCTCAGGATTGCGCATCATCAGAACCTGTGCGTGGAGTTTGGGGAAGGTTACGGAATCCAATTCTAAATGATTTTTTTTGACAAATAAAAAGGATTTAAATCCAGTATTCTGATTTCAGCCGTATTCAGCAGAAGGCGATGCGTCTACTACCGAACACTGAGCCGGCTCTCTGCAACTTAATAAGATTATATTAAGCTGGAGCGGTGTGAAGGGAGCTGTACAGCATGTCGGATGGAGCTGGAAGCGTGCACAAACTGTCAGCAATTATTCACTTGGTTGAATTTTGCTGATCAAAGCAAAATATGACTCTGACAAATCCATAGATTGAAATATTCATAGAAATGTGATTGACTTGGTTGGTTGGCATGCTGAAAAGACATCCTGCATTACAAAGTAGGTTCAGGCCTCTTGCACTCGAACGTCTTTTTTTCCGTATACGTTCCATTTTTTGCGTTCCGTATATGGACCGTATACGGAACCATTCATTTCAATGTATCTGCAAAAAAACCAGAAGGTACTCTGTATGCCTTCCGTTTCCGTATTTCCGTTCTGTTTAAAGATAGAACATGTCCTATTATTGTCCACATAACGGACAAGGATAGTACTGTTCTATCAGGGACCAGCTGTTTTGTTACGCAAAAAACAGAATGCACACGGATGTCATCCGTATTTTTTGTGCGGATCCGTTTTTTTCCGGACCGCAAAATACTGAAAAAGCCATACAGTCGTGTGCAAGAGGCCTAAGGCGTATGTTCACCTGTGAACAAACCTGGACCACACATTGAATCTGCCTAAATAGTTCAGTTATTATTAGGGGTGCACCGAAATGAAAATTCTGGTCCGAAACCGAAACCGAAAATTCAGGATACCCCTTGACCGAAACCGAAACCGAAACTGCCTTTTTGCCCAGATACTTTTAAAAGACCCCCCACCCCATAACAGTGCCATCCACAGACCCCCCCCCACCTCATAACAGTGCCATCCACAGACCCCCCCACCTCATAACAGTGCCATCCACAGACCCCCACCCACCCCATAACAGTGCCATCCACAGACCCCCACCCACCCCATAACAGTGCCATCCACAGACCCCCACCCACCCCATAACAGTGCCATCCACAGACCCCCACCCACCCCATAACAGTGCCATCCACAGACCCCCAACCACCCCATAACAGTGCCATCCACAGACCCCCACCCACCCCATAACAGTGCCATCCACAGACCCCCCACCTCATAACAGTGCCATCCACAGACCCCCACCCACCCCATAACAGTGCCATCCACAGACCCCCACCCACCCCATAACAGTGCCATCCACAGACCCCCACCCACCCCATAACAGTGCCATCCACAGACCCCCACCCCATAACAGTGCCATCCACAGCCCCCATTGTACAATTAATAGATTAATAGAAAATAGCGGGGAGGGACTGGGAGGAGGAGCTGGGGGCCGGTGCGTTCACTGTGCTCCGGCCCCCAGGTCCAGTAGTTATAAAATGTTGTACAATTAATAAGCATTCTATTCATTTGGCCCCCTCTGCAGTATTACATTCAATACAGCCACATCATACTCACAGGGCTGTCATCTTAATGCTGGCCGGCCGGGCAGAGGAGCGGCAGCGTCACGACTGACGTCATGTGCCCGGCCTACTTTCTGAATGAAGGAGGTGGCGCAGGCATGTGACGTCAGTCGTGACGTTGCCGCTCGTCTGCCCGGCCGGCCAATACAGCCCTGTGAGTAGGATGTGGCTGTATTGAATGTAATACTGCAGAGGGGGGCCAAATGAATAGAATGCTTATTAATTGCACAACATTTTATAACTACTGGAGCTGGGGGCCGGAGCACAGTGAACGCACCGGCCCCCAGCTCCTCCCCCCAGTCCCTCCCCGCTATTTCCGGCCGATATGTAAAAATATCGGCAGAAACAGATTAGGTGCATTCTCGGCCGATATTTTCGGCCGCCGAAATTTCGGTGCACCCCTAGTTATTATATATTATATTATTTCATACTCATCTGGAGTCACAGCCTGGAGCTGCATTCACAGTTCTGCAGGCTCCAGAGCTGAAATCTCCCGATATTTTTAGTTGCCTTGACATTTTGTGCAGACATTGCTCCACAGATTAGCATTTTAGAAAATGTAGCTTTTAACTTGGTACTGTCCAGTTCTCTCATATAAGAACAGATCTATTTTTTTCTAGAGGTCTCCTGACTCGAACGATCAGGCTTGTTCACTTCCAGCATGCTTGATTATTTGCTGTAGTTTCGCTTGCTTTAGCACACCAGTTAAGTTTGACTCACATATTTTCGTTTTCCGTCACTCAGTATGTTACTGAATAATATTATATTCAATTAAGGAATTTAGGCCTCATGCACAGAGCTTTATTTTCCTGCAGTTTGCTATCCATGGGATAGAACAGGCATACTCAACCTGCGGCCCTCCAGCTGTTGCAAAACTATAACTCCCAGCTTGCCTACAGCTATCAGCCTACAGCAGGGCATGGTGGGAGTTGTAGTTTTACAACAGCTGGAGGGCCGCAGGTTGAGCATCCCTGGGATAGAACGCAGACCCATTTATCTCTATGGGGCCATCAGAACATCCGTTTCTTTTCACAGCTCTGTGTGCCCCGTCTGAGAACCTCACCACAGGTCCTATTCTTCTCCATTCTTGGAAATGAG
The DNA here is from genome assembly GCF_014858855.1 of Bufo gargarizans. Classification (NCBI taxonomy): domain Eukaryota; kingdom Metazoa; phylum Chordata; class Amphibia; order Anura; family Bufonidae; genus Bufo; species Bufo gargarizans. The sequence continues at coordinate 235,437,293 of NC_058080.1, forward strand.
AATAGACCTTTCTATTGATGGGGATGAGAAAAAAAATGGAGAGCACACATAAGCTATCCATTTCTCATAGATTTTTTTATGTAAACTGAAAATCTTATACGGTCATGTGCATGATCTCAAAAAAAAAAAAAAAAAAGGCAAAGATAAAAACATTCATCCTTACAGTATTTGACAGTCTGCTACAGATTCAAAAACTCATAAAATAGATTGCACACACTGGAAGAGAGGTACAGGGTTCTAGAGCATCGGAATAGGGCAAAGAGGGGTTATCCTGGTTTGAAAAAAAACATGTCCTACCCTTAGAACGGGCCATCAATATTAGATTGATGGGGGACTCTGCACCGCTGACTGTAATCTGTGTGAAGGGGCCACTCTGCATCTACTAGTGCTGCTAGCCTGTTCACTGTTCATTGAACACACTGGAAGAGGGGCAAGGGTTCTAGAGCATCTGAAGAGCTCAAAGTTTTAAGGGGTTACCCAGGTTTAAAAAAAAAAAGATGCCTACCCTTAGAATAGGCCATCAATATTAGATTGACGGGGGACTCTGAACCCCTGAACCCCTGACTGTGATCTGTGTGAAGGAGCCACAGTGCATTTGTGAGGTCTTGGAGTTTCTTCACTGTTTATTGAACACACTGGAAGAGGGGCAAGGGTTCTAGAGCATCTGAAGAGCAGAAGGTTTTAAGGGGTTATACAGGTTAAAAAAAAATATGGCCTACCCTTAGAATAGGCCATCAATATCAGATTGGTGGGGGACTCTGAACCCTTGACAATGATCTGTGTGAAGGGGCCAAAGTGCATTTGTGAGGTCTTGGAGTTTCTTCACTGTTTATTGCACACACTGGAAGAGGGGCAAGGGTTCTAGAGCATCTGAAGAGCGGAAGGTTTTAAGGGGTTATCCAGGTTTAAAAAAATATGGCCTACTCTTAGAATAGGCCATCAATATTAGATTTGTGGGGGACTCTGAACCAATGATAGTGATTTTAGTGAAGGGGCCACAGTGCACTTGCAAGCTCTTGGAGTTTCTTCACTGTTTATTGCACACAGTGGACGAGGGGTAAGGGTTCTAGAGCATCTGAAGAGCAGAAGGTTTTAAAAAACCCTTAGGATGGGCCATCAATATTAGATCTGTTGGGGACTCTGCACTCCTGCCAGTGATCTGGGTTCAGCATTTACGAGTGCTGCCTTCTTCTTCACTGTTTGCATTGGTTCCTACTGCACAACACTTGTCATAATGGCCATGCTTGGTTTTGCTGCTTTGTCCCATTCAGGTGACAGATTTGGAATAATTTAACTACGTATTAGATTACAATTACACGTTTTGTCTTTGTGTAACGATAGAACAAAAGTTACAAAGCAGAGAAGCGTAAAGACACAATAAAATGTTAGTGCAGTTTTCGACGTGCTCCATGCAACCTGTTGCCGTGTTCAAAATCTGCTTATTCTTTGCATTCACTATATGCTGCATTGCTGTATACCAGGCATAACCTGGGAAAGGAAATGCTTAGTCAGAAGGAGCTACTCTAGGCATTTCTCTGGCTTTGAAGACGTATTAGCGTAGTGGAAATAAAGGGTAAATGCTGGGATTCATAGCGTTGAGTGCAGAGAACAATACATTGCACCATTATCACTAGCAGCCATCTGTGTTCCCTTAGTCCAGTGCAAGGATTTGGCAAACAGACGCTGCTTCCTCCTACGCTGTGTGATTTTACCCAACACTTAGTGTTTTCAGTTCAGATTCTTCTATTTTTATTAGGGAAGACCCAAGTCATATAAACTTGTAAAATTATTTCTGGCAGGACTTAAGAAGAGAAGAGCAGAGCTATAACTTGCAACATTGATAACCTTGTGCTATGTCGTTGGCGAGATGCTCGGGCACTCAGTATATAACGCTGAACATTATCTGCCCAGTGACATTTCAGTGCAATTTTAGCCAAACCTTTTCTAAACATTTTTGGATTCTGCTCAGTAAACCAGGCCTTTTTCTTAAAAAAAAACAAAACCTGAATGGTTACTATTCAGCTTGTGATGGGGAGAGAATACAGGAGTGCGAGACAGGGCAATAAATTCTTATGTGGGTCTAAACAGCTATAAATTATTTCCTGTAATTTAGCACTGGTTGACGCCAATTTCTAACCACCCGCTGTGGTGAAAAATCTAGGTTTTCTTCTGTCTTGCTACTGAGCCAACAATTTAGTAAATGAGGTAAACAAAAACTGCTTAATACACAGAATACGGCCGAATCGCGTCTGGATTTACTTCTTGTCTGGGATTATTAGGACTTTGCTGGGGTCTGTTAATAATACTAAGGTAAAATAAATGGGCCGTGCTGAAAATAAATAACTTTACAGTTTTCAACACGCCGGGACCACATGGGGACATCATTTTTATGAGATTATCTGCAGATCTTATATGGGAACTATTTTCTCTCGCTTTTACAAGTTTCACAATATATGTTCAGTGTAAACATGATCTCACCCCCCAATGTGAATTTTATCTGCCTCCAATGACCCGCAATTCCTTTGTACTGTTAGCAGAGTAGAAGTAACTTTAATGTCCTCACATAATTGGAAGTAAAAATAATTGAAAGGGGTTTTCCATTTTATAAAGTGATGGCATATTGTTAGGATATGCCATCGCTTTATGATTGATGGGGGTCTGACCTCTGGAACCCCACCGATCCTGAGAATGAATAGGTGTAGCACTTGTGTTCCCTGGCATAGCAGTGCTCCTGGCCACCCAGCCCTGCAGGGACCTACACCCAGTCCGATTCACTTTTCAGTTTTCTGTTCAGGGGAAAAACAGTAATGGGGTTGCTGTATCCCACTCATTCCCAGAGGTCAAACCCCCACTAATTATTAAAGGCTTTTTCTGGGATTCAATTATTGATGACACTATACAATGTACGGCACTGTGCTTAGCATAAGAGGCCACATCCCTTGTCTGAGCACTGTGGACCCTTCAGGCAGCTGAGTACCAGGAGTTGGACCCCTACCAATCAGACGTTGATCTGTCCTGAGGATGCTTCATCAAAAGTTAATCCCAGAAAACCACCATAATTAGTGCATATCGTAGAGATATGCCATGTCTGGGAAAATCTCACAGCGCCCATCCCTACTATGAATGGCTCACTTATCCAAAAGGTTCCAAACTTACCTTAAGGTATTATTTGTACACTGTAAAAAGTAATTATTTGGGCTCTATACATTGGGATCGTCCAGTTAGTTCCTGTGTTAGGGAATATTGACTACACAGAGAGAGGTACTCTGCTTTCAGTTAAGGTGGATAAGACGGGAGGATTCTGCAGCCAATTGTCCGTAAGGAAGCGTTCCTTCCCAACAGTCGGCTGCTTGTTCAGTGAAGGAGACCGCACATTTACATGCAGCGATCTCCTTCACTGTTTTAGGATGAGGGATTGCTATAGCGGTCCCTCGTCCTTATACAGATTCATGATTTCTGAGCAACAGATTACTGTTAAGGCAGCATGATGTGCCGCCCGGAAACCATGATCGGTGGTGCCTGCATGAAGGCTAGGATCACCCGATGAACGCTCGTTCATTGGCGGCACATTTACGTGGGCAGATTGGTGGGACTGTTCGCAGGAACGGTCATTCCCGATAATCTGTCTGATTCTCGGGCGGTCTAAATGCACCATAAGTATTCAGGATGGAGATCCTCTGCTAGAGTGAATCCTGTTCAGGAAAACCATCTAGACCTTTCTAAGAAGCAGTCTGTTGTTCACTGATGGACTCCTCAGGAAACCACTGGAAATGTTATTTTCCATACAGCCAAAAATTGGGAATCATTTTTGCCAGGGATAATTCTGTTTGTACAAGTATATTAGGAAATTACAGGTAGTGCAGTAACCTACATTTTAAATTTGTACCACAGTTTTGATCACCAAAAATGTCAAATAAATAAATGTACTTCTAGCTAAATAAAGGTTGTATGCAGCTGTATACATGTGGAGCCCTCTAGTGGTTGGAGGGCTCACTGGGATTTTGACAAGTTACCTGTGTATAGAATGGAGAAGTTTTTTTGTGATAAACAAATGTTAATTCATTAAATATATTGCAGGAATATTTAAAGGGATTGTCCATCCTAGAATCTGAAAACCCCAATGGTTGAAATCAGTGCCCAGTTTAAAAAGAAAACTCACCTGTTCTTCAGCCCTGCCATTCCTGTGCTGCTGCCCCAGTCCTGGCGCCTCCCAGCCCCCACTTGACCAAAAATGTCTTGGACCTGTGACCACTGCTGCCAGTCACTGGCCTCAGCGTTGACATATGCCCTAATGACATGTCACAAGCAGTGACGTTCCGTTCTAGCACATGTGACTGTTGAGACAGCTGATTGGCTGCAGCAGACACAGAATCAAGCATTCCGCTCCTGCTGGATCGGGAAGCTCCAGCAGTAGGGCAATGGTGCTGGAATGGTGGAGCTGCAGACAGGTTAGTGTTTTTTTTTTTAAGTGTGTGCCGTTCTCGACTGTTGGGGTTTGTTGGCATGCAGGTCGGACCCTTTAAAGGTATACATGCTAATACTTTAGCTTACTTTTAAAATACAGTAAACTCACATTTCGCCACATTTTGTCAACTACAATTTGTGATTAACCTGTTTTTAGCCATGCGTGCATCCTAAAAACTCTACTACTTTAGCCTACAGCTGTATGGACAGTAAGGATACGGGCACATTCACAGCCAAATTGAGTGTGGAAAATCTGCAGCCGTTTAAAGTAGCAGTCCAAAGAATAGGGTTTTAGCAGATCTCATCCACATTCTGCATAAAATATCCCTAGAGAAAATTTACCTGCTGTAAGGATTTACAATCCACAGCATTTCAATGTTTTTGGTGGATTTTCACTGCAGATTTCAAATTTTGCAATGTATAGGGGCAAATCCACAGCAGAAAAACCACCCCGTGTGGCCATACCCGTAAACTCTCAGAGATTTTTTGTGTATATTATCCCACAGTATTGACCATTATATGACTCCCCCCCCTTTAATAAAATTGTGAGTAATTACCTCAGCAATAACTTAGTATTTGTTTTGTCTGCTCAGGAAAAGATGTCTGTTAAAAATATCAGCTAGGACAGGAGCCAAATAATGTTCATCTACAGTATTAACTTTCTGCAGATTTCTTCCAGTTACAGAGAGATTTGGTTACCATACCAAAAGCCAGGGAATATAATCTTGCGAGGTACTCCCCAGCTATATATAATTTACATACATTGCGTTGTACTTTTATATTGATTTGTGGGGTTAGATTTTCATCAAATAGTTTTAAGATGTTTCTTCATCTACGTCATTTTTTAGCTTAGCTTTTTACAATGTGTTATCCCCAACTTTGGCATTTTTTTACTGATAGCCCTTTTATAAAGATTGGATTTTTTTCCCCTTAATTATTGAAAAATGTGACAATTGCTGCTAAAACATTAAAGGGGTTCTGCAGTTTGTTTAAACTGATGATGTATCCTCTGGATAGATCATCAGCATCTGATCGTCGGGGGTCCGACACCCAGGACACCCGGCGATCAGCTGATTGAGAAGGCAGCATGGCGCTGCCTTCTCACTGTTTACCGCTGGCCCAGTGACGTCACGACTAGTATCAATTGCCTGGGCGCGGCTAAGCTCCATTCAAGTGAACAGAGCTTAGCCGCGCCCAGACAAGTTGATTCTAGTCATCACGTTACTGGGCCTGCGGTAAACAGTGAGAAGGCCGCGGCACTCCTGGAGCGCCGCTGCCTTCTCAATCAGCTGATCAGCGGGGGCCCCGGATGTCGGACCCCCGACGATCAGATGCTGATGATCTATCCAGAGGATAGATAATCAGTTTAAACATACTGCAGAACCCCTTTAATAATATCTGTAAAGAATAAATCAAGGCAGCTGGACGTACTGTAGATTTCTTGAAAACGTTTCACTCGTACTTCCAACAAGCTTTCTCAATTCTGAGTGACTGTACAAAAATTCTGGGAATAAATATGTAACTGAATTAACAGCTGGTAATTATACCCAGCATTGGATCAAAGGTGTTGATTCCATTATCCTAATTGGAGTCAGTAGGTGATAAAGACTTTCCAGAAAAAGGTGTCAAGACAGCATTGTATGTGGCAGACAATAGATGTCTAACCCCCCTGCCTCTATTCAAGCTTGGCTTCTCCATTTTAATGTAGATGGACTCCTTCATGCCTTGTTTGTACCAATCGACCTCCTTATCTAAAACACGTACTTGACTGTCTTCAAAGGTGTGACCTGTTCCTTTTAGATGTAAGTACACGGCTGGATCTTGACCAGAGGTTTTGGCTCTTCTATGCTGAGCCATACGCTGATGTAGTTGTTGTTTTGTTTCGCTGATATACAGTTCTGAGCATTCCTCATTGCACTGGACTGCGTACACAATGTTGTCCATCTTGTGTTTAGGCGTTGGGTCTTTGGGGTGAACCAGTTGTTGCCTCAGTGTGTTGCTGGGTTTAAAGAAGACAGGGATGTGATGTTTATTAAAAATCCTTTTGAGTTTCTCAGACACCCCAGCTATATATGGGATAACCATATTCTTGCGTCTGTCATGCTTCTCGCCCTCACTGGTAGTCTTGGTGCTCTTACTTCTCCTTCCTTCTGTTTTGACAAAGGCCCAAACTGGATACCCACAAGTTCTAAGTGCCCCTCTGAGGTGTTTGAGTTCCTTCGCCTTGGCCTCTGTGCTGGTGGGGATTTTCTCTGCCCGGTGGTGTAGAGTCTGGATGACTCCCAGGTTGTGGTCTAGAGGATGGTGGGAATGAAATAGCAGGTGCTGGTCTGTGTGTGTTGGTTTTCGATAGACCTCTATTCCCAGCTACCTTCCCTCTTCCACTGTTATAAGACAGTCCAGAAACGCCAGTTTGTTGTTCTGCATATCTTCCCGCGTGAAATTAATGTTATGATCCACTGAGTTGATGTGGTCGGTGAAAGCCTGTAACTCTTGTTTATGAATTTTAACCCAAGTGTCATCCACATATCTGAACCAATGACTCGGTGAAATTCCCTTGAAAGTGGTCAGGGCTTTCCTTTCTACTTCCTCCATATACAGGTTCGCTACAATAGGCGAGACTGGCGATCCCATAGCACAGCCATGTTTTTGCTTGTAGAACTTGTCCTTATACTTGAAGTAGGTGGTACTCAGACAAAGGTCTGAGTACCACCTGAGTACCACCCTTTAATAATCTGCAAAGTCGAGGAGACATTCTGATTGATTTTACCTGATGCCAGCTGACAGCGATTGTGTTAACATTATATATGCCATATATCTTTAAAACCTATTCAACTGTGAATTGTATGTCATACACATGAGCCTGTATGGCGGCTCACATAGTCCCTGCACTTCTCTAGAATGGAGTTACAGTATAGGACCCCCATGAACCTCCATATGGTGCCTCACAAAACAGATCTGCAATACACTGATGTGAATGAGCCCTTATAACAGCTGCATTGGAGGGCTTATTCACATCTGAAAGAACCATGTCAACAGAGGGACATAGGGATAGCTGAAAAGGGTCCAGGGTGGCAGTACAGAACTGCACAAAAATTGTATTAAACAATTCACTCTGTATATAGGACATTGGATTTGTTAGGTGCAGGTCATCCTGATATCCCCTCTATGTATAGGACATTGGATTTGTTAGGTGCAGGTCATCCTGATATCCCCTCTATGTATAGGACATTGGATTTGTTAGGTGTAGGTCATCCTGATATCCCCTCTATGTATAGGACATTGGATTTGTTAGATGCAGGTCATCCTGATACCCCCTCTATGTATAGGACATTGGATTTGTTAGGTGCAGGTCATCCTGATATCCCCTCTATGTATGGGACATTGGATTTGTTAGGTGCAGGTCATCCTGATATCCCCTCTATATATAGGACATTGGATTTGTTAGGTACAGGTCATCCTGATATCCCCTCTATGTATAGGACATTGGATTTGTTAGGTGCAGGTCATCCTGATACCCCCTCTATGTATAGGACACTGGATTTATTAGGCGCAGGTCATCCTGATATCCCCTCTATGTATAGGACATTGGATTTGTTAGGTGCAGGTCATCCTGACATCCCCTCTATGTATAGGACATTGGAATTTGTTAGGTGCAGGTCATCCTGACATCCCCTCTATGTATAGGACATTGGATTTGTTAGGTGCAGGTCATCCTGACATCCCCTCTATGTATAGGACATTGGATTTGTTAGGTGCAGGTCATCCTGATACCCCCTCTATGTATAGGACATTGGATTTGTTAGGTGCAGGTCATCCTGATATCCCCTCTATGTATAGGACATTGGATGTGTTAGGTACAGGTCATCCTGACATCCCCTCTATGTATAGGACATTGGATTTGTTAGGTGCAGGTCATCCTGACATCCCCTCTATGTATAGGACATTGGATTTGTTAGGTGCAGGTCATCCTGATACCCCCTCTATGTATAGGACATTGGATTTGTTAGGTGCAGGTCATCCTGACATCCCCTCTATGTATAGGACACTGGATTTGTTAGGTGCAGGTCATCCTGACATCCCCTCTATGTATAGGACATTGGATTTGTTAGGTGCAGGAGACCCTTATATTTATACATATCCAAACGAATCACCCTATTGCTGGGCACCACAGGTTTATATAAAGAAGTATTATTCACAGATTCACATAAAACCCTTTTCTTCATGCTTTTGGATTCCACTGCCATCATTGCTCATTAAACACCCGCTGCAGTGAGTTTGAAGTGGTACGTGTGAAACCCCCGTGACCCCAATAAGGTCCTTGGTGTGACCTTCCTACAATTCACGACCAATCAGCACATTAGAAATCAACTTGGATTATGGGGATGGTAAACTTTTCTTTGAAGACTGCACATTCCTGATTACGTCGGCCGCCTCTCCGATGAGTTAGCTGAGTGCTGTACTTGGAAGTCCCATTACAGTGAATGGGGCAGTGATTGTGCGTGTGCACTACCATTCCATGGCCAAAGGGCTCTTGGGGACTTCTATTCTCTTGAACGGTGGGGGTCTCAGAGGTTGGATCACCAGCAGCCATACATTTATCTCTGATCTTAGATAGGTGATGAATATTGTTTGTTGGCCAGCCATGCCAAAGCCTAAAATTAGGTAGGGGGTATGGTTGACCAACTGAATACTTGCCCCAGCTGAAGAGAGGTTTGCCAAAACTTCCTTTTGTGAACAAATCCTTTGTGCAAAAACGGCTTAAAACTCACAGCAAAGAAAAAAGAGCATTGATGTAACTTGAAATTTCTAGACCTGATTCTAAATCTGCGATGGTGCCCCCTATATAGTACTGGTCGTATAAGAGACAAAATGGTATTTTGGACCTTCGGAGGCTCTAGGGAATGACTGCACCTCCTATGAGCTTTATTCCCATCCTCTGTAGTAAATTGCAGCAGTCACATCACAGTCCAGTTGACGTCCAGAAAAAGTAAGGTACACATTCCCTACAGTTGGTTTGCATTTACATAAAAGTCTGTGCATCTGGGTACAGATTGCTGTAAATTGCAAGTAAAACCATGTTTCAAACACAGCCTCCAAAGACCATGATTATTTTTCTAGTTTTCATAGATGCTGTGGACTGCAGCAATTTCAGGATGTGCTTATACTGTATATTAGATTCAGAGGGATATAGTGAGAGCACTACAGTGCCACCTAGTGGCATCATGTGAATTGCAACCTCCTTATTGATTTAATGTAAACTGATTTACTGCAACTTTCAACATTTTTTTTAAACAAGGGAACACTTTGCCTTTTTTTTTATTTCTTTACTGTCATCATATATTGATTTTGCCTCTGTAAATTTATGCTGCTGTTCGGAAAACCATATTATTGCACAGTTTCACCAAGTCTGTAAAATATATAAGTTGCGGTCGTAAAGGCCAGTACAGCATGTACTTTTGCATTTGTAAAATAATCTTACTCTTAATTAGTCACAGCATAGCCATATGTAGGGTATAGATTTTTATTGTTTATGGAAGATTTATTATCAGCGCTACTTTCCAGTTCTTTCCTGTAATTCCTCACCTAATCATTTACACTTGTCAGGTCTTTTTACCAAACGTTTCCCATGGGGGTGACAATGAGAAGGACTAGAGTGAGAGCGAACGAGACAAAAACTATGATCTGTAAAGATATTCAGACGACATGAAGCGGGAGTGATTGCATGCTCATGATATCCTAGTCTCATATGTAACAGATGCACTCTAAACCAGTGACCACAAGTCACCTATGGTGGTATCAGACCTCTCCAGTAAAAGTTCTACTAGTGAATGAGGTCAATCAGATCAGTCCAATATGATGTGCTCCAGACTTTGTAATCCTGCCAGCCCTATCACAGCAATTACCCTGATTTCAGTCTATGTGCCAAAAATCCAGCACACTGTATAGTATAATATTCTTATTTGTAAGATGCCTCTGTGTGCCTGCTATCGCCTCCTTTACTTGTATTGGACCATGAACCAAGCAGAAGATTGATAATATCCAGGTGGAAGCCATCAGTATGTCTTCATAACTGTCCCATCAGCAAGCAGTGGTGTAACTTGAAGCTTCTGGGCCCCAAGGCAATATATCTAAGGAGGGGCCCCCACCTACTATTTGCCATTTAGAATTCCTGTGTCAACGTAGGCCAGGCTCACTTCACCATTTAGTCTTCCGATCTTCTGCACAGAAAAATAAACCCCCAAAAAATGATTCTGTATTTTTTTTTTATAAAACAATTTTTATTGATTTTAATGCGATGAAGTATAATCAGGATTATTTTGCATATATCTGAAACTGCTCCAATGATTGTACATTATCTGTTATGGTAGAGCATATTAGAAGTAGAATACAGAACTTTTCACAGTTCCCCTTTACCCACCCTTCCCCCCACCCCTAACCTTCCCACCCCCTCCCCTGTCTGGATGTACACCGACCCCCCTTTATCTGTTTCAGTCAAATCGATTTGAATGTATACTGATATTACTTTTGGATTCCCCAATTTCCCTTTTAGATCTGATAGCAAATACCACTCTGTATATTAAAAATGTTGCATTAGTTTTTGAATCTCTTCTTTGGACAGCTGTTTGCCGATATAAGTTTTCCCATTTATCAAGGAAGTGTGCTGATCTATAATTTTTTTGTTTTTCCACTTCTAGCTGATCCATTAATAAATAGTATCTCATTTGTACCCGAATTTCTGCGTCCGAAGATGTGTGTGGAGTTAGCCAAGTGCACAGCAAACACCTAAGTGCTACTAATAAGACACCATCTAATAAATTAGGCACCTTCAGTTTCTCCGGGGAGCCATGGAATAAGACCACTAGAGGGTCTCATGGTAATACTATCTGCCAGGTTGCTTTAGTCCAAGATAAGATCTTTTCCCAATAGGCCTGAATCAGCCGGCAGCTCCAAATGCAGTGATCTAAACCTGCCTTATCTTCTTTGGGTTTCTAGCTGAAGCTGGAATATTAAAAGCATACATTGCCCTAGGTATTAGCCTAAAGTATGTTTTTCTCCATCTTTCACATGATAGTGCTCTTCTCACTTTCGCCCAACCTGTCATCAGTTTGTCCCTCCAGTCTACAGGTCCTAACAATGGTTTCCAACCCTGAAATAATTGCGGAATAAGCTTATTATTTTCTCTCTCTCTCTCTCTCTCTCTCTCTCTCAGAGTTTTATATATATCAGAAAGTGGAAGTTTATGTTCTTTTTGTCCTAGGAGAAGAAACATATTCCTGTTGTACATTTTTCAATCTTGATTTACAAAAAGCCATTGTTTGATAATATTGCATAGCCTGTCCTTTAGGCAAACCTATTCCTGTAAAGACATATAGCGAGGTTCTTTATCATGTAATATATGGTTCAAGGTATATAAACCCAGTGATCTCCATGTTCGGAACAGCTTGTTGGTCTTCCCCATATCAAATTCTGGGTTATTCCACAGAGGCATATGTTTAGATGCTAAAAATGATAATCCAAATATCTTCCTCACCTCTTTCCATGCTACTATACCAATGTTTTTATGTCAGAATGTAATGATGTTAGTTTGGAATGTAGAAGGGCTCCCAGATCCCATCCTTTGGCTAATTCTTTTTCTATTTGAATTTTGAATAGTGTGATGTCTGGCCTAGCCAATCCCTACAATGTCGAAAAAGGCTTGCCAAATTATATCTCCGTAAGTCCGGGAATTGGACTCCTCCTTTATCTAATGAGACCGATAATGTCTTCAGAGCTATTCTCAGTCTTTTCTCTGGCCATATAAATCCTACAAATGTCCTATTTAAAAACGTAATGTCCTTATGCTTGAGCAAAGTAGGTATGGTTTGCATCGGGTAAAGTAATTTTGAGAAGTTGATAATTTTTTATCAAATGACACTTGCCCAATAAAGATAGTGGTAGCCTTTGCCATCTGATCAGTTCTTGTTTTATCTGATGTATCAGTGGCGTATAGTTAAGGGAGTACAGGGAATGAGGCGTACGACCTATCTAGATCCCCAATTAAGTGATATGGGTTTTGACCGGTGACACATTTTCCTGGGTTGACTCTAAAACCCGAAAATTCTCCAAATTCCCGTAATGCTTCAAAGGTCTTGTTCATGTCTCTAGATGGATTGGCTAAAAATAAAATTATATCATCTGCAAAAAGAGATAAGCAAACCTCTAGTGAACCTATGCGTATCCCCTCAAATATATCTGATGTTTCTAGGTATCTGGCTAATGGCTCAATTGCAAGATTAAAAAGTAAAGGGGATAAAGGGCATCCCTGCCATGTGCCTTTTAACCACTTCAGCCCCGCTAGGTGAAACCCCCTTCATGACCAGGCCACTTTTTACACTTCGGCACTACACTCCTTTCACCGTTTATCGCTCGGTCATGCAACTTACCACCCAAATGAATTTTACCTCCTTTTCTTCTCACTAATAGAGCTTTCATTTGGTGGTATTTCATTGCTGCTGGCATTTTAACTTTTTTTGTTATAAATCAAAATGTAACGATTTTTTTGCAAAAAAATGACATTTTTCACTTTCAGCTGTAAAATTTTGCAAAAAAAACGACATCCATATATAAATTTTTCGCCAAATTTATTGTTCTACATGTCTTTGATAAAAAAAAAATGTTTGGGCAAAAAAAAAATGGTTTGGGTAAAAGTTATAGCATTTACAAACTATGGTACAAAAATGTGAATTTCCGCTTTTTGAAGCAGCTCTGACTTTCTGAGCACCTGTCATGATTCCTGAAGTTCTACAATGCCCAAACAGTAGAAAAACCCCACAAATGACCCCATTTCGGAAAGTAGACACCCTAAGGTATTCGCTGATGGGCATAGTGAGTTCATAGAACTTTTTATTTTTTGTCACAAGTTAGCGGAAAATGATGATGATTTATTTTTATTTTTTTTCTTACAAAGTCTCATATTCCACTAACTTGCGACAAAAAATAAAAAATTCTAGGAACTCACCATGCCCCTCACAGAATACCTTGGGGTGTCTTCTTTCCAAAATGGGGTCACTTGTGGCGTAGTTATACTGCCCTGGCAATTTAGGGGCCCAAATGTGTGAGAAGAACTTTGCAATCAAAATGTGTAAAAAATGGCCTGTGAAGTCCGAAAGGTGCACTTTGGAATATGCGCCCCTTTGCCCACCTTGGCAGCAAAAAAGTGTGACACATCTGGTATCGCCGTACTCAGGAGAAGTTGGGGAATGTGTTTTGGGGTGTCATTTTACATATACCCATGCTGGGTGAGAAAAATATCTTGGTCAAATGCCAACTTTGTATAAAAAAATGGGAAAAGTTGTCTTTTGCCAAGATATTTCTCTCACCCAGCATGGTTATATGTAAAATGACACCCCAAAACACATTCCCCAACTTCTCCTGAGTACGGCGATACCAGATGTGTGACACTTTTTTGCAGCCAAGGTGGGCAAAGGGGCACATATTCCAAAGTGCACCTTTCAGATTTTGCAGGCCATTTTTTACACATTTTGATTGCAAGGTACTTCTCACACATTTGGGCCCCTAAATTGCCAGGGCAGTATAACTACGCCACAAGTGACCCCATTTTGGAAAGAAGACACCCCAAGGTATTCCGTGAGGGGCACGGCGAGTTCCTAGAATTTTTTATTTTTTGTCACAAGTTAGCGGAAAATGATGATTTTTTTTTTTTCTCTTTTTTCCTTACAAAGTCTCATATTCCACTAACTTGCGACAAAAAATAAAAAATTCTAGGAACTCGCCATGCCCCTCACGGAATACTTTGGGGTGTCTTCTTTCCAAAATGGGGTCACTTGTGGCGTAGTTATACTGCCCTGGCAATTTAGGGGCCCAAATGTGTGAGAAGTACCTTGCAATCAAAATGTGTAAAAAATGGCCTGCAAAATCTGAAAGGTGCACTTTGGAATATGTGCCCCTTTGCCCACCTTGGCTGCAAAAAAGTGTCACACATCTGGTATCGCCGTACTCAGGAGAAGTTGGGGAATGTGTTTTGGGGTGTCATTTTACATATAACCATGCTGGGTGAGAGAAATATCTTGGCAAAAGACAACTTTTCCCATTTTTTTATACAAAGTTGGCATTTGACCAAGATATTTTTCTCACCCAGCATGGGTATATGTAAAATGACACCCCAAAACACATTCCCCAACTTCTCCTGAGTACGGCGATACCACATGTGTGACACTTTTTTGCAGCCTAGATGCGCAAAGGTGCCCAAATTCCTTTTAGGAGGGCATTTTTAGACATTTGGATCCCAGACTTCTTCTCACACTTTCGGGCCCCTAAAAAGCCAGGGCAGTATAAATACCCCACATGTGACCCCACTTTGGAAAGAAGACACCCCAAGGTATTCAATGAGGGGCATGGCGAGTTCCTAGAATTTTATTTTTTTTGCATAAGTTAGCGGATATTGATTTTTTTTTGTTTTTTTCTCACAAAGTCTCACTTTCCGCTAACTTAGGACAAAAATTTCAATCTTTCATGGACTCAATATGCCCCTCACGGAATACCTTGGGGTGTCTTCTTTCCGAAATGGGGTCACATGTGGGGTATTTATACTGCCCTGGCTTTTTAGGGGCCCTAAAGCGTGAGAAGAAGTCTGGAATATAAATGTCTAAAAATGTTTACGCATTTGGATTCCGTGAGGGGTATGGTGAGTTCATGTGAGATTTTATTTTTTGACACAAGTTAGTGGAATATGAGACTTTGTAAGAAAAAACAAAAACAAAAACAAACAAAAAATTTCCGCTAACTTGTGCCAAAAAAAATGTCTGAATGGAGCCTTACCAGGGGGGGGGGGGGTGATCAATGACAGGGGGGTGATCAATGACAGGGGGGGTGATCACCCATATAGACTCCCGGATCACCCCCCTGTCATTGATCACCCCCCTGGTAAGGCTCCATTCAGACATCCGCATGATTTTTTACGGATCCATGGATCGGATCCACAGAACGCATGCGGACGTCTGAATGGAGCCTTACAGGGGGGTTATCAATGACAGGGGGTGATCAGGGTAATCAGGGTGATCACCCCCCTGTCACTGATCACCCCCCCTGTAAGGCTCCATTCAGACATCCGCATGATTTTTTACGGATCCATGGATACATGGATCGGATCCACAGAACGCATGCGGACGTCTGAATGGAGCCTTACAGGGGGGTTATCAATGACAGGGGGTGATCAGGGTAATCAGGGTGATCACCCCCCTGTCACTGATCACCCCCCCTGTAAGGCTCCATTCAGACATCCGCATGATTTTTTACGGATCCATGGATACATGGATCGGATCCACAGAACGCATGCGGACGTCTGAATGGAGCCTTACAGGGGGGTTATCAATGACAGGGGGTGATCAGGGTAATCACCCCCCTGTCACTGATCACCCCCCCTGTAAGGCTCCATTCAGACATCCGCATGATTTTTTACGGATCCATGGATACATGGATCGGATCCACAGAACGCATGCGGACGTCTGAATGGAGCCTTACAGGGGGGTTATCAATGACAGGGGGTGATCAGGGTAATCAGGGTGATCACCCCCATGTCACTGATCACCCCCCCTGTAAGGCTCCATTCAGACATCCGCATGATTTTTTACGGATCCATGGATACATGGATCGGATCCACAGAACGCATGCGGACATCTGAATGGAGCCTTACAGGGGGGTTATCAATGACAGGGGGTGATCAGGGTAATCAGGGTGATCACCCCCATGTCACTGATCACCCCCCCTGTAAGGCTCCATTCAGACGTCCGCATGATTTTTACGGATCCATGGATACATGGATTGGATCCGTAAAAATCATGCGGACGTCTGAATGGAGCCTTACAGGGGGGGTGATCAATGACAGGGGGGTGATCAATGACAGGGGGTGATCAGGGAGTGTATATGGGTGATCACCCGCCTGTCATTGATCACCCCCCTGTAAGGCTCCATTCAGACGTCCGTATGCTTTTTGCGGATCCGATCCATGTATCCGTGGATCCGTAAAAATCATACGGACGTCTGAACGGAGCCTGACAGGGGGGTGATCAATGACAGGGCGGTGATCAATGACAGGGGGGTGATCAGGGAGTTTATATGGGGTGATCATGGGTGATCAGGGGTTTATAAGGGGTTAATAAGTGACGGGGGGGGGGGGTGTAGTGTAGTGTGGTGTTTGGTGGGACTGTACTGACCTACCTGAGTCCTCTGGTGGTCGATCCTAACAAAAGGGACCACCAGAGGACCAGGTAGGAGGTATATTAGACGCTGTTATGAAAACAGCGTCTAATATACCTGTTAGGGGTTAAAAAATTCGGATCTCCAGCCTGCCAGCGAACGATCGCCGCTGGCAGGCTGGAGATCCACTCGCTTACCTTCCGTTCCTGTGAGCGCGCGCGCCCGTGCGCGCGCGTTCACAGGAAATCTCGCGTCTCGCGAGATGACGCGTATATGCGTCCAGGAGGAGTAAAGCAACCACCTCCCGGACGCATATGTGCGTACAGCGGTCGGGAGGTGGTTAATAGCGGAAAAGGCTTTGATAAAAATCCACGTAAAGCTATTTGTGCCTGAGGAGAGTTATATAGAGCTCCCAGATACAGGTGAAACTCTAAAAATTTGAATATCGTGCAAAAGTCCATTTATTTCAGTAATGCAACTTAAAAGGAATTGCATTAATGCAGCTTAAAATTTGAATTTTGTGAAAAGGTTCAATATTCTAGGCTCAAAGTGTCACACTCTAGTCAGCTAATTAGTCCATAACACCTGAGCAAAGGGGACCTGAGATTGTGACTTTGGGTTTCATAAGCTATAAGCCATAATCATCCAAATTATAACAAATAAAGGCTTCAAATATCTCGCTTTGCATGTAATAAGTCTATCTCATATGTTAGTTTCACCTTTTAAGTTGGATTACTGAAATAAATGAACTTTGCACTATATTCAAGTTTCATCTGTATATCCTAAAGGCTCCTGTGATATGTATTCTATCTAAAACATCTCCCAACCAGCTCCAACCCACGTTATCAAAAGCCTTTTCAGCGTCAATGGTCAGGAGGGCTGAAGTCCCCTGACCCTAATCTGTTTGCATGATCCAGTACAGCCAGAACTCTGCGTATATTGAAGATTCTGTATTTTAAGCATGCATTATGCTCAGTTATTCAAATTTTGCAACCGTTTTAGCAATTTCCATCTGAGATCCGTTATTTTAGACGGAAAAAATCACACGCAAAGTATTTTGTTTCCATCTAAAATAACGTATCTGAGACGGAAATGGATACAAAATTATACTAAATGTTTTGCGCATTTTTCAGTTCTTCTGATGGATCAGAAGAAAGGAAAGCTAAACGGTAATGGGAACCCAGCCTCAATGTGTCAGATGAACATTTGAGCCCCTTGAGACATCAGGGCCTGAGTGTGACACCCCAGTCAAGCACTAAATAGACGTTTCCCTAGAAGGAGAGGTGTATAGCTGGCTGTCCCCCTTTCCATGTTCAGCTGACACTCATCTCCTCCTTGGAAGTTGGTTCTGTGACTTGCACAGCCTTGCTATACCTTATTTGACTTATCCTACACATTTGTTTGTTTGTCCTGATATGACATGCATACGTTTTTAAAGGCTTCATGTATTTAAAGTGTTTTTCATAATTTTTTACTAGCATTTTTGACTGTGGATTTCTTTTATTTTGTTACCTTTGTAACATACATTTTGTCTGACATTTTTCTGTTCCTATATGAAACCTGTGGGTTAAAGGCAACACCACAAATCCCTCAAAATCTCTACAAACAAAAATGCAGACTTTTTAACATCAGGCTGACAAAAAAGTCTACAAAAATGCCATAAAATGTGAATCCTGCCTAATAATTTCCCTGGATGCCAGCATAAGCAAAGGGTAAAACTAGCATTACAGTCAGAATGTCCTTTACAGGACCCAGGGTGGAGGTAAGAGATAGGAAAACTAGACTGTGAAACCCATTAGTGACAGGGTCTATGTGCAGCGCTGCGGAGTATGTTGCCGCAACATAAATGGCACTGTATAATTAACGTAAGAAGTAGTCCTTTGTGTGAATATAAACAACGGTTCCCACCACACAGAGAGTCTTTGATAGTAAGTAACAAAGACAAGTGGAATCACTAAAACTCCAGGATTAGATAGATATCCACATGCCTCACAGATATTAAAGCAGAGTCGTGTTTATAGACTAAGCCAGGGCGGTCATAAACTGCGATCTACATCAGCGTCTCTGCGATTGTGGGTAAGAAGGAAAACAAGGGACCGGCCTGGGCCCATATACTGAGAAGGAGACTTATTCTTGTCTGACCATTTAATTTCTTAACATAACATCCATAGACCAGGAAAAGCGCAAGAGAGGAGATCTGGTTCTTATCTAAACAGTTTATTTCTTTGTGAAAATGAAGTATTAATCACCATATCGCTTTTCTCAAAGACCATTATTACCTAAATATTTACCCCGTATTGTGACTCTGCCGACTCTTTTACCAGGTCAGAATAATACACTTGTTTTCTATAGAATTAGTAGGAACAGCGTGTGATATTTACATGTGGGGGGGACACATCCGGGTTCTTGAGTCACTTTGGTTTCTTTGTTCCTTTGTAGGCTTAGCTGTCTATATATAATATAAATTGTAGAGGTAGCAGAGCCAAATATGTCGTATTAGGTTTCATTAAAAATAGCAGACCTATCCATTGTACAGGGTCTGTATGGCATCATATGAGGTCCCTGTGTAAAGACGGCAGTTGTTCACAAGCCTGCAGAACTGGACTTCAACTATAGGAGTCGCCTTTCCTGAGTTCTGTTATTGTCTCTTGGTACTCAGATAACATGAAGACTTAGCAGATTTCTACCTATGAACCTGGATGGCCTGTTCCATGGACGCTTGGCAGCTGAAGGCATCTGTGTTGGTCCCATGTTCATAAGTGTCTGCATTGCTTAGAAAAGTGATGTTTTAATATATGCAAATTAGCCTCTAGGAGCAATGGGGGTGTTGCCATTACACCTAGAGGCTCTGCTCTTTCTGCAACTGCCGCATCCTCTCCAGTTTAATTGACAGGGCCAGGCAGTGAAAACTTCATTACATCTGTCTGGTCCTATCAATCCAAGTGGAGCGGGTGCAGCAGTTGCAGAAAAAGCTCAACCAAGTTGCTCCTAGAGGCTCATTTGCATATATTAAACTATCATTTTTCTCAGTAATGCCGGCACATATGAACATGGGACCAACACAGATGTCTGCAGCCGCCACACGCACATGTAAGAGGTCAGCCAGTCACACAGGTACAAATCTGCTGACAGATGCCTCTTTATAAATTAGGTGCGTCTCTGGTCCACCATGCACCAGTAACTGAAATCTACGCTGTAACTAATGCCAGTTTCTGACACAAGTTATAGTAACTCTGGCGAGCTACAGAAGCCACGCCTCTCCTAATCTCCACCCCTTTTTTCCCCACTTTAGAAAAGTGACGAGAAGCTCAAAAAGTCACAAATTATGTCACAAATATGCAGTGCACCATAATTTGTAACTTCACACCACAATAGTGACGTAATAGCTTTGGTAAAAGCCTCCCAAAGAATCTGGAAAGGAATGCAATTGCTATTCCTAGCAATCAGAATAGAGTAAGGCCTGGATGTATGAAGGCTCAGCAATCAGCAACTCCACCCTAATTAATCAGGTGGTAACTAAACCCAGGTTCAGATGCAGGGCTGTTGCACAGCAACTACCCAAACAAGTTACCGTAGTAACTAGGTGAACATGAAGCAATGGGGAAATCTCTTGTAACACCCATAGTGCAGTACTGTAGGCATTCTGTGTGCTGCCAAATGGTACCTCTATATGCCACCATAATACACCGTCTGATGGCGTATACCACAATTTTTGCCTCTGCTAAGGGTACTGTATTACAACAACCTGGAAGTTGTACAGAGCTGCAGTAGCCTCCTTGAGGTTGCATTGTTTGTGCAGTTCTGTAGATTTACCTGCAGTTCGTTGTAAAACCAGTGATAGCCCACAGCGATAGGATGTGAATTAGGTGCTTTTCAGGTGAGGCCACAACATCTCCTGCGGTCACTTTCAAACATCAGGGAAATTGAATCATGCTTTTACTTTTTTCTGTATTGATTTCTAATTCTATTAAAGTAGCCAGAGATTCAATTGGGCTATCCTAATAATCGTTTTTCTTCTAAAAGTCATAAAAGGCTATTAATAACTGTTTTAACTTAAATTACCATGCTTTTAACATAAAGTCAACTATATTTTATAATTTATGCTTGCATTTGTATTTCTTGGTGCTCCTGCTAATCTATGCTGCAGGGCGCAGACTCAGTCTCCTTCCCCTTCTGGCAGCTGACAATATAGTCTCTTCTTACATGCAGGATACAGAGAGGGCTCCAACCTGCGCCTGCTCCTTTCAGCTAAAAGCCCACGTGCGGGGTAATTATGTGATATACCAGCATTTAGCCAAGTTGAGGGGGCACAGGCAGGAGCAGCGATGTGTGCTCCTGCCCCTACAGCGTTTGCTGTGGCCCCTATTGATCCAGTACAGTGAAATCCATACACCAGTGAAAAGTCAGCAATATATGAATATACTGACTCTAAAGTGTGATAGACACCTAGGACATTGGGTTGCTATTTATTTAGTAATACAGCAAACTGAAATAATACAGTATATTAAAAATGATTTTAGGTCATTTAGAACATTTTTAAATACACTAAACTAAATTAAAGTTTAAAAAAAGTTTATACCCCCCCCCCCCTCCTTTGAATGTCACCAAAGTTTCAATAATGAATGCTGTCCTGTAGCTAGTGGAGAGGTCTCACAGCGCCCTATGTAGTCCCATACAATGCTTATCCATAAATATACTTTTAAGACTCATTAAAGAAGTGGTTGCTTAGCAGTGCAGCGTGCCAGAAAGCTTCACACAAGCCGAGCCTTTAATAGTGTGAATCCTTTTCTGGAGTCTCGCAATGTTCAGTCACTTTGCATTGCTGAATAGAGTGGCAGCAATCTGCATAGAAGATCACAATGAAAGCTTGACATGGAAGAGAAGTGCGAGGGATGAAATAAAAGAAGGCTGCAAATTCTCCCTTGTGATCTCTATAGACATTGATTAATTAGGACAGTTAGCATGTCTGTTTTCTGATGGAGAAGGGTTAATTATTAACTAAATATTCTTTTCTTCAAGGGGTACAAAGAGGTTGTGAAATGTGTTATACCGCAGCGCCCTGTCATTATTATACACAAGCCTGATGCAGTACTGTAGCTGATGTGCACATTGGAGCAGTCCACTTGGTTCAGACCGAGATAGATAGATATTAGAGAGATAGATGTGAGATAAATAGATAGATAGATATGAGATATACAGATAGATAGATATGAGATAGATAGATAGATATGAGATACACAGATTAGATAGATAGATAGATATGAGATATACAGATAGATATGAGATAGATAGATAGATATGAGATACACAGATTAGATAGATAGATAGATATGAGATACACAGATAGATTAGATAGATAGATAGATATGAGATACACAGATTAGATAGATATGAGATAGATAGATATGAGATACACAGATAGATTAGATAGATAGATAAATAGATAGATTTGAGATAGATAAATAGATATGAGATAGATAGATAGATAGATATGAGATACACAGATTAGATAGATATAAGATAGATCGATATGAGATAGATAGATAGGAGATACACAGATAGATAGATTAGATACATAGATAGATCAGACAGACATATAGATTAGATAGATAGATAGGTAGATAGACAGACATGCCATTGTTGCAGCCTTGGGGTTCACTGTAATAAATGGCACAATGGTTACCTTGGCTCATAATTACTGATCGATTATGATCCATTAGCTAACAGATTGACTAGAGAGTCATAGGATTTATGCACATGACCTTAGTTTCTGTCTGCAGACCCATGCGGATCGGATGCAGGCCCATTAATTTAAATGGGGCTGCAAAAAATAGAACATGTCCTTTTATTTTCCATTTTGCGGACAATAATACGACATTTCGAAGAAGAATAAATGGTGGCATGCACTCGACGGGGATCCGTGTTTGGCAGACCACAAAACCGTTACGGTCTTGTATGAGAACGAAGGGACATGTTAAATTAACATATTATTTGTGTGGGGATATTCTGTGCAACCACTTTCTGCTCTTTTTGATAGATGAGGGTCTGAAATAGAGTAAAATGCTTAAAGAGGTTTTCCCATCTCAGACAATGGGGACAGATCGCTAGGATATGCCCCCATTGTCTTATAGGCACGGGTCCCACTACTAGGACCCGAACCTACAACGAGAACTGAGTGGGGAGAGCTGTTGTGACTGGAGGACCCTGGATTTCCCGGGGTCCGTCCACCACCAAGCGCTGCTCCCTGCTGCTCCCATAGAAGTGAAAGAGAGCGCACCGTGCATGCGCAGCCCCTGATGTCATTAATTTCTATGGGGCAGACGGAAATAGCCGAGCGCTATTTTTGGCTATTTTCCGTTCATTTTCCCGCCCCGTTCTCATTGTACGTGCATTTACCAGAGGTGGGACCCGCACCTATCCGACAATAGGGGCATATCCAAGCGATATGCCCCCATTGTCTGAGATGGCAGAACCCTTTTAAGTGGCGTAGAATGCTATGATTAATGGACTAGAATGCTATAATAAAAGAAGTAGAATGTTATAATAAATGGAGTAAAATGTTAGAATAAATGGAGTAAAATGTTAGAATAAATGGAGTAGAATGTTATAATAAATTGAGTAAAATGTTATAATAAATTGAGTAAAATATTATAGTAAATGGAGTAGAATGTTATAATAAATGGAGTAAAATCAGGGGCGTAGCTATAGGGGGTGCAGAGGTAGCAGTCGCTACCAGGCCCAGGAGCCTGAGGGTGCCCAAAGACCCATGTGGTGCATAAGAAGACACCTCTGGCTCAAGGGAAGGGGATTAAATCAAGAATTTTGCATGGGGGCAGGGGTGCCGTTTCAATTTTAGCCTCAGGCAGCACGAAGGCTATGCGCTTCCTGCCCTTGGCCACAAATCACTGAGGGAAGGGGGGCCCCAAGCTGAAGTCTTGCACCAGGGCCCATGAGCCATTAGCTACGCCCCCTGAGTAAAATGTTATAATAAATGGAGTAAAATGTTATGATAAATGGAGTAGAATATTATAATAAATGGAGTAGAATGCTATAATAAAGTATTTAAATTGCATTTTCTTAACCAGAGAACTTCTTTAGGTTGCATCTGATCCTCGGACATTAGCACTGTGTTACACATTTAAGCCACCAAAGAGTTGAAGGTGAAATTTGATCTGTGAGAGCCTAACTGTTGGGATCCCACCAAACCTGGGGATGTAGTATCCCTGTCTGTATTTCTGGTGGAAATTAACTGTTTGTACATGCTCACTCTCCATGATAGTCAGAAAGAGATACATTAAGTATCACAAAGTGATCATCTTCTTTCTCAGGGTTGGTGGAAATAAGTTCCTCAAAGTCATAATCGGTTGCAGGCCATCAGTGTGAGCATGCTGCCATATATAATCTACTGTATGCATTTAAGAGCTAAATTAGTTTCATGGGCTTAACCTGGTCTCTGAATCGTCCATAGACTCTAGGTACATGCTGACGGCCCAAGAAATAAATTGTCTAGCCTGGCTCTTGGACATAAATATACCCATAGCGTGGTGCACCATTACTATACCAGTGCAAATCACATCAGGTTTCTATGGATAACAGACCAAATGTCTATTGTCTTTTTACTTATCATTTTCATATTCAGTAGAATTAATCACTGGTGCTAAGTTTGATTAGCGGAACAGACATTGCATTGTGCGCGATGAAAAGACATATGATATGTCATGGGTATTTAACATCTGCAATAAAAAAAATAAGTGATCTTTGAATACTTGGCTTTGTCAGCCACACCCGCTGCGTGAAGTAAACCCCAGCAGAGAGTTTGACTGGCACTGAACGATCTCTGCATGTTACCATTATAGTCCTGACAAGGCACATGCGGTAAGTTCATGGATGATTATATGAAGTGCACTCTACTTTTGCCAAAAAAGAAAACACTCTGTTGTAGAAACAATTACGGTACTCTGAAATTAGCACAAGCTAATAGCCCGTGGTATTACGTTATGGATGAGCATTCACTGTGCATGGATACAAGAGGAGCTGTCTTTTGGGTCCTTTGTTTTCTTCCTTTTTTTATTTTATTTGCTAAAATATTTTAAAATTACCGAAAATCGTGTCGTACTCATCGGACACTGGCCATTCAGTAATTAATAAATGCAACTTCACATTCTCTGAGTAGATTCTAGAGTTCGCTGAAGCCTCTTCCAGAGACCCTCCATCATTTGTGAGAAATGCCCTCTTCCCCGTTCCTCAATGTTTCTTTATAATATTGCTAATTTTATTGTGTAGATAGATTAGAGATTTAAAGGGGTTCTCCCGTGATTAATGTAAAAAATGATAATCAGCCATCATATAGTCCATGGCAGCCTCTTTCTAACACAGCTAGAACCAGCCCTGTACCTCACATGGATCCAGAGATCTCCCCATACATTGCTCTGCTAGATTTATATCAAGCTGGCAGCTCAAGAGGAGTGTCTTTACTGCCGCACCTCAGGGGGCGTGTCTCAGCTCTCCCTATCACAGCTTAGAAGGCAGTTGAAGGATGAAACTGAGCATGTGCCACGTCCTCAGTGAGCAGGTCTAAGAAATAATAAAAAAAAAACAGCAGGTGGCGCTATACAGATACATTTTATTGAATAACTCAGTGGCTATACAACATTTTTAATTACAAGCAATTACAAAAGTATTCAGATCCAGGTTCTGGTTTGAAATTTGTAGAATGTTTTTCGTGAGACAACCCCTTTAATACAGTCTGATTTGATATGTGTTTCAAAGCACATTGGGGCAGATACTGTACGTTGAGTATATTTTTCAAACCAGCACCTGGATCTAAATACTTTTTTAATTGAATGTAATAAAAAATGTATAGTCATTGAGTTATAAAAAAAATAAAAATATAGCGCCACCTGCTGTTTGTTCCTTTTTTATTTCTCTGTCCACCTTAGTGAGGTGGTCACACATGCTCAATTCCATCCTTCAACTGCCACCAGCTGGATCCACTGCTAACCTGTCAGTTACAGGACACACCCTCTGAGGTGTGATAGGGAGCGACCGTGTGCTTTCCACATCCATATGTCTGTTCCGCAAAAGGATTGAATGTGTCTGCAAAATGCAGTCCACAGACCCATTGAAGTCAGTGAGTGTTCAAAAATAAATGCAGACGCTACATGCACAGCATACGTATTTTACGAACTGCAAAACGGACACTGTTGTGTGCACAAGGCTTAAATCTGTATTGTACAAGGTTTGAGGTTCTTTAGGCATCTCATACATGGTTTACAGTCCATTCTCAAGTATGAGCCAGAGACCACATATGGTCCAGGTCCTAGCACTCATCATCCGTCCAATTAAACATACACCCTTATGAAAGCACATTTTTTTAAATCATTTATTTATGTGCAGTAAGTCTGCTAATTATTGCTTGGTCAAACATGTGTGTGTTAAATATGCACATACGTATACATATAGTTTGGCAGATTTACAGGGAAAATGAACACCAGACACTGTGTTGCATACTATACACAGCTGTTAATAACTAACATTCCCAGTAATACCACAGACTACTTACAAATATTAGAACTGGTGTAGACACTGCACCCGCAGCTCGGAGGTGCAGGGAGATGAAGAGAAATAAAAGGTTTCTCCAGACTCTACAGATAAGCGCAGGATATTCTGCAAAAATGTGCTCTTCAAAAGCAGATTTCAGGGCAGGTTATATACATCCATTCTTTTCACAGAGGAGATAGATGAACCTAGAAACCTGCATACTCATATGTTGAACGTGGAAGACCCACAGCCTCTCACCATGTCACGTCACCGATGCGGCTAGTCGTTAGCTGCAGTGGCCATGTGACAGAAAGAGCCGGTACCCACAGGTCGGGATCTGGCAGAAACGCCCCCCCCCCCCAAACATGAACAACCCCTTTAAAGAATAATTACTACTGACATGTCTGTTTTAGTAAATTTCCCATAATATGACAATTCTTTAGGACCTTTTCTTAGAACTCTACATTGTACCATTCCTCTGTTATTCCATCTAAACCGATATTAGTAAATTTACAACTCGGTGCTACCATTCTCCTTGTCAAAGGATTGTGACCTCACACACTTTGACTTTGTCAGCAGAGACTGCACTGTGAGTCACACCTCCAACTGGTAAAACCCAGTAGTCAATTTCTTCATAAATTTCTAGTATGAATAACAAAGGACCAGCACAATGTAGAGTTTTAAGAAAAAATTATCCAAATTGTTGGTGAGTGTAAGTATTAGCTAAAATGGCCTAAGACCCCCTGTGTTCTGTGTTGACCGAAACATTGGGGCATAAAACGGCCTGATGATTATTTGAAATTTCTGGATATCAACTGATTGTAAAAAAATTCTGGATTAAAAGCATATAAAATACTTGGAGTGCCATAGAATTTTTTCATTCTATGTGACATTTGTCTTCTATGAGCACCCAAATTTGACATACACAGTTGTGCAGATCTCCTAATCTTCACCACTACACATCAGGAGAGCTGACTGATCCTCTTTAAAGGGAACCTGTCATGTGGATATTTGATTATAATCTAACTAATTATATACAATCATTAACTACTAAAAAGTACCTTAGATGTATTCACTTACTGGTGTGACAGATGGTTACCTCATAATATACACACCAAGATGCCACATGCCGCATGCTATGAGCTGATTTGAGTCCAGCGTGATGTCATTGAGTCCAGCGTATATTTAATTCAGAGCTATAGCCACTCCCCTGCCCACCTGCTGCTGATTCATATGGAAAATAACAGTCAATCTGCAGCCGGTAGGCGGAGAGTCAGGAGCTCATGAATATTCAGGACTCATCATTATCAGCTGGATCTTTTCAATACAAGATGTTGGCAGATTGACTGGGTCAATTATAGAAAGTGACCCAGCATTTTGCTAAGAGAATCAGTCACTTATTTATGTTGCCCTTAGTTAGGACACCATAAAACTGGTGACAGGTTCTCTTTAAATAGAGTCTCCCTATCACTAATATACCCAAGGGCTAAACAAACTCCAGGGACCAAGTAGCCAGTGTACCTAAAAGTCATAGCCATGAGAATTCTTGCTAAGCCACTAAACCACTACTTATCCATCCAATAGGAGCCAATAGTGTTGAGTAGGACATCTAAATAGACATATGAGAACCCCACCTTCTAAAAGCATTTGCACAACGCGAGTGTTGTGACTTCTCCATTGGCAGCCATTGGTAAGTGTGGATGTATTTGACACTTTTTATGGCTTTATATTATGATACACGTATTAAATTGCTATATACGGATTTAATAAAGGGAACCAATGATACTTTATTTTTGTGGTTTTTGAAGTGGACATACCTCTGAGATGGCGTGCGTGTATTCAGGGTACTGTTTAGTAACGTTTAGATATTTGATTACATTTTGTGGTTTTGTGTTCAGAGTTTTATAGATTACTATGATTGTTACCGGTTCCGCCAACATTTTCAATTGGATATGTATGGACCATTTAATGTCTTCAATGCTTTGTCCACCCCTGACATATAAGAATGACAGTAGCATTATACTGGGAGCTCTATCTGTGTTTCCCATCAGTTGAAACCAGTGCTCCACAGATGTTTCCCTTTATCTATTATTTCTGTGTTAAAAATGCATTACTTTGGTATTTTAGTACATTGAAAAATGTAAAAGCTTTAAAAGTATCTTTTTTTTTTTTGCTTGTCTCTTGCTGTGTTGTCAGTTTTGTAATTGATTCATGATGTTGATCAATGATATTCTGAGACGTGTTGAGAACTTGAGCGCAGACTTTTTTTTTTTCGTTAAAGAATAAAAATCTGCCATTGTGTTCCGTAGAGCATCCAAAACCACATGATTTTCAGTACTGGTTTGCCAAATTTGAAGAATTATACGTCTGCGTAAATGCTCGGTGCATGTTAAATAATTATACCTTGGAGTTGGCATAGAAGTAGCGTCTCAAGGGAAGCATCTGAAAGAGAAGATGAAACATAATGTAAACCGTGTTCCTATTGAAGTTCCTGAAATTGACATCAAACTCAGCTTTTTGTTCTTGACCTGCCGCTGCTGGAACTTGTAAGAAATTCTGTCTTTCGTGTGAGGAAGTGATCTTTTTCACAGCTTGGCTGGGTCATTATCGAGGTGGATTATTTATGATTTGAGAGTATCAGATACAAAATCTTCTCTTGTCTCCAGTGTTCACTCCTCGTCTGTTTGTGCTTTAGGCTGTTGGATCTTATCTGGCTCAATCCAGTGGAAAAAAATCCCAATTTGAATGATAGCCAAGTTGTCTTTCTTTAATTTCCTACTGAAATCCATGCATTACAAGCCTCCCATTAATCGTTTTACCAGACTCGTTCGCAAAGTGCTTGTTCTAATTCCTTCCACAAGAAGCATAGGCCATCACTCAGTACATCACTAATCAAGCTTGTTTCATTTTAATTTCATTTTAATTTGTTCATATAAAACTTTTGGAACTTTTCCTGTATTGATCACTACTATGTGTAATGAATGAGGACATGTTCCCTTGAGCTGCCCAGAGTAGCTCTAAGGAATCCAGGCCCATTGATAAGACAGGCTTCATCTATGTACAGTATATCTTCCTGTTTCTGAGGACCCCACCCTTTCCAGATTACAGCTACTCGACTCACAGCATCTCCTGTTTCCTGAATGGATAAGACTTTCTGCTAGTTTTTCCGAGATGTCTTGTATATGACCCATCTCTATTCAAGAGGATTAAACACACTGGGGGAGATTTAACAAACTGGTGTAAAGTAGAACTGGTTTAGTTACACATAGCAACCAATCAGATTCCACCTTTCATCTTTGAAAGCTCCTTTTAAAAATTAAAGGAGGATTCAGATTGGTTGTTATTGGCAACTAAGCCAGTTCTACTTTACACCAGTTTGATAAATGACCCCCACTATGTGTGTGTGTGTATATATATATATACACTCACGTTGCTCAGTTATTCCATACTATAAATGTATGAGTAAATTGACAGCTCGGTGTTGCCAGTTCGAGTCACTGTCCAATCAGTCACCCAGTGGTCAAATTATTTCGAGTAGGAGTTACAGAGGATCATCACCACACAGAAGTCCAAGAAAATATTCTCCATATTTGTTATTTCTTGAAGACCATATGTCCTTTTTAACTATTCCAAGGTTCCAACTGAAGCCTCCATAGAATGGATAAGTCAAATATTTAAAGCTAAAATACGGTTATATAACTCATCTGCACATCTGCTAGACCTAGGCAAGTGCTACAGTAAAGCAGGTGGTTTGCTAAATTGAACTGTTTTTCTTACCCGTTGCTTTACTTTCTTCCCTATGTCCTTGAAGCTGTCTTCACTCAGGGAGTGGTCTCTCAGCAAGGCACTTAGAGTGATGGCCTTACAATAACATTGGTATCAGGTCTCCATAATCAACTTCATACCAGTTGAATGTTCCCAAATAAAGATCTGGATTGTTTTACGTGATCACTTGTGGTACATTGTAATCACTTTAAGGTTTAGTCCTTGAAATATTTGGAATGGAGTCCTTGGCACAGACAGGAACCTGCTTTGATATGACATATGCTCAGTGAAAGGATATTCATTCAGTGGGTGTTTCTACCCTGTGTAATACAACATGGGTGTTTCTACCCTGTGTAATACATCAAAACTGGTGCAAGCAAAAGGAAAAATGGCTAAGTTGCCCAAACCAACCAATCAGATTGATCCTTTCATTCTCCAAAGGAGCTCTGAAAAATAAGGCTACTTTCACACTGGCGTTTTGGTTTCCGTTTGTGAGATCCGTTCAGGGCTCTCACAAGCGATCCAAAACGGATCAGTTTTGCCCTAATGCATTCTGAATAGAAAAGGATCCGCTCAGAATGCATCAGTTTGCCTCCGTTCTGTCTCCATTCCTCTCTGGAGGCGGACACCAAAACGCAGCTTGCAGCGGATCCGTCCTGACACACAATGTAAGTCAATGGGGACGGATCCGTTTTCACTGACACAATGCAAAACGGATCCGCCCCCCATTGACTTTCAATGGTGTTCAAGACGAATCCGTTTTGGCAATGTTAAAGATAATACAAACGGATTCGTTCTGAACGGATGCATGCGGTTGTATTAACGGTGCGGATCCGTCTGTGAAGATCCAAGACGGATTCGCACCAAACGCGAGTGAGAAAGTAGCCTAAAAGGTGGAATCTGATTGGTTTCTATGGGCAACTATGCCAGTTGTGCTTTGCACCAGTTTTGATAAATCTCCCCCTGTTTCTAAGAAGACCCCCAACTAGCCAGAGTTTGTACAATGTCCTACTTCAAAGTTTTATGTAGATACCGAGGGGCATTGTTCTTTAATTGTACTGGTGGTTTTCCTTCAGTTCACATTAACATCAGGTCGGTTGCCCACAAGCTCAATAATAATAATGATTTTTTCTAATGATGGCATATTTTAAGTGATGTCTCACCACCAAAGACAAATGTCTTTCCTCTGACCCCAGAGCAATGAATTCCATCCCTTTCTTTTGTAAGCATTTGCCTATTGCAAGGAAATTTGGCAACTCGCTTTCCATTTGTTGAATTGTTGTGCTTGGCAAGCTTCAGTTTTAAGTTATACTGGACCGCACAACCTATGTATGAGATTTGATAAAGACTGATGGCAGTTGGACAAAGTCTGTTGTCCATGCCCAGCTTTCATGTGGGCCAATTTACCTCAAGTGCCAAAAAGCCAGATATGTCAAATGTTCTCTTCCGTGTACTCAAGCTGACCTGTGGAGTTTTGGCTTAGTCATGTTTTAATGGTTTTTCCTCAGGAAGAGTCCATGCTTCATATTTGCTTCTGCTAGGTCTGAACCTTCACAGAGGAGAACGATTCATTATACTGGACGTACGTATGGTACATTTGTATACATGGACCTCAGTAATGGTCCAGGTTCCTGGAGTCTTTCTCACACAGGCAGTTCAGCACAGTGTGTGCGATCTGTTTGGGATTAATCTTTTGGAGAAGGATTTCTTATTTAGCTTGCCATCTACAAGGTTTCCTTAAAGTAATGCTCTTAGTAGGTCATAAGGCTTTTAAAGGTTATTCAGTTTGTTAGGCCAAACACTAAAACTTTGTGTCTTTTCATTCTGATTAGTGACACTTTAATAAAGTCATTTGAAGTTCAGTGGACTGAATTTTCAGCCATTTCTAATGTTTCTATGGTCACAGGGAAGAGTCCTGAATTCAAACCCACGTATAATCTTTTTGATGCAAATCTTTCCAAAGTGACTGTGTAATGTCGTTATCGGATTCCTTTCCTCCTGGCGAACAGATTTTTTTTTTTTTTTAGAAGAGATGACGAAGCTTTGTATCTAACCTCCGTTTGTTGTTTTGATATATATTTGTATGTGACATCTATTCACCGTAGTGGAGTCCCTTTTAGATAACAAAAGATTGAGAAGATCTTGAGAACGTTTTATTGCTGCTCTCTGGATGGGCCAATGGGGACAAAGGCCTTTTGTCTTCCACTTGATTAGATAATAAAGCTAAGGCAGGCTTTGAGGGAACTATTTCTTACCATAGCCAGAGTTATTTTTTTTCTCCTGAAAGTAAGAAAAACTATGTCTAATCGCTCACAATTAAATCATTCATGGTGCGCTCACATTGGGGGAATTAATGCATTTTGTATTAGGTAACAAGTGAACTTTTACAACATGTGAGAACTAAGAGGGAAAAATTATAGTCCCCTTTTAGTTCACAAGGGGCTTGGTAGTCAGGTCAATGACTTGATTTTCATGGGAAGACTGACTCCGCACAGCATATTCATAGGGTAAACAGCTTCTTTATTGACAGCCGCGGTTTGGAAGCTGAGCGCAGTGTAGTGCCACACTATGGTTTGTTGAGAAAAAACAAGGCAATATTTAAAGCAAAGTGCTGAATGGGAACAGTGGCCCTTGTGTCCTGAAGTTGACTGACTAATACTTGTTAGCGTCCAGATAAAAGCACTTCTCCCCTCACTCCTCCCTCTTTGTGTTATTTTTATGTAAATTGACATGAGAGATGGGCAAGTTGTAATTAAACAATTCTGCTGAAAATGAGAACATGGAAAGAGGAGTGTAAGAGAGCACCGGGGGGCTGACGGTCTAAACGCGCACTCCGCAAGACTTGCCTTTATACATTCCCTTTCACGATACCTCACAGGAACAAATGAAATATCTTTGTAGACCTGAACATTCACTTGTGTGTGTAGAAGCTTAGGCTAGGTTCACATCTGTGGCGGAAGTTCCTGCAGGAGCCTCCATCTCAGAGTCCGACAAAACAAGGATGAAATGCCGCTGCATGCAGTATTTTGTCCAGCAACATGCTGATGTTCACTCTGGAACCTGACAGTCCCCATTACAGTGAATGGTGTGTCTGGTGATTGCGGTGTTCTTATGCTGGAACAGAATATCGGAGTCTAAGCACAGATGTACACTTAGCCTGTCTAGAGCTTCATTGGATAAAGCTGTTGTAATTTGCCTTAACCCAAAAAAACTCTGCTATAATATTATATCTGAAGACAATGAGTAGCATTCTCTTTTATAACTGTACCAGTACTTTATTATTAAATTGGTTTACGTGGACTTATATATTGATAGTCTATTCTAAGGATAGGCCAAAGATATATGATCGATGGGGGGCTGACACTTGGCCAGGGGCAGACTGGGAACTTAAAAGGGCCTTGGGAAAAAACTAAAAGTGGCCCTATTTTGTAGTAAAGCCCAAATTGACAAAAGGCAGGGTCGACACAAGTAGGCGGGGCAAACAATACCATATTGTGGCCCATTATACCACCCCACCAAAGCCTAATACCACAGTGCATCACAAAATGCTGCCGCAGCAGCATAAATTATACCTCCCCAAAAATTGTCCCCCTGTAATGGCCAGGACCAGCTTCCACATTCTGTCCTTCTACTCCAGTTGCCTTATGATGGCAATACAGTTGAATTCAGAAATCAGGAGGGGAGCGTCAGATGATTACTTTCCATAGCTGGTGGCCATGGAAAGGGCTCGGCCCACAGAGACGTTTCCCTGTAGAGTCTTTGGCCAGTCCATCCCTGCACCTGGCACCCCCGCCGATCAGCTCTTTTGGGCAGCCACTGGTGCCAAAACTATATAGTGTATGGAAATCTCCATCCTTTTTAGTTTCTGGCACCACCATACTGCAGCTCAGCTCCCAATCACTTGAATAGGAGCTGAGCTTCAGTACCCCTGCATGGCCAGCAGACAATAGACAGAACCTTTTGCTTCCAGCTATGTTCGTTTCTGGCACCGGTGACTTCTTGAAACAGCGACTTGATGGGGTGGCGGGTATCTCACCTCCACCAATCTAATATTGATTAACAATCATGAGTATAGATCACAAATATCTAAGCCATGGAAACCCCTTTAATTTTAATTATTATTATTTTTGTCATCATTATGCTATGTATGCATGATGACTTGTAAAATATATATTTTTGACCCCACTTATGAGTTTTGAGATCTGCAAAAGTCAAATAAAATTGACCAACGTCTTCGAACATAACTTCTCTTCATGGTGAGAGCACAAAATATAAAATGTACAATATATGTTGCATTCTGTCACTCAGACAAGTGGGGGGCCTGAATGTTTTTGGAAGGTTTAATGGTCTAGAAGTTCTGCAGTTGCAGTAGGTTGAGTTGTACCAGACCCAGTATGGTTTAGACCGCAGTGTTCGGAGTAAATAAATCACTCGAGGCAAGCTTTGAAACTTGCAAGGGAAGGAATTCTCATTAACAACTGCTTTCTATACACAAACAAGACTCTGTATGCACTCTGACTCATAAATGTTTTCTTTTGCAATTGATGAAATAGCAAGCTGTGAGCAAAAGTCGCTGTAGCCAAGCCCTTCCAATATTAAAAGATTTAAAAAAAGGCAGAGGATCTCTGATGCTTGTGACATGGTTATTACCAATTCTCACCCATTGTCTGAATGGAACACACAGCATCATTGACAGTGGAAACAATAAGTCATTCACAGACTAGGAATACATTGTGTATCAGGCCCCGTTCTACCTCTTAATGGATCATTGAGGCAAATATTTGGAAAATTGTATTTGTTTGCAATGGCAGTTTGTGTATTGACAAAAAGAAGCATAATGACCCATTGACAATCTGAAGTGCTTGTTTTTCCTTTATGTAGTTGTCCAGTATGCTAACCATATATGACAATGGTAGTCATCCTGTTAATGTTATTTTCATATTATAGTTTTAATATAATTTTTTGGTGTTAGTCACTGGTTTGCATACTTTTTTATAGTACTTTGGATTTTATACCACTATACTATGAAGTCATGTTGCTACTTTCACACTAGCGTTAATATTTTCCGGTATTGAGATCCGTCATAGGGTCTCAATAACGGAAAAAATGCTTCCGTTTTGTCCCTATTCATTGTCAATGGGGACAAAACGTAACTGAACAGAATGCAATCCTACAAAATGCATTCCGTTCTCATACTGGAGAGCAAACTGCAGCATGCCGTCTGACACAATAGAAAACTGATCCATCCCCCATTGACTTTCAGTGGAGTTCATGACGGATCCGTCTTGGC
This sequence comes from Bufo gargarizans, assembly GCF_014858855.1. Lineage (NCBI taxonomy): Eukaryota > Metazoa > Chordata > Amphibia > Anura > Bufonidae > Bufo > Bufo gargarizans. The sequence goes on from NC_058080.1 coordinate 235,472,550, forward strand.
TGTGTTAAAGATAATACAATTGGATCTGTTCATAACGGATGCAGATGGTTGTATTATCAGTAACTGAAGAGTTTTTGCTGAACCCTGCCGGATCCAGCAAAAACGCTGGTGTGAAAGTAGCCGAGCCCTAGGTAAGAAACACATCCAAACAAATCCATAACTCCCAGTATACACTGACAGTTACAGGCTGCAGTTTTGCAACAGCAGAAGATGCACAGGTTGGTGACCTCTAGTCTAAGCAGACCAACCTCCTAATTCATAGGTTGTGCCATGAAAAATATTCTATGTTTTTCAAACCAGCACCTGGATCTGAATATTTTTGTAATTGCATGTAATTGGAAATTTAGTATAGCCACTGAGTTATTCAACAAAATCTATCTGTATAGCGCCACCTGCTGCTTGTTTTTCCTTATTTCTATGTCCACCTCACAAGAAGCTTGCACGCCCTCAGTTTAAATCTTCAACTGCCACCAGCCAAATCTTCTGTTAGAAGCTGTAGCAGTTACAGGAGAAGAGCTGCAGCAGTAAGGACATGCCTCCCTGAGAAAGGACACATCTCTTGAGCTGTTGACGTTTCAGTCCCTCTATGGAACCATTTCCAAGGCTTGAAATAGTATGAATAAACCTCAGATAATATACTCACATTATATAGATCAGAGGCTGTAAACATCTACAGAAATTTTTAACATGAGCGGGAGATATATTTTAGGTAGCAATGAAATTCTAGATAATAGATCAGGCTGTAATTTTAGATCTAATGTCTTGTTACATATGAGCAGAAGAATGTTTCATTTCCATTCTTTCTGTCTATTTATCATCTATACATCTCTCTGATATCCATCTATCCATCTTATGAATGTTTTGTCTGAGAGATAGTTTGATCAAGATCAGATAAGCTGTTCACTTCCCCATTAATTTGCTCAAGAAGTTCAAGCAAGCATTTTAATTCTGTAGTATGGAGAAATGTGCTGGTACCCGAAGCATTTGATGTCACTTTTATGAAGGGAAACTATATACCATATATTTTGGTTCATAAGATGCACCTGATGATAAGACACAACCCAGGTTTTAGAGGAAGAAATAAGGAAAGAAAATATTTTTTCTCAGATTTTTTATAAGATCCTCAGATCAGAGCCCATATCAGATCCTCATATCAGGTCCCCATGTCAGGAACTCAGATCAGACCCTCACATCAGGAACTCAGATCAGACCTCAATTTCAGAAACTCACATCAGACTCCCATATCAGGACATTAGATCAGACACCTATATCAGGAACTCAGATCAGCCCCTCTTCAGATCTCCATGTCAGACCCCTATCAGACCTCCGATCAGACCCCATCAGACTTCCATGCCAGAACCTAATCAGACTTCCACACCAGACCCCCATCAGACCTCAGATCAGAGATAAAATAAATAACTTCACTTACCTCTCCTGCTCCACCTCTCCTTTCCAGGCCTGGCGACCAGGGTGGGTGAGTGCAGGAAGCTTCCATAATGGAAGTGCTTACTAGTATTCACTTTATAAGACGCAATGGTGCACTTTATGCGTCGTATAAAGAGTAAAATATGGTAATTCCAACTGGCACAATGATAGAAAGACATGGCAGCCCCATGCACATTGCTATTAAATAAATCCACAACTGACTTGTCATCTAGGTTAGTTATTTTTATACAAAACTAGAATTAGTTCCTTATTCTAAAACCCTATTCCAGCGCTGGATAAGCTTTAGAAGGACACTGCCTTATATGACTTTATTTTCTTACAGTTCTAGAGAAGAATGCTATCTGGCTATTTATCTTGCTGCCATTCCTGCATAGCTGGATGGATGCTTTAAGATGGAATTGTATTTGATTTAAGGAAAATTGTTTTCGTGTGTTTTCTGTTAAGCCTTGAGACCTTTAAAATTTTAATTTAGAGTCTTTCATTCAACAATCATATTTTCGTCTGTTTCACATATGACCTTTGTTGATGGACCACGTCAACAGAAAGGTTTCAGCTGCTCCATGTTGAGCAATGTAGTTCAGTTCTCTCTAGCCCTGGATGATTTCACTTTAAAGAGGAGTGAGACTTTTTTCCACTGTTGAAACTTAGCTGACAATTTGAAGTGTCTCCAGGAAATTCACTTCCCCTCCAAAGAACACATTACTCGCTGTATAACCGGCTCCTGGCTGGTATCATGTTGCTCCTTTATGGCTTTCCTGTTCACTGCCTTTATGACAGTGTTGGGGTCCTCCCTTGATTTTCATGTTAACCCCCTCTCCCGTTCCCATGCCATCAGCAGGAGAGGGATTATTCTTACTCCCTGAATGGCAGACATGGCAAAGAAATTGTTCCTAGGCTAAGACCTCTTTTCTAAACAATTCACCTCTACCCCCCCCCCCCCCCCCCCCCGATAAAAGACGGAAAAACAATGTTAGCTGTGAAATCTAAAATTTGCAATCTTTGATTTTATTTGGGAAAGCACGCTACTTAAAGGCCTTGGAGTAAGGGGTCTGTTCAGTTTGGAAATCTTCATTGATTCACGATGCTGCACAGAGGGGAAAGCTATTAACTATTCGGGAGCTTTACAATGAAATTATAGCTTTTATCCCAACCGGTTACATTTTTCATGTGCGTGGTGCCGAGGATTGCACTAGAAATTCTTTGAGCGTGGTATCATTTTAGCATAAAAATATGAATAAACTACCATATTTGGAAATAATGATCTCCTTTGACATCAAATGTGTGGGAGAACATATCAATCAAGTAAATGTAAGCAGTTCTGCAGTAATAATAAAGCAATAAATAATAATAAAGTAATAATCAGTTTTGTAGACATACATAGGAACCGGCTTTATATGGTATCTGTAAAGAATAAATCAAGGCAACTGGACGTACTGTAGAGTTCTTGAAAACATTTCACTCATTCTTCCAACGACGTTGGAAGAACGAGTGAAACGTTTTCAAGAAATCTACAGTACGTCCAGTTGCCTTGATTTATTCTTTACAGATATACCATGACCTGGATAAATAAGAACCTTCACAGGCTTTATATTGTGTAAAACACTAATAAAGGAAATAAAAAATGTAAAATCCAGGGTTTATAATATAAATTCTGACCATTCAAACTTCTTTTTTTAGGGTTTATGGGTGTCATAGAGAGGTTACCTAGTCAACCATTCACTTACATGGGGACATGTTTAGTCAGACGTGAATGACAATGGATTGCTGGGGTTGGAGAAGGTGGGCCCATGGCAATCAGTTTAAAGGAGGATGTCTTGGTGAGACAACTGCTTTAAGCAATATATAGTAACATACAGAAAAAAAGCTGTGGTGTAAAACATTCTCTAGATGTTGTCAAAACTGCCAGTCATCTGTACAAAGAAATACTCCCTCTGGTAGATGTCATAGGTTAAGTTGAGGGAGTATTTAGCTGTGGTGAGTCCATAGCATAAGGGTGTCAATCTGGAGAAAGCAGGTTAGGAGAACCATGACAAGCTTTTCATTGAAGGATCCTTGTCATGGTTCTACTAATGTAAAACACTCCTCTGTGGCCTACTGTTTAATGCACCTTTTTTCACTCTTTTTCTCTTTCTGTTCCTTTAATTTATACAATAAAACATTCCTACATTAACTACAAGGCTCTCTGCAACCAGGCCCCTCCATACAGCTCTTCCAACGTGACCGCAACGTCTGCACAATTTCACCTTCCAGTCCTTCAGGGCCTCGATGTAGATAGGAAAGTTACTGCTGCTACCTCCGCTAGTGTGAACTTCCACTTCCCTAGGGCTAATGGTCATTAGAACTGGATGGAAGTTGCTAGTGGGTCTGCTGCCCCCCAAACACACTCGTAGAGGATGCTGATTGCATGGTAGTCTGTATTTTAGTGAATAATGATGATGATGAATTAGAGGCTGTTCTGGAGGAGGGAGATGATCAGCGCTGGTTGATGGTTGTGCCCTGATGAATCTCTGGATGCTTGGGCATAGATAATAGATGTTCCCTAATGTAGCAGTCTTTCTAGTTCTAGGGATCAGCTGCGGCTGTAGTAACTGGTGCTGAATCAGTTGGTAGCGGAACCTGACATTAGTTTAACAAGATTTTTTGTAGCCTATCAAGTAAGACATAAAGTTGTAAGCAGTACCCAAGACCACCCGAGTTAGTGGCGTCAATCCGTCCACTTCCTTACACGACCAGGAAAGTTTTTATTTGCATTAAATATTTTTTCCCCTATTTTCTGTTGTCTAATCCTAGGTCGGCCTAATAGATGCATTTTGGAAAATAAAATCTGATTATAAAGCTACTGGGCTCAGGGACTGCAGTATAAATATAAAAGAAGGAAAGTAAATTAGATTTTAGAAGAAAACATTAATTTCTGTGGGGAATTCTTTGTAGAGTTTGCAATCAGTTTGTCTTTAAAGGGAATCAGAAAATGTTATTTCTGTAAAACTCAATATTCAGAGAACTTTTTTTGGGTGGTTTTTAATTTCAGCAGCACTGTGCCATTGAAAATTAAAATCTAAAAATTGTCCTTCTGTAGCAGTCAGCACAAATAGAAACACCTCCTATATATACAGTAGATAGGCATTCCTAGATGAAGATACCTATAGGTATCTCATTTAGTCACTACAGGACCTGTAACCTCTCCTGACACGTCTGTTTTAGAAGCTACTTGCACTCCATGTGTAATACCAGTTCTGGAGCCACTCACAGTTGTGCTGTTCCTCTAGTATTCCTGTTAGTAGTTTATGATTTAATTGCCAGTGGTCTGCAATAAAGGTTAATCAGGGTGTTACCAATGGGGCGGTGTCCCTGTACCGTCTGACACTGGAAGCTGCTGCTAGACTTTGTAGGCGCACACCCCAAACTGGTAACACCCAGACATGGTTCATTCATAACACTCTAGCAGAAATGATGGGGTACAACGACATGGCGAGGTCGTAGTCTGTTTGGGGAGGCAGTCGAGAAACGATCAGTGTCCATAACGGGAAATTACCCTCACACAGAGTGTGATTTCCGCACAGGACACACTCATCTGAAAGAGGCCTAAGTGCCTTGTATTAACTTTGTCTACATGATAAAAGTGACATGTGTATCCACGAAATGCGTTCGCTCACCCATAAGCTCGCGCATGTGCCGTGGATACACATGTCAGCGCCTGGAATCGGCCTCACAGGACGCACTGCACATGCGCCAGCCGGCAATGAGGAGTGAATAAAATAGCAGTCGGGCGGTCCTGGGCTCCAGGAGAAGGGGCGTGTCTGGGCTCCAACGGTGCTCCTTACTCAGGTAATTACCATATTAATAAAAGCGATTTTCTAGACAAATGACTACACTTTTACAATTTTTAATAGATATGTCCCTTTAATATGTGTTCAGAGAAACTAGTCTCTATACCTACTTTAGAGCCTATTCCCTTCTTAATGTAAAGGATCCAATTGGGTCAAGTAAACAAGAACTTGGAGCCGTCTATGCTTATGTGCGCTGCGTGTGGTAAAGGCAACGTGCGCTGCGGCAGAAGATGTGATGGAGACTTAATGAGGGACTTCAAAGCTACTTGTTGAAAGACAATGCAATAAAGCCAGCGAGAATGTAAATGTTGTAATATTGTATTACCCTTCTCAGATACGTGTAACATAATCTTTACAGTTACAGAACTGGTGGCCATTGACATTCCTGAGCGCAGTTACTCTATTATGTAGTGTGTTTTCCACAGATTTGGGATTTGCTGTAATTCTCATGGTAGTGTAATTGTAGCCGACTGACATCATACGAGATGCAGTGAGCGCATAGCGAGCTATGTCTCGGACTTGTTCCCTAAACTATCATTTTTATACTGTTTATACATTTCCTCTAATCTGTTTTTGGACAATATTATATCATCCTGACCGTTTATTCAGAGTCCTGCTCTCTGGTCCTTGGCATGAGTAATGATGACAGCGCCACCCATTGTTTCAAAGGTTAAGAGGAAAGGACGATAATTACCTGATAACACTTCATTTAAACAGTTCATGAGAAAGTTGAAAACTGACTGATGTCTACACGAGAACCGAGTTGTAGTAGTACTGCAGTATAGTAGAAGAAGTAGAAATGCCTAATTTACCTAGTTTCACCGGTTTCTAGTCTGCTGCAGGAGGTCCTCATAGATTGCAAATTTAGATTTTAGGTTTAAAATCAAGTCCTGTTATCATGTCAAGATCCTCTTTCTATGCCATCTATGTAGTGTAGGCCTCCACGGAAGGAACTACAGGGCCAAAGTTAGATGCAGGGGGAATTTTGCTGGCAATAGAAGCTTATCAGTATTTAAATTAAAGTGGTTGGCCACTTACTGAGATGACATAAAATGGGGTGGATCCGTTATTAATTCTGTTACTCTTTTTATATATTTTATACTTTTTTTTTTCATATAACAATATATTTTTGAGGAATAGAATTATCTAATAGAATGTTTAATGTAACATAAATATATAATATTCATCCTTTTTTTTAATCATATGTCATACAACCGGCTGCCATATTGCTAGAGTACCAATCCACAATATTATCGTACCGCATGTTTCTTGAATCTAGGATCAGGCTACCAGTAGGATTGTAGCACCAGGACTTATCCTTCATTTGGAGCAGTTGAGCCGCCAGTATACTTTTAATAAAATAATGTTTACTGGCACAGTAAGGCTCACTCCTTATTACAGCAGACATATTTGAGCACACTACTGCTCATGGGTACCATACACATACACTGGATGTAACAGTTAATGCGTCTGTAGCTCTCAACATGGCAGCGACATGCTGCTTTACCTGTACATGTACTGAACATTTCAGTACCTGCAAAAGTGGACACAGCTGAGCAGCTGGTTCTGTGGATGAATCATGAGACCACCGCCATGCTGTGACCGCCATGTTTATTGCATATACATGGATCCTAGAAGGTACTTCAAGGTGCTTCAGTGCAACAGTTGTGGTAAGGAGTAAGTCACACTATGTAGTATATAGTGATAAACCCTTTTTACATAGAAACAGCCCCAAGGAATTATATACAGTAGGACTTCATGCTAAAGAACCACTTTGGTGTTATGGATGTTAAAACTTTAATTTTAGAAAGAAGTTCTCTTTAAGCTTGTAGCATGGCTTCCTCATCTGTAGGCAATGACCCTAGTTAATTGTCACAGCTAATTTTTCATTGATGTGCCAATCAGACAACCTTATGACACCCATTTATACAGTATATCTACCAGTTTGAGTGGAGTGTTCTACAGGCATCAGAAATTGTATAAACTAAGTATACTCAACATTAAGGAGTTTTATGGCCCTTTTATATTGATAGAAACATAGAATGTGTCGGCAGATAAGAACCATTTGGCCCATCTAGTCTGCCCAATATACTGAATACTATGGATAGCCCCTGGCCCTATCTTATATGAAGGATGGCCTTATGCCTATCCCATGCATGCTTAAACTCCTCCACTTTATTTGCAGCTACCACTTCTGCAGGAAGGCTATTCCACGCATCCACTATTCTCTCAGTAAAGTAATACTTCCTGATATTACTTTTAAACCTTTGCCCCTCTAATTTAAAACAATGTCCTCTTGTAGCAGTTTTTCTTCTTTTAAATATTCTCTCATCTTTTACCTTGTTGATTCCCTTTATGTATTTAAAAGTTTCTATCATATCCCCTCTGTCTCGTCTTTCTTCCAAGCTATACATGTTAAGGTCCTTTAATCTTTCCTGGTAAGTTTTATCCTGCAATCCATGTACCAGTTTAGTAGCTCTTTTCTGAACTCTCTCCAAAGTATCAATATCCTTCTGGAGATATGGTCTCCAGTACTGAGCACAATACTCCAAATGAGGTCTCACTAGTGCTCTGTAGAGCGGCATGAGCACCTCCCTCTTTCTACTGGTAATGCCTCTCCCTATACACTCAAGAATTCTGCTAGCATTTCATGCTGCTCTATGACATTGTCTGCCTACCTTTAAGTCTTCTGAAATAATGACCCCTAAATCCCTTTCCTCAGATACTGAGGTTAGGACTGTATCACTGATTTTATATTCTGCTCTTGGGTTTTCACCCAGGTGCATTATCTTGCACTTATCAACATAAAATTTTACTTGCCAGATTTTTGACCATTCCTCTAGTTTTCCTAAATCCTTTTTCCATTTGGTGTATCCCTCCAGGAACATCAACCCTGTTACAAATCTTTGTGTCATCAGCAAAAAGACACACCTTACCATCAAGGCCTTCTGCAATTTTGCTGATAAATATATTAAACAATATGGGTACCAGAACAGATCCCTTAGGTACCCCACTGGTAACAAGACCTTGGTCTGAATATACTCCATTGACTACAACCCTCTGTTGTCTGCGCTCACCCACTGCCTAATCCATTCAACAATATGGTAGTCCAAGCTCAAAGACTGCAATTTATTGATAAGCTTTCTATGTGGGACAGTATCAAAAGCCTTACTAAAGTATAGATAAGCGATGTCTACTGCACCCCCGCCATCTATTATTATAGTCACCCAATCAAAAAAATCACTAAGATTAGCTTGATATGATCTCCCTAAAGTAAACCCATGCTGTTTTTCATCTTTCAATCCATGGGATTTTAGATGTTACACAATCCTCTCCTTAAGTATGGTTTCCATTAATTTCCCCACTATTGATGTCAGGCTTACTGGCCTATAGTTGCCCGATTCCTCCCTACTACCTTTCTTGTGAATGGGCACAGCATTTGCTAATTTCCAATAATTCTGGGACGACTCCTGTTACCAGTGATTGGTTAAATAAATCTGTTAATGGTTTTGCTAGTTCACCGCTAAGCTCTTTTAATAGCTTTGGGTGTATCCTATCAAGCCCCTTTGACTTATTTGTATTAATTTTAGACAGCTGACTTAGAACCTCTTCCTCTGTAAAGACACATGCATCAAAAGATTAATTAGTCTTCCTCCCTAGCTGAGGTCCTTTTCCTTCACATTCCTTTGTAAAAACTGTACAGTAGTATTCATTGAGGCAGTCAGCTAGTTCTTTATCTTCTTCCATATACATTCCTGCTTTTGTTTTTAATTTGGTAATTGCTTGTTTTAATTTCCTTTTTTCATTTATGTATCTGAAGAATGTCATCACCTTTTTTCACTGACTGAGCTAATTTGTTCGACAGGTTTTTGCTATTGTCTGATTGCAAATAAGCATAGGGCCATTAAGGTGTTAGATTTGTTGTTGGAGAAGGAGCTTTTGTGGGAGTGTGTGTATATATAGCAACATAGTATAAGCTTGCCTAATTTTAGCTTGCAGCATTCTCAAAGTGCAGCATTTCTAAGTGCACTAGAGATATTTAGGAGACTAACTTAGAGCTTTCCACTGTAGCAGAACTTCAGCTGTGTTTTTGGTGGCTACTCAGACACTCTGCTTCAAAACAAGTAAGGAATTTGTTAGACAGGTTTTTGCTATTGTCTGATTGCAAATGAGCATAGGGCCATTAAGATGTAAAATTTGTTGTTGGGGAGGAGCTTTTGTGGGAGTGTCTGTATATATAGCAACATAATATTAGCTTGCCTAATTATAGCTTGTATTATTCTCAAAGTGCAGCATTACTAAGTGCATCTGAGATATTCAGGAGATACTCAGGATGTAATCTGGAGGTGGATACAATCTAAAAAAGTAAGATTTGTTTGTTTAAAATCTTTCCCCTCTTTAAAATGTCAGACCTGGTTCTGTGCAGGAATATTTTTGCTTTAATTTCAGGTTCCACTCTTCAGGTTTGGATGCTGTCTGATCTGTAGACAGCTCTCCGTTATCCAGTAGAAAATGCATTTCTGAAATCTGAGATTTGTAAATTAACTGTTAAACAAACTCAGGCTAGGAATGTTGCAATGCCACTGCCACAGAGGCCCCCTAGAAATGGAATATTGGTTACTGTAGGTTCTTGTAGACTTAGAGTTGTTCATAGAAGACATGTCCCACAGCCTGTGGCTCTCCATAATTCATTTGCAGCACTTTCAGAGTGTAAGAGCAACATGGAGGATGGCTCAGGCACAGTGGGTGAGGAACAATCATCTCCTATGCCTAAGGTATGCAAGACTGCAGCCAAAGACAAAAAGGATAAGGTGAGGACTGATAGTAAGCAGCTGTTGGTGGGCGATTCTATCATAAGAGGTGTGAGGTTTGAGGAAAATGGTTAAGTGAGATGTCTCCATGGTGCTACCGCTAGCAGGGACAGATGACGTATCCTTAATATTGTTAAGCAAGCAAAGCAGGAAAGGGAGGTGGGTGTTATTGTCCATTTTGGAACTAATGATCTGGCTTGCAATGAGGTTTCAAAGGTGAAGGAAGCTTTTCACACACTTGGTAATGATATACGGGAGGTTGCATCGACTGTTTCCTTCTCTGCAGTTTTGCCTGTACATAACCTTCAGCATGACAGGCAGATGTGCATTAAGGAATTCAATGTATGGTTGTCTGAACCGATTGTTTGGCTTTGTGTCTCATGTTAGCTCTAGTTGGAACGGAAAAGAACTGTACAAGAAAGATGGTTTACATCTTTCTCTTAAGGGAACGAATGTCCTCAGTGAACAGTTCAAAGTATTTGCTAAGGAGCATTTAAACTAGGAAAGGGGGGCAAAAGAGTGTTAATCCATCAGTCCGACTGCCTGCCCCCCCGAAACAATGCCAGAGGATGCCAGTAGCACATAGGTTAAGAAATGACAAGCTCAGAGTCTTGTCTACAAATGCTCGCAGTTTAGGGAATAAGATCAATGAACTTCAGTCTATTTTGGCATCTGAGAATATAGATTTAGTGGCTGTTACTGAAACATGGTTCAATGAGAGTAATGACTGTGATATAACAATACCAGGATTCTCTATATATAGGAAAAACAGAGAAGGCAAGAAAGGGGGAGGGGTGGCCCTGTATGTGAAATATAGCATAAAATCTAATCTAATACAAGTTAGCGAGACCAATTTAGAGTCAGTTTGGGTTACGTTGCAGCTTGATAATCATAAAGTAACTCATGTAGGTGTGTAATATAGACCACCTGGCCAAGTCAAAGAATTAGATGATCTACTAGTTGAGGAAATAGCTAAAATGACATTGAAAGGGGAATTTATCTTTATGGGAGACTTTAATCTTCCTGATGTAAACTGGAAAACCAAAATAGGTAGTTCTGCCAGGAGTAAAGATATTCTAAATGCCCTACTGGGATTATCTCTACAGCAAGTAGTTGAGGAGCCAACCTGGAAGGGTTATATTGATGGTCAGGCCCGTCGGCCCCCACTGACTATAATGGTATCTGGCAGAGATCCGGACTCTAGCTGGCAAATATACTGTGATTCAGACAGAGAAAAACGCTGCGCTCAATGTTTTTTGTCTAGCCAAATCCTGGCATATTTGCAGAGTGGCGGCCAGATCTTCTCCGGATCACATTATAGTCAGTGTGGGCCAGATGGCAAACGGTAACATCTAGCTATATTCGATCCAGACTAGGCTGTTCTCTGCCATAACGTTTATGTGAAAGAGGCCTTAGACTCTGTAACTACGCAGGTCTATCCATTCTGTAGTGGACGGGGCTGGTTACTGCTACACTGCTCCCATTGAAGTAAATGGGAGCAGTGCTGTAGTAAACAGCTCTGTCAACTACACAGTGGATGGACCTATGTAGTTCTGGTGCCAAAGCTATTGCAGGACAGCCATTCTTCGGGGTTGCAGGGTGTTGAACCCCCAGTGAGAAGATTTTGATGTTCTATTCTGGTAAAAAGCCATCAATATACATTACATTTTCTGACAAAATTTCGACAACTTTTGTCAGTGGCAAATGAGGAAATATAAATGAGGTAAAGTGGTTGTCTTTCTTCAGCAAATAGCATTTATCATGTAGAGAAAGTTAAAAGCACTTTAATGTATTGTGATTGTCCATATTGCTTTCTTTGCTGGTGTGATTCATTTTTCGATCGCATTATATACTGCTCGTTTTCTGGGATTACAGCTGCAGCACAGATTCCAGGTGGCCGGGATGGGAGCTGCTGTCCATGTGTGCCTATGTGCGCTCCTGGCCACTAGAAATGTTGGCGCTTTTTCCTATAGTGTGTAAGCACGACCACCGCTGCTGGATGACACGGTGGCCGTAACCCCTGAATATGAGCAATGCAGTAGGTGATGGAAAATGTATCAAGCCAAATGAGGCAATATGGACAATCACAATACATTAGTAAGTGCATTTTATTAACTTTGTCTAAATGATAAATGCCATTTGCAGAAGTGACACAACCCCTTTACAGTGTTAAAATGTGAGCCCATTGCTACAATATACACATATCCTAAGATGCATGAAAATGCTCAACAAGTTTCTAACATGAAACATTAATGGTGATTTAGGTCCTGATGGTGTTAAATATTAGTGGTAACTGCTTTATGTCACCTTCCAAAGAGCTGCGCAGTGACTTCATGTACTTCTGTTTTCAGCTGCTTCAAAGAAACCATCCTGCATTTGTTTTAATGGCGCCCGGTGGGATTTAGAAACACACCACCACTACCTTTTTCATTGCTTCTGTGCTGTCGGACATTTCATTAATGAAAGGGATCTAACTATGTTTTCTCTTGTTGTTTTTTTTTTTTACAATATGATATTTTTTAAGCAATGTTCCATTGATGTGTTGTAAATGTGATCATTGCTATGAGGTGTAATACTATTGAGCTACTGGCCAGATACTGGAGCAGTATGATCCCAAAAGGACTACATGGCAGATAATGAGAGAGACGTGATCCCCAAAAGGACTACATGGCAGATAATGAGATAGATGTGATCCCCAAAAGGTCTACATGACAGATAATGAGAGAGACACATGATCCACAAAAGGACTACATGGCAGATAATGAGAGAGACGTGATCCCCAAAAGGACTACATGACAGATAATGAAAGAGACACATGATCCCCAAAAGGACTACATGGCAGATAATGAGAGAGACGTGATCCCCAAAAGGACTACATGACAGATAATGAGAGAGACACATGATCCCCAAAAGGACTACATGGCAGATAATGAGAGAGACGTGATCCCCAAAAGGACTACATGACAGATAATGAGAGAGACACATGATCCCCAAAAGGACTACATGGCAGATAATGAGAGAGACATGATCCCCAAAAGGACTACATGACAGATAATGAGAGAGACACATGATCCCCAAAAGGACTACATGGCAGATAATGAGAGACGTGATCCCCGAAAGGACTACATAGCAGAGAATGAGAGAGACATGTGATCCCCTAAAAAACTACATAGCAGATAAGGAGGAAGGCATGTGATCCCCAAAAGGCAGATAATACGAGAGACATACAATACCTTAAAAAGGCTACATGAGAGATAATGAGGGAGACATTTGCTACCCCAAAAAGGCTACATGGCAGATAATGACCACAATTATTGATAATGTTATATTACTAATTTCAGAGGGCCACAACAACAGACAAAAATCATAAATATAAAGACCACCATAAAATAAGGACAATCAAGCAGATCCTAAGACCAATAACAAAAGTGAAACCGACCACCACTGGGTCTATAGTGATTGGTCTCAGCCTATGCCACCATTAGATCATAACTTTCATGTGTTACTTTTGTAATGCCAACTTGACAAGGCAAGTTCCTTTATTTTGTCCAGCCAGCTACTTAAGCATTACATTAGTCGTGTGATAACAAACAAATGCTATCAAACATTGGCATTGCAATGGCTGCCTTTTACTGACGAGTGTCTTGACAGTTAAGATATCACCTTATGACAGCCATTATGTCACACCATATCACTTACAGTAAATGTACAGAAAACCAGGTTCCTCATCATAGGACCTTCAAGCTAGACGCGTAATGCTGGGTTCACATAAAGTTTTTTCCATACATTTAGCATATATGTTTGGGAAAACAAAGGATACAGAAGGCGCAGTACACTATGCTTTTCCATCCTGCAGAGTTCAGTAAAAAAGTAATATTTTTTTTTTTTACAATGGAACCCTATGTTGATGGATGCCACTGTATGTCATCCGTCAGAGGCATCCGTTTAACATATCATTATTATTTTTTTTGTATACATTAAATGTTAGACAAAAATATGTCTAAAGAGCAACCCTATTAAACCAGCATAGTAGGGTTGATTATGGTGACTAAAATGACCCCCTTCTTTCCAATTGGTATTACTAATGCAGAGACATACTTTTCGCCCTATAAGACGCACCGGGCCATAAAACGCACCTAGGTTTTTGAGGAGGAAAATAAGAAAAAAATTATTTTGAACCAAAAGGTGTGCTTTTGGTGGGTTTTGAACTAATGGTGGTCTGTGGATTACACTATTATGGGGGATCTGTGGATGATGCACTGTTATGGGGGTCTGTGGATGACACTGTTATAGTGATATCTGTGGATGGCACTGTTATGGGGACATCTGTGGATGACACTGTTATGGGGCATCTGGAGATGGCACTGTTATGGGGGCATCTGGGGATGGCACCTTTATGGGGACATCTGGGGATGGCACTGTTATGGGCGCATCTGGGGATGGCATGACACTGCTATGGGGGGATCTGTGGATGACACAAAGCATCTTATGCTATGTGTCATCCACAGATCCCTCCCATAACAGTGTCCCTGTGTAGTGAATGTCCCCCAATACAGGGGGTGGGGGTCGGCATCTTGTTTTGTAATGGCAGCGGGGCCCGGTGCAGTCACTGTATTCTATTACACCGGGCCCCGCTCACTGTAGTAATCATATAGGCAATGTTAAACTGTAGAATTCCTCTCCAATCCAGCCTGTAGTACTTACTACTAACTTCCATAGCAGGCAGGAGGCCGTGCGGCGGCAGCATAACTCACTACGTCACGCGCCTGCGCCGCCTGCTTAATTCATAAAGTGTGAGCTGCAGGCGCGTGACGTAGTGAGTTACGCTCCCGCCTGCCCGGCCTCCTGCCTGCTACGGAAGATTGTAGTAAGTACTACAGCCTGGATTGGAGAGGAATTCTACAGTTTAACATTGCCTATATGACTACTACAGTGAGCGGGCCCCAGTGTAATAGAATACAGTGACTGCACCGGGCCCCGCTGCCATTACAAAACAAGATGCCGGCCCCCAGCCCCTCCTCCCTCTCCGCTGATACAAACGCCGGTGGCGGTGTATCAGTGTAAATTGCAGCATTCGCCCAACTTTTGGGGGAAAAAGTCTTATAGGGCGAAAAATACAGTATCTTTATATGCAAATGAGCTCCTGAGGGGCTGCCCTTATCGTATTTTGCTATGGGGCCCTATGAATTATAGTTATGTCCCTGTGGCCAGAGAGGGAAAGGGGATGAGTGACTCGATTACAGCAACCCACATGACACTAATACATTTTTAATCAAAGCTACAATTCTACTACTATTATACTAGCAAATAAGACCTAAACAATAGATCGCCTATCTATATAGTTTTATCTCTCTGTTGGCTTCTACAAAAGAAGAATATTTTGTATTTCATTTTCAATTTCATTATACTGCTGAAATGAAATTCAAAATTCTTAATTTTTTATTTTTTTTAATGAATATTGAGTTTCCAAAAATACCCCTTTCTAACAGAAGTATCCCTTTAAGGTGGTCATACATATTCATTAGCTTTCAGGCAACAGCTATTCCATCCCATCCCACCCCCATAGACATGAACCTGTATAGGGAGAGGGGAGTAAGCTGTTGCCACACCCCCCTAAAATTCAGTACCCCTTCTCTTTTATCCTCTACATAGGTCAAAAGACTGTCCGCAGAACATGAAATACACATTTTATGGTCAGCCAGTCACACCGAGCTCACCAGGTTCAGGTGACCTGAGTCCAGTGTGTATGTAGCGTGATGTGACCATGTCATTATTGCAGTAGCAGAAAATATATTAGGGTGTTAATTACGTGTGACATTTTGTAATAAAACTGTCCGCAGTTGTGTTACTGTATTGAAGCCACGCTATGTGTGGTCTCATCCTAAGGGCTTGTTCACACGACCGTGCCGTTTTTTGCGGTCCGCAAATTGCAGATCCGCAAAAAACAGAAGCCGCCCGTGTGCCTTCCGCAATTTGCGGAACGGAACATGCGGCCCATTATAGAAATGCCTATTCTTGTCCGCAAAACAGAAAAGAATAGGACATGCTATATTTGTTTTGCGGGGCCACGGAACAGAGCAACAGAGTGCTGTCCGCATCTTTTGTGGACCCATTGAAATAATGGTTCTGTATACAGACCGTATGCGGAATGCAGAAAACGGCCCGTATACGGAATGCAAAATACGTTTGTGTGAACGAGCCCTAAAAGGAAGCCATTTTTCGTCTCAAGCTGATACAATGGAATCGCACGCAGCTCACATTAGTGAAGACATCCCGATCCTGGTCCTGAAATGCTTATTGATTTATGGTATAATATTTTTAGTTAGACAACTGGTGACTTGCTGGACACTTTACCGGAAGATTGCCTGTGGCTCAGCGTCTTTGGAGATCTTTTGTATATGCGGTGGCCTTCAGACAGCTTCTTTCTTATTCGCATTGTTCTCTTTTTTAGTTTACCCTGCTCTCTATTTATAACTCTCATTGTTCAATATCTTTCCCTGAACAGTTGGTCTCATGCCAAGTTTGTCTTGCCAAGAATGTATTAGAGCTCGGCTTAAATCACCTAACCCACCCCCCAAAAATGTTTATTGCCTTTTTAAAGTTTAATAATATCCCAAGGAGTTGAAATATAACTCAGCATTTTTGCTTGGGATTTATGGTGCATGTTGTTTGGTTTTAGTGCTCTTTGCTTCATACATTCGCTTTGAAGTTGAAGCCAGGTTAAGAACACCAGTGTTAATTGCATTCAATGTAGGCAGGAGGTTGCTTATACTCCAATTATGCACCTGCCTAATCCGGGGAGGGTTAGCTCATTTATCTGCGTCGGGTTTATCTTTGATGGACCTACAGTTAAGCCTGTATTACACTGGCAGATTTTCTGCAGGATGATTGTTAACAAGCGTTCATAGTAACTTGTTAGGGATCATCTGGCAGTGTAATACTGCCACCAATGAACGAGCAAATACTCGTTCATTGGTCAATCGTGATCTTTCAGCATCCTGAAGGATTACAATTTGCCGACCACAGATCATGCTCTCTAATCACAATCTGCTGCCTGAAAATAACTAGACCGCACGGGGACGAGTGATGGCATAATGCTCGCTCCTCCCCATGCTTCCTTCCCGACAATCTCCTGGAGAATCGGCTAGTGTGATACAGCTTTTAGAAATGCTTCCTTTACCAGACTGAGCTAAACCAGAAGTTTACAATGGTGGCCTTGAATGCAAAGTCTCTACCATTGCCCTACAAATCTGTGTTCTGTATGGATTCATTGGAGGCGCATGATACTTCTGGTAGTCTCTGGCCACCCTACTTGTACAACATGTTATTTAATTAAAGGGGCATATGAACCTCATAGAGAGGGAGGACACCACTTACTATCCAGGAAGGAGAGTCACGTTGCAAACTCAATTCCAACTCTGGTAGACCTGGCCTATCCATGCATTGCATCTATGTTATGCTACATTTCCGCTTCAGGGGCAATGTATAGATAGACATTGCACTCTCTGATGATAATAGTGGATTATGAGAAGTTAGAGAAGCTGATTTCTTAAAAAAAAAAAAAAAGCTATCTTTGAGAGCAGGGTTGTGCAACCTCTGACCTGGGGGCACAGTGGCCTGAAATATCATTCTGTGTGGTCCTCATCCATCTGAACACAGATATGGTTGTCTGTGTTTGACTGCTCACATGTAGAAGAGGAGTGGAACACCTCTCAAGAGCTGAGATGGACATGTACTAATGGTGCACTGTGTAGCATTTTCTGGGTTCCCCAGACATCCAAAGAACCAGATCCCTTGACCCCTGTTTGACACTCCATCAAGGAGTTAGAGAGGTGGCCATCTGTGCATGTGGGTCTCTCCTTAGGAAGTTATGAAATGTTAGACTGCTACCACAACATCCATAATCTACAATAGAGAGCGCTGCATGCATGGTCTTGTGTTCTCTAAATTGCTCTTCCATTTTTGCTCTGTTGATTGATTTCATTATTAGCCAGTCAACAAGTGACTCCCTCCTTTGATTTAGGCCTCATGCACACGACCGTGTGTATTTTGCGGTCCCAAAAAAACGGATCTGCTAAAAATATGGATGACGTCCGTGTGCATTCCGTATTTTGCGGAGCAGAACATCTGGCCCCTAATAGAATAGTACTATCCTTGTCCGTAATGCGGATAATAATAGGATATGTTCTATTTTTTTGTGGAACGGAAATACAGACAATGCATACGGAGTACCTTCTGTTTTTTTTGCGGACCCATTGTAAACAATAGTTCTGCATACGGTCCGCAAAAAAAAAAACTCCCTGTCTGCCGCCGTTCTCGTAAAAGAAAGACTTGTATAATATGCTAATGAGCCGAATATGCTAATGAGCGTCGCTTCAGCACCTAGAGGCTCGGTCTACGCACCCTATGGCACGCCCAGGTCCAGTTTATTGACTTTCGAGTTCTCCTCAGTGTCCCATAAATCCCGCGCCTGCGTCGTCCCGTTTAGTATTCGGCACAGGCGCAGTGAGTGAAGGACGCACTCCTGCTGCATCACTGCACCTGCGCCGAAGGAAGGAAGCCGGCAGCAGGAGCGCATCCTTCACTTACTGCGCCGAATACTAAACGGGACGGCGCAGGCATGGGATTTACGGGACACTGAGGAGAACTCGAAAGTCAATCAACTGGACCTGGGCGTGCTAAAGGGTGCATAGACCGAGCCTCTAAGTGCTGAAGCAACGCCCCAGTAGCACCTAGAGGCTCATTAGCATATTATAAAAGTCTTTATTATAAGAGAACGGCGGCAGGCAGGGCGTTAGAAAGCATACTGTTATGTACTGCTGACATTAGCACATCGCTGTCAGTCAGCTATATAATGTCATTTCTCATGACAGAAACCCTTTAATAAACTATATTACAGAAAGTGTTATTAGTCAATTAGGGACAGGTTAACAAAAATGTATACAAAAGTTTAGTTACTCTTTAAGTAGATTGACAAAAAATGATGATACAGTTATTTCAGCTTGCATCGGTTTATCAATCTTTCATCCTTTCAACTCAATAATCAGCAAATACATTTTTTGAAAAATTCCTGATAGCGGAGCTAAGGCTACTTTCACAGTTGCGGCAGTGTGATCCGGCGGGCAGTTCCGTGGTCAGAACTGGCCGCCGGATCCGTCGATTTGGATGTGACTGAAAGCATCTGTGAGACGGATCCGGATGCGGATACGTCTCACAAATGCATTGCAAGAACAGATCCGTCTCTCTGCTTGTAATGCGGACAGACGGATCCGTCTTGTATTTTTTTTCCCATTTTTACCGGTCTGCACATGTGCAGGCCGAAAGGACGGATCCGGTATTTTAAATGACGGATCCGGCGCTAATACAGTCCTATGGGGAAAAAGGCATTCAGGCAAGTCTTCCGTTTTTTTCGCCGGAGATAAAACCGTAGAATGCTGCAGTTCCATCCTGATCAGTCAAAACGACTGAACTGAAGACATCCTGATGCATCCTGAAGGGATTACTCTCCATTCAGAATGCATGGGGATATGCCTGATCAGTTCTTTTCGGGTATAGAGCCCCTATGACGGAACTCTATGCCGGAAAAGAAAAACGCTAATGTGAAAGTAGCCTAATGAAGAGCGATGCACTGTAATATTACTTTCAGTACTTTAGAACGTAATATAATACCGTATGTTGTGAATCACAAAAAATACTTAATTAACTTAACAAAATCAACAATAACTCCCTAAATTTCCCTAAAGCAATATATAGTGGATATATAATACATAACTTATTTCAATCTTTATAGAAAAAAAAACACTAGGGGGCAAATTTATCTAAAAAAAAATAGGGTAAATGTAATTTTATATAATAGAGTTCAGTATGATTTTAGAATCAGTCATTTCCTTTCTCTTTATAACAAGGTAAAATGAAGAGCCAATGTTGATACCTATGACCCGAATACCTTTGTGTGTGTTAGCTCATTTACAATGCAGGATGTCTCCGAAAAAAAAAAAAAAACATTTACAGCTGAGTCCAGCTGTGTATCTCCCCTGGGAGCCATTTTCTTCTTTTCTACTAGATCTAAGAGACTGTTGAGGCATTCTTCTTGATTTGTAGAACTAGTGTGTAGCTGTGTACTCCTCTGGTGGCCTTTACAGTCATGAACATACATGGTTTATATTACATAGAGCATTATCAGGATTATCTATGAAGAGTCAAATCCCCAAATTAGATAAAAGAAACAAGATGTAAGTATAGGGATATGGTGGAACACTTATAGAGGCATAATGTAAGGCTATGTGTAGAACTTGGGCATCTGTAAAGCCATACCAGTGAGCCTAGAGGAGACTGGTTTACTCACAGAGTGTTTTGTCTCAACATGTGGGCCTCCCCTCCGGTAAAGGGTAAGTAAACATAGTATTCAGTCTGCTCGGATTTATGATGGTGATGTATATAAATTTTAGCTTGTTGGGAGTAATAAAAGTTTTACCAGAGCAGTTATGTTAGCAGACCTGTAATTGGCTTCTGCTCACCGAAGATGTCAGTTGAATATCCACCACCTTGTTTAGGAAAGTTTTCTTTAAAATGGAAAGAATCGATCATTAAATAGTTGCCACTGAGATCTCTCCACCGCAGTTTATACTAACCATAAAGTGTATTTTGTTTAGGCCTTCTTAACGACTGCTTATATGGGCCCAGGCCAACTGCTATGACGCCATCTTTTCCATGTCCTGTTTGTATGCATAAGCCAGAAGAATGGTGTTGTGTGACAGCTGATACAATTATGTCTTCTTGATAACTGTAAAACCAGAGATATTGGAACAAAACCCCTGCATGTAGTGCATACTTGTGGTTTTAACAATTTACAGTACTTTTGGAGACGTCATCATTATGGTCAGTATCTGCAGACAACAAACATTTCAGAATCTTCCGTTGAGTTGCGTTGGGCAAGCAGAAAGGACATTTTACAGGCATCTTGAGTTTTTGATTAGTTGCAGCAAGTCTGGACAGATAGCTGTTGTTTAGATCTGGTGAAATGTGCTAGTTTTGCCTGTTCACATAGAAAATATCACCTATTCAAGATTATTTACCAGACACAGTGCCAACTATTCTTGTTGGAGAAATAAAACTAACAAATAGACATAAATATATAACATTTTGTAACACAATAAATGCACACCATATTGAATCAATAACCAATACTATAAAATATATAAAAATGTGTATAAAGTTTATATAATCTTATTTCAAAAAGCCACTTTATGGTGCCTCCAGAAGAAAGGCAAATATGCCGCCACTTTCTTTCTTGAGTTAGGGGACAAGGATGAAGCACGAGTGGAAGGCCCATATTGATTTTTGCTATGGGCTCTCCTCCTCTGTCTGCGGACATGCCATTAACATTGTTTGACTTAAAATTAAGCAGCTAAAATTGAGCAAAGTTAAATCATTCTGTCTGAAAATTAATTTGGTTCTGAATTTATGTATTTTGTAATTAAATGAATTAGGCCTCTTTCACACAACATCCAATTCACATTTTTTGCTGTTCAGATGTGAACCCATTTATTTTTATGGGGCCTCCAAAAAATGCAAATAGCACACATTCTGCAAATTATAGAATGTGATGTATACTTGGGGACAAGAATAGGCATTTCTATAATAGGGACCTAGAAAGCTGTGGGACACAAATGACCAGTTTCCATATTTTGCGGATCCATGGTTTGCCTTAGACTGGGGCTACACAATGACTTTGCCTACGATCTCACAATTTGCTAGTACCGGTACCTGACTGCTTCAGCAGGTTTGTATTTCTTGCGATGGTCAAGTTACGGTCATGGCAACTTGCGAATCACAGTGTAACCCCATTTACTTTGATTATGTCGAGGTGGACAGCACAGTTGCATCAAGATTCTGCTATATATTATGATCAAAATCATTTGTGCCCATCCACCACGGCAAGGTGACCTCTTTCTGGGAACCTACTCTGTTTGATACCTTTCTGTGTGCCAGTGGGCCTGAAATTAATTCGGGCAGAGCAAGCTCCACTTGTATACAGAATCTACTCTGTATGACTCCTCTCTTTGTGCCAGCTGGCCTCAAATGAATTCAAGCAGAGCGGGTTACAGCTATATCTTGTACTAATTAAAAACAGCTTGTAGAAAAGATGGGTTTGTTAGGAAAGCATGATCAAAATGGAGGCAGTTACACCTGCTTTTGCATTGTTTGCTATTACTTTCAGATATAACATAGGTTTTCATCTTTTATATGCATATACAGCTATGTTTCTCATTATTAAAATTAGTGAGTGAAAATTGTACACACGAGTCAGTTCATTGAGGGACCATTTAGATATGGAGTCAGCAACCTCTAGCATTCCAGATTTTGTGAAACTACGACTCCCAGCAGGCTCTATTAACTTCTGTGGAAGACCTGAGAACAGCCAAGCAAGTAAGCATGCTGGGAGTCATAGTTTGACCGCATCTGAAGTGCCGAACATTGCAGTTCCCTGATTTAGACATAAGTTAGACAGATTCTTTTAATTATTTTGTCACATCAAGTTTACAAATGTGGTGTCTTCTGAAGATACAGCATTGCATTTGACAGATATTCCATTTTAGAAATTAGGTATTTAAAGTTACACATCATTTTTCATTAGAAATGAAATAAGTTCGGCTTTGAGGTGGTTAATACATAGCATGATGGATTTTATTATATTTACAGCTTCTCCTTTAATCTATGTTTTTCCACTATTTTAAAAGGAAAAAAAGGAAATTCCTGACAGAATCAATCATAGTGTAAGAACGCAATTTTGTACGGCGGATTTTCTCCAGTATCTTACAGTGCCACATGCTCTGGAGCTGGTTCTTATCCCTAGTTCGTTTTAGAAGTAGAACATCAATTTAAATTAATTTAAATATTTACATTTTTTAACATACTATAAATGCCCAAGAAAAATATTTTCCAATTGCTTAATGACTATTCTTAACTCGGAAAGATTTGCTGATATTGATGCTAGGAGATGTGAGGGCGAATATCATTTCTCTGCACTTTACTAAGGATAACACTAATGGAAGAGTTAATTTTGAGGACCTAAGGTTTGAAGAGACACGCTGCATTTTATTCTCCAGGAATATAATCAAACAGGCTATGAGAAGTCCAGGTGACAATACTGTCATTGTGCTGAGATATTTTATGACATTTTTGATTGGGCAATAGCAATTAATATGCACTCAGGAGTATTAGATAGGCTTTTAACCTAGGGATTTGAAAGCTGTTATCCCGGCGGAGAGCAGTGTTAATGTGCTAATTCTAATCTCTTCTTTTCCAGAGAGATCCCTGGACATTTTATTACTAGTTGGTATCAATATCCTCTCATATTCCACTTGCTATTCAGGGAATTTGCTCCCATTTACACCCCAATGACTTGCAATGCGCATATTGGGGATGTAAATGGGGATGTATAGATGAAATATTCTACATATTTATTAAACTTAAAGGTATTGGTAATTAATATTGATGACCTATCTTCTGGATAGGTCATCAATATCACACCGGTAGGGGTGCAACTAGGCCTGTGACCAATATGGTGACGTCACATGGCCTTGGAAGAGGCCACAGGACTCATGGAGCGCTGGCGTCTTCTAACAGCTGTCATATTGGAGAAGTATTATCCCTAGGATATTGTATCTAGGGGAGAATACCACAGTTATATGGTGCCATATGGAACCACCATACTGTAATGCAGAGCCTCAGAGCTTCCATAGCTCTGCAAGTGCATAAGGCTTTAGAGCTCATGCACACAGCTTTTCCATGGCTCCATAAAAGTGAGTTGTAAAGAGATGTAATATAGCACCTATACAAGTTTAAAGGGGTTCTCCGGGAAGTATTTAAAATGGCTGCCAGCAACCTTTCCTAGAATGTGAGGAGGACCGATAGCCTCCACTTGCAGAGCTGCTCTACAAAATATGGTAATAACGTGATCCTGACTACGATTGCCATCATGGCTGAGCAGCCTGACAGGAGCACTCACCAATATGTAGTATATGTAAGTACCAGATTGTAGTGTGTAATAATTCCCTGCCACCTCACACCCATAGGCAGCTGTGCAAGTGGAAGCACCCAATCCTGCTCACATTCTAGGACAGGTTGTTGGCAGCCATTTTAAATAATTCCTGGAAAACCCATTGAAACTTGTATAGGCACCATATTACAGCTCCTTACAACGCAGGTTTTACTTTACCTCCATATGCCTACAGTTTCAAATGTTGTTTACTCCATAGGACTTCGTATATACAGAGGTTTTCTTACCTAAAATATTATTTGCGAGTAATTCTTCACTCTCCAGGTGCTGTGAAACTACAACTCCTAGCATGGTCTGTTCAACATTTTAAAAGCATTAGGCAACACTGTTTTAAATTTCTGTAACTCCCAACATGCTCAGCCGTAATGTTTGGATCGTCTTACAATGAGTGGAAGATGTGTGTTAGAGTTGACAATAATTTTACGAGAAGTGTGCCTGGTCAGTATATTACTCTGCGTATGGGGGGGAATTTATTCTGGCTGTTTTACTAGAACTGGCAAAAGATCAAAAGAATTGCACTGCATCTAAATCTCTTCCATCTCGGCTTTGTTCCGCCTCACGTATCCTTATTTATTGCGGTTGCCTGAGTGAGTGGTGGTACTGCATAGGACCTATACTATGTCTGACCAGCTCATGATGTCACTTGGTGTCTGCAATCCTCCTCATGATGGCAGAATTATATGACAGCTCTGTCATATGCAGAAGTAGCTTATGTTTTTAACATGACTTGAAGAGGGTCTTGGAGACTCTCCAGGTATATATCTGAATGCTTCTTCTTACACATCATATGTTACGACATGTGTCATTTCACACACCTACAAAGACTGAACAGGTAATCCCCTCGTAAGTTGTTATTTTTCCAGATAGTGCTGAAGACTGTCTGATCATTAAAAATTATACAAATAATTATGTTAATTGTAAAATTCAGCTGATCTTTTCTGTATTATTCACTTTGCCTTCATGTGTACGTTAGGTGTACCAATTACCGCTTGACATAATGCACATAGAGGAATGGTCCGTATGTCGCTCATATTAAGTTGTGACCTCACGTACATTACGAATAAGCAACCGAGAGGTTGCATAAGTTTTCATTTTTCAGTTATGATTCTTTCACCTTGTTTTTTCCATTGGTGGCCTCTGCTTCTCTTTGCACTTGCTCGGCATCCTAATGCACGTTAGGCTGATCTCATCCAAGCTCAGCATACATAATAAGCACAAGGAAGCTGATTAAGCTCATTTCAGTGCAGTAGAGCATTGTCTCAGTCACAGCTGCCCTCTCTGATTGACACACCAATATCTCAAAAGAAGCTACCCTGCTGGTCCAGTCATGTTTTGTCCTCTGTCATAAATGCATCCCACGTATCCCACTCAGTTCATAAACCTAAAGGGAGGGCTGATAAAAGCTGCCCCTTGCCACTGTGCCTTTGAACAACTGAGAAAAGTACTAAAAGACAGCAGAGCATGTTCTTTTCTGTCCTGGTGGTCAGGGATAAATATTTTAGGCATGCACAAAATACTGTCCATGTTTAGTAGGAAAGACAGTGATGCCTAAAAGGTGCAGGGTATCAAATGCCACCGACTTTAATAGAACATTAAAGCTCATATTTCTGAGTTTATATATGTATTAGATTAAAAGGGTCTTCTGGGAGTTTATGATTGATGACCTGTCCTCAGGATAGGTCATCAATAACGGATCGGTACACTGCCCATCGGTTGTTTGAAGAGGCCATGGTGCTCTAGTGAGAGCTATGGCCTCCTCACAACACACCAGGCACAGCGCCATCCATTGTATAGTGGCTGTGCTTGGCATTGCTTTCCAGGCCCATTCATTTAAAAGAGACTGCACAGTAAAGCGGTCATATAACCGATGAATGAGCTGTCACTGGACTAGGAAGAGTCCACAATGTGCACAGGAGCATAACAGCCTCTTTAAAGAGCTGACTGGTGGCGGTTCTGGGAGTCAGGCCCCCACCAATCAGATATTGATGACCTGTCCTCGCGATAGGTCATCAGTATAAAAAACTCTTGGAAAACACTTTTAATTTAATGTATGTCTCCCACACTACCAAGCTTAAAAGTCCCAAAAATTTGAATTCCTTGCTTGCAAGTCCATTGTTAGGATGGTTTCACACTGCTTTTGGAAGTTTGACATGTCCCACCAAACATACGTCCCAGATATATGCAACTGAATGTCTACACATCTGCCATTGACATACATTGAAAAAAGTGGTACGTATTTACTAATATGATTGTGTGTAGAACGTGTGATAAAATTTGGCATAAAATTCTGTCACAAAGGATGCCAATTAATAGGAGGTATAAACTGTCTGCAACAAATTTATCATCCAGAACATTGATAAATTTGCTGTACCTGTAGACTACCCTATGCTGTCTACATTTTAGACAGAATTAGTACATCTGCCCTACTGTATACTATTTGGCAAGCATTTGTTATTTTTCCAGGGCAGAGTTATTAAAGGGGTTTTCCTGGATTTTCATACTGATGACCTATCTCTGATGACCTATCCTCAGGAACCCAGAAACCCTGCTGATAAGCTGATCGAGAGGACACCAGCATTCCTGTGAGCTTTGCGGCCTTCTTGCAGCTTACCAAGCACAGGGCCTCACATAGTATAGCGGCTGTGCTTGGAATCACGCTGAGCCCCATTCATTTCCTGAGGATAGGTCATCAGTATCAAAATCCTAGACATCCCCTTTAGTCCTGTAGACAGTATAAAGCTAAACAGGCTGTTTATGGATAAACTAAATTTATTACAGTGGCTCAAGCTGGCAAAAAACTATTGTCTAAGGCTACATGCACACGACAGTGAATAAAAAAAACGTACATTAAAAACTGACATTTTTAACGGACGTTTAACTCACTGATTCCTTTCTGAGAAACGGACGTTAAAAATGGACCCATTCATTTGTATGGGGGCAGTCTGGCAGAGAAAAACGGACAAGATAGAACATGTTCTATTTTTTTACGTCCATTTTTCACTGTCAAAAAAACTGCCGTGTGAATAACCCCATAGACTACCATTGGTCTTAAAACAGACGTGTGATGGCCGTTAAAAAAATGTACATCACATGTCCATTTTTCACTGTCGTGTGCATGTAGCCTAACTTTATTTGAGTCAGAATTTTGTGGCAAAATATTGCTGCAAAATTGTTCTTTCCTTAGACCACACACTTTCCAGCTAAATCAGGCCTCTGTGAACTAGGTGTGGTGGATCTTACTAAACCAAATCTTATCACATTTTACAAGATATAGGTGCCATCACACTAGTAAATATAGGCCATAGTCGTATATTGGATTAATGTTTTCAATACAGTTGAGAGAAAGGTATACTGCCAAACATATACCAAAAAGATATGGGCATGTTTGATTATAGGAGTTTTCCCACTAAAAATATTCTACATTTTTAAACCAGTTAATGATAAATGTCCGGTTTTCATTAAAAATGAATCCACATTTATTATTACCTAAAATACCTGTATGGTACCTTACAATACTAATATAAACAAAAAATACATCAGGTATAAGCAATAAATAAAAGAGAAAAAATAAATAAAGACAATGTATAAGATCATGCAGTCACTGTCCCTCTGTAAGTAAATTGTGCGGAGCCCTCGCACTAATTAAAAATCAAATGTTCCACAGCAGAGTAGATGCGGTATTTTAATTATGCATGCTTTTTTATTGTAATGTCCTTGGCAGATTTCCAATTGCCACTTTTTAGACTGCTACTAGATATGGTAAGTAGCGGTATTCAACCAGTTAAATTATTACTGTTTGAGTCAGCGGCACCGTTATAATGCAAGGTGTTTCAGCAATATATCCATATGTGGCTACCTACTCCTTATCAAGTGCGTATCAATTATGGAGTGGTTACGCCACCGCCGTCCGACTCATCCACCCGGTTGTATAGTTGATAGTTTGGTAAAGTAGTACTGTATTGAGCTTCGTGATCTCGCGTGAAGCACCTGTTGATTTTCTTACGTAGGTGCTTGTGCCGGAACTAACTTCCAACGTAGGTTGTCTCCGTGGATCGGCTCTTTAATTGTGGGATTACCGCTGCAGAAAATTGTACTTTGTGTGAATTGCTGTGTTTTCAATCACCAGACGCGTTTCGAAACTGCTTGAGTTTCTTGCTCAGAGGGACCGTGACTGCATGATCTTATACATTGTCTTTATTTATTTTTTCTCTTTTATTTATTGCTTATACCTGATGTATTTTTTGTTTATATTAGTATTGTAAGGTACCCTACATGTATTTTAGGTAATAATAAATGTGGACTCATTTTTAATGAAAACCGGCCCTTTATCATTAACTGTATTAAGAAGCTAGGTGGTATAGCAGGCCGAGTTTGATTCCAGTGAGCTCCCTTTTCTGGTATTGTCATTTTTAAACCAGCACCTGAATCTGAATACTTTTGTAATTGCATGTAATTAAAAATGTTGTATATCCACTGAGCTATTCAGTAGCATGTATCTGTATAGCGCCACAGCTGCTTACCCTTTCTCTAAATTCTTTGTCCAGCTCATTGAGATGTAAGCACATGCTCCGTTCAATCCTTCAACTGCCACCAGCTGCAGCAGAAAGGACACACACCCTGTAAAAGCATATCCCCCCCGCGAGATGCCAGCTTGAAATAAATCTAGCTGCACAATTGGAGCAATGAATGTTTATTTAGAAGGGTTATCGAAGACTAAGAAAGACTTCAGAGAATTTCCAATCCATGGTGGGGTTCATACTTACCTGTCCCCCGCCGCAGGATTCTGGCTCCATTGCTCCCCCAGTTGTCTCTGCAGTTCCGTAATGCTCTGGCATCAACATCCTGTTGATGGGTGCTATGTGACTGCTTCAGCCAGTGACCTGTCACCCATGCGGCACGTGACAAGCTCATTACACAAAGATAAAAAAAATAAGCAATTAACTTGATAATCATCACACAACGCACAGACAGATGTACTGCTCTCAGCACCAGAAAAGTAGAAGTAACTACGGTGTTTATTTTCACCAAACAAGCAACGTTTCGACTATGAGTCTTTTTCAAGCTTGAGTCAAAACGTCACTTATTTGGTAAAAATAAACACGGAAATTTCCTGAAGACTTGGTGTGCCGTAGTTATTTCTACTTTTCTGGTACTCGGGAGTCCGACAGGCCGGGACCCGACACTGTAGGCACTGCCACCGAATGGCTCCTCTGAGATGTCTCTGTGAGTAGTGCTGTCTCCCCTTAACTTCTCTGCTCTCAGCACCAGTACATTATCATGAGAGCAGAATACAAACCATAAGCTCATTGGCTTCCTGCCAAAATATTATAACACCTAACTGAACAAAATTTGCTTCATTACATTCTACATGTAATTATCTTTCCAACAATATATAACTTTACAGTATCATTACAAAAAAATCCTTGTGTTATGAGCCGTCAAATGCCCAAAATGCACCCTAAATGATATGCACCACTTATGGTCTTGCCGAATATCATGCTGGGAAGTTGAGAAATGTGTACATCTGTATTATGTCTTATTATCCGCACAATTGAGAAGTAGATTTTTAAACATTGGTCTTTTTAGGCAAAGATGATGAACATTTACTATAAACCCCTTGAAGCAAAAGGAGACTATAATCAAAATTCAGATCATCCAGGGGACAATGGCAGCAGTTTATTGCACACAAGTCTATCAGAGCAAACAATAAAACTGTATTCTGATCTGTAATGAATGCCTTGATTTCAATTACAATGCTTAGCACTGCGGAGAAGGCATTTATTATAGTGGCAGCACCGTTGCTTGTGTTTGAAGAGGAGACATTATTTTAATAGCAGCAATCTCCCTTTACTGTAGATTGGATTGCTGGTTTATGTGTGGATCTAAAGCTTTCAGTCAAGACGTGTCCATGTTTATTATCATTGGCTCAAATAATTAGAAATTTCAATGTGCCGTTTTAATTTGGTTCTTGGTGGAAAGCTCCATGGAAATAGGACATAAACTGACTTGATGTGCAGTAATACCCAATATTGAATACAAATGTAGCTTTTTTTGAAGGACACAAACATATTCTTGACCAGGTTATATTGTATATTTGTGTGTCCTAAAGTCAGTTAGAGTCGTTGCTGATCACTTTCCCATACTGATTTAATCGTACCAATTGTAGCAAATGAAAAGGCAAAAAAAATAACTTCAATAAATAAACAAATGATTAATAGAGATGAGCAAATTCTAAATTAATGGAATTTGAGGCATTTCATTTTGGGCAACTTTTTCAAAATAGCCTCAGCCAGCCCAGGAAAGATGAAGAAGGAGGATCATGTGGCCCCAGCTGGAGTGTATATAGGTATTTGCCACCAAAAGCAAACAATTTTCAGACTTTTTTCATGTAAAAAAAAATTGCTGTTTGTTTTTAAAGAGGCTTTGTGTTACCACCCGCTACCATTTGTTTACCCATAGCCATGTACCTTATGTCACTGTCACTTAAAGATTACCAGAGATGTCTTGGTGTTAAAGAGCTTAAAATTAGTCACATGCAGTCCTAGGAGACCCCGGAATGTCGTCTACAACTTTTCAGGGCAATTAAAGCAGTTTTAGTTTGGGTAAATTTGTTTGGGCCTGGATTGAATGGTCTAATTGATTTGGCCAAATTGAATCCAAATTAAATTCCAATTATGGATACTTTAGCTGCCACATGTCCAGGCCATAATACTACTCTGATTAATGAGTACCAGGCAAAATCCAGAATGGTCCATCTGCTGTTTTCTGATGCTTTGTAAAGGTGCTAAGATCCCAGCAGAGCAGTAGCGATAGGGACTTGATATACTTAATTCAGTTGCATATAGGCTACATGGTGACATCTGTCATGTTCAGTCTAGCTGGTAGCACCTTAAGAGTTCAATTCAGCCCCAACAGTGGGGCAGTCTTCTTATTTTCTCTTGCCTTGGCTACGAAAACATGGGTCACTGAAGCAGGTCAACATCTCACTGCCCCTAGAACTTCTCATTAATATAAGAGATTATATGTTTGGAAAATAATTTAAAAACCAGAATTCATTGCAAGCGGTTTTCTAAGATCTGGTCATGTGACATTGCATATATCTGTGTTGGCGCTCAGATCTCCGAGTAGGAAGGTAAATATTTTCTGACTAGTTTTCCATAATGGTAGAGATTGTGTGAGTGAGTATACAGTAAAGCACAGAAGGCTTGTGTCCCTAGAACTTGTGTGTGGCTTGCCTCCACAAAGGCCACAGACCTTCTTTGTAGGGGGCTTGTCATTTACAGCGCGGACTGTTGTTGTCCTGGTGTGAATGGCCTCTGAGAGCCCTTACACATTGTTTCCAATCTGTGTAAATTAATGAAGTGACAGGTTTGGTAACCCTCATCCACTTCAAGACGGAGCGAAGCTTGGTCCTTCACATTTCCTATTGAGAAGTATATGAATGAGAAAGCCTTGTTTAAAAAGCTGTTCATACTCACTAAAGGAGAAGTAACAAACAGTATATTGTACAACATTGGCTCCATTATATTTTATTAGACTCTCCATATTTCATCAGTTTGTTACTATGGGGTTTATATACATCTTTCTCAGATGCAGTAGAGATTATCATGTGGCACAACAAATTGTAATGTGCCCAGGGGCATAACTAGAAAAGGCTGGGCCCCATAGGAAATTTTTGAACAATCCGTAAATTAACTTCCCCACAACCCCTTACCGCCTCCTACCCCCTGCATCTAGTCAAGACATCCCACTCTCACCAAACAACCTGCCAACCATTCAGTCATGCAAAGAATAGTCAAAATAAAACACCTACTAGTGCTGGACAGGAGGAGAAGTCAAGAGTCTACTTCACAGTATGGCACCTGGGCCCTGTATGCCCCCATAGTGCCCCACACAGTAGTTATTCCCTATTAGTGCCCCCTTTACAGTAGTTATGCCCCCATAGTGCACTCCAGCTACGTTGTGCTCTGTAGAAGCCGATACGGCTTCTACAATGGTACTTCCGCCTTTGTATGTGCCAACTGTTGTTTTACATATATCCCAGGTAAACCTAGTGAGTTGCCTGATGAGTTACAGATATAGCGTTCCTTATCTTGATTCTTAATAGTCTCCTTTATTCTAATCTCTTTTTATTTTCTGATTACAGATTTATGTATTTATTTCTGTTTCCTGAACATGATTATGGGGGTTGCCTGAGCTGTTCTCTTCTTAACAGTATTTACAAAGCATTAAAATATTGCTTTCCATAGACACAATGGTCAGGAGGGGATCTCATTGATTTATATGGGAGAGTCTTCTAGGCATCCTCTGTGACCTGTGCGGAGGTCTTTGTACAAGGAAAGAATAGATAAGCTTGGACAATCACCGATTGTGAATGGTGGATCCCGTCTGCCTAATCTTGCCTGTAGTGATATCACCTCTGTCTATTGATAATCAGGTAACTGCAGTAAAGTGATCTGTACAGACCAAGAAGTTGTGCCTATTATTAGGCTTAAGATGGATTTTGATAGCCAGGTAATTGGGAATGAACATACTTGCATGTTCCGGACAATCTTCCCATGTCAGCTCGTTCATCGGGAGAAACTGTCATTCGTGCAGGCACCTAAATTATCGTTTCTGGACAGCAGATCGTACTGTTTCAACAGCAATCTGCTGCCCAAAAACAAGGCAGCTATATGAGGGTGAGCAATCGCAATAGTGACCCCTTGTTCTCATACTGTGGAGGCGACCACTGCAATCCAGCAGAGGTGGTCGTGCTTGCACACTATGGGAAAAGGCACCAGCCTCTCTGTTGGCTGGGACCGCAGTAGTGCAATAGGCCAGCACTTTTTCCTTTAAAGGGAACCTGTCACCTGGATTTTGTGCATAGAGCTGAGGACATGGGTTGCTAGATGGCCGCTAGCACATCCGCAATACCCAGTCCCCATAGCTCTGTGTGCTTTTATTGTGTAAAAAACCCGAATTGATACATATGCAAATTAACATAAAAGAGTCATATCTTACTTGTGTGCCCCAGAGAAGAGTCATATTTTCAAGCTCTGACTCATCTTAGGTTAATTTGCATATGTATCAAATCGGTTTTTATACACAATAAAAGCACACAGAGCTATGGCGACTGGGTATTGCGGATGTGCTAGCGGCCATCTAGCAACCCATGTCCTCAGCTCTATACCCAAAATCCAGGTGACAGGTTCCCTTTAATGCTTACAATGCATTGAAAAGCGAACATGGTCATGCAAATCATCTTCCTTGGTGGGCACAAGGCTCAGTGAGACAAAATGGCGCAATATTGGGTTATCGAACTTCAGAATTTTCAATGACAAGCACAGTTTATCAAAATGTAGGTGGGGATTGTACAAATTTTTCAGTGCTTGGTAGGTACCAAATAATATAGCTACTTTTCATCACTTATGCACATATTGAAGGCAAGATGGAAAAATGTGTTATAGTTTAATATGGGGAATGATGTCATCTCTTCCCTCTGTGCTGAACACTGCTTTCTCAAATGAGTTGATGTTCCTGTTGGCTTCAGTGATGCTGATGAAGCAGTGAGATGGGTTTCTAATGGGAAGAATGACCACAATGAAAGCACAACGTGTTTGATCCCTTTCTTATGTTTCATTTACTTTCTAAATATGTGTGGGAAGCACATTAAAGGTTACTTTCCTTAGGTCATGTTACATGCAAATAAACACACATTAAGTATCATAAATCTGACTAAGATGAGCATAGATCAATAGCAAGAATCAAAACGGGGCCTTTCTCTAGACGCTAGTTCCCACAAGCAACCTCCCCATTCCCAGTTATCTTGGAACAGTAGACATTTTTAATCTTCATCTTTCACCTCTATAAATCATTCCATAGAACTGAAAATATCTAGCACTGCTAACTACAAGGCCTGGGAAGTACCCTATTTTTCAGGCTATAAGATGTGCCCTACCAAAAATCATACCCCAGGTTTACACAACAGAAAATTAGAAAAAATGCATTTTCACTACTTATTAAAACTCCCCTGGTAGTTTAATGAGTCATCTCTGACTGCTGAAACAAACAGCAATGGCACATGTGGTCAAAGTATAGGAGTAAATGTGCTTCTCCCGTATTGCCCTGGAGTGCCATGTCATGCTTGTTTTATGTTTTATTTTATTTATTTTTTTATTACTGTCTGCATAGTCCCAACATTATACACAATCAGACCTCTGCTTTATACACAGTACATATATACACCCAGCTCTGAAAAAAACACACACCACTGGCACATGCACAGTAGAAACACACAGCACTGCTACATGCACAGTAGTTACAAACAGCACTACTACATGCAAAGTAGATACGCACACATTATGCTAAAAGGCATCATACATACCATTATCTTTAATAAACATCACAAGTTACAGTGTACAACACAGCACCCACTGTGTAGTCCTTTTTTTCTTTCTCATCTGAGTCCTCCCACTTATGTTATCATCAAAGGTCCTCAAGCTGCAGTTAGTCACAGCTTCCCTATCCTTTCCTGCGGCCTGGGGACCTTCAGTATGGAAAGGGCTATGTTTCTCACAGTCCTCTTCATGAGCTGAATGATACCTCAGCCTCTATCCTGGCTGCACTGATCACACAGATGGGTGCCGGGCAGGGAGAGAGAGGTGTGCAGATGCACAGCTCTCTCAATGATCAGACAAAGCGCTGTATGAGCTCTCTGCTGGATCATTAAGGACATAGTCATGATGGTCTGACACTGCTGCACTACTCTGACTATAAAAAAATTGTCTTATGGTTCAAAAAATTCTGTAAAATTGCGTTTCAACACCATAATGATGCCGTCATCAGGTCATTAGAGTGTTGAATAGCATCACGTTTAAAATGAAAATCTTAATTTATCTCTTCCCAGCCTTTGTAGTCCATTTAGCTAGATATATTCCATAGTTTCTCACTTCTCGAGTTGTTTTCAGTGTGTGCCCTCTAGTCGGGAAGAAGCTGCAACTACTTGAGTCTGAATACACCTTCAATAGCTGTCTGTAGGCAACTATTTCTATTGATCCCCTCCATACACATGTACTCTCGGTTCACTCTATCGTTACTGCTGCTGCTATACGTTTCTGATGGTGACTTTCATTCCTGAGAAAAAAAGATTGGGTGTTGAAATTCAGTATGCCTGATCCTTCTTTCCCTTTACATCGGGGGATGATGAGGAGAGCCCTATACACATAAAATAGTCTTCTATGTGTATGTATGGGGAAAGCTATGCACAGATTTTTCATTACATGTCAGAAGCAACAGCCAACCTAAAGTGGGAAATTTTTTCTTGCCCCCAGGCTTTCCACACCCTTTAATCTAAACGTGCTGTTATAGCCACTTATCATATAAGGAGGAAAAACTCAGTAGGTACATTGCGTCTTTTGCTTTGAAGTCTTCTACTGAGACCCCCAACAATCAGCCATAAACTGTGCGGGAACTCAGCGGCAAGTGGACAATTCTCCTGTTGTGCCACCACAGGGGAAATAAAGTATCACACAGTTCCTATTAAAGTCTATGGCCTGTACTTGAAATGGATGGACATTCCCAGTCCTCTAAAGATGCAATTAGATTATGAGAATGTTTACAGCCACAGATGCGTTCTCTGATTTTTATTCAGACAAGGCTTCTTATAAAAAGCCCAGAGTAATAATGGCTGGTGCCTAATTCAGAGAAGGAGGGGGCAACAAAATTGCTAATTAAATGTTTCAGATAATTGAGAAATAACGCATAGAGAATATGCTCTTTACAGTATATAAAGGCTTAAAATTCATTGCTATGGTCATGAAAGCTTTTCCCTTTCTCAAGCGCCTTCTAATTTGTGCATTCAAGCAGATTGCAGAGACAAAGCACTGTGCATACCATGCAGTTCAGCTGGATTTCTGAGGAAGGCAGTACCATTGATCAGTTAGTTAGTGAATGCCTTTGAGAAGGGATTAATGTTCACAGTGACCTTTTCCCAAAGTCCTCTTTGCCACCGCTATGCCCTCTGCTAAACCACACTATCTACAGATATTACCCATAGTATAAATACATTATTATTCTACCAATCATTTTTATACTCAAGGGCTTTTAAAAAAAAAG
This sequence comes from Bufo gargarizans, assembly GCF_014858855.1. Taxonomy (NCBI): domain Eukaryota; kingdom Metazoa; phylum Chordata; class Amphibia; order Anura; family Bufonidae; genus Bufo; species Bufo gargarizans. Next base: position 235,508,792 of record NC_058080.1, read on the forward strand.
GTGGTGTAGTTTATTTTATAACAGTTTTTTCTGAAGTAGAAAATATTTGGAAACTCCTAGAAATTAGGCCCTCAGGGTTGGTTACCAATTCGAGAGGCAATGGATATTGGGAAATTTATATAAAGTATACCCTTAGGGTTATTTACCAATTTGAGATACAATGGATAGTTGGAAATTCCTAGTGATTAACCCTCAAAGTTGCTTTCTAATTTGGAAGACAATGGATATTGAGAACAAGCAACTTTCTGTAATCAGCCATCAATGTAAAATATGGAAATATCTTATACCCTTTAGATCTCCTGCCACTTCAGCACTGCCGCTCCAGTGGTCCGTGCTAGTTCAGCAGTGATGCTGTTGGGTGCTGTTGGGTACATACCGTATTTTTCTGCTTTATAAGACACACTTTTTTTCCCCCAAAAGTGGGGGGGAAATGGCAGTGCGTCTTTTAAAGCAAATACTAGTGAGCGCTGCCATTATGAAAGTGCTCACTAGTATGAATTAGGTTCCGAGAGTTGGGCCGAAGCACCACAAGCGCTTGTAGTACTCCCCGGTCTTTCTTGCTGGGGCCGGCGCTGCACTGTCCTGACCACGTACAGCGTGAAAACCAGGGGAGCGCGACTTCTGCCGGAGGTGGAGAGGAGCCGCGGCACAGGACAGGTAAGAGATTTTTTTTTATTTTTGTTTTTATTTTAATCTGATCTGAGGTCTGATGGGGGTATCACTATGTGGGATGATATAAGGTCTGATGGGGGTCTCACTATGTGGGCTGATATAAGGTCTGATGGGGTCTCACTATGTGGGCTGATATAAGGTCTGATGGGGGTCTCACTATGTGGGCTGATATAAGACTGAAGGGGGTCTGACAATGTGGGGTGATCTGAGGTCTGATGGGGGTCTCACTATGTGGGCTTATATAAGGTCTGATGGGGGTCTCACTATGTGGGCTGATATAAGGTCTGATGAGGTCTGACATTGTTGGCTGATCAGAGGTCTGATGGGGTTCTAACCTAAAGGGCTGATGTGATGTCCTGATAAGGGGGTCAGATGTGATCTCCTGATATGGGAGCCTGATCTGATGCCCTGATATTTATGGGGGCCTGATCTGATGTCCTGGTATTTATGGGGGTCTGATCTGATGTCCTGATCTTTATGGGGGTCTGATCTGATGTCCTGATATTTTTGGAGGTCTGATATGAGGTCTAATGAAAAATATTTTTTCTTTTTTTCCTCCTCTTAGACCTGGGATGCATCTTATCATCGGGTTATAAAGCGAAAAATATGGTAATTCAAGTCACCACTACAGCCATTAATTGGCTTTTGTGGTCACATGCCATAACTGCAAGTATCACCACAGAAGCCAGTGTTTGGCTGCAGTGATGATATGATGATTAAAGCCCTTCACTGAGGCCGATGCTTCTGTAAGACAGCTTCCTTTCTAAAACAGGCATAAAAAATTGTAAATGAGATGGGACTACCGGCCCACCACCTTCCCCGCCCATGCCATGCCCACTTTTTTAAACCTGGCGTGAGCCGTGAAAAGTCGCAGGTTGCGACACAAAGGACCTTTGCACTGCAATCTGCTTAATATAGACGTATTTCTGGATAATTAGTGACCCCTCAAGTTGTTTTTTTTTCATTTTATACCATTTTCGGCTCCTACGCAAATTTTGGATACCCCTTTAAGGCATCTAATCACATTACATTGTTTTTCCTGACGCACTATATATGCTCAGTGTTTGGCCTGACTGATGCATAAATTGACTATTAACTCTCACTCACTCTAAAGAAAGATGTACTGACCAGTATACATTCTTATGTGGGATCCCTTTGTATTGAGAACTGCTCAACAATTAAGTATATAATACTATAAGAACAAGTGAATGCATTAAGGATGTAGGAGTTCTTCAGTCAAATTTTTTTAAATATCTTTTTTTCTTTGATGCATGTGAAAATATTAACGACTAGAGTACATCTGTGCCACATACGTATGCATTCTTAACCTACGTATAGACAGCTTTGATGCAGCTGAAAGACTGCAGTTCTAGCAAAATATTACTGGAAGCATAGTAACAAGGTAAAAAAAAATTGTGTCTGATCTTCATGCATTGAATTTTTATTGAATGACAAATTAGAAGCGATCAACGATTGTAGTTCACTAGGCAAAATGCCAAACATTCTCAAGACATCTTACAAATATGACAGAATATGCCTGGAGGAGCACAAAGGCGCCTCAGGCAGAAGAAGAATGTGGTTATGTGTGTGCATTTCTCTATGGATCAGAAGGGGGAGGACATGAGGTGGCATAGTAAATTTAGTTTGAGGGAGTACAGTTATCTCCCTTGGTGGGTGACCTAAGAACTTACCATTTTTTTAACAGTGGTTTGCTCCATTAATCATAGGATTTAAATACCCCCTGAGTCAGCACAATGTTCTTCCTGTAACTGCTTCATAAATGTTCTTGCGAGAGTAACCACCACAATCGTCCATGTTAACTAATGCAAATACTCTAAGTAGTCCTTCAGAAGTAGATCATAAATGGTCAACATTTTTATTTATTTTTTTAGTTTTTAATAGATGATTTTTCAGCTTTCAAGGGAGTTTGTCACCAGGAAACTGACTGATAAATCAAGCGCAATTCCATGTAGGGCTAACTCAGCTGAATGTATAGATATTTTTCACTTAGTGATCCATTGCTTCCTTCTGGATAAATAGTATGTTTAATTCATATGCAAATGAGCTGTTAAGTGCACGGAGGGCTGGCCCAACCACTCTGTGTACCCTTGCTCCTCCTGCTTCCTCTGCTAGCCCCTCCTGCTCTTTGATAGGCAGGGCCAGACAAGGTGACTATGCAGAAACGTGACCTTCAGGAAGCAAGAGGAGGAGGGTGTAGCTTGGACCCACCCTCAGTGCACTTGGATGTTCGTTTTCATATGGATTAAAATTACTTTTTCTCCACAATGATGCAACAGATCACTAAGTGAAAGGTATCATTTCATTCAACAAGGCATTGTGTTTGGTTTAACATTGAACTTCCTAGTGACAGACCCCCTTTAATATACAGCAGCCATTGGTGATATAAGTCGTCTTCAGTATACAAGCTTATAAGAAACAAACTTGTAATGAGCTCCACAGTGGGCAGTGATTTACCTGTCCATCATAAACCCAGAACCAAATCATTTGAGAATTTTTTACATCAAATATGTAGTCCACAATTTTCGGCTTGTTGACTGAATGCACAATGTGTGGATTCTCTTTGGTTCCTACAAAGAACTTTGGCTTATGGATTTTATAAGAATCCCCCCCCCCCTTCCTCAGCTCATTCCAGGACTTTTCTTTCACGGCCATTTGCCTGCTCCTCATCACTGGTGATACACCCAGTGTTGATTGTTCTGATTCATGGTCTGGTGAGGTACACGGTCCTAGGATAAGCCACAGCCTGGGGAACAAAGTAATACGGACCCTGAAGAAACCTCCAAGTAGCCATGACTCTTGCGCCAACACCTAAACCCCAACAGCTACCGCTACAGCATCCTGGGGGCTGGTCAACAGTTTTTAGTATTTTACTTGTTCCTTCATTCTTCATTTTTGAGAATTTCCTTCTACCATTGTTCCTTTAATCCACTACCTTCTGTATTTCAGAAAAATAATAGCTCAGTTTACAAATGGTTCAGTCTAATGTTTAAAATGCAAACAATAATTTGGTAGCAGGAGCAAAGTAATATTACAGTATCATGCATGGGTCGCTCACAGGAACAAGAAAACATATCTAGCATTTTGTGGTGGCACAAAATTACAAAGTACATTAACATGAAATAACAGTTAAATTGCAACGTTTCTTTTGGATTTGAAGTTAGAATAAACGGAAGTTGATAGTGTGGGGGTGTAGGAAACATTTTACCAATCTAGTTAGCACTGGTCTTTCTTTAGTGTTGGTTACGCATTCCTGACAAGATGGCTGTAGGAGACATTTCTGTTGGATTTTTTTATTTTATTTTTCTCTTTCCACTTTTTGCAATCATTTTAGAAGCTACTGCGGGACTGTATTGGTATTTTTATTGGCTGTGTAAGATCCCAAGTCAGTTTAAAGCTTCAAAAAATCCTTAGTTGTGGGAAGAGGCTTTGGATTTCCAACTTATTCCCACATTTACTGGTGGCATACGGGAACAGAACTTTGTTCTCTGTGCTCTGCCTAGCATACTGAAGCTAGGGTAAATCATAAGAATATGAAAACTTTTAGAATTCATGTTCATGATTATTGAGTACATAGGTAATGTGTGTGGCTGAGACATTGTAACAAGAGATATACTATGTATCAGTGGTATTGCAATTTATCTTGACCAAATGTAAATCTCTGCAAGTTTTGATTTATATGTAATGCACTTTCCAACCTAGCTTCAATCAGCAGCAATCATTTTTTTTTTTTTATCAATCATAATTTTTATTGTAATGTATTTTGTAAAAGATACAACAAGTAAGAGGTGTCTCCTTTTTCCCCTTAAGTTCCCATACATCGTTCAAGCAGCAATCTGTTTTTAGAGTTCATTTTCTCATCAACCTAGATTACATCCAATTAAGCCACAGAGGGTTAAAAGGCAGGATCGTTCTATATTTGGCTAGCCGAAAGATTAATGAATTCTAAATGGCAAACCTTTTAGTGGTTACCTTTTTCTGATGAGTTTTTAAAGTAGGTTGCGGCATGCTCAACAACAGGGCAGAGACTGATGGCAAGGAACATTAGGCTGACACTACACCTAGACTTTTTGTAGCACCTTCGATTTATTTTAATTCAAAGCAATATATTGACTATGCTATCTTGTGCACTGCAACTGGCTCTCAATAGTTAAAATCAATGAAAAGTTCTATAAAAGTATAAGTATAGCCCTAGCCTAAGGCTTCCCGTGCACGATGTGGTCCAGCAGCAAGACCCGCATGCAAATCACCGCTAATTGCTTGACCATACCTTTAGATTCCTGGCTGCACACCTACATTTTGCATTAAAGGGGTTTTCTAAGACTTTTTAACTGACAAGCTGTCCCCTGGATAGGTCAATAGTATCTGATCGTGGGGGTCCGACACCCAGTAAACCATGCCATTCAGCTGTTTGAGAAGGCACTGGCACTCCCTAGGCCAGTGACATCACATTCATCGGTGATATGGCCTAGGTGCAGCTGCGATACCAAGCACAGGCACTGTATAATGTACGGTGCTGTGCTTGGTAAGCAGTGTGAAGGCCACATTGCTTACAAGAGATGCCTTCTCAAACAGTTGGTCGTCAAGGTGTTGGACTCCCACCAATTCCCATAGAGGATAGGTTGAAAAGTCTTGGAAAACCCCTTTAAAATATCATGTACAAGCACAGGTCAGCAAATACAGGTGCATTTAGCTTTGAGTACACGTGGATTCCGCTCCTGGGCCACATTATGTATGGGCAGCCAAAGTCTTTTCAACTGACACAGATGATAGGGTTAGTAGTGTTGTCTAGAGAACCAGTCCATGGCTCTTTGCATAGTGGAAACTACTTCTTTTTTTTTTCCCATTCTACAAGATATGTGCTTACATGTGCTTCAGCATTTGTAATCAGCCATGTTGTCACTGTAATTATAATGTGTATTCCTAAAATATACAATCTTACTGCTAACAATATTATTTATGCGTAAAAGGGTTATCTGTTTTAGCTGAATGGCTGTAGCAATTTCTTTTTTTCTTAATTAGAGTTTTACATTTTTTTTGTCATTTTTTATATTTTTCCAACAACAAAAGTTTACCACAGTATAGCAGTTCTTACACTATTGCCTGTATAGAAGGATTTTATTCCGACAGTGAAAATACTGTAACTCGGAGGGTCTCATATTTAAGTAATGTAAACTGTACAACAGATATCTGCAATTAATTCAGTGGTGGCAAGTTACATACGTTGAACTTAATGTTACCTTCTGCTTTAGCATCTCAGTTAATTGACGGATCAAAATACTGAATGGTGAAATTAAAACCCGCCTGTCTGTTCATGGGTGACAAGCAGCTTGGTTTCTCTGTTTCTCAGTCTGTACATTTAGAGCTGTTTGCCACTCTGGTATGGTTTTCTATAAGACCTCCAAAGATTGTAAATGATCCAATGAAATGGAAAAAGCAAAAAAACTTAGATGGAATTTATGTTTTGATTTTCTTCATCATTATTCTGACAATAAAATGCACTTTTACATAAAAACGAACATAAGGTACTTGCAGCCTAAAAGGTTTTATTACTTGATGACCCACTTTTAATTTATTGATTTTAATGGATTTCATGCTCAACTGTTTTGACCAATAGAAATATAAGGATGTAGAATGAGAGCAAAGTATCCGACACTGTATGACAAGACCAAATTGTGATTGCTCAAGCTCTCAGCCAATGAAAACCGGGTTGGCTCCAGATCTTTGTGGGCCCTTGGAGTCACAGTGGGCCTACTGTATGTCTTACCTTTGGTTGACAGCTGTAGAGCACATTTATCCAGGTCTATATGGGCCAGTGGGCCATGGCACCTACCCAGATTTGTCTCAGTAAGGTGCCACTAGTTTCTTAATTTGATATTGTATGTCCACCTGAGTTGTAGAAAGTAATAGAAACTAGGGAACCTCGTTAATCGGAAAAATATAATACATGTGGCGTTGAACTTTCTAGTGAACAAAACTGAATAGTGCTCTTTGAATTGAGATAAATTGGCCCATAATTCAACTGAAAATATTCTTCATTGTGGTAATAGTCAGTCCAGATTGGAGTTGTAGTACTGTATGCAATGTATCCTTACTACTGCGGTAAGGGCAGTACAGGCCAGTTATTATGCAAATCCAATGAGCTAATGTTGTGCATGAAATGTAGAAACTTCACAAAATAATAGCTGCAAATAAATCAAATTCAGGATATCTTGACATCTCTTTTGCAAAAGTCAATTATTTCTGAATACTCACAACAGTGACTATTATTCTTCAGGCAGACTGTATAATTGGATCCTAATGTGTATGGCCATAATATAGGTATGGCATCCCTAATGGTGAAATGTGAACTTCTAATCTCCAATGCTATATTGGTGTATACTATTAACAGTGACATGTCATCCAGGTGAGGGACTGCTGTGCATTTTATGATAAATAAAACTTAAATATGATATAAACCATCACAGATATACTTGCAGTTTGACCAGTGAGTGACCATACAAATTGTGCACAGTTAAGAAACCATACAGACACCATACGGACACCATTTTAGTCAATAGGGTCTGTTCAGCTTTGTTTGCTTCAGTTATGTGCCAAATCTGGCACGTCCGTTATTTTAATTGTTTGCTCCTATAACGGAGCAAAATAACGGAAATAACACACTCTATTGTGAATGAGGTCTGAAAGGTCTACAAGTATTTAGTAACTACTACACTGTAATGTTTATGACTAGAGATGGGCGCAGTGGGCACAATGACAGGAAACGGCGATCGCATCGTACCACGTCATTGAACCCTTTATATGCCACATTCAGGGTAAAAATAAAATAAAACTCTCACCTTATCCACTTGCTTGTGTAGAGGCCATTGCGGCCATCTTGATTGAAGACACCGAGACTTCGGTGAAGAACTTAAGCATTTGATTGTACAACTTGAAAACCATTTTAAAACTGCAATCCGGTACCGAAGCTTCCGGATTGACTTCGGAAGCCTGTTTTAAAATGGTTTTCAAGTTGTACAATCGAATGCTGAAGTTCTTCACCGAAGTCTCGTGAGTTAACGAATTTCACCACCGCGCAGCCCATACATTGGAATGCTGTACGTAGACTGGTCAAACCCTAATATAAGTCGTAGAATCCAAGGCCGAAGTTATTTACCGAAGTCTCGCGCAACTTCGGACTTAAAGAATTTTATTGGGGAACGAATCAACTTGAGATCTTGGATCCATAGCTTGATTCGCTCACACCTTAGTGATAAAATGTTCACACCATAACCATATGTATTTGTGTTAATTCCCTTATTTCATGCTCCTGGTAAATCTGCCTTTCCATGTCTGTCTGTGCAAATGAGACTTGAGCCCGCTATTAAACATACTCACACTAATGAGCTTGTAAGTCGTTACCGACTTTAGCTTGATGGATGCTTGGCTGTCCAAGTGATAAGATAAATTACAGGAAAAGCGTCCAGGCCTCTGTAGATGGATAAGTTGTGGGTGGGTTGGTGATGTTTTACCTGCTGCTATGAAAAAAGCCAGCTCGAGTATCTAATCCTCCCACAGCTGTCCCATGTCTGAGGTCCCAGAGGTGGCTCCCTTAAAGCGCTCAAGGACAGACGGCCTCTGTTTATGTAAGCCCTGTATATAAACAGCGGTGGGGGGACCAGTGTAAACTCACAGTCAAGATGCACTTAAACAGTTCCCTGTGGTTATTGAAATACATGATGATGTTAGTTCAACGGTATTTAATTAATGCAAGTTTTTGGCACAGAAGATACAATGGCTAAAAATCTATTAGCAGCTCCTAGGCCTACAATGCTTCATATTGTTTTCTTTTTTTTTAATAGTGTTAACGCTTGTTAAAATTTGCCTGCGGTCTCAATGAAAAAAATAAAAATAATCCCCCATGTGACTAGTTCAACCCCTCTAACTAGCCTCCTCAGCCATTATGGCCATATGTGCGGAGGATATGATTTTGCGCTGGTATAAAACATATGGCTCGAGATGCAATTATGCGCTACAAGACGTCGGATAATTAACCATAATCACTAATAATAGTATTAGTCTGCTGTAAATGTTGTACTTTGGGATTATGAGGATTCTACAACGTGTGATGAATAGCTGCCATTTTATGAATTAGCATTATAAGTTAATACCATCTGTTTTACTGGAAGCAATGAGCAGTTCTATCACAGTTATAGACGTGTCACGCGCTCACGTGTTTTGTGTGTTGGGAATCGTCTTGTTAAATATTGCATAATGTTTCAGTTTATTGATACAGTAATATTATAATTTTCCATTTCAGATTAAACTACAAGACCATTTGAAGCACATAGGTTTCGGCCCCGATTAGTTATCCTGATCAGAATCTATTTTATGATCAGGTCAATCACTAGCTAAAGTGATGAATGTGGGATTATTTTTTCTTACTAAGGTCATGGCAGATTTTTGCTGATACCAGAAATAATGGGAATTATATATTTCATAATGATTGACTTCTAATGGGAAATTGTGTAAATGGTAAAAATAAAATAAAAAATATAATAGAAATTAAAGTTAAAGCCGGTCCAATAGGTGGTTTGACTGATGGACTTTTCATCAGTTAGTACCAAATATTTTAGCACCATACAATTGTAGTTATGTTATAGATATTATATCACATAAGTAATGACCATACCTGATTACTTAGCATGGGTGATGCCATGATTGATGTAAAAAATGAAAATCAGACATATAGCACATGACAATAATTTCTAACAAGCTAGAACCAGCCCTGTACCTCACATGGGTCCAGAGATCTCCACATTCACTGCTCCAATTGCTCTGCAAGAATATATTCAGCCTATCTGTTTAGGGAGTGTGTCCTTTCTGTTGCAGCTCTCTCCCTGTAACTGCCACAGCTTTTACCAGAACATATGTCTGGAGGCAGTTGAAGATCTAAACTGAGCACGTTCGACCAGCTCAGTGAGATGGACAAAAAAATAAGGAAAAGAACAAACAGCAGGTGGCGCTATACAGATACATTTTATTCAATAACTCACTGGCTATGCTAAATTTCTAATTACATGCAATTGCTAAAGTATTTAGACCCAGGAGCTGATTTGAAAAATTTAGAATATGTTTTGTGACAACTTCTTTAAGTGCTATAACATTGAATTAACACTAATTGTACTTAACAGTTCTATACCCAGATCCAGTGGATCCAATCACGGTAATTTATTTTATACAAGCCAATATTCTTGGAAAGATCCCAGATCCCAAATTAAATTGTACAATGAAAGAGAAATCTTGCAGGAAAAAGATCTTGATATTTACTAGGAACCTGGCAAATGGCGTATGTTGCAATGTGTGTGGGAACTAAATCCTTTGACAGTATTATAATAGTAGGATAATTAACTTACCAGCACAACAAATGCTGAATATTAACTGTTCGGATTTCTACAGTACAAGTCACACAACCTGATTGATTATAGGAGCACTAATCTGCAAACACATGTATGTTTATTAATGCTTAAAGGGAGTTAATTCAGGATGGCATATTATAAAGGGTTCCCCAGTGCTCGGTATAATCTTTACTGTTTAGACTGCGACCATCTGGTAACATATTCAACCCGTGTCATGGTCACAGAATGATTAATGAAGAGGACTTCATGAAGAATAAAGGCTGTTCTCACCCCCGTAGTTTCAGTATACCGATTCACTGCACAAATTATTCTTACAAACAACAAAGTATATTTCAGGTTGGAATGGTCTTGGTGTGCCACCATACAGGCTCAATCGGGTGCCTTATGTCTCGAGATGTTCTCTTCTAAAGCACTGCTGCTAGGGAAGAATACCTCTGTAGATACCTCTTCCTGTATAAAATGGTGGCATGTGAAAACATGCCACCCAGAAGAAATTCTAAATCGATTTTTCTCCAAAGAAACATAATAATTCGATTTTTTGCAGTAACAATAGGCATAGTAGATAGTAATTGGACACATGACATAGTCTACATGCAGTTCCCATTCTATCCATACAATCTCTTCGAGCTAGGTTCATCTGTCAAGGCATAATCTCCAAGAGTAACATAATCTGCAGGGCCCTGTAAAATATTCATGTGGCACAGTCATTGCCCTCTTTGAGGTGTATCACCTTAATGGGTCAATGTTATGATAGGTAAATAAATTATGAAAAGAACGTCGTAAATGTTACATATTTAGTGGGGATTTAATTAACCATGAAGTTTGCCCACAAAGCCAGTAACATAGCTGTTCTCGGATATGGTTACCATCAGTAATCGAAAGTTAACATTTACTTGAAATTCTTTAACAGTGGTTTGTGATTGTTAAATTGATGTACACTAAATATCAAATATACAAACATTTTATTCTTTAGTGAGCTTTATATATAGCTGTTGATAACACTAAGTCACTAAAGGTGCAATACACATAGGAGTAAAGTTGTCCAAACCTGCTGACTTTGGTGGGATCAATTGACTTTCTTAAGACCCTTTTACATAGACTGATAATTGGGGCAATTATCAGGAAGGAGTGTTCCTAGAAATGCTCGTTCCCAATAATTGCCCTATGTAAAGGTGCTTCCAGTCATCCGATGAACAAGAAAACACTTGTTCATTGGGTAAAAGCATTGTTGATGTGGACACCAAAGTCATCGGGGTCATTTATCAAACTGGTGTAACATGGAACTGACTTAGTTGCCCATAGCAACCAATCATATTCCACCTTTCATTTTTCACAGCTCTTTTGGAAAATGTAAGGTGGAATCTGATTGGTTGATATGGACAACAAAGCCAGCTCTTCTTTACACCAGTTTGATAAATGTCCCCCATTGTTTCTAAGCAGCAGATCATTCTGTATGAACAGCGATCTGCTGCCCAGAAACAAAGGCCCTGATTTATCAAGACCGGCGTGTGATCTGAGCTGAAAAGTTGTCCAAATGTCTAATAATCTGTCTACCAAAAACCTTTGCTTGTTTCTAAATTGGCATTATCTTCACCAATTTTATGAATCAGAGGGATTTCAACTTCATAAATGTATCTGTAAGGTAGATTAATGCTGGCCGCTCTCAAATTCTAGTTTCAAACCAGGAAGAATAAAGGCTATAGGAAAATATAGGAGATTTATAAAAATCTGGTCTAAAGGAAAACTGACTTGCCCACAGTAACAATCAGAATCCACCTTTCATTTTCCAAAGGAGTGCTGAAAACGAAGGGTGGAATCTTATTATGGGCAACTAAGCCAGTGTACTTGTAACCAGTTTTTATAAATCTACCCCATTGTTTTGTGCACATCTGAATAAGGAATGCGTCTAAAATGAGGTGCGCCAAAACATTGGCGCAAACAAGGCCAATCAAGTAACGCACATATATGTGGAGACTGAGGTTTGGTTTGATTATAAGGCTTAAAGGGGTTTTCCAGTTTCAGAATATCGATAGCCTATTCTTGCTGCAATCAGCTACCTGCAGAGATTTCATAGAGATGAACAAAACGGCAGTCTGACCTAATGCATGTTTGATCTGCAGGTATTCTTTTATATACATATATACAGTGGGATGCGAAAGTTTGGGCAACCTTGTTAATCGTCATGATTTTCCTGTATAAATCGTTGGTTGTTACGATAAAAAATGTCAGTTAAATATATCATATAGGAGACACACACAGTGATATTTGAGAAGTGAAATGAAGTTTATTGGATTTACAGAAAGTGTGCTACAATTGTTTAAACAAAATTAGGCAGGTGCAAAAATTTGGGCACCACAAAAAAGAAATGAAATCAATATTTAGTAGATCCGCCGTTTGCAGAAATTACAGCCACTAAACGCTTCCTGTAGGTTCCAATGAGAGTCTGGATTCTGGGTGAAGGTATTTCGGACCATTCCTTTTTACAAAACATCTTTAGTTCATTCAGGTTTGATGTCTTCCGAGCATGGACAGCTCTCTTTTAAGTCACACCACAGATTTTCAATTATATTCAGGTCTGGGGACTGAGATGGCCATTCCAGAACGTTGTACTTGTTCCTCTGCATAAGTGCCTTAGTGGATCTTGAGCAGTGTTTAGGGTCGTTGTCTTGTTGACAGATCCAGCCCCGGCGCAGCTTCAGCTTTGTCATGGATTCCTGGACATTGGTCTCCAGAATCTGCTGATACTGAGTGGAATCCATGCGTCCCTCAACTTTGACAAGATTCCCAGTCCCTGCACTGGCCACACAGCCCCACAGCATGATGGAACCACCACCATATTTTACTGTAGGTAGCAGGTGTTTTTCTTGGAATGCTGTGTTCTTTTTCCTCCATGCATAAAGCCCCTTTTTATGGCCAAATAACTCAATTTTAGTTTCATCAGTCCACAGCCTCTTATTCCAAAATGAAGCTGGCTTGTCCAAATGTGCTTTCGCCCACCTCAAGTGGCACTTTTTGTGCTGTGGGCGGAGAAAAGGCTTCCTCTGCATCACTCTCGCATACAGCATCTCCTTGTGTAAAGTGTGCCGAATGGTTGAACGATGCACAGTGACTCCATCTGCAGCAAGATGATGTTGTAGGTCTTTGGTGCTGGTCTGTGGGTTGACTCTGACTGTTCTCACCATTCGTCGCTTCTGTCTATCCGAGATTTTTCTTGGTCTGCCACTTCGAGCCTTAACTTGAACTGAGCCTGTGGTCTTCCATTTCCTCAATAAGTTCCTAACTGTGGAAACAGACAGCTGAAATCTCTGAGACGGCTTTCTGTATCCTTCCCCCTAAACCATGATGGTGAACAATCTTTGTCTTCGGGTCATTTGAGAGTTGTTTTGAGACCCCCATGTTGCTACTCTTCACATAAAATTAAAAGAGGAGGGAAACTTACAATTGACCCCCTTAAATACTCCTTCTCATAATTGGATTCACCTGTGTATGTAGGTCAGGGGTCACTGAGCTTACCAAGCCAATTTGAGTTCCAATAATTAGTTCTAAAGGTTTTGGAATCAATAAAATGACAACAGTGCCCAAATGTATGCACCTGCCTAATTTTGTTTAAACAATTATAGCACACTTTCTGTAAATCCAATAAACTTCATTTCACTTCTCAAATATCACTGTGTGTGTCTCCTATATGATATATTTAACTGACATTTTATTTATCGTAACAACCAACGATTTATACAGGAAAATCATGACGATTAACAAGGTTGCCCAAACTTTCGCATCCCACTGTATGTGTGCGTGTTTTTTTTTTGCAGATTACAGGCAGATCATAGCAACTTCTTCCAGGTGCCTATACAATATGTCATGTAAAGTATATATTACCAATAAATATCACAGACGCCAGAGATACCGACTCAAAGACTATGCTTAAAATCTGTGTTGAAAGTTTTTATTTAGAGGCTTTTCTGGGTCCCTTTGGAGTCTTGACGTGCTTTGACTTAGACAAAGGGATTATTTATTTGTCATGATTTTTTTTTCTCTTGTATAACTATATTATTTATATTATCATCTGGGATTCTTTTCTTGAATTATATTATAACTTTACATGTGCATTGTCATCAATCGTAAATATATCTGCAAATGGTCTGCAAACTTGACCATATGTCATGTTTAATCATGTCTGTTCTCCCTTAGAAGTATTCTTAGTAGGGAAGAATAACTCCATAGCATGGTCCTTTACAGGAGTGCCATAAGGTGGCACACACAATGCCTATAACTCTATAGTATGGAACCATAGGGATCTTTGGTGTCCCTATAAAGGCTCCTTGCATTTTCACAATTCTTTGGAATCTAAAGTGTTTTTCATTAATCTTAGAAATTATAGAATGTAGTTTACAGTACTTTTTGCTCTATTTTTTCCTCCAAAAGTGGGAAAAGGGGCAACAGTTTTCCCCCCAGAACTCTTGTGAGCACTTCCATTATGGAACTGCTCATTATTACACAGGAGGTACAGGAAGCACTGAGTGTAGTGCTGCTAGCACTGGTGTTACCCACCAGTCCCCGATCTGCTCTAGGGCGCCGCTCTGTGTTCTGACAGCGTATAGCATCAGGACATAGTGCACGTAAGCTTGTACTATGAGCTGACACTGTGCAAGGTCAGGTCACAGTACAACCTTGCAGGAAGAGCACACTGGATCTCCTGAGTGGTGGTGCCATCTGGACCAGTAGAGGTATGTTCTTTTATTTATTTTATATCTAACCTGACATCTGATGAAGGTTGTAGGGGGCCACGTGAGACTGGAGTCTTATTAACATTGAGGATCTGATCTGAGGTCTGATTAACATTGGGGGTTAGATCTGAGATCTGATTAACATTGTGGATACAATGAAGATTGGGGGTCTCATCAGGTCTGATTTGGGGGTCTGAACTCTGATGAAGACTGGTGGTCAGATCTAAGGTCTGATGAAAAATATTTTGTTTCTTATTTTCCTCCTCCAAACCTAAATGCATCTTATAAAGTGCAAAATACAGTACATGTAGACCATTGCATTAGAATCATATTTTCACACATATGAAATATGGTCTCCATGGGTTATATGTCTGGTGTAAATAATGATAGTGGTAATAGAACTTTTGAGAGTGACAGGGTACTGTTGGTAATAATGCTTCAAACGTGGAGCTCACACTGCTCTGCTCTCCAAAACTCAACACATATATATGTTGGAGAAAAAAAAAAAATCAAAAGCTTTTATATTTAATACTAGCTGATGACTTTCGCAGTGTCCGCCCCTTTAACGGTGACCGCCCCTTTAACAGTGACTTTCACAGTGACCGCCCCTTTTTCACAGGCCGCCCCTTTAACAATGAATTTCACAGTGGCCGCCTCTTTAACGGTAACTGCCTCTTTAACAGTGACTTTCACAGTGGCAGCCCCTTTAACAGTGACCTCCACGGTGCCCGCCCCTTTAACAGTGAACTACACGGTGCCTGCCCCTTTAACAGTAAACTCCACAGCACCCGCCCCTTTAACAGTGAACTCCGCAGCTCCCGTCTATTTAATAGTGGGCCCCTGCCCCCATGCAGGTAGCAGTGTAGTTGTGCCATCATACGTCATATGACTGAATATTTCAGTATCTGCAAACTGCTAAAACCTGAGGCAACCTGAAGTAGGACCTGTGAGCTTCTATTGGCTGATAAGGGACATGTGACCATGTGTATGGCAGTTAGAATTTAAGTGAAAGGCTGGCAGGCTTGTATTGGCTAATGCAGGTCATTTTTTGGGAATATCTCAGGAACAGTACAGCCTAGAGAGCTGTGACTCCCGCAAGATTTCTTTCCAGGTAGCAAGGCATGTGTATACCAAGTTTCGTTGAAATGGATGGTTGCATTTTTGAGTTTTCGCGGAACATACATACACACATACATACATATATACGTCCTTTTTTATATATATAGATGTACTAAGAAAATGTAGCAGAATACCACTATAGAATGAGAGAATTACTATATATTCACATGTCATGCTGATTTTCTTGCAGTTTACACATTCAAAGATAGCTTATCAACAAAAAACTAATTGTGAAAATGGGGAACAAAATGCAGAACGATTTGCTAACTATCTTAGTAATTGGTAAACCTTTGATAACTATGGAAACCCATTAGGCCAATAGATTGATCCTGGCAATTGTTATTGCAAGCCTCCGGAGACTGTAGCATAGGAGTGAGAACACACAACTTGCAGGCCTTGAAATATGTAGGCCCATTAATTGCAGGTCCCTGGAGGGTCTTTACAAACACTGCTCCGGTGGCTTACCTTGGCTGAACGCTCTTTGGTTACTAGTCCACAGCTATGGACACATTAATCAATTGCCACTTGTTTTGTTTGTGCAGATTTGATAGAATTGGCATTAATCAACTTTTCATCAGTTGTTTTATTATTTGAGACGTAAAAAGAAAAGTCGATGCAATATTGACTTGGGTTTAGTAGAGTAGACATTGTTGTGTATAATGTACTCATTCACTGGAGGGCATGTCAAAGTCATGATAATAAGCTAATATGGATGGGGAAATTGTTCGCTCAATCTTCAGGGAAAAAAAAAATACCAGCAGTGAAATAGGGGAAAAATTGACAGACAGATGTTTTTAGGCGATTATGAAAAAACCTAAACATTCAGGAATGGCCAAATGATCTTTATCTGACATTGGATTTAATGGTTCAGCATTCTTTGTTAGTAAAAAAATGTTAAATAGATCTAATTACAAAACATAATAAACCAAAATTATTTTGAGACCTAAAAGCAAATAGTGACTGGGGGATGCTGGTTAGGTCTGCATTACTGAATGAGTTCCAGATCTAGTCCATTCCCAAGCTATCAAGCGTGGTCTTTGGCATCTAGCAGATGTAAATAGCAGTGTCAAGGTCACAGAACGTGCTGACATTGTGTATATGTTGTCAGATGCCAGTATAATGAAATGTATCATCTTTTCTATCATCATACGTACTCCGCTAGTCTTCTTAAAAATGTGCTCCTTATGTCCTGAGCAACGTGTAGCTGCTGGAAGTGGAGAAGGAATATGGATGTAGTTTAATGGAGTCCATGTGGCCTGGCCTTTTTCCGATTGATCACCAGTAAGCTAACAGTCTCTTGCGTTGGAATCACATAATCTATCATCTATCACTTTTGTAAAGAAGGCATATTTCTGGGGCCATACTTTACTATAATCTGTAGACGTTCTGTGGAAAGCTGACATAACAATGTTATCTTATACTGTTCACATTGCTATCCGAGCAGATATTATGTCATTGTATATGGAATGTTTTGCTTATCTTGCGTTAGGGTCAATTTTATTTTATGGATTTGCATCAGCAGACAGCTTGAATGGTTTTCCTGGTAATTAAGATTTTTATACAAGTGCCTGCAGCGTGCCCAATGAAACCGAAGATTTATACCATCCTGCTCCATGGTGCTCCAGTCCTTCACGCTGCCTCCTTTGTCTCCCTGTTTTCTTCCTGCGGTGCATGGGCATGGTCAGCACTGGCTGGATCAATACATGTCCATGTCCGAGTGGATGTAAACAGTACAGGTACCAGAAGATAGAGAGAGCAGAGGCAGTGCAGAGGACTGGAGCGGCATGGAATGGGTACGTATGAATCTTCTGTTTCAGGGGCCAGGCTGCAGACACTTGGTTAAAAATGTATATTACTGCTGCTATCAGGGGGCCAAGGAGTGGGTCAATTTTAGTTTTATTTAGTTTATCATAGTAGTCATTGAGTACCGTATGTAAACATGAACCTCTTGGACCCTAATGAAAAATCTGTAACATCCCATTTATAATACTGGTGCTTTTTAGGCCCCATTCATATGACCATATGTTTGGTCTGCATCAGAACTTTTTTTGATGATAAGAATGCGACCTATTCATTTCAATGTGTCCATAAAAATGCGGACACATTGTCTGCATCTGTATTTCCGTTCCATAGCCCCGCAAAAAAGATTCATTTTTACGGACAAGGATAGGCATATTACAATGGAGCCATAAAACTGATGCAACATAGACGTAACACGGATGGTATCCGTATTTTTGGCTGATCCATGTTTTGCAGACCACAAAATACATATGGTCGTATGAATGTACCCTTATGTTGCAGAGAGGCAATTGAGTCCCTCCAGGCACCAGGGTCTAAGAGCTACAGCCCTGATCAGATCCCATTTCACATAATATTTTATGTTTTACGGTGTGTTGTATCATCTAGATTAGCGGGGTCATCTATGGCAAAGTGAATGCCTTGTCTGTACAAGCCGATTGATTAGATGCATGTATATGACATATAAATGACTTTGATTTGTAAGAATAAATCTAGCTATTTGATGAACAGGTATGTCTCTAATCCTGAGACTATTTTGCTGGTTGTTAGCATTGGTATGTTTGCAATAACTTGTAAAAACCTATAGAGTTCTATTATATTAGGTGTTTTCTCTGTGAAAAAAATAATATGAATGTTGTAGAACTGAAGAAAATTGAGTATGTTACTTATTCCAAAAAGGCAATGCTTGGTCAATTGGCATTGGATGTTTCCAATTTTCAAGCAAGGATATAAAAAATAATTAATAAAGCATGCTTGATACATTTTCTGCCCAATGTTCATATGCTGTAATGCCTGATAGGTGCCGGTCTCACCTTTGGGACCTCTCTATACTGTATGTTGTGAAAATAAGAGAACACTGTTTGCCATCTCCAAATAGAGAATACATGAATAGTTGTCTCTCACTTTTCAAGTCTGTAAGAGTTATGGAAACAGGGAAGAAAGCTGTCGAGAGAATGGCAGTTGACTGTCCAACCTTCTACCAGGCAAGGTGGCCATCACCATCTGAATCCAGGTGAAAAATGGATAGAGAAGTGGGCCCCCCATCAGGTCCCACTGTAACCCATAGAGTTACAGTGGGACCCCCATCAACAGATATTTCCTGCATTTCCTGTTGGAGTGTTTGACTTCACAGAATGATTATCAATATGATTTGGGTTATATTGACGACATTATCAGTACCTCTATGGCCAGCTTTATTTGGCATGTATTTTTGGTAGAACTTGTTAGATCTCAAAAACTCTGAACTTTAAACCAAATACAGAACACAAGCCCTTTGCTCCATGTAGCGTTTTTATGGATGAGGGTGAAAGGTCTGACTGTGATAACATTTTCCTTACAATTAAATCCACATGTACATGAATTACAGAATGTACTGAAACTGATGTGTTAGCTACTTAAGTGCATGCTAGGCCCATAAAGTAATGCAGTCTGTAGGGTGAGTCACAGTCCACATTGGCTGGCAGAAATCTGACAGTAATGTTCTAACTACCCTATTGTTTGTAAAATGAAAGTCATTAACTAAATTATACTCTTCCTTTTATGTGACATATGCCTTCTTGCTTCCAGGGTTGCCAACCGTCTAGAAATTCCTGGATCGTCTGTAAAAATTGGAGTTATTTTTTTTTACTGTTCATGAAAAAATTTGATGTGGTCCGGATTTTTTTTCAGTTGGGGCTTGAGTAGGTCATTGTGATTGTAGTTATCATAGGACCCACAAAACATACCGACCAGTATATATAAAAACTAAAGAGGACTTTTCTACGGGTGTGGACATTATAATATAACTAGTGGGTTCTGTGGGGCATACTTATGGCATATTACAGTGCTTACTATTTTCTGTATGCGCTGTTCCATTCGCCCGCTGTGCCCCCTGTTCACTTTTTCCTGCCCGGTATGTAAATTCATACCATCGGTACAGGGAGGAGGAGACAGCCATGTTTCTCAATGCTAACCTTCTAAAGCTAACCTTCTCTCGATTGGACAGCGCTACAGCCAGGGAGACGGAGACCATTGAGACACGTCCATTGAGAAACAGGGCAGTCTCCTCCTCCCTGTACCGATGGTATGAATTTACATACCAGGCGGGAAAAGTAAATGTGGGCACAGCGGGCGAATGGAGCAGCGCATACAGAAAATAATAAGTGCTGTAATATGCCATAAGTATGCCCCACAGAATCCACCAGCTATATTATAATGTCCTGACCCGTGAATGGTCCTCTTTAAGTTTACAATTACAGCTCTCAACTAGTGGCAGCAATATACTTTACATAGAAAGTACCTTTGGCAAAAAATATACAAATAAACCTATAAAGAATTGCCAGACAGCATTACAATTAGAAAATCACTTTATTATAGAAAATCAATAAGGGGAGGTTTAAAAACAACAATGCAGGAAAAAATGGTGACATCACTGGAAGAGATCAGTAGGCTAGCTGCAAGCATATACATATGTAGCATAGAAAACCACTGATAAAAGTGCAAGTTGAAGTAAAAAAAATACATAATATTACTGAGGTCAGTTACCCATAACATGTCTCTATCCAGGATGGCACAAAGCCCTATGTCGTCCCCCCCCCCCAACCCGCCACCACCACGCGTTTCAGCGATCCTTCATCCAGGGTTTAGAACTTTAGAGCTCAGACTAAATGCTGCTAATAAATTTGTATCAGTATTTTGAACTATAGACTTATATCACATATAATCTTTTTAATTCCGTATGGTTTTCCAATTTATCTATAAAAACATTGGCTGTCCATGATTTTTAACTAATTTGGAAAAAAAGAAAATCTCTGTTTGGCAACACTGCTTGGTTCCTGGCCTGGACCATAAACTGTTTCTCAAGATCTAAATCCTATTCATGCCACAATGAAGCACATTTTCAGTAAAAATATCTATATTGGGTTCCAGTCAACTGAAAATGTCTATACTGGGTTCCAGTCAGCTAAAAATATCTATACTGGGTTCCAGTCAACTGAAAATATCTATACTGGGTTCCAGTCATCTGAAAATATCTATACTGGGTTCTAAACTGAAAATATCTTAATTGGGTTCCAGTCAACATCCCTGTATAAATACAGCGATATGGTTGTGGAATGCTTTGTTCTATTTGTAGCTCTGCTATGCTGTAGAACTCAGAGATAGAGATATATTATGGCACCTGAGGTGTTACAGTAGCGGTCCACTACTCTGCTAACCTGTGCTTTTCCTGGCGGCATGGACCTGCTTCCCTCTTCTTCCTGGTGGGCCAAGGTAGCTCTCTCCCATCACACAGGCGGCAGTCTGCTTGCCAGTTCAGCCTCTCCTGCTCTGCTAATAGGTCGGTCACCACCCTCTGGCTCTTAAAGGAACAGTGTGCACCCTAATCTTTACCAGTCAATGGCTGGCCATGTAGCAGTACTTAAAGGGGCATTCGTGTAATTTAGAAGTTATGCCCTATCTACCAATCTAACTACGGTATTAGATCGGTGGATGTCCTACTGCTGGGACCCCCCCCGATGACGGTGACAGGGGCCCTTGTACCCCTTGCAGGCCCCCTGAAATGAATAGAGTGGCCAGTCGCACTTGCCTGTGGACATTTATCAAACACAGATGATGTTGAGTACATCAAAAATTTAAGAATTAAAAGCGTGGTAGAATCAAGTACAGGGGCAATATCCCTTGAAGGTGATTTGTATCGGACTGAGACGTCACAATATTCGGTATTGGTTGCCTAGATGACGAATAAATCCAAATTGCATTCAAATTGCTTTTTTCTATAGTATAGTAGTAGCTTCTTATTTGACATCTGCATTGTCCTCGTCCTTTAACTATGTGTTATTCAGCAGGTTAGATAGACAACTCCTATATCTTAGTATTATAATTCTTATATACTTTGATTAATTGGAGTGACATCTCCCTTTTGTGACACCCCTAAGGTTGTCACCAGACCTGAAGTCATGTGCCATTAATAAGCCATCATAGATAGATAGCAGTAATAGATGTGCTGCATAACAGTTTTGGGCATCTTATCAATCTGGTATGTTCATCAAAATTCTAGTACATTTTCTGTAACCTTAGCTATAGACTAAGCTATCTTCAGATTAAGTAATGCCTTGTTGAGTCTTCATTGCCCTGCTTCTCACCATGATGAACAGAGAGACTCAGTGTGTCAAGCAATTCTGCTGAACTTCCTGGTCATTCCATTTAATCTTGGCTTACAAAACAGTGCCTTGGCTCAGAACCCTGCTGTTGCAGATCATATAAAGGTCTTTTTATGTATTTCCTCTATGAATGTTTCAGTTTCTTCAAGAATTCGGTCAAGCGTCCACAAAGGTGATGAAAGGGAACAGGTGCAGATTACTTCCTACATTACATCACATACTTCCAGTCTTTATCCTGAAACAGACTTGTAAAAATTGCACCATGGTCTGTAATGGATCCGCAGATCATCTGCTCCGGGCAAAATAGACTAATAGTAAATAATGTGCAAGAATAAAACTATGTCTCTGGCGGTAGAAAAGATTTTTTTCTTTCTGGCTTCAAAAAGACAGAAAAATATTGGTTTACAGCCATTCGAGATTATTTGTAGAGATGCATTCCGTTATCCATCATGATAGGAGTCTATGGGCTGCAAAACGGATCCTTCCCTTTTCCGATCCATTTTGCAGCCCATAGACTTCTATTATGGCCGAATGAATAACGGAATGCCTCTAAAGGCATTTCGTTATGCATTCCGTCATAGAATTGCGTTATGGTCCGTGGTAACAGAATCCATAACACAATTCATTTTTACCAGTAAACAAAGGGTGAACGAATTTCATAAGTGGAAATTCACTCATCTCTAATTATTTGCACAAAATTTTTGTCACATTTTGCATTTTCACACCTCACACTACAACTTTATAAAGTGGCTGGAAAAGTGGACATGGTTATCCTGTTGAGTTGATTTAAGCCAGATTTATCAACTGTGACCTATTAAAAAAGTGCCCAAAATAGTCTAAATCTTATTTCAGTAAAGGAATGGTGAAGAAAGTGTAGTAACATCTCAAGGCAGAAGTATTAAACTATTACTTAAAGATGCAACCAAACATTATGCAACATTTGATAAATTTGCCGCAAATTACAAGATAAATTCCTGCAAAACTAACTTTAGAATAAATAAATCTCCTTTGCGTGGATCCAAATCACACTTAAAATCAGTATTAAGACAAAATAATTTTTTTGTTGAAATATAAAAAACGGGGTGAATCTATCATGAGAGAAATTTTAATAGTCAGTTGCGTTTAGTCTGTTGTAACTCTTTTGTATGGAGACATTCTCTACTTTGTATATGCCACTCCTCTACTGGAGGCAGTTTGGGGCTATTTGGGGACTTTTTTAAATGTTGCAGTTGATATATCTGGAGTGTACCTAATTATCCTAACTAGTGATCAGCAAATTTCTTGAAAATTGATTTGGATTTGATCCAGATCCAAATAAATTCAACCCGAATCGAAAATGCTCCAATTGCCCTGAAAAGCTGTGGATGACATTCTGGGGACTCCTAGGGATGTACGCAACTCATTTCAACTTTAACTCCAAGACAGCATTATTAATGTCAAAATGACAGCGACATGCATAAATATGGGTAAACTCATGGCTGGTGGTGGTAGAAAACAACCTCTTTAAAAACAGACTGCACTGTAGGATTTTTTTTGTGATTTTATTTTATTTTTAAACATTGTCTGAAATATTTTTATTTTATGATTGCAAATGGTTTCCAGTACATATAAACCCCATCCGCCTAGGGTCATCTGATCCCTCTTCATCTTTCCTGTCTTCTGATCTGAAAATTAACTGACAATATTTTCACAAATTCCCCCAAATCGAATCTCCAAAAATTAGTTTTCAGACAACCCAAATTTTTTGAAAATTTGGGTCAAATTCGAATAATTTAGAATTGATTTGCTCATCTGTAAACGTAACATAACTAACAACACCCAGTTTTGCACCAACTTTTCAAGAGTGAGGAGAGATGTGTAAAAATGCAAAAAGTTGCTTAATATTTTTATAACATTTTTTTTATACCATTCTTCCATCAGAAAGTAGACACACACTCTCTCTGGAATAGATTACCTTCTTTCACATAGTCCAGTTTGTAGAATTGCAACTAAATATATGAAAAGAGAGTTTTCTGCAGATAACAGCATTACTATTCTGACCTAAAATTCAGCCTTTTGCAAAAACAGAGTACCCCTACGTGGTGCGGTCTGGCTTGGGATCCACATGTAGATTTTAACCAATAGCATCTACAGGTACAGCCTGAAAAGTACAGGGCAGCCTAAAACAGTTGACCATGCACTTGCTTGCAATTGTCTACATCACATTAACCGGTGGTGCTGGGCCTGGGCCCTTTTGTCTTAGAAATAGAGAGAGCTTCAACAATCTGTCATTAATGGCACGAACTATTGATATTTCTCTCTCTGTATGGGGATAACCCCTTTAAGAACTCAGACACACTTTTTTATTCATCTTTTTTCATTTGCTCGCTCTTTTTATTAAAATACATCAGATGCAGAAGAGGGGGGAACAAATAAGTGTGCCTGAGCCTATAAACTGCTTAGCTTGTGTTTTATGAGATCAACTCCAGTACAGACATTGGAATACATAAGAGAAAGCAATGAAGATAAATAGCATGTGTGAAGATGATGATGAAGGTGCAAGCACTGACCATCCACATTCGATGAGGCATTACACCACACTTGATGAATACTCTCTTAATTGAAGCACTAGACAAGCCTATTTCAGGAATCTACTAATTAACCACATTTACGTCTGCGTTTTACAAAACGTACACATCATAATACAATTAGAAATGATGTGGTCGAGTCATTTATTTCCCTGCAAGGATTCTAAATGATTGCATATGTGAGAGAGCTCAATGGATTGTACATGTACCCAACCGTTCCTTTGTTTTAATGGCTTCTAGTGCATCCGTCAGTGATTTCATTTTTGTCAGATCTGTGCCTTTTTACTATGAGCCTCAATATATAATAGAACATAACATGCTGCACATGTTCATTTGTCTGCTTTGTGTTGACTATGTCTGCAGGATCAATTTAAGATGTCATTGGTTTTGGCTCATGTCTCCAGAGAAAAATTATAATATACTACTTGATACACATTGGAAGAAAGATTCTAGTAACTTCACTGGGACTTAAAGAAACAAAATAATATTTTCTAATAGTTTTGTTTTGGGGAAAAATATTGGATATCTATCTATTTATCTATCTATCTCTTATCTATCTCCTATATATCTCTCTGTCACAGATCAGCGGGTGTGGTGAGGATAGACTTGAGCCATTAGGGTAGTTGCTAGGGGCTACTCCAGAGCAATCCCTGAGTCAGTGGCAGCTGGTCCGGGCGGACCAGGAGATACCTGAGTAGGTACCAGAAGTGCAAGTGTAGCCAAAAGGACTTTACCAGGAGCAACGGTGCAGGACAGAAGGATGAGGCAGAGACGTGGTAAGACAGGCAATAGGCCAGGGCAGGCGGCACAGGTGCAGGTCAGGCAATCCGGCTCGGCAACAGGTGAGTCAAAGCAAGCAGGCAGGGATCAGACGAGTCCAGGAACGAAGTATAGATCAGGAGCACACGAGAGTATCAGAAACTAACAAATGCAAGGACCTTGACACTGAGGCATTTGGGAAGAGGGCTGAGCCTTTAGTACCTGCAGGAGAGCCAGGGTTGGTCAGCGAGGTCACCTGACCTAACCTACACAGCCCAGGGAGTGACACCTACCGGCCTTAGAGCAGTGTAACATAAAACCAGCCGAACACAAGCTGTGTCCAGGGCTGAGTGGAAGCTGTGGAGCGGAATCCTCAGAAGCAATAACAGAAACAGAGCCCAGGACCGCAGCGATGAAATGGGAAGCACCGACCACAGGTCACCACTGAGCGTGGTGCCCAGGGCCGTGCGATAGGCAGGGGAACAGCGGCATACAGCAGCTGCTGTTACACTATCTATCTCCTATCTATCTATCTATCTATCTTCTATCTATCTAGTCCAGTCTCCGTTCCTCCTTAAATTCCATTTCAATAAAATGTTATATGATTGGACAGAACCACACTAGAGTTAGGCCTCAAAGAAAATCTGAACAGGACCCCCTGTTCCTCAAGCACCAGGGTCTAAATGCCACTCTTACCTGTGCACCTCTTATAGCCCTTGGAGAAGCAAAATACCATGAGCTTTGTTGTTGTGAAATAGGCCTTGGATTTTGTAATGAATTGGCATGAATAAATACCCTACTATGTGACTAAACATATTGGCGTGGGTGGCTTTAGTGATAGGTTTTATGTGGTGGCAGCTTCTTTAAGATAAACCATTTGGCATAGCACTGCCATCCTTTAGGAAGAATCTGTTCAAAGTGTTACACCTAAAGCACATGATGAAGCAATAAAAGTATATTTGAATGATATTTGAGCAATTTGTATTGAGTCAGGAAAACTTCAGAGGTTTGCTAAGTGGTGTCCTGACGTCAAAAGGTTAATTAGCGTTTAATGACAGTTTTCATTTTATCAGGTTCTCACAATTGCCCTGGTTCTTGTCTGCATGGAACAGATGGAGAATGATGGATCTGTCCTGGGGACCACCAGTAAACAGAGTAAACAACATCCGCACACTGAATCTGTTACTTGATCTAGTGTTTACATTGCTAGACATTATCATTCTGCAGCCACCGGGTACTACACCAGGAATGGTCAGTCTTATAAAAGACCTGTTTGAATTAGTGAACAAACCAAAGGAGAGGATATTTTAATATGTTTTTTAAGTGAAAGAAATCATCCAGTGTGGGTTACTTATGACTAGCCTAAAAGAAGAGTTGATATCACCAACCACTTTAGTGTGCAGCTACATTACAAAAATGTAGTCTCAATTTTTATTTGTTTTATGCACTTATATAGCACTACCTTATACTATAGTGCTTTACAGACATTATCATCAAACTGTCCCCAATGGGCTCACAATCTAAGTTCTGTATCAGTGTGTCTTTGGAGTGTGGGAGGAAACCGGAGTATCCAGTGGAAACCCACGCAAACATGGGGAGAACATACAAGCTCCATGCAGCTGCAAGACCCCAGCGCTGCAAGGCAAAGTACTAACCACGGAGCCACCATGCTGCCCATATAATCATTATTATGGCAAGTACAGTCAGTTTTTCTTTGTACACAGTTTTAGAACTATGCCATTTTATATCTTAAATAATATCTCTGAACAGAAACTGGCAACTCAGTTTAGTTAGGAGCTCTCGCTCCCAAATTTTTACTGGCTTTGTACCATGTTTAGTTCTGGTGATTCTCCTGGCTTATCTTAACACCCTCATCACTTGAATGGAATAGTTTTAAGATCATCTTATTTTGTATGAAATAGTGCATGTGATGGCTCTTTTATGATCCAGTAGATAGAGGACTTCTTTGTACAAGTGACTAAGTAGTTTTCAGCATCACTACATACTGGTAATGGTGGCATGTGCTGCAAGCCCTTGAGGAGCTGGAGCAGAGGATGGGAGGGGTGGATGTATGGGTGTTTGGCAGGAGTTGTAGTAGTACAATTGCCAGCATATGGTGTGGTAGGAGTCAGGAAACCAGGCCAGAGGTAGAGGAATAAATGTCTATTTTTACTAGAGTGCAAATAGGAGTTGTCGTACATCCAACTATTGTCTGTACACAATGCAAATTCCCAGATGTCTGTGCATGAGTTTGCAATGTTGAAAGCAGTTGCTAAACTCTCTAACTCGATTCTCTGGCTGGCGACTGTATTCTATCAATAACGCTTACAATTCGCACTGTGGAATGCAGTTTCAATGATACTACTGGACAAGTCATTCTTGAGATGTGTAGGGTGTCTTAACTTGTCACTCCTCCACAGCAGCAGGGTCTGGAAAGCTTTATGCAGGTTACTTTGCTAACAATCTCCCCACCTGGCCATGCAGATTTTCAAATCTTGTCTCTCCTTCTCTCTTGCTGTAGCAGAAGCAGATGATCGCACAAAGATCTGCTTCAAGAATCTGGAGACTTGAGGAGAGGCGAATATAGTGTTTTCCCTCTTCAAGCTCTCCCTCAAACTGCCTTGAACTCTCAAGGGGTGGAGCTAGTCCGCAAGCTAAGTTCCGAAAAGATTTGGGCCAGGACAATTAACCCTTGTGCTTACCCCATGCATAGACATAATGAATATACTCTA